>NC_064616.1:487091959-487716959 GCF_023898315.1 Schistocerca nitens
TTTAATCATATCAAAAGCTGCTACTAAACTAAATACTTTTTGTGATTTTAGGGTAACATTCCAAGCTATATCTGAGAGATTATTACTTTTTGCGTGTGTCAGTTTCAAATTCTCTTGACTTATTTTCATGCTAAAATATGTTAGTACTTTTGGGTTCTATTGCTGTATACTTTTTATAAATACTTTAATCAGTTGCTGGAGAAAATTTTGTGGTTATTTTATGTTTCATAGTGTTTATTATCTATGATTTTGAAATGCATGTTTTAATTTTCTCTAGCAATGTGATAATTCATAACAGAAATAAGGTGACCGCATGATATGCAAGAAATAGTGTGTTTGTGGAAACTACTGAAACTACTGAAACTATAAAAACTATTTTCTTATCATTGTTAGATCCATATAAGATACATGTCCAATGTCATTTCATGTATATTGTGTATCTGAATTTCAGACACCTGCACCATCCAGTGTTATATTTTTATTCTGCTCCTGCTCTATTTCATTCTGTTTTCTGCATTCTTGTGTTCAATTTTAATATGTCTTTTTGGTATTACTGAGTCTTCATCTGTGCTTTATATCAAGAACTTGTTGGTTAGTCCCATTTTCTTCCGATGATTGAATGTTTGCAACTGTCACCGTTGGTTATCTGTTTAACCTTATCTGAATCTCTTGTACTATATTCCTTGACAATCTAGAGATGTATACATCTTGTGTTCCTTAATGCCATTGTCCTTTTTCATGATGTTGTCAGTATACAACAGTATTACCAACTGACTCTTACATTTTGTCGTTGTTTCTGTTCTTCATATATTGTTTACTGTAATGTTTGGTAAGTGCAATGAAATTATGCGATGATAGAATGCAAGTGTAATATAATATTGTCCAAGTGCTAAAACATAAATACCATTCTATGTTTTTTCCATTCAGCTAAGTATTCTCAATAACTTCATCTAGGTAAATAATAATGCATCACCATCTTGCCATTTTTGAATAAGCCTTTTGTTGCTCATGCATTTCAACTTTTGAGTCATTCCTACACAACTCTTGATCAGAAAGAGATTGGCTTGATTAACCCAAATTTTTGCTGAGTCATGCTGACTGTTGGAAGTTCTAATTTCTAACATTGATCATGTCTTGGTTTTTAAAGTTTTCTCTTTTCCATTGAATTTTTTAGTGACACTTTATAGTCACCACTAGGCTTAATAAAAGCATAATGTTTTATGTTCAGAGTCCTAGTAAGGCAATATGGAGCTCCTTCATACATGTATAATTTTTTGTCCATTTTTGTGTATGAAATATTCACATTGTGATTTGAATTGTTTGCAGTAAGGGAAGATTAAATGGCAGTCATAAGGGGAAAAAAATTAACAACTAAGTGTTTGGATATGACAATCATTGTAGTCTATGGGTCCACTTCTTTTCCTGATAGTATGTTGCTATTCTTCCTGTTATTGCTGGAATTGTTTCACTCTTCTTTGATACATATTGCAACTATGTGCTCAGTTTTTCTTTCTGTATGTGGACTGAATGTGTGCTGAACATACTGATCTTTCTTATATATCTAAGGGAATTACAGTTTCCTGGAGACAAAGAGCCTCAACTTTATCTTTGCTAAACATAGCAGCTGAAGGAACAAATTAAAATTTGTGCCTCAGCTGGGACCTTAACTGTGTGACAACCACAGCTGCACGGACTACCTAAGTCCAATGCCTTCCCTAACATAAATGTCAGCCCTTCGTTTTAAAATGGATGAGGAAAAAGGTTTTGAGAAATTTTTAAATTTGTCTTTCAAATACTTAGAAGAAGGAATTCAAAATTTAGTGACTCATAAGATTTTACACAAGGAAAAATTGTGTTTTTATTTGTTCTTATTCTTCTAGAAGCATACTGTTTACATACACACACTTTAATCATCCATGCTGCCCATTGTATCAGGCTTTAGCTAATTGTCAAGCAAGTGGGCTATGTGACATCCTCTGCCCCCCGCCCCCTAAACTGTTCTAACAATATTGTGATAAATGTTATATTTATGTAGCATGTTTTAACTCATAACTATGGATATTTTCTAGGTGTGTCAAGTTGTTGGTATTACAAGTTCATTCAAATTTTGTCTATATGTGCAAGTTTGAGAGGATCATCTAGAATAAGCTTATGCAATGTGAATGATGGCTTCTGAGTGGCTTACACCAGTCTTCACTGTGGGAATCTCTGGTTTTTCTAATAGATACAATGCCTGTGAAATGTCTTATGAATAGGTAATTTACAAAGTCATCCTTCTGTTATGTAATGTCATGGTTTGTCAAAAAAGTGATTATCATCATATGATTTCATGATGGCTAAGTTAAAGGGAGTTTTTTTTTTTGGCAACATTTCATTTCTTCTAAACTTCTTATCACATTGTTTAACAAAAGTGTAATGAAGCAGCCCTCCCAAAGGTAATTATTAAAAATGCAATGGCAAAACATTACTCAAGGACTTTAATTGAAATTAAATTGACAGAACCAACTGTTAGTAATACTGTTAAGAATATAAGTTAAAAAAACATTGAATGCAAGAGAAAATCTCTTTCAGTAATGAAAGAGTGCAATAGATTGACTGGCAGCATTGTCATTATGATTCCAGTTTGTTAAATTATCTGAGGCATGGGACTGTTTGTTTTTTATTATTTTTGACCTCTCAGTAAAGTGAACATTTCGTTATTGATGCCTTATCGCTGTCTTTTCTAATATTTATATTTTGTGCATTCAGATAAAAATTAAGGCTTAAATGTCCAGTTACTTCGACATTAAATGTTTGCTCTAAACATAACAAGTTATATTCCACTGCTGCCACTTATCAGGTATGTAAGGACACTAAAAAATTAGAAAAAATTCTAGATATAATCATTGTTGTATGCTAATTTGGCTCATTTGTTGCCCAAAAATCTCTCATAATCTATAAATTCTCAAAGTCAGATTTCGTGCAAGAAAATTTGAGGTGTAATTTACTAGGAAAATAGATCATTGAATTTATGTTAATGAAAATTTTGAAGAAAGGAAATAGCAAACATTTAATAATTTAACATTCTCTAAGAATATTGAGACATTACTCTTGGATTTTAAGTTCTTACCTACCTCCTCCTCCCCCCCCCCCCCCACCCACTCACCTTTACCCTTCCTCTTTACTGCATTTTCTGCTTTATGGAGTATTGTGGTTTGTAGTTTCATCAAACTTACGTCGATGTTGTTGCTAGTCTTGATGATGCAAGTATTACCCACCTAGCACCTGTTTCACTTTTTTTGTTTTTCTCTAAAAAAAAATCCCCCCCCCCCCCCCGTAAATATTTCTTCCAATAAAATGTGATATAGAAACAGTAAATTAGACAGCAGATTTACTTCTGATATTCCTAAGTATCTCTCAAAAAAGTAAAAACATTGTAAATATTTTTAATGATTATTATTTTTATTATTAAATTTCATTAAAATATCAAGAATCTCTGAGTAACTGTAAGTTGCCAGTTTTGCAACATCCATTGTGCCTCACTATATAAGAGCCTGTTTCCTCTGCAAATCATTGCACAGTTTACTGTAGACCATGTCCAGTAAATATTAAGACTGACCTTTGCTGTATCTCATTTTGATATGTAGTTAAACTATGTTGCTGTATTTAATGGACTATAGCAGTTTTAATATTAGCACAGTGGTAACAAGGAGGGACTTCAACAAATTTGCTCTCACCTTAATGGCATCTTGATGCATGTATGTTCCTTAACTGTTATGTGTATTATAAGTAAATGATTTTGATCATCTGAATTACAGTGAAACATCCATGACATTTAAGCATTTATATTCTTGCTTTTTAGGTTTTGTTTCTTCTTATTTATCTACATTTGTGTCCACTTGAATCATTGGACGTCCTCAATTGGTAAAAATTGGCTATAATTCATTTTAGTAACTGAACAATTCTTAGAAGTAGTGACTGGCATAAATTTTATATTAAAAACAAATTGTTCAAAACAATATTTTAAACCATGTAGTACAGACAGTACTAATTTTCATTAATTGATAGATTGAAAATCTATTTTGAAAATAAAATTGAGTCTTTTTACAGTGTGTGTTGTTTCTTTACTTGAGTGTAATTTATTGTGAAGTTGATATTTAGTTTCCCATTAATAAATCCACCAAATATATATATATATATATATATATATATATATATACACGCGCACACACACACACACACACACACACACTTGCGTCAGCTCGATTAAAATTTTTCGTTGTGGTTTTCTGGTAAATGTTAGACATTGCTTGTATGTTGTAAAAATTTGTTCATTATGTTGTGTGCATTTAGAGCTAACTCAGGTCTCTAAAATCAAATAGGATATTCATGTTTAGCATGATTGTTGTTGTGACAATCAGGCTAGTAGTTTTTTCACATAAAACTACAGTAATGAATCTGACACATTTTTACTTTCCTCGTCTGCCTCTGTAGTTCAGTGTTCAGGTTGTCTGGCTACTCTACAGAGGACCTAGGTTTGATTCCACATACTGCCGGAGATTTTTTCCTTGGTGGGAGGACTAGAACAGATTGCACTCAGCATTTTGTTGCCATTTGAGGAGCTATTTGAATGGGAAGTCATGGCTCCATTGTCTAGAAGCCAACAATGGCTGGGAGAGTTGTGTGTCAACCCCGCACCACTCTGTACCACATCCAAATAATGCCATAGGCAGAGCATGACATGACTGGTGCATATTCTCAAGTGGTACATCTGAGCAGAATGTGGAGCTCTACTTTGCTTTTACTTTTATGAAATTTGATAAAATTTACTTGTATCAAAAACTTTTGTGTTTGCAGTACTTCCTTTCTCAGCACATTAAACACTTTACTGCTGTTCATGAACTCTTGAATTATTTTGAAATTCACAGCTAGTCTTATCTTTAATGTTATTAATTTTGTCAATTTGTTACAATTGATGGTTATCTCCACCTACAGTGTCATAGTCACAAAATAATGTTTTCACATCCCATTTCATTTCATTTCATTCTAGAAAATACGATCCAAGGATTTCAGTGTATCCTTTACAGTTGATAGTTTTTTTTTATGACTAAGAGTAAATTTGAGCATTTGTATTCCCTTTTCATATACAGAATGTTGCAGTGCATCATCTCTGTAAGAAGAAAATGTTCTTTCTTCACCCACACTGTGGTTCTGAAACGCTTTTGTCCTTTCTACAGGCAATTATTTGTGACAATATTTGCCACTTCCATCTTTGATTGCCTTTTGATCTCAGTATGTACTGTGATGTTTAGAGGAGAAACCAGAAAGAAACACATACTTACAATGCAGATTTGTAAGTGCAGTGTTCAAATAAATGAAAGTACTGCACTTGGAGAGCTTGAAAACACAGCTATGAAAGTATATAAGGTGGTACAGTTTAGAGACACTTGTGTTTTATTTTAATGCACACACTTTTGAATAAATGCCTGAAGTTTAGCATTTCAAATGTACAAATACACCTACTTCACATCCGTGTCATTTGTAAGATTTTTATTGTAAACATCAGGGTGTTGTACATGGCAAAAGTGAACATGAAACAACTGTGTAGACAGACTAATATGGGATGAGCTTTAAAATACTGACAGTGTCATGAACTACTTGCACAAATAAGCAAAAGTGGTAATTACTTGGGATCAGATTAATAATTTATGTAGCTGTTTAACTTATTGATGATTAGGCAATGGTGACCATGGAATTTTATAACATACAAGGTGTTTAAGGAGGAGATAGAACAAGATGACAAAATGGACCATTCTGATTGGAATAAATATATATCTATTGTACCTGACATAAAACTTTTTGAAACTGTCATGAATAAGAATGGAAACAGTACAGCTGAAAATAATAAAACATATCATTCATTGTGCTTAATTGTGGATTTCCCCAAAGTTCAATGTTTGTCAGCAACTTCAATGTGTTTTGTAGCTTTGTAGACAACATATCGTCTATTAAGTGGACTTGATGTGTAATGCTTGATTTCCATCTTGTCCTAGATCGAGCCTCATTCCTTTGTGCTATTCGTGTTTCAATGAGGTGTACACCACCGTAAAATGCTGCGCATTTGAAATTATGCGCCACTCATTATATTTTAGATGTGTCATGATTTCCCTCCCCCTTTCATACATTTTCCATTAAGAATATTTGGCAAAATGAGGACAAATTATTCACCTATACAATCCAAGTCAAGCTAATGCTAACAATTTCAGTGTGACATTCTCTAACAAAAGACATGGTATCTCTTCAAAAAACAAATGTTGGTGTGTTTTCTGATTGCCTTAAAATATGGTATGAATATTGTTATTTTCTTGCATTGAGCTGAATCTCTATCAGAATGGCCATATAAGTTTAGTAACCAGAAGCAGAATTAATCTAAAAACAGTCATATCTGGAACCAATCTAAATGAACAGTATATGATTAGAAACACAAATATGTAAAATGGAACAAAGTAATAATTATAATATCCAAATGCTTCTAGTTGGGGAATTGACCATTAACAGTTGTGAATTAATTTAATTATGCAGACTTAAACAGGGTTATTCATAAGCTCCTCCCAGGGTTTCAGAAGACAACTGCACAAACATTACAAGACATACAGAAAAAATCAGTGGATAGAGCATCCATCCAAGTTTCAATTTGCATGTCAGAACGTGTTGAAAAATCACCCACTCCATATTGAATTAGTTCACGATTGCAGATAAACAATCTAATGACCATATTTCCAAAGCGGGCTGCTGTTTTAATTTCCTGGGCACTTCATGTTAGTGAATTTGATGAAATACACATGTGTATTTATGTTTGCTATGTCACAAATGGTACCCCTATTAAGCACATGTATTGTGAGTTAATATTTGAAAAAATGCTCTATCCACTAATACATTTTTGTTTTCTGTATGTCCTATAGTTTTCATGCAGTCATCTTGTGAAATCCATAGGTACTTACAAGTAACCATGTATAACATTGCTCAGATTTTTGGCATGTTAAAAATTACTGACTATATTGTTGACATCCTCATCCTTGGTACATATGGCCCACTATATTTCACAGGTTTGCTGTTGATTTATTCAAATATTGTGCAACTTCTAAATTGGAATGTAAATTGATACACACACAAATACAAAGTCAGATACTAGCACACAACAAACAACAGACAACAACTAAATTTCATTATTATACATTCATTTACACTGTAATTAACATAATGACAATTTATACAACGTGCTATACATACAGTGTTGTTGTTGTTGTTGTTGTTGTTGTCGTCACCACTAGAGCTAATAATATTGTTCTGCAGGTATTTACTATAACTTTTCATTAGTTGCCACAATACCGAGGCTTGCTGTTCCATATTCTGTAGACTACATATGCTTCACAGTGGATCCCACTGATGCCAGCTACTTCTTTTGGTGTAATGTAGAGGACCTTCTATATTTGCAGTGCTTTCATTTTTTGTGCCAGATCACTATACTTCACCAGGATTTTATAACGAGGGGTTTCATCTCTGACAGTACTTCGTCAGTGTGAAAAATCCTAAGCAGCAGTGTGGTTCGGATTCCAGCTTATAATGTAAGTATTACTGTGACCAACCAGACAAGCAGATTCTTAAAATAAGTAAGTCAAAAGAATACCATCACTAGTAGGGATCCACAGAATAAAGCACAGTGGTGCAAACATTTGGAATGGTGGTGCTCTTACCTTCCTGTCTTTTAATAAAACAGTTGACATTTCCTTTCACGCATAAGCAAATACATCTGAAACTGGTGTAAAATGGCATTCCCAAAGCACCTTGTAATGATATGCACTAAAACAGCACATTAAAATTCTGTCCTGATGATTTATTTGTCACCTAGGAAAGCAATCTTGTGACAATTATTAAATTAATGGGCATAATATTGATTTCCTTTTAAGCTTAGTGTATGTTGAAAAGTGTTAATCACTTTGGCTCAAACATTTCATAGTAATGGACTAAATAATTTTGTAAAGGATAAGTACAATTAGTTGAGCTTTGATCTAAAAAGAAGATAAAATTTGTGGAAATAAATAGTGTAATTCTGTAGAACTTGTCTTAGAACTTTTACCTTCAAACTCGGCATCGTGTCAGGAGGCCAGGTAAAATACCTGTTAATCTTCCCTCACATTCAAGGCTCACATACAGAGGTGTTGCATTGTCAAAAGGCACGCAACTGAAATAGTGAACTTTGCCTGAAGGCTACATAGTGCTGACTGACTACATTGTGCCTGCACTGCATCTCTGCAGCTCGAGTAGTGGGGAGGTTGTGTTGGGTAGAATAAACAAGGAGAGGAAGGAGGTGACAAGGCCGCATGCTGTATTTAGGTAGGACTTCACAAATACTTGCCAGACAACTAAAATTCAGGGAAAATACTCCAGATTTTTATACT
The DNA here is from genome assembly GCF_023898315.1 of Schistocerca nitens. Lineage (NCBI taxonomy): Eukaryota > Metazoa > Arthropoda > Insecta > Orthoptera > Acrididae > Schistocerca > Schistocerca nitens. The sequence goes on from NC_064616.1 coordinate 487,100,398, forward strand.
AGGAGTAGCGTTGTTCACATTCTGTTCCACAGTCAAGACAAGATCCCACCTTTAGAACAGAGTTGATCTCTCAGAATTTCCTGCTATCTGTGTGACAAATTACATGTAGACCCATTAAGTGAGGCTAGAACTACTAGACTGACTGAACATGAAAAGAGTTGGAAATTGAAAAAGAAAGAGACCATCTTTGCTGAACATGCTCTGAATGCATCTCATTCTTGTGATATTAAATGTCACATTCTCCCCAGAAGAGCCAAAGTCTTTTAATAAACACCAATCAAAGAACCCTTTCCTCACCCTTAATGCCCAAACACAGTTTCATTTTTCAGTGTTACTAAAGTAGTAGCAGCCTATTACTATTTTTCTTACCATTAAATTTTATTTTATAACCGTTCCATGCTCACATTACATAGACTCCTTTCTCCGTACCTTCCCCTTTTTTTTACCTTATTCATCATATACACCAGTTATTTTGTTCACATAATATAGTAGTCTGTGCCAGTACTTACTTGTTTGTGGCTAACGTCCTCTTATACTTTCAAACGTTGAGTATGAAGTAACATGAGATGGGTGCAGAAGCATCAGTCGAGGGACATTAACCCCTCTGGTCTCAGTGCTCAGCTTGTAAAGATGTTTCCTCCCTTCCTCTCTCTCCCCTTGATTTCTGGACACTACTCCATACATGATCGGCCATTATGGTCCCTCCGATTGTTCACCAAACCAAGGGTGCACCAGCTGAAGTCCTAACTTAAGAAAATACACCATTTTACCTCTTAAACCATCTGTTTTTCTTACTGCCTTTCCCAGATGCCCACATATCCTGACTGCCGAACTAACACTGGTATTGCACTGAATAGAATAGTCTGCACTATTCAGCAAATTTCATTTTCAATAGGCTTCAGGAGAACTGAAAAAAATTGTGATAAACTCCAAGTACTAAACTCCAAGCTGAAAGTTTCCTTTGTGGCACGTGCCTCCTGTTATGTCCCGAAGTTTCTTGCAGTAGTTGAAAACTTTTCTCTCTATTGCCTTATTTATTCATATACTCTGTTTTTTGTGTTTGGTTAATTCTTAAATGTTGTGTTTATAATTTTTTTAATAGGCAGTTCACAAACAATCCATTGCTAAACCAAGTTGCTTTGGCTCACATGGTACCACAGAATTTGGTAAATAAATACATGAAACATCACCTTGTGTAGGCTTGGCCACCAGTCAGCGGTTTACCCAAATAAATGGTCGCTATGAAACTGTGCCGTAGCTCTGAATTGACACCCAGTGGCAGAATACTGCTGAGCATAACCCATACCATCTGGATCCTTCCCCTCACATCAACTTTTCTGGATTACACAGGTGAGAGTTGTCTTCGCAATACATCCTTTGGTCCCATAATCTTTCTGACCTCGGACTCCTCTAGCCCACTGCTTTACATCCACCTCCACCCCTGTCCCAGGAGTCTGGCTTCATCCATGCTGCACATGCACCATTTTCCCCACAGTCTTCTCTTCCTCTGTTCTGTCTCCTCCGACCAATTTGTTCCTCTACATCATGCACTGCATGAGCTCAAGAGTGCCAGTGGCCAAGCTACATTTCATCTACGTGATTACTCTACTATTCACAATAAAGTGCCTGGCAGGGGGTTCAATGAACCACCTTCAAGCTGTCTCTCTACCGTTCCTCTCTCAAACAGTGCTATGGAAAAATGAGCACTTAAATTTTTCTGTGTGAGCCCTGATTTCTCTTATTTTATCATGATGATCATTTCTCCCTACATAGGTGGGTGCCAACAGAATGTTTTCACAATCGGAGGAGAAAACTAGTGACTGAAATTTCATGAGAAGATCCCATCGCAACGAAAAACGCCTTCGTTTTCATGATTGTCACTCCATTTCCCCCTACTTCACAATAAAACAAAATGAGCTGCCCTTCTTTGAACTTTTCCGATGTCATCCATCAGTCCCACCTCATGGGGATCCCACACCGCACAGCAGCACTCCACAATAGGGCAGACAAGTGTGGTGTAAGCAGTCTCTTTAGTACACCTGTTGCACCTTTTAAGTGTTCTGCTAATGAATCATAGTCTTTGGTTTACTCTACCCACAACACTGTCTATGTGATTGTTCCAATTTAAGTTATTTGTAATTGTAATCCCTAAATACTTTAGTTGAATTTACAGCCTTCAGGTTTGTGAGACTTATCGTGTAATCGAAATTTAGCGGATTTATTATAGTACTGATGTGAATAACTTCACACTTTTCTTTATTCAGGGTCAATTGCTCTTTTCGCACCATACAGGTACCTTATCTAAATCAGTTTGCAATTCGTTTTGGTCATCTGATGACTTTGATGATGATGATGATGATGATGATGATGATGATGATGATGATGAGTCCCATACTCCTTTACAGAGCATAGGGGAGCGACGCGGGAGTCCCACACCGCCTTACTAGACAAGGTCCTAGTGGAGGTGGTTTGCCATTGCCTTCCTCGACTTTACAAGATGGTAAATGACAGCATCATCTGCAAACAATCCAAGATGGCTACTCAGATTGTCTCTTATGTCGTTAATATGGATCAGGAATAATAGAGGGCCTATAACACTTGCTTGGGGAACACCAGATATGACTTCTCTTTTACTCGATGACTTTCTGTCTATTACTACGAACTGTGACCTGCTTGTGCTTTATGAGGAGAATACAGAAGTGCTGTTACCTTGTCTCTCTTCTTCCTACTGACTATGTTGTCAATTATGGTAGGATTATAACCATTGCTGTGTGCTATATGTTTGGTTATTTCTAATTAATTTCCAAAATCTGATTTGGTTTGTACACTATGTTTGTGTGTTATGGAATACCTAGGGGTTCTAAAATACAGTGCTGGACAAGGTATGTGGTTGATGTACTGTACTCGTGGACAGTTATCATGAGACAAAGTTTTCCGACATTTAAATTCACACAACAGTAAAATTGAGTTTATGGTGGAGTTGCTAGACCCTACATTGACACGAGTAAACAATAGCATTTATTGAGGATAAACAGGAATGTAACTTCTACAGACACAGTAATATCTGCCAGTTCAAAAATGGTTCAAATGGCTCTAAGCACTATGGGACTTAACATCTGAGGTCATCAGTCCCCTAGACTTAGAACTACTTAAACCTAACTTATCTAAGGACATCACACACATCCATGCCCGAGGCAGGATTCGAACCTGCGACCGTAGTAGCAGCACAGTTCTGGACTGAAGCGCTTAGAACCATTCGGCCACAATGGCCGGCCACCTGCCAGTTCCCAGCATCCCAGAACACACTGTCATGCATGCGAACAGCACCAAAAATCACATCATATTTTGGAAGTGAATGAAAAATAATTCAAGAAGTAGCATACTGCAATGGTTTTAATCCTACCCTATTTGATATCAGTCAGTAGAAAGAAGAGACAAAATAACAGCACTTCTGTTTCCTCCTCAGAATGCACTAAACCATCCTGATAACAAATGGGCTCCATGCTGTATGTAGGTAGGACTTCACAGGTACTTGCTAGGAAACTAAAACCCAGGAAATATACTTCAGGTTTTTATACTAGGAATACTATTGTCCTTATTCTGTTAAACGGTAAAGACAAGATTCCACCCTTAGAACAGAATGGAATTTATAGATTTTTCTGCTATGTGTGTGGCAAATTCATATATAGGTCAGTCAGGTACGGCTGTAACTACTAGACCGATTGAACATGAAAGGAGTTGAAAACTGGAAAAGAAAGATTCTGCATTTGCTGAACATGCTGTAAATGTGTGTCATTCTTACATATTAAAAGTATTCTCTGCAGAATAACTAAAGGCAGAAAACTAACAGTACTCAAAATTCTAGCTTTTGATAAACACCAATAAGAGATTACTAGCCTTATGCTTAATGCCCAAACACAGTTTCATTTTTCCCCATTACTAAAGTGGCAGCATCAAATTAAAAATTTTTCTCACTGTTAAATAATATGCTTGTCATAACTGCTCCATACCCACATTCCACAGACTTGCCTATATAACGTAGCAGTCTGTGCCAGTATTTTACACCACTTGTGGCTTACACCTTCTTATACTTTTATACTTTGAGTATAAATTATCATGAGGTTTATTTGTTCAAGGCTTCTTTGTGAATTTCATTGTGCTAGTGTTTTTTATAGATATTCTCCAGGGACCACATGAAGATGACAATGAGTCTTTTTGCCAAAATATTGTGGACTTATTACTGTATGCCCTGGTCAGACACTCAAGAAGTCTACTAGTAGAAATATGCCAGGAAAATGTCAGATTGAATTGTTTATCCTAATCAGCAAGCTCTCCATAATTTTCATTATGCAGCTGGGATTGGAAATGGTGGATGAATGATGTTTAATGTTGGTAGCTGAAGAGATTGTTAACAATGATAACAGGTGGTTGGTCTCTGCAGGTTTGTTGCATTGACCATGCAAAGTCTCGTGCAACAAATAATTCTCTTCCTGGAACATCACATGATCCTTTTTGTTATCTACATACTACTGACACATTATAGTCAAATACTGAGCTAGAGTCTCGCGCAACAACAAATTCTCTTCCTGGAACACCAGATGATCCTTTTTATTATCTTCATGCTACTGATACGTTATAGTCAGATACTGAGCTAGCAACAACCTAAATTTTTGAGTCTCACTTACTGAAGACATTCAGGACTCTGTTTGCTGTGGAGAAACGGAAAGTGGAGGTCTGCCAACAGTACATGGACTGGAATTATCATTACCTAAGTTAAAAAGTAGTCCTCCTCTTAAATCAGGGCGCAAGTGATAGTGATGCAGAAAATCAGCCCCTAACACGCGTTTCTTAATGTCAATCACCATAAAAATCCATGTTAAAGTTTTGCATAGACCTAAGTTAATTGTGCAGGTAGTGGAACTATATGCTGTTACTGGTGAATTGTTTGCAGCCCACAGCTGTAGCAGAGATCTTGAAGTGTGAGAAATAACAGGGCCATGCTTATCTTGAAGCCTGGGTCATCTAGAAAATGTTGGCTTATACTCTTGTTGAGACTACGGAGATGGTTGTTGTGTTTGGAAGTGTGAAGCAAGCTAGTTTGTTGTATGCACATAAGGCCTAATGTCCCTTCTGAACCTCCATAAATAAGCTTATGGGTGTTCCTTTGGCAGGCAGGAGCAAGGAGAACTATTACTAGTAATATATGCACATTTACACTGGTGGAAGCACCAGCTCAGATTTGAGTTGGACTTTCATGGAAATTGACCTGAACTGAAAGACCACAGCCCATAACCAAAGCAATTAGCACATGTGCCTTCATTGTAATGGAGTGATGTTCCTACAATAGCTTAACAGTGTATTCAGTTATTAATTGTGCTTAAGTGCTGATATGCATATTCATCTGTTCTTGGAGTTTGCTGCCAGAGAAGGATGAACAGTGTTCAATACCTTTTAGATGCAAATTTCTCAGCTTTGATCTCGGAAGAGAAGTGTGAAATGAAGAAGCTTGGTAGGCCAGTACCTCACCTTGAATTAAAACAAGCTGAGGAAAGACATAAGTCATCTTAAACAGAAGATTAAGAAGTGCAAAGAATCTATTGCACATAAGAATTCTTATTTAGATTTATCAGTCCTTGGAAAAACAGAAATTAGGCAATAGCTTAGCTCAGCTTTCAGACAGAATGTAGAAAGTCACAATGACAATGTAAGAAAAAAATAACTATGATTGACTCCATAAAGTTCTGCTGTGAGTTTGAACTTGGCTTACGTGGACTTGACGAAACAGCGGAATCTAGCAATTCTGGAATATTCAGAGGGTCAATAAATTTCACTTCAGCTTAAGATGATTCAGCTTAAGATGATTTTTTAAAAGAGCACATGCACAATGCTACAGTCTTTAAGGGTACATCCAAGGATATACAGATTGATTTACTAGAGTATGTTACATGCGTTTCATGGAGAAATTAATTCAGAAATAGCTAAGTCAGATTTTATGTATGTGACATCAGGTGAAAGTTCTGCTGTATCTTTTAAATTTCAATTGCTTGTAATGTTTTGTTATCTATTATCTGCTGCAGTGCCTGTTGAAAGATTTTGGACATTTTTAAATTTATCTGGTAATGATGCTTCCTCCTCAGCAGCTTGTATTAAAAATGTTCTTGCTGATGTTCTCCAAGAAAAGAAAGAAAAAGTAACATCCCAAAGCTATGATGGTGCTTGTATCATGCACTGCCAACATGCAGGGGTACAAACAATTGTAAGAGAAAAGTATCATTTCGTGTGTTATGTGCATTGTTATGCACACCAGCTGAACTTAATTCTTGCCCAAGTTACAAGTAGGAATAAACAAGTAAAACTATTTTTCAATACTATTGCAGAGTTAACAATATTCTTCTCTTATTCACCTCAAATTGTGGCTTTTCTAGATGCAATTGTGAAATGAAAAATCCCTCATTGATCAGCCATAAGATGAAATTTTAAATCAAGAACAATCCTTACAGTTCATAAGAAAAAAAAGCCATTCTAGAATGTTTTCGACCTGTTGAAGACACCAGCAACCAGATGACAACTTTTGCATATGGTCTAAGGTTGAAACTGTAACAGACAAAAATTCTCCTTTTGGTTAGAGGTATTTTATAAACTAATGTCTCACATGGAGATCTTGTGCAACCAATTACGAAAGTCCACCACTGATCCCATCTCAATAAATCAAGCAGAAAACATCATACAAAAATGAAATTTTGAAAGTTAGAGGCAATGTTAATAACATCATAATCAAGGAAAAACCAAATACAGCAAAAAGAAGCTGTAAGGACATATATGAAAAACAAGGAATGAAGCAGCAAAGAAAGTAACTGACATAATAATTAAGGAGAGCAAACAGAGGTTTGAATTTGCCAGCCACTTATTGGTCTCTAATTTACTTCACCAGCACTTCTTCCCCTCACTGAAAAATAAATTACCTGAAATAATTCTTTCCAATGTTATGCAGTCCTATCTATTTTTAAAAAAGCTAAGTTACAAATAGACCTATGAATCATTTGGGCTTGAAATGATTTTCAAGAACTGAAAAGTGCAATAGCCCTTCTAAAATTTTTAATTGAAAATAACCTGCAAGAACCTTTTGGTGACATTGCGAAATTGTTGAAATTAGTGGCTACTGTGTGAAGCAGAGAGGTATTTTGCCACTTTGTCACAGATCAAAATGATCCTTAGAAGTATCATGGATGAAGATAGACTGTCTGCTCTTGACAATTTATCTGCTGATATAATTCACATGCTTCCAGATACTAACGCAGTATCATGAACCACAGTTCATTTAGTAAAACAGTTAAAATGATAAGCAATAGATAGCTGAAACTGTACAGTAAAATTAGTAATGTCATTTACAATTACAGTACTCTAACACAGTCTGAATCTTAGAACTCTGAGCTGCTTTCTCTTTATAGCATAACAGAAAAACACCTCTCAGGTGTCTTTACTCTCAACTATAGAATGAACACCTTTTCATATAGAGCTGCCACAGTGACAGTTGTGAACATTATTATAACAAATATTCACTGTAGTTTTACTGAAGTGCTAGCACTGAAATAAATACTAAAAGCATAAAATAACAGTGCTGCAGTCTGGCTAAAAGGGGTCTGCATATTATTCTTGCTAGTTGAGATGTAAAGAACAAGACAGCGGCATGGCGTGGCAGGAGCAGCTGGTCCACTGTCATTTAAAATTGTTAACAGTATCCATATGCAGATATTGGAGAGGTGGGTCCCATGATGTCAAGAACGCATGATGGCCAATAGGCCATAATGTAGAAATGGGTGGGGAGAGGAGGGACAAGGACGGATAGTGGTCTCACGGGGACTCTGCACATGTGGCACAAAGCATGCATGTGTGTTCTCAGAGGGAGGAGGTAGCAACTGTGTCAAGCTCTGTGCATTTGCAGGTACTCTTGGAGGAGCACTCGCAATGCACTGGCTGCCCATCCACACTTCCCATATACTTACGTTAGGGATGCAAGCTGCAGTCACTGCCACATTGGAAAGCCAACTTATTCCAGTCAAGGCACAAAAACTACTTGGCACTTTCAGAAATACCACTGGTTGTATGGGGTACAGTAATTTGAAAATACAGGAAAGAAAAGAGCACTGTGAAAGAATTGTTTAGAAGGATTTTAAGGATGGGACTGCCAAATTATCTTACAGAAATTGTTTGGGTAATCAGAAACACTGCACACCTGTTTCATGTTTCCATACCTCCTGAGAGTTGAGACAGGAGTCTGCAGAGGACAGTCAATTGTGAGGAAAAAAATTTACGCATTACAAATGATGGCAGGGATATTGTGATTTCCAGTTCCATAATTCATACTGAATTCAGCACCTTGGCTGCAGGACATATGGGCATTTAGAGTGCCAGTAAGAGAAGTTTCATAAATCTCTTAAAATTTTGGGAGGTACTGCATTTGACTCACAAAGGATAAACAGAAATTACAACTGGTTGTGGTGTCAAACAACCACCATCAGGCTATAGCCTATCAAATTGCACGATCACCGTGCAGTCTGATACTATATTTTGGCATCCAAAGGTGACATCTCCCAAGTAATCTGGTATGGTCCTTCATACTGCAGGGAGAACTTTTTGTCCTCCTCTTTTGGAGGGTAGGATTTCTCAACAGCACCTAGTCGCCCTGATGGAAAGGTGGTAATATATGTTTGTTTTCTTTATATGTTTGTTTTCTTTATATGTTTGTTCAAAAGGTCCCACAATGTCCAACATTATGATTTCAAAAGTCTGGAGTCAATGTCTGCAGTGGAATTTGAGGTTTAGTCAGTTGCGCACTCTGCACACACAGAATGTAGGTGCAAATATGTTCTTCAGAATGACATTGATAGCCTTCCCACCAGTAGTGTGTCACTACTTACGTGTTTGTGACCTGCTTCTCATGTGATGAGCTTGAATGCTATCATGACATTGGGCAATAATGTGATGCCAGAGTGCTTTCAATATTACCAACCAAATTCTTTCAGGCATTTTTTGATGCAAGATACCTTCTTCAGACATGAAGTTCAGAAGTGTGGCAAATTGCTTGCATTCTGCAGTTTTTTCCTATGCTTCCTGCAAATCAGCAACAAGTATCTTATCTGCATGCAACACACAAACCTTTCTGTGCAGAACATCAGCATTTTGATGTAATTTGCCCAATATGTGGGTGTATCTCATAATCATGTTCATTTAGTTTTAAAGCTCACTGCATCAGTTGGCTACTTGGATCTTTTAAGTTTAAAAGCCACAATAAGATGGCATGATCAGTAACTACAGTGAGATGTTGACTGTATCGGTATCACTTGAAGTAGTTCTCTCCAAATACCAGTGCCAACAACACTTTTGCAGTTGTGCTGTAATTAATATCTGCTTCATCAAGATGACAGGATGCATAACCAACAGGTTTTTTTTTTCAGCATCTTGCTCCTGACTTAGGACACAACCCACTGGCATCACATGATGTTTTGAAGTCTAGATAGATTAACAAGGGAGATTTTGACAGAACATCCTTAACCTTAATTTATTCCATTTCTGCCACATTTTGTGATCTAATTGAAAGGTACCGCCTTTTTCAGTAATTTTGGAACTCGCCTTGTGTTGGTGGTATAACCTTGAATAAATCTATGGTAATAATTAGCAAGCCCAAGAAATTACTGTAGTTCCTTCACGTTCTTAAGTGCAAGGAAATAGTCAACCATCTCCACAAGACACAAAACTTATAATGTGGCCCAGATATTGCACCTAAGACTCAACAAATAACACTTTTCCAAATTAAAACTAAAGTTTCCCTTGTAGCTGTGATAGTATGCTTCTTAGGTGTTCAACATGTTCCTCTATTATCCATGAAAAGACAATGGTATCATCAAAAAATACTAAACAAATGATTAGTTTCAATCCATACAGTAATATGACTACAAACTGCTGGAAAGTAACAGGTGCATTTTTAAATCAAAAGGCATTCTAAGAAACTCATATAATCCTGAAGCCACAACAAATGCCATCTCATGTCTGTTCCAAGGCACAATGGGAATGTGATGATAGCCTGATTTCATATTTAGAACAAAGAAATACATATGGATACTTAAGTGTCTCATCAATATGAGGCAGCAGATATGTACCAAGAGTGCTTACCCAGTTCACTGCTCTCATCTCAACACAAAGATGATAGCTTATTTCACTGTTAATGCTTTCCTTGGGCACGAGTATAATAGGGGATGCCCAAGGGTTTGAGAAAGGCTGAATAATTCCAGAACCTAATTATTTCTGGATGCTTTCTTCAACTACTGATTAAAAGTGGTATGAAATTTCTTAGGGTTTTTGGGCAATTGACCATGTATTCCCAGTTGAAATTTCGTACTGAGTCAAATTAGTGGCTAGCAAGTACTGCCATCCTTCAAACAGTCATGCAATTTCCTCTTACACAGGGTAAAAAATACTTCCCTCTGGTTTGTTTGGATGCATTGATTTTTCCCTCAGCTGGTCTGTAAAGTGTGGAGCAATTGGGTACAATCCTCAAATTGGCAATTTTTGCTTTGCACTATCCAGGAATTGAGTTTATCCCATCATACATTGCTCATCATCTGTTATTTTCTGTAAGCTGGGCAGCACTGTTCCACATGGAACTACAACATTTCTCAATCCACAATTATCTAAACACATTTTCACATACATTTTACCATTTATGTTCTTGACCCTACAGGGGCCTTGTATGGCATGAACCTACAGATGATCTAAAACTTCATTGTTGCAGAATAGGTCAACCAGAAAGATAGTTTTCATAGGTTCTCAAAATTTGATTGCCGTACAGAGAACTCTTTCTGTCCCACCATATATGCTGGCTTTTACCACTAAGATACATGTTCCGTGGAAACTCGGGGAATAGGTCTTTTTGGCCAGGTTCCTCACACTTGTTGAGTGTTGTTGCCACCAAACTGATGGATTAAAACACCAAATTGAACAGTTTGTGATCTAATTTCAGTGATATCCTGAAAGGTGCAAGGAATCATTCCCAAGAATGACATCAAAATCCTGTCCCTTTTTCTAATTGTCTTCATATCAGTATCTTATTTTCTCCCCGCAGTGATTACCTCAACCAGAGGGTTCCAAGTCTCTGTCCATTTATGCATCAGTGAGACAGTGTCAATATCTATCACCAGGGGATAAAAAATACTGTGCTCACCAGAGCATCCATATCTATGAACGCTTTCACAATTTGCTTATAACATTCCTGAGTACAATTACATTTGCCACCATCAGCCCACAAAAGTTAATGGGGTTGACTAACCTTACTGGAAGTGTGGAGCTCCAGGCCCTCAACCATCTTCTTGACCAGGTCTTCCAGTTCCTCTAAAACTTCAAGCTCCTCTCCATCCTCATTTTAGTGTACCCCATGACTGGCATCAATCAGTAACAAGATGGTCAATCTGTCCACAATAGGTACAACAACGAACATAACATGTATTGAAAATATGACCTGACCACTTGCAACACATACAGTTTGGTTTGGAAGTGTAGACCCTGTGGGACTCAGTGCCATGTGGAGAAAATGAAATAAAGCATCCAGCCTCTCCTCACAGCAATGCTAAATATGCACTACCTCCTGTAGGGACAAGGGTGACACCACCTTTACCACTGTCTGTGGGTTTATTCCCCTAACGAATACATAACTGCTCATACCTCTGCCTCCTTAAGCAGGGCATTCCTGGATTGGTTTGATCCTAGAGCATACACAGGATATGAGATTGTGCATATACAATTGACAAAAGCTCCAAAACTATTACCATTGCTGTAGTGGACGGTGAACAACTTGTCCTGATAATAACTTATGCCCCTTTTATCAGTGTACCTGTCTGCTAAAGCCTTAGCCAACACCTCAGAACTGCTGGCATTTTTCAAAGTCTCCACTGAATCAACATACATTCGTGCATCTCCCAACAACTTCAAATGTGTAACACTTAATTGAAATTCGTTGGGCCACTAGCGCATTTGGCTGACATCACGTAGCTTCTGCATAAATGTAAATGTGTTTTCTGATCATCTGCCCACAAAGAAAGGAATGAAAGTGATGGCAGGATAATTAATTACTATGCTGAACTGTGATGCACTAGGAGTGGTGTCAGCATATTTTGGAGGATCGCCAGGAATTGCCTGAACATCTGAACGACTTCTTTGAGCAGGTGGCAATGCTTGAATGGTCTCCAGATGCTCCTGCAGTTCAATATTTCTAATAGTAAGAGCCATTATCTGCTCTGCCATGAAATATTTTCCCAGCTTGTCATGATGTTGCGCATGCATTGGATACAGTCCAAATTACAGTGGTATTCCTAGTACACTATAGCTGTTCCCTTTTACAATAAGTTTATCACAAAATCAAAATTCATTGTTTCAACAACTTTATTTTGATGATCATATCTAATTTGTACATTGATATCAGACCTACAGTTCAGCTAATTGAACCACTGTCATATTGAATGACCAACACAATAATAACACTAAAGTTTACCAGTAACTATTAACATTTGTTTTCCACTGAAGAACAGAAAACAGAGGCATCAGATAGTAGAAACCAATGATAATAGATGGTAGATGTTTCAAACTTCAAACACTCAATTCCCCCACCCCCTTTTTCTTTATTCTGCTTCTACAATCAAGCTATCCAGAGCCATAAGCTTGGTGCTGCTGGGCAAATCAGCTGACAGCAAACATCCACACCCATGCATGCAAGTGTTGCATGTCACTGTCATGCTACTGCACCACATCTCAAGACAGCTCTCCTGTTTTTATGCACTTCTGTGCTACCTCTAGCAGACACCAACTCTTATTTTATTTTTGCATGGTTTCTATCTGTCACTGTGTCAGTCTTGAAGTATCCTAACAATGTTACTATACTCATCACGTCTTTTTATCATTTGGAGAATTTTAATTTAGATTCTTTGGTCCTGAATGTGTACCAATATACAGTGTGTTTGACAAAGAACTCCCTAGTTTTAATATGTCCTAGTATCAGTACAAAGTGACATACACTATTCTAGTTCATAGTGTTTGATTCATCAACTCTCCAAGTTTGGCTCCCTGCAGTTGGCAGGTCTGCTCAACATTGAGACGGCACCAGTGCCATTTTATCCTCTGTTCCCTCACTTCAGTCCAGGCGTGCATGCAGCGCAGTGCAGAGCAGAGCCACTCAGCAACAATATGTATTCCACAACATAAACTGCAGTGTGTTATTTGGCTTGTGAAAATTGAGTCAGTTATAATAGTGCAACATAATTTTAGACGTCAGTATGGTGGTGAACCACCTACAGCAAAAACTATCTGTCATTGGTTAAAGTCTTTCAAGGAAACAGGTAGTGTTTTAAAAGCAAAACCGCTAAGTAGACCAAGAACTTCTGAAGATGTTGTTGAACAGATCTGTGTTTCGTGTATTTGGTGTCCAAAGAAGTCATTGGCCAGGTGTAATCTACAATTAGGAGTGCCTAAAGGTACTGTGTGTGATGTGCATAAAAGACTTAAATTGTGCTCCTACAAATTGCAACTGTTACATGAAATAAAACCTACTGATAAAATCGAAAGATATGAGTTTGCTGTTGACTTTCTATACAGAATTGATGATGATGTCAAGTTTTTAAGAAAGATTGTCTTTTCTGATGAGGCTATATCTCATGTCAATGGAATAGTTAATCATCATAACTGAAGAATTTAGAGGGGAAGTGGGGCAGAGCATCCACATGAAGTTATTCAGCATCAATGTGACTCTCCCAAAGTTAATGTCTGGTGCAGTTTGATAGGAGATCTGTGTGATTCATCCTTTCATTTTTGTAGAAAAAAACAATAAACAGGGACATTTACTGTGACATGTTGGCAGAATATGTCTTTCCCCAAATGGATGATACTGACGTGGAAAAGGGGATTTTGTTTCTTGAACAAGATGGCACACCACCTCATTTCATTAACCATGTGTGTGCGGCTCTTGACACTCGCTTTCCAGGAAGGTGGATAGGCAGGGCTGGCCCAATACCTTGTCCACCACATAGCATAGACTTAACCCCACTGGACTTTTTCTTTTGGGGCCACATAAAAAATGTTGTGTATAGTGAAAAGATCAGAGACATCAATCATTTGCGGGAAAGAATCGTCTCAGTGGTTGGGACAGTTACACCTGAAATATTGGTGAATACATGGCAAGAAGTGGGATATTGTCTCAGCATGTGCAGGGCAACAAATGGATCCCACATTGACATCTACTAACATTACACAAAACTTGAAGGCATTCTCTTTCATGATATGTACTGATTGGTGTAATTTTTCATTAATTTCCCCATTAAATTTATACTTAAAACTAGACTGTTCTTTTTCAAACAGCCTGTATGTCATCTTTCACATTAGTATGTCAATAATTAGCTCTTTTGAGATATTACTGTAGGTAATTAAGCACTGAAATACATTTTTAGTAGTATTTAACCTCAACAGTATTCAGAAATTGCTTTACACTTGGAGGTACGACTACTAAATACTCTTTTTGCTGATGCTCCAACTTCAGGTACTTCAACCAGTTGAGGTGCTGTTTGAATAACATTCTTAAACCATTCTTGTTATATCTTCCATATTCATGTTCAGTTTAAACCATTATGAGCTGTTCCCAGAACTGCCTAAATCTAGAGCAAATCTCACTGGAAAAGGGAGTTACCTATGGTTTTGGATTTGCATTATCACAATAGAATAGTCAAACCAATGTCATATGGTACCTCATTTACAACTGCAATTTTATTAATCATAGAGGAATGTTTGATAGAAAGGGTTACTGTAGATTGGAACATACCTCATCTCCTGATACTGTCCTACCCTGTCCACATACTAAAGGAAGTCACAGCCCGAAAGGTCACCAGATACTAGTGTTTACTGTATATGAGTAAACGAATATTTTTTAAGTTTGTACCTGTGGCAGTTGCTTTATGAGCCTAGTTGTGGACTAGTGTATGATCTGACCATGAATTTTCTGACATCAGTGTCAGTGCATTCTTATCTTCAAGGCCATACCAGGAATCGTACCATGCTCATGCAACTGTGCTTGTTATATTCCACTGGCATCATCATCAGCACTTCCTTATCTCTAAGGCCATTCAGGGATCATGACATCAGCATCATCACATCCAGTCAGATGCTGAGGCCAGGTGGGGGAGTGGAGGGATGGGAGGGAGGAAGGGAGTGGAGCGGATGCACCCCGTGCATCCCAGCTCTGCAGTCAATTGCTTGCAGTGCAGTGGAGAAGCTGTGATCTGGCGACATCTCAAGAACAATTTAATGTAATAATACACTACTGGCCATTAAAATTGCTACACCATGAAGATGACATGCTACAGATGTGAAATTTAACCAACAGGAAGAAGATGCTGTGATATGCGAATGATTAGCTTTTCAGAGCATTCACACAAGGTTGGCACCAGTGGCGACACCTATAACATGCTGACATGAGGAAAGTTTCCAACTGATTTCTCATACACAAACAGCAGTTGACCAGTGTTGCCTGGTGAAAAGTTGTTGTGATGCCTCATGTAAGGAGGAGAAATGTGTACCATCATGTTTTTGACTTTGATAAAGGTCAGATGGTAGCCTATCGCAATTGCAGTTTATTGTATCGCGGCATTGCTGCTCGCGTTGATCGAGATACAATGACTGTTAGCAGAATATGGAATCGGTGAGTTCAGGAGAGTAATACGGAACGCCGTGCAGGATCACAATGGCCTCATATCACTAGCAGTTGAGATGACAGGCATCTTATCCGTATGGCTGTAACGGATCGTGCAGCCACGTCTCGATCCCTGAGTCAACAGATGGGGACGTTTGCAAGGCAACAACCATCTGAATGAACAGTTCGATGATGTTTGCAGCAGCATGGACTATCAGGTCGGAGACCATGGCTGAGGTTACCCTTGACGCTGCATCGCAGACAGGAGCGCCTGCGATGGTGTACTCAACGACGAACCTGGGTACATGAATGGCAAAACGTCATTTGTTCGGATGAATTTAGATTCTGTTTACAGCATCATGATGGTCACATCTGTGTTTGGCGACATTACGGTGAAAGCACATTGGAAGCATGTATTCGTCATCACCCAGCATGATGGTATAGGGTGCCATTGGTTACACGTCTCGGTCACCTCTTGTTCGCATTGACGGCACTTTGAACAGTGGATGTTACATTTCAGATGTGTTACGACTGGTGGCTCTACCCTTCATTCGATCCCTGCAAAACCCTACATTTCAGCAGGGTAATGCACGATCGCATGTTTCAGGTCCTGTACTGGCATTTCTGGATACAGAAAATGTTCGACTGGAGCCCTGGCCAGCACATTCTCCAGATCTCTCACCAGTTGAAAACGTCTGGTCAGTGGTGGCCGAGCAACTGGCTTGTCACAATACGCCATTCACTACTCCTGATGAACTGTGGTATCGTGTTGAAGCTGCATGGGCAGCTGTACCCGTACACACCATCCAAGCTCTGTTTGACCCAATGCCCAGGTATATCAAGGCCGTTATTGCGGCCAGAGGTGGTTGTTCTGGGTATTGATTTCTCAGGATCTATGTACCCAAATTGCGTGAAAATGTAATCACATGTCAGTTCTAGTATAATATATTTGTCAAATGAATACCCGTTTATCATCTGCATTTCTTCTTGGTGTAGCAATTTTAATAACCAGTAGTGTATAATGCCAAATATGATAAAGAATCTCAAGTGCCTAAAATATCAAAAATTTTGTCAACTATATTTGCATTACTGCCTACCAAAAATTCATTTAAAGACTGGCTCACCAGTCACATTGATAAAATTCATTTGAAGCTACAAATCGTCCTGCCTTTCTCAGACACATGTAGAGCTCTGTCACTGGCAAATGGGAGTTCTTGATCACCTATGCGGACAGTATGTGACCCAAAGTTAATTGGACCACTACTGTAGTGCAGCAATACATTCCCTAGTAGCATAATCCAAATCTGAATTCTCTCATGATAGTGCAAATGCTTCCTAACCTATCTTCGAATTAGCCTCCCAAAAGACTGTAAGATGTATCATCTTGTATTCGAAATCACTCACATGAGAGTGAGGCTGCCACAAGTGATGGCAGTTGCTAAGATCTGTGGCTCAGGGCAGTAAAGTGAGGAGCAGCTTTGGTCTCCCTCGGGTTCGGTCAGGAGTTCTGGGCTGGATGGTAGGTGGCAGGTGCCAGTACTCAAAGAAATGACAAGCAGCTTGGCTCAGTAGGATAGGAGATCAACACTCGCACACTACCAGTGCCTCTCTCACTTCACTGCCAATTAATAAATACTGACTCTATACAAATGTATCTATCAGTGTTCATCCTTCAAGCTGGTTATTTGAGTGCATAATCAAAGTGGTCATTATAGAGTTTTACTTGTTGCTCTACACACTGAATGAACAAAATCATAAAACCAACACACCACCCATTTTGAACTGTTTGACTCACCATGAGCTGTTCACAAAAAGGTTAAGATCTAGAGTTGCAGTTTTAGTTGAGATGAAGAAGCAGCAACTAACAGTGGCAGATAGGAATGAATGTTTCAGTACATCTAGGATGGCATAAGAAATGCAAAACTTCAGAAGATGGATGTGAAAGTATCCAAAACTGGTAACCAGTGACAATGATAAAATCCACTACAGTTGTAAAAATTATTTATTTCTAGAAAGGAAAGCACTATACAATTTCAGGGCACATGTCCCATTTTCAGGTGCATCTACAAAAATTTTAAAATAGCAATAATACTGATCCATGTGATAAATAAAATCAAAGTTAAAGAGAACCAACAGAAATTCTTACAAAAAACTGCTATGAGTACAGTAAAATGTAAGTCCACAAAGGATGCATAACTAAGGTTAAAATGACCTGAAGAGCCAAAGAAACTGGTAAACCTGCCTAATATTGTGTAGGGCCCCTGCAAGCATGCAGAAGTGCCACAATACGATGTGGCATGGTCTCAACTGATGTCTGAAGTAGTGCTGGAATTGACACCATGAATACTGCAGGGCTGTCAATAAATCTGTTAGAGTACGGGGGGTTGGAGATCTCTTCTGAACAGCACGTTGCAAGACATCCCAGATATGCTCAATAATGTTCATGTCAGGGGAGTTTGGCAGGCAGCAGAAGTGTTTCAACACAGAAAAGTGTTGCTGGAGCCACTCTGTAGCAATTCTGGATGTATGGGGTGTCGCATTGTCCTGTTGGAATTGCCCAAGCCCCTTGGAAAGCACAATGGAGATGAATGGATGCAGGTGATGAGACAGGATGCTTACATATGTGTCACCTGTCAGAGCAGTGTCTAGACGTATCAGGGGTCCCATATCACTCCAACTGCACATGCCCGACACCATTACAGAGCCTCCACCAGCTTGAACAGTCCACTTCTGACATTCGAGGTCCATACCTGTACATATCCATCCGCTCGATGCAATTTGAAACGAGATTCATCCAACCATGTAACATGTTTCCAGTCATCAACAGTCCAATGTTGGTGCTGACGGGCCCTCATGAGGCGTAAAGCTTTGTGTCGTGTAGTTATCAAGGGTACACGAGTGGGCCTTCGGCTCCAAAAGCCCATATCGATGATGTTTTAGTGAATGGTTTGCATGCTGACAGTTGTTGAAGTCCCAGCACTGAAATCTGCAGCAATTTGGGGAAGGGTTGTACTTCTGTCACATTGAACTATTCTCTCCTGTCGTCATTGCTCCCATTCTTGCAGGATCTTTTTTCAGCTGCAGTTATGTTGGAGATTTGATGTTTTACTGAATTCCTGACATTCATGGTACACTCATGAAATGGCCATAAGAGAAAATCCCAAATTCATCGCTACCTCAGAGATGTTGTGTCCTATCACTCGTGCACCAACTATAACGCCACATTCAAACTCACTTAAATCTTGATAAACCTGTGATTGTAGCAGCAGTAATCGATCCACCAACTGCACCAGACACTTGTCTTATATAGTCATGTTTTACCACAGTGCCATATTCTGCCTATTTGAATATGCATGCCTATACCAGTTTCTTTGGCACTTCAGTGTAGGTTAAAATGCTAAAACAGTGTATCCCTGGTACATGACATGCAACACAATATCCTCTTCGATCTTAGGTCTGCCAGAAAGCCTCTCACAGAGGAGCACCTACATAAAAGGACAAAAGTCCCTAATTAGAAGAGTAGAAACTACCGTCAAATTGAATAAAATATATGAAGAATTAATGACGCAACATCCCAAATCCCCCATTACAAAATTTACAGCAGTCCAGGCTCCAGGGTGTGCCTCACATGGATTCACATGAAGACAGATGGGTAGTCTTTCGAACACTGAAATGTCCGAAAAAGGGGTTACATAGACTGCACACCTGCATTTATGTCAGGAAAACAATGTAACTCCCTGAGTGAAGTTTGCAACACACCAGTGCTTCATAGACACTCATCAGACCAGCATGACACACAACCCAAAGTTCAAAAGCTGGTGGGAGTGGCCCTGTATCCAGTTAAAACTATTGATCACATGAAGAATAGCCATGCGGTGAAAAGTACAATGAAAGATTTTTAAGGAATATCACTAAAATCCAAAATAATAAAAACAATTGATAATAAACAGAGCATAAAACACATAGTAACCTCCAATAAGGTAGCCTGTGTGTGTGTGTGCTGCAGTGCAAAGGTTGCAGTCCTACCCTCCCTGTAAGAGCTGCTAATTTAATTTCAGAACTGTAGAACACAATGTAACCATAGAGTTAAAATACACAATAACAAATGCTAGTGACACAAACAGAAAGCCACATCATAAAGAATCACATTGCTTCAGGGACAAACAAAGCTTTGCATAAACAAACAGGAAAAAATTTACAGTAAATAACTATAAGCAGCAGATGTAAAGAACCCTCATATTTGGAATGTGGAAATCAATTTTTACTGGCTGTAGTAACCAGAAAGTATTGGACGTAGTTATTTAGTATGCCCCTGTGCTTTAACTCAGTTTTTTTATTAAGTGCCTTTTCAGGATTATTAATTTTGCATTTCATAATCCCAATTTCTTCTAAGATGTTAATTTTGACTGTCAGATGGCGTGAGCAGCCCACTTGTTAGCAATATGGGTACACAGTCGCTCCCATTGGCATTTGAACTTTGGGTTGTATTTCATACTGGTCTGATGGGCATTATAAAGCACAGGTGAGTCACAAACTTTACTCATGGGGTTACATTGTTTTACTTACATACCTCAGATGCATAGCCTATATACTATAATCCCTTTCTTGGATGTTTCATTGTTCAAAAGACCATCCATCAGTCTTCATGCTGATCCATGTGTGGAGTGCCCCTAAGCCTGCTCCATTGTAAATTTTGGAATGGGGGATTTGGGATATCAGGCTGTCAATTCCTTATATCTTTTATTCCATTTAACTGTGGTTTCTGCTCTTGTAATTGGGGACCTTTATCCTTTTGTATGTGTCTTCCTCTGTGAGAAACTTTCTGGTAAACTTAGAATTGTAGGGGATATTCTCTAGCATCTCATGTACAGTCGTGGACAAAACGAGCGAGACCCCTCGCCTTTTCGTTATGCCGATCCGCACGGCTTTAAAGTCTGCTACACAGCATAACAGGCAAGGCGACGAAGTGCTACCAACATACTATGCACAGGCGTGAAATTGACAAACTATCTGAACTTTTTTAGACTGTTTTCCATAATTTGTAAGACTATAGTAATGCTGATTAATGTGTTAAACACAACACGTAAATATAAGACAGAAATGAAAGAAGAAACGCTAATTGGTATGAACTGTACCAATAAAAATGAATTTCAACTTATCGAGAAAACATAACTGTTTTAGTAAGACAAAGAATCCCAGATCGTTACGAATTAGCAAAATATTATCCGCATTCGGCCGCGAAACGGTCTGTGTCAACGTTCAGACCAGTCATACTGGATTACTGTTGCTGACCTACCACGAAAGTGTGCAAATTTAGCAATGCGTGAAGATTCATAACGAAATTCAGTTAAAAATCATTCAGTGCCACACTTAAGTCAATTCCATTATTGACAGAAGCGGAAAAAGTAGGCAGTCACATGTATTAAATTCTACAAAAGTGTCATATTGACATCCTCAGTATAGAATAAAGGTAGCGATAAAACGTATTCGGGGCGCGAGAATTTCTTAAAATTGCTTTACTGATATTCTACCTGCCTCCATCGAGATTAGAACCGAAAACAAACCAGACCTTCCTTTCACTACACTAGCAGACAACCCAGGCAAGCAGCCCTCTATTATTACCCCTGACATGAATAAGCCGGCAATTTCGCAATGAAAATGGCAAAATGAACTGCAGTTTCTGTTGCATAGAGCTTTCTGGACTCAAAAACATGAATTTTCTACCTTTATGTCACCGCTTATGTGACAGTCATTCGGGATGTTTATCGAAATAACAAAATACTGTTATTAGTGAGTAAATTTAGTAGGATAATTCTGCACCACCCCAGGAAATAAACGGCTACATAGCTGCCAAACGTATTCTACACTTTTTAGAATGCTCCACTAGGCTCGCCACAGCCAGAAAATGTTCATTAGCCGAAGTGTTTCCTAAGCTAGCTAGCAATGGGAATGTTCGCACTTCTAAAACGCGGTGGCATTAATACTGGGATGTCAATTACCACGTGTATAGGCAAATGGATTTTATTTGCTTTCCTGTAAACGTGATTTGGATCGAAAGCGTAGCTATGATTAATATGCTGATGTATCGACTGCAACTAGAACATTTCGAATAAAGACCAGGGGGTGTTATTTATGTGGCCCTCATCTTCAGTAAGTGTCGTAGCTGTTTTCGTTGTTAGGATTTCGTCACCTAAACCGGTAAAAACGGAACCCTACTAGTCTCACTTACTTGACCGTCTGTCGGTCTACCCGTTTACCTCGAGAACGCGTAGACATAATAAGCGGAGATGTATCGCACTTCTTGCGGTAACCGGTCACTTGGTGGTGTAAAAAACGTGAGCTTCTATGTCAACGCAATCTAAAGATACGGCCGTTTATGTAAAGAAAGTTTACGTGAAAAGTCAAAAAATGGCTCCAAGAAATGTGCGACCAAACTGCTTAGGTCATCAGTCCCCTAGACCTAGAACTACTTAAACCTAGCTAGCCTAAGGACATCACAGACGTCTATGCCCGAGGTAGGATTGCAACTTGGCGACTGAAGCAGCCGTGCGGTTCGTGACTGAAGCGCCTGGAACCGCTCGTCCACCGCACCTGGCGAAACCCTTGTGGCATAGAGCGCCATAAATATCGATATTTGTTCTGTGCGCAAGTGTGCTATCTTTGAGGAGAGGGCTTTGGGGGCAGGATGTTGGAAGCTAACGGCAGTTAGCCTCCGGACTTGTATCCGTGTAGGCGCTAAGTGTGAATAAATCTGTATATGAGAGAATTCTAGTTGATTACCTACAACTATACCATATTCCCTCACTGGTGACTCCATTTTTGTGTAATACTCGTCCGAGTTGCCGCCCGAAGGTTATTTATGTGCCTACCGCGTCAGGTTTTGCCGCGATCGCGAGGGCCTTTGTTCAGCTCCAGACAATGGCCTTTCAGCATTCACCGCCGCCCGGATTCCAGCAACATCTCTCCAGCACTCCTGCCGTCGTAGTGGACACGCCACAAGAATCTTCGGAATCCTTCAGCCAGAACATGCAGTGGAATTCATCGAGTGCTGCCAGTATCTTCCAACCGCCAACGGTCGTGGACTCTGGCTTTGTTAGCATGGACCTTCCCACGTGTTCTCCACAGCGTGTTGGTCGGAACATCCTACTCCTGTGTCGAACACACAATTCAATACAGTTCGTGGTCTCGAGCGAGGTTTTGCTACTTTGGAAAATCCAGTAGTAAATTCAAACTCGAATCAGTTCCCGCCAAGTGTGTATACTTCCGTGCCGGCTAGTCAGCACGTGTTCAATGCTCGCCAAACAGCAAATATCACACAGTGTGTGCATCATAGTGGACGTGTGTGGGATCCTTGTGTTGCTTCTAATCAAGTGAACAATTCTGTGCTGGACAGTAATTACTCTGACATCTACAACCAGCCCCACCACCCACGGTCGAGTGAATACTGTGTGCATAACAGACATTCACCGGTGTACTTAAGCACTTGTGGCTTCTCTCCGAGCTACCACGTCAATGAGAATGCACATTTTTCCTACGATCCTCACACCGTTCGAGCGTCCGCCGCTTCTCAGCCGCCCCCCCCCCCCCCCGGCGTCAAGTGAATTTCGCGATTCCCGCATTATGGGACGCCAATAATTCGGACTCGCAATCTTCTGCATGCTCTACTTCTGTCCGAAGTAATAGGCGCACCTCCGCAGTGACTGCAGTGCCGAATCTGCCGAAATTACCAGACTTCAAACCTGCTCACCCGGAGTTCAGGTTTAACCTGGTTGAGCAAACATTCAATGTCTTTGCTTCGGACGACGACGCACGCTTCGCCTGCCTCACGAACCATCTTCACGACCGCGTCGCTTTAATTTACGATCGGTCAAAGCACCCCCCTAGCAGGGAAGTATGCTGTGGCGAAACAGACGATACTGGAGCGCGTCTCTAAAACCAGGAGAGAAAATGTGTGACAGCTCATCTACGAAGAGCGTCTCGGCAACAGGTCTCCGTCCCAGCTGTGGCGGTGCATCCGTCTTCTCGTCGATGAGCAAGTTATGCCTGATGACACGCTCGCAGAAATCTGGACTGAAAAGCTGCCTTTGCCTGTCCAGACTGCAATCTCTGCGTATGAAGATAGGCCAGTAAATGAACGTTTACGCGCCGCCAACAGAGCATACTCCGCCAGGCAACGTGAGCTCGGTGCACTGCATTCTGGAAGTGACCGCACTAAGACGCTTTCTGACGCCATGCCCTTGTCTGGTGCTGCT
Organism: Schistocerca nitens; assembly: GCF_023898315.1. Taxonomy (NCBI): domain Eukaryota; kingdom Metazoa; phylum Arthropoda; class Insecta; order Orthoptera; family Acrididae; genus Schistocerca; species Schistocerca nitens. The sequence goes on from NC_064616.1 coordinate 487,124,371, forward strand.
AATAACAAGTTTGTTAAACTAGCTGCCCAGCCTGCACCTTCAACTCCTCGCAACGACAGTGCATCGGCCTCTGTGGAAGACTCTGGGGCACATACTCCGTCACCTAGCAACTACCCACAGGAGCACAGGCCCGCCCAACCTTACTGTTTCTTCCACGCGAGATTCGGGGAGCAAGCTCGCAAATGCCAGTCACCGTGTTCTTACCCAAACTCCAACCGCAGGTAGGCTACCGTGCAACCTCCTGCGATGTAAACAACGGGCACCATCCCACGTTGCACTCCGTTTTGGACAATAACAGTAAGTGTGGTCGAGTCTACGTTCGCGATTTACGATCAGGTATATGTTTTCTGGTAGACACTGGCGCAGACGTCTCTTTGCTGCCGGTTCGTCTAGCAACCAATAAAGTGCAACCACACAAAACAGTACTTCGTGCAGTGAACTTGTGTACCCTACAGTGTTCGGGTTCCACTTTGTATACAGTGAAACTTTCGCCCGAGTGCAAGCTGGAGTGGACGTTTCTAGTGTCAACAATTGAAGAACCTATTCTCGGAATTGATTTCCTCAAGCACTATCAGTTGTCACTAGATTTTTTGCAAAATACTGTGTTTTACCCCACCCTTAACAAACATATTCCTTTCGCTTCGCCGAGTGACAGTTTGGCTAACACCAAAAACATGTGTGCTGTGCTAAGAAGTGTGTAAACCTATCCTTGGAGCTGCAATCTTGGACAAACAAGTGGCTAGTGGAGTGCGCCAAGTCTTCGAAGTTGCAGATGGAACGTATGGAAATGCTGCTGCATCTCTGCGACGTACACCACGAGTTGGCCTCCAGACAACAATGCCTCGCGGCACTACAAGCAGACGACTCATTGGCTACAGACAAGGTCAGTCCGCGCCAATCTGGTGTTCCCATGCCCGCGCACGTTAACGACAATGTTGTGAACTCTGTAAACTGTGTCAGCACCCCCTTTTGCAATGATAGGGTATGCCCAAGTGCTCATGCTCCTTGCGTTCCGAATGGACAATTAACTTGCCAAGCTCGTGGCAATGAACTACGGCCATCTGCTGTCCGGCCATGCCCACTCATGCCCACAGCGCTCGTAGCGGCACGGCCCGCTACCAAGAACCAGTGTACCAACCTCGCCCATGTTAACATGTGTGCGGCCCTTACGCAGCCTACGAGCGGGTGGCACACCTGTACTTCCGTGCCCTCAGCGCCACAGCTTGGCCCGTCCGCCACTGCCTGCTCTGCTTCACGGACATCTGACTGTCGTGCCGCGCCACGTATTGCAGTAGTCACTAACGGCACAGTTCATCGGTTACGTCTAACCGATGGGCCGCCCATATCGCAACGTCCACGCCGCCTCAAGCCGGAATTTACGAAAATTGCAAAAGAACAATTGGACGATCGGTTACAAAAGGGAATAATTGAACCTTCTTCCGGTTGCTGGGCTAGTCCTATCCTGTTTGACCAAAAGAAAGACGGTACTTGGCGTATGGTCAGAGACTATAGGCGTTTAAATGCCCGCACCATCATTGATAAATATCCGGTCCCACACATCGCAGATTTCAATCATGCACTTGCAGGTGCGAAGTACTTCTCTGTTTTGGACTGTAAGCACGCATTTCATCAAATTCCTATGGCTCCAGAGGACATTGAAAAGACTGCCATAACCACTCCCTTCGGGCTGTTCCAATACAAATTTATGCCGTTTGGGTTGAAAAACGCCCCCCAAACGTGGCAGCGTTTCATCAATCAAACTTTATCCCATCTAGACTTTTATTTCGTATACATGGACGACATATTGGTTTTTGCTTCTACTTTAGAACAGAGTGAGGAGCGTGTTCAAGTCGTGACGAATATTTTAGCAGCCGCTGGTATTGAACTGAACAATAAAAAGACTCAATTGTACCAGTCATCCATCACATTCCTAAGTTATGTTTGTGTCATCGGACGGTCTGACACCACCACAGGACAAGATCAAGCCTGTTCTCGAGATGCTACGCCCTCAGACCTATAGGGAATTATGCAGGTTCATCAGAACAGTTAATTATTACCGGAAACATTTGCCAGCCGCTTCTGCAGTGCAGGCTCCTCTCACAGATGCTCTCACTGGCCCACAAACTTCTGGCACCCGCCAGGTACCATGGACACCAGACATGGACAAGGCATTTAATGAACTCAAACAGCTGTTGGCCTCCACTGTCACTATTGCTCACCCACGGGCGGACGCCACAATGTTTATCACTATTGACACTAGTGACAATGCTATCGGCGCAGTACTGAGTCAGACATACAACGATGTTACGACCCCCCTGCAGTTTTTCTCAAAAAAGCTAAACAACACACAGAAGAAATACTCAGCATTCGACAGAGAATTACTTTCAGTTTACGAGGCCATAAGACACTTCAGAACTGATGTTGAGGGACGAGATTTCTATGTGCTCACTGATCACAAGTCGTTGGTTCCTGCCATAAAAAATCCTGCAGCTGATCCGCCCCCACGACGCTTTCGTCACATCGATTACATCTTGCAATTTACAAATGACATTCACTACATCCGAGGAGCGGACAATGTGGTCGCTGATTTTCTCTCGCGTGTTGGTGCTGTCAGAACCTTAATTGACTTAACGGACCTACCTCGGTTGCAATCGGCAGACCCCGATACCATGCAGTTAATTTCAGATCACAGCTCCTCTCTCCAACCGGTACGCTCTACTTTCCCTGGCATATCTGACTTAGTGTGGTGTGATGAATCGACTGGTACATTGCGGCCATTCATTCCTAAGCCCCTTCAACGCCAGGTCTTTGACAAACTACACACATTAGCACACCCCGGTGTCAAAGCTTCCACCCGTCTGGTAACTGAACGGTTTGTCTGGAGAGACATGCGCCGTGACTGTCAGTCTTGGGCAAGGGCATGCATGGTGTGTCAACAGAACAAAGTTTCCAGGCACACTTCTCCACCCCTTGGCTGTTTTGCCCAACCGCCAGGCCGGTTTCACCATGTTCATGTCGACCTCATAGGCCCTTTGCCCCCCTCCAAGGGTTTCCATTACTTGTTTACAGCTATTGACAGGATGACTCGATGGGCTGAGGCTGTACCTATTCCGAACATTACCTCTGAGACAGTAAGTCGAGCATTCTTAGATTCGTGGATCTCTAGATTTGGCTCACCTGTTTACCTCACCACTGACCAGGGGCGACAATTTGAGTCTTCAGTTTTCTCTGAGTTATGTAAAGTGTGTGGTATTGTTAAAATTCATACTTCTGCATACCATCCCCAAAGCAATGGGCTTGTCGAGCGATGGCATTGCACCTTAAAGTCTGCCCTGCGTTGCCATGACTCACTATGGACAGAGGCACTGCCCTTCGTGCTCCTTGGCCTTCGTGCAACTTTCAAGGAAGACCTCAAGGGTTCCATAGCCGAGTTTGTGTATGGCCAAGCTCTGGTTTTGCCTGGAGAATTAGTCACTCCGACCCCACTTCCACGGCCCTCTGAACTCCCTTCACTTCTTGAGTGGGTGCGCTTGCAGTGCAGCAAAATTCAGCCGCCACCTCCGGTTGCTTATATACCTCCGCACGTGTACGTACCATGCACGCTGGACTCTTGTGAGTACGTGTATCTCAGAGACGACTCAGTCAAAGCCCCGCTTCAGTCGCCCTACACAGGTCCTTACAAGGTCGTCAAACGCTCTGAGAATAACATGGATCTCCTCATAAAAGACTCTGTAACCACGGTCTCACTCAACCGAGTGAAACCAGCTTTCATTGAGCCTCAGGTGAACCTCCCTGATTCTGCCCCTATTTCTCCCACTCCTGCTTCGAGCGGCCATCCATCTTCCCACACCATGCATTTGGGTATTGATTCTCCACAGTGTGCTTCTCTGCCGAGCACTGCTCCTTCTCCGCGTTCATCTAATTTGAATGGCCAATGTTTCCGGGGCTTCACTCCTCATAGCCCTCGCAGTCGAACTGCCAACCACTTGGATTCTACCATTGTGTTACCATCTTCGTGTGACAGCTCTTTGTCACGCCGTTCAATCCACGTTGCCTTCGGTCACGCTCCCTCGTCTGTCAGCTGATCGCCCGAGGCTGTCTCCTGCGCAGTCCAGTGCACCTGCCACCCCCCCTCTTAGCAGATGCTTCCCCCTGCCATGGCTTTCCCACACCTCCCTGCCTCTCTACCATTGCTCGTACAGGTGCCATCCAAGAATTCACAACACATGTGCACCCTGATGACATACATAAATTATCTGTTGTCGTAGATGGCGATACGGTGTGTGTGGTACTCGTGTGTGACAATACTGAGGGAGGAAGTGCAGAATCTTGTGTGGTGCGCAGCTTTAAATTGAGCAGAAGTGCTGCGTGTGGCAATTTGCGTGCCTTTGTTAGGCCTTCTGGCAAGGTGATTCTCCGTCTGCCGGCTGACGAAGTGCTACACCTCCACTCCAGGACGGGACGTCATCTTCAGCCGCCGGCGTCGCTTGCTGACTTCACCGTCGATGTACCGGTTTTCACCCCCCGGTCTCCTACCAGTCGACCGCTTCCGCCTGACGCAGAAGAACTGTGCGTTACCTTCCTAACTTCTCACCCCCCCCCCCCCCCCATTCACAGGGACGTGCTCCATACTGGGCGGGGGGAGGGGGCGGGGCTATGTGGCGTAGAGCGCCATAAATATCGATATTTGTTCTGTGCGCAAGTGTGCTATCTTTGAGGAGAGGGCTTTGGGGGCAGGATGTTGGAAGCTAACGGCAGTTAGCCTCCGGACTTGTATCCGTGTAGATGCCGCTAAGTGTGAATAAATCTGTATATGAGAGAATTCTAGTTGTTTACCTACAACTATACCATATTCCCTCACCCTATTCACCTCATGTATAATGATAATATATACTGTCTAGTGATGATAAACTGTATACGCCAGCAACTCAGATCGTTTGATCACGGAACTTTTACGAAGCTACATTCAGTATCCGTGTAGATGCCGCTAAGTGTGAATAAATCTGTATATGAGAGAATTCTAGTTGTTTACCTACAACTATACCATATTCCCTCACCCTATTCACCTCATGTATAATGATAATATATACTGTCTAGTGATGATAAACGGTATACGCCAGCAACTCAGATCGTTTGATCACGGAACTTTTACGAAGCTACATTCAAACTATGTTCGAAGTCGTCTGCAATATCCATTTATAAACACCCTAGGAACGTCGTATGCGATATCCACTTCTGAAGACGCTGGCAGATACTGCAGTACCATAACAAGTAGGTAAGACATGGTTCCATGCATGACACTTTATTTCAGTAACGATTTAACGCGCCTAGGTGTTTGTATATGGCTGAAAATAATGAACAAAAAGTAAATAAATAGCAAACAACTTCGATGTTCAAATCAAATGTAACTCATATGTCGCAATTACAACATAATTTCGTTCTTACATCTACATGACTACATCTACAGGATTTCTTTGCAATCCAGACTTACGTGCCTGGCAGAAGGTTCGGATTATTTCTCTACCGTCCCACTCATTAACAGTGTGTGGGAAAAAGGACCACTTAAACCATTTCTTACGAGCCTTGAATTACATTATTACTATGGTTTCTTCCTGTATAAGTTCCCGAGGAAATAATGTTTCGGCATTCAGAACAGATGTTGGTGATTGAAATTTCGTGAAAAGATCTCGCGGCAACGAAAAACGCTTTTATTTTCATGAATGTTACCCCAACTCGATTATCAAATCTGGGACTCTCTCTCCCCTATTTCGTGACATTACAAATCGTGCTACCGTTCCTTGGACGTTTTTGCGTGCACAGTCAATCACGTCTGTCAAGGATATTACAGCAGTGGACGGACAAACGTAGTGTAGGCAGTGTTTTCAGTTGGCCTGTTGCGTATTCTTAGTGTTCGGCCAATAAAACGCAGTCTTTCGTTTGCCTTCCCCACAATTGTATGTTTTCGACCGTTCCAGTTTAAGTTTTAGGCTACTGGGTACTGAGATGAACTGACAGTGCTTCGACTTGTGCTTTGTCATGTAACCGAAAGTTAATTATTGTTATAGGACGCAGCTTTCGTGTTTAATGTATTCCTCATTCAACATAGTACACTCCTCGTGCACCACCCATAACTGTTTCAAAGTATTAAATTGTTACTGATGTTACCAAGTTTCAGTGGTCATCTAAACTTGCCGTTTTGAAACAAAGGAAAATATTATAGCGAAATATAGCAACTAAGAAGCGGAGTATCCAAATAAACAAACATTTCCGGTTCAAGTAGTTGCAGTAGGTCTACTACACAGTAACTTAAATTAGGAGCAAAGTCCATTAGTAGATCGTTATCAGGAAAACCAGCCCTATAATCCAAAGTGCCACTACAAGAAAGAAGTTTCCAAACATGTGCACGAGTAGTCGAGGAAAGTGGACGCATTCTGTCTACTGAATCGCAACGCACGCCACTTACGAGGGAACGCGCCAAGTGTCATACCCCGATCTTGCTGAAACTTTGCTCAGTGAAAGAGGGGACAAAATAAGCGAACACGTGTCTCGGCTTATCTGCTTACACTCTACCGCTTCTGAGAAAACGACGGTCAAAGTTTTCAATGCGCTGTTGCTATAGTGTAGATACCTCTTAGCTGATAAGCATTCAACTGAAGCGGTGGCTCTGTGGCTACCATCGCGACTTCGGAACTTTGTGCTACGAGTTCGAAACCTGGTTTTTCCTTTTTTTTTCCCTCACTCTCTGAATTATCTACGAATGTTTATTCCAATTTATGTTGAAACAATGTTGTCGTTATTCGTCAGTCAATTTACTGTGTAAAGGAAGAAGTTAAAAAGGGAACACACAGTGCGTAGTGGGGCGATCTGCCGGACGGAGTGGCCGTGCGGTTCTAGGCGCTACAGTCTGGAACCGCGAGACCGCTACGGTCGCAGGTTCGAATCCTGCCTCGGGCATGGATGTGTGTGATGTCCTTAGGTTAGTTAGGTTTACGTAGTTCTAAGTTCTAGGGGACTGATGACCTCAGAAGTTGAGTCCCATAGTGCTCAGAGCCATTTTGGGGCGATCACTCTGTTGTAGAAATAATTCAGAAGCCAAGATCGCTTAAATACTGTTTACTGGATAACCGGTTTCAACACATTAAAGGTGCCATCATCGGATCTGAATGTAGATTAACATTTATAAACCATTTGGATATAACGATACATGAGGCAGACCAGATGATTTTAGATCAGCTTGTCTCATTCTTTTATTATTTTTTTAATTCATTAATTACACATCAAGTTAATTGGCGAATAACGACAACATTATTTCAACATAAATTAGAAAAAAAAACATTCGTAGATAATTCTGATAGAGAGGCAGGAAAAAAAAATAATAAAAAAAACCAAGATGGTCTCGAACACGGGAATCAAAGTTATGAAGGAACGACGGTAGCCATGAGCCATCGCTTCAATTGCGTTCTCGCCTGAAGAAGGTATCTACACTATAGCAACAGCGCGTTGATAACTTTGACCGTCGCTTTCTCGGAAACGGTCGAGAGTTTGCATATAAGCCGAACCACAGATTCGGGAGGACGACGGTTCAATCCCGTCTCCGGCCATCCTGATTTAGGTTTTCCGTGATTTCCCTAAATAGTTTCAGGCAAATGCCGGGATGGTTCCTTTGAAAGGGCACGGCCGATTTCCTTCCCAATCCTTCCCTAACCCGAGCTTGCGCTCCGTCTCTAATGACCTCGTTGTCGACGGGACGTTAAACACTAACCACCACCGAACCACAGGTTCGCTTATTTTGTCCTCTCCTTCACTGAGCAAAGTTTCCGGACAATCAGCCTATGACACCTGGCGAGTTCCCCTCATTAGTCGAGTCGCTTCTTACGCCCGGCGAGAACTATGTATGCCTCAGAGTAAACTGCGCCGCTAGGAAACACGGCGAGCGAGGATAAACACATTTGCCTTCCTATAAGGCAACCTTCTACAGCTGAAATTCACTAAGTGTTCTTCAGGTTGCCTCAGATATTTCAGAAATGTTTCTTGCGTTTGGCCTGCCGCATATACAAAACGTAAACATTTCATTTCATATAATATTTATCAGGATAAGACATGACAAGAGTGGACTAGTCCCTTCTGAGAAAATTTACAGATTCTAGTTGCTCCACTATGTAATGACACGGGTACGGGCTTGCGATCTATCGTTTATGCCATCGATTTCCGTGTTACACATACTTGGCCACTGTGTTGTGGCTGCCGTCGTGGAGGAGGCAGTCTGTTTCCTGCTAGCGCTGTTTCCGCAGCAGATATTAACCGCGACGAATCATTCAGTCAACGCAAAATGGCCCATCTGGCTGAGGCAGACAAGGGCGCTATAATAGCACCCCATGCAGAGGGATTTTCAAATGGCTATATAGCAAGAACTATGGGTCTTCACAAGTCGACGGTAGCCAGGTGGATTAGACGAAAGGAAGAGAGTGGTAACCTGAATGGGAGGCCTCATGGCCGTCGCCGCAAAACAACAGCAGCTCAGGATCAACAGATACGCCGTTTCAGTGAGAACCACCCATTTGTCAACGCACGACAAATTCAGCAGACTTTGGGTCTCAATGTTAGCAGTAAGACCGTCACTCGTCGCCTAAGGGAAGGTGGACTGAGAGCAAGAAGCGCTGCTGTGAAAGAGACATTCACAGTTTCCTACAGAGAAGCTCGCCTTGCTTTTGCTGCTGAGTATGTCGACAGACCTCTCCAGTTTTGGAGGCGAGTGATTTTCACGGACGAAAAGTTTTCTCTACGGCATAAACCGGAAAAGTACTTGTTTACCGACCTAAAGGTGCTAGGTATAATCGAAAATATATTTACAGTTGCCGAAGGAGTGGCAGGGAGTCGGTAACGGTATGGGCATGGATATCGGCCGAAGAGTGTGGGCTCCTGTGGGAAGTGGAAGGAAGATTCGATGCGCGCAATTACATCTCAGTTCTGGAGAACGTGATGTTGCCTTCTGTGACAGCAAGATTTGGCGATGATCAGATCATGTTCCAACAAGGTCGCTCGCCTATTCATATGGCACGTGTGATTAAGAGGTGGTTCGACGACCATAGTAATATTACTGTAATGGAATGGCCACCTAAAGCAACTGACATGAATCCCATTGAGAATATTTGGGCAGAAATGGTCAGAGTAATACGAGAAAAGGGGCAGGCATCGTCGACTCGCCGACAGCTTTCTGATGTGATTCATGACGCTTGGAATGAGTTACTTGAATCTCCTAGTTATGTGGCTCGAGTTGTGAGCTCAATGCCCAACAGACTTTGAGCTGTTGTGGAAGCCGAAGGAGGCTATACGCGATACTAAGCAGCATCAGCAGAGGGTTTTTTTTTTTTTTTTCAGACATATTTTATATAATTTTAGGAAACGCAGTGAGTGGAATGTGGACAAACAAATTAATTCACAGCAAGATATGTAATATTTAATTTGCTAAGAGAAGAAATACTCACCTTATATATTCATGCAGTCTCTAAAAATATGACACACGTGTATATGCAAGAAGGGTACAAAACAATTCAGCGCAAATGAAAAATATTGAGGAGAAGCTCGCCGATGAAGGCGTAATTGGAGAACAAAGGTTGGGCTAGAAGGAGAGGTAAGGAGGCCCGAAAAAGCAGAGAAAAGTCGAATACCCAGTAGACTTTGAGTTGTTGTCGCAGCAGTGGGCGGTTGGTATATGCGATTCGGAGCAACAGTAGAACAATAGTTTTATTTACTGATTTTTGAGGCTTTATTTTGTGGCAGCTAAACAGTGCTGCATCATGAGACCCACTATTTGTCCACATGTGGCTAAACATCAGAGGTGTAAAAAATTTTAAGAGGTACCGAAGTTCTCTGGAACAGTAACGTGTTTTAGGCAAGAAGATGATTTTTAGTTCATTTCATTTTAACCATTCACACTATGCTTTTACATTCTAATCTTCGATTTCATTTTATTATTATGTATCTTTTCTTCAGTGAAAGTGAACAGTAGTAAGTTTCAAGATATGAAGAATAACTCGAAGTTTTTAATTTGTGAAATAACCTATGTAACAGTTAATATTTTCAACAAATCTGCAGTTATAGGACCTATTAAGAAGCAAGTCAAATACGGCGTTGTGGAAAGATCAGGTTGGTCTCTAAAGGGTAACGACGGTCAAATAGCAAATACGAAACTATGGGTAACAACTATTGTTGATGGTGAGGAGCCATAATCGATATGCCACTATTCTATAATTGTATTTCTGAAGTTTATCGTCAATCCTAGGACTGAAACCGATACTCTGTTTTGCGTAAAGAATATAACCTTCAAAATTTATTTAGCAGCGCAGAATATTAAATCATAGTTTATAGATCAGGAACCTAATCCAACTGCCTTTAATTTTATTCTCACGGATGACATTGAGACAGTAAATAACAAGAGAAATAACAAAACTCTGCCGGCCGGAGTGGCCGTGCGGTTCTAGGCGCTACAGTCTGGAGCCGAGCGACCGCTCCGGTCGCAGGTTCGAATCCTGCCTCGGGCATGGATGTGTGTGATGTCCTTAGGTTAGTTAGGTTTAATTAGTTCTAAGTTCTAGGCGACTGATGACCTCAGAAGTTAAGTCGCATAGTGCTCAGAGCCATTTGAACCATTTTTGAACAAAACTCTCACAATCAATATAGAGAATTCTAGTGTCCAGTGGATTCAAAAGTTTGCTATAATAGCGAATAATTGCTTTTACTGACTCCTTCATGCCTACGTTTTCTGTCAGAAAATGTTTGAAACTAGGACTAGCAAGATAAACAAAGCCTGAAGAGTCACAATTTTTCCACAAATTGTCAAATTGGAAGTCGAAGAGCCAGTTACATAAATTACGATGACAAAAAAGTTTTTCAAGTGAACTGATCACAGGAGGCATCCAACGCATTTATTGTGTGTTACATGCACAGTATGTAAACTGGCAACGCCACCAACACACAATACCACTAACAAGGGAACCTCCCTATCGTACCCCCCTCAGATTTAGTTATAAGTTGGCACAGTGGATAGGCCTTGAAAAACTGAACACAGATCAATCGAGAAAACAGGAAGAAGTTGTGTGGAACTATGAAAAAAATAAGCGAAATATACAAACTGAGTAGTCCATGTGGAAGATAGGCAACATCAAGGACAATGTGAGCTCCGGAGTGCCGTGGCCGCGTGGTTAGCGTGAGCAGCTGCGGAACGAGAGGTCATTGTTTTAAGTCTTCCCTCAAGTGAATAGTTAAATTTTTTATTTTCAGACAATCATCACCACACGTAGTGTTTATCAAAAAATGTAGGAAATAATCATACAAATGTTCGACAGTCGTTCGATCCCTTAAGGAACTTTCCGATTCCTTACAGTTCGGAAAATATTCATTGACCTTGTTATTGAAGTCGCGAGCTATATTTTCTGGATTCATATTGCCCACGGGATACATCTCACGTATTTAAAGCACTCTCGTCCAAAGTAGCGAACAGTCAACTGCCAGCCAGGGAGCCTCGTTAGCAGGAATACTCTCTCTTCCGTGCGCTGTAGTCGACTGACGTCCTGTGTTTCGACGTTTGTTTAGGTGTAGCGTGCCCATACTACGGCGCAGTTACCACGCATCGGACGGACGGACAGATAATAATTGTATGAAAATAAAAAAAAATTAAACTTTTCACTCGAGGGAAGACTTACACCAAGGACCTCTCGTTCCGCAGTTGCTCACGCAAACCACGCGACCACGGCGCTCGTGTGTATACACCGTCCTTGATGTTGCTTATCTTGTGCATGGACTACTCAGTTTGTATAATTTGCTTATTTTTTTATAGTTCCACACAACTTCCTGTTTTCTCGATTGATCTGTGTTCAGTTTTTCAAGGCCTATCCACTATGCCAACTTATAACTAAATCTGAGGGGGGGGGGGGGTGTGCAATGGGGAGGTTCCCTTGTAAGCTACGAAACAACTGTAGCAAAACGGAGCATCCTCGTTATCCATGTGATGGATAAGACGACTAATTCGCAACATAAATGTCAATGTAAGCATCAATTTCTATTGGAACGTGCTTCCTGGACCAAATAACGCACATTTCCTACGCCTTCAATGCGAATCATGTAGCAAATGTAATTTAAAGAACATAAAAATATCTAGTGAATTTACTAACATAATTATGAACGACTCACGAACGTAAATCGATGGTCACATAGTTGTCAAACGTATTCTGCAGTATTTCCATTGTCCATTAGACTAGCAGCAGGAAGAAAACGTTCGCTCAGCTGTGCTGACGAAGCTCGCGCTTCGAAGACGCCACAGCATCGTCTGCCACCACTTCATGGGAAACGAAATATCTCAAGTGTACGCCAACGTGTTGCAATCACATATCTATGTGGCGCTAAAGTGTGGTTATGGATAATACGTATGCTCAGATTGCGAATCTAACATCATAAATAAAGTGAGGGAAATGAATTAGGCGTCCTTCGTCTTCCGTAACATCAAATATATTTTAGTTATTCTATCTTAAATGAACTGCGCATAAAATTATTCACCAGAAGTAAATTACTTCTTAGCAACATCAGAAGATATTAACAGCTTGCGGCGCGGGTTAGCCGTGCTTTCAACGGCGTCATATCGCGGAACGCGCGGCTGCTTGCACCGTCAGTTCGAATCCTTCCCCGGGCATGGATGTGTGTTACGTTAGGTTAGGTTGGCTTAAGTAGTTCTAGGTCTAGGGGCTGATGACCTAAGCAGTTTGGTCGCACACATCTTGGAGCCATTTTTTGACTTTTCACGTAAACTTTCTTTACATAAACGGCCGTATCTTTAGATTGCGTTGACATAGACGCTCACTTTTTTTACACCACCAAGTGACCGGTTACCGCAAGAAGTGCGATACATCTCCGCTTATTATGTCTACCCGTTCTCGAGGTAAACGGGTTTTAAGGGTTGGGTAGACCGACAGACGGTCAAGAAAGTGAGACTCGTAGGGTTCCGTTTTTACCGGTTTAGGTGACGAAATCCTAACAACGAAAACAGCTACGACAGTTACTGAAGATAAGGGCCGCATAAATAACACCCCCTGGTCTTTATTCGAAATGTTCTAGTTGCAGTCGATACATCAGCATATTAATCGTAGCTACGCTTTCGATCCAAATCACGTTTACAGGAAAGCAAATAAAATCCATTTGCCTATACACGTGGTAATTGACATCCCAGTATTAATGCCACCGCGTTTTAGAAGTGCGAACATTCCCATTGCTAGCTAGCTTAGGAAACACTTCGGCTAATGAACATTTTCTGGCTGTGGCGAGCCTAGTGGAGCATTCTAAAAAGTGTAGAATACGTTTGGCAGCTATGTAGCCGTTTATTTCCTGGGGTGGTGCAGAATTATCCTACTAAATTTACTCACTAATAACAGTATTTTGTTATTTCGATAAACATCCCGAATGACTGTCACATAAGCGGTGACATAAAGGTAGAAAATTCATGTTTTTGAGTCCAGAAAGCTCTATGCAACAGAAACTGCAGTTCATTTTGCCATTTTCATTGCGAAATTGCCGGCTTATTCATGTCAGGGGTAATAATAGAGGGCTGCTTGCCTGGGTTGTCTGCTAGTGTAGTGAAAGGAAGGTCTGGTTTGTTTTCGGTTCTAATCTCGATGGAGGCAGGTAGAATATCAGTAAAGCAATTTTAAGAAATTCTCGCGCCCCGAATACGTTTTATCGCTACCTTTATTCTATACTGAGGATGTCAATATGACACTTTTGTAGAATTTAATACATGTGACTGCCTACTTTTTCCGCTTCTGTCAATAATGGAATTGACTTAAGTGTGGCACTGAATGATTTTTAACTGAATTTCGTTATGAATCTTCACGCATTGCTAAATTTGCACACTTTCGTGGTAGGTCAGCAACAGTAATCCAGTATGACTGGTCTGAACGTTGACACAGACCGTTTCGCGGCCGAATGCGGATAATATTTTGCTAATTCGTAACGATCTGGGATTCTTTGTCTTACTAAAACAGTTATGTTTTCTCGATAAGTTGAAATTCATTTTTATTGGTACAGTTCATACCAATTAGCGTTTCTTCTTTCATTTCTGTCTTATATTTACGTGTTGTGTTTAACACATTAATCAGCATTACTATAGTCTTACAAATTATGGAAAACAGTCTAAAAAAGTTCAGATAGTTTGTCAATTTCACGCCTGTGCATAGTATGTTGGTAGCACTTCGTCGCCTTGCCTGTTATGCTGTGTAGCAGACTTTAAAGCCGTGCGGATCGGCATAACGAAAAGGCGAGGGGTCTCGCTCGTTTTGTCCACGACTGTACCAGGGATGCATTATTCTAACATTTTAAGCTATTTTAACCTTAGTTATGCATCCTTTGTGGCATCACATTTTAATGTATGAATAGGGGATTTTTTCTTAATCTCATGGATAGATATTATTATTCTTTTTAAAATTTTGCAGATGGATATGAAGATGGGACATATATCCTGAAAGTGGTTAGTGCTTTCCTTTTTGGAAATAAATAACTTTTTACAACTGTAGTTGATTTTATCATTGACTCACAACAGCAGTTGTGGATATCCTGAGAAGAGAAGTGTGTGCCAAGATAGTGAGTGGTTGCTGCGTCATTGCTTAAGTATTATTACCACAGTCATGCTGTTTGACCCATACAGAGTGTATATATTCAGTAGAATGCTGATTTCTGTTCACACATCAAACTAGACAGGCGTACTTGTCATGGGTCTTGTCCTGTAGGTACCAGATGGGAGAAAACCATGCAGAAAACGCCATGTCTTTGTGTATGGGTACTACAGTAACTGAACTCAAATGCTTGAAATTTTGTGATTTCACACTGTTGTAGTGCTTTGTACCTCGATTATTGCTGAGTTTCATTCTTTTTGTTAGTACTGTTGTAGGTTCTTGGTACCAAAGTTTGTACTTAGACAAATTTTGGTGCAAAACTTCCTCTGAATCACTGCAGTGACTGCAATGTATTTGAAGTGTTCAGAGTGTTGCAACCAGATTTGGGCTGCAACATACTTACTTTGGATCTCACAATCAGATTGGATGTGACATGGGATTTGAGGTCATCTGTCTTAGGCACGTGAATGGCTATATATGAGGGGTGAGACAGCAAAGGTCAAGCTAAGATTTTTCATCACAGAACAACTTGGATGTTTGGCCAAGGAGGCAGATATGGTGTCAGTAAGGAAATATTACTGCACTGTCTTTCACTTTTAATGCTTCTTCATATGTTTACATGAAAATGCTGAAGAGCACCGACGCTGATTCATCACTTGAGTCCTAAGAACCACTAAACATATGTGTAGAATAAAGACGAGCCTTGTAATCTTACACTATTAGTAACTAAATACTAGAATAAATGGCCACACCAGCCTAACACTCTATTAGGAATCAGGTATAGGCAGTAATGTCTAATGATGGTATTCCAGGCGACGAATCATGAATAGAGCCAGTTTCTATTGTTCTAATCAAACTCTATGTGTCCAGAGGTACGTACCTTTTTTAGTGTAAAAGCTTAAATGAGTATAATTGTCATGCACATAATTCCTGCTGTTTTCTGGTGATCATCAGAGACACTGGTTTCGGTGGATGACAGGGTCGAACTTTAATGTTGGTTGGAACTCTGCCCTGCTTGTCCACTGGTGGCCTTTTACTGCATTTGGACCTGTTTGCTTACAGATGGTGCATGACAGCATTGCTTTTTCCATCCAAATCATAATCAGTGGGAGTGAAATCATCAGTTTCTTAATGCTATAACCTCGTACCAAACTGGCAAAAGCAACTGGCTTTGTATGTCTACATCTAAGTTACCAAGCTTCCTGCTAATATTCATACCTAAATGATTTTTTTTCATATTTATGGAAAGCATTCATGGCTTAGTCATTACACCTCAAACCTTAGGAACTAATTTTACACTTCTCTCTTATTCATGTTACATGACCATATACATATACACACACAAACACATACTTTTTGTTCCACTTAAATGTATAAATATACATGCAATGTTTTCTGTTAATGCATATAATACAGTCCTGAAACACAAATATATAGAATATATAATCATATCTTCTCTTTTCTTCATCTGTGATCCTTTGTATCCAGTGATGAAGCACTAGGGTTAGGAGGAATTTCATTCAAAGAGAACACTTCTTGTGAGAATTTCTCATGAGCCAGATCACAATTCATATACACATGATGATAAAACTTCTCTTCTTGCAACTTTCTGCATTAGATGCTGCATTTGAGATATCTAACAATCACTCCTATGATTACGAGGCTGGTGGTGGTTACTGTCACATAGACAGAAATGTGTGTTTTACGATTGTATCTTTCAGTCTCTACTACTCTTGTATGTAATCCTAAATTATTTTCTATGTAATGTGTATGCTATCCTATAGTCACTGTTTGCTGCTGCTATTAGGGTTAGGCTAACAGAGGCAAAGTGACTGGACATTAGCCTGTCTCTGAGGGCCAATCATGATGCCTCCTTCACCTGTGTCCTTCGTATTCCAAGATATAAGACCCTTTTTAGTCAGTTTCATCATGAAATTTAGCATGTTCTTTCTCCTCATACTTCAGAAACATCAACTTTACTTTTTTTTTCACAGCATCAAATACCTTAAGTTAAAAGCACTACTTTAATCTGTTTGTGTGCACCTTTATAAACTTCTTACTTGTTAACTGGAGCAGTACATCTGATCATAGGGTCCTCACAGAATCGAAAGACCCTCTCCATGGGCTTAATTTCTTTAACTGCCCTCTGTGTCCTGTCTTAAATTCCTTGGAGTTGTGTGTGCGATCATACTATCCCTTATCTTTTTTCTTACATTGCTTATTAATACTCTAGCCATTTGATACATCTGTCACATCCCCTCCTTTAGTTCTGTTGTGTAATAATAATAATAATAATAATAATAATAATAATAATAATAATAGTTGGATCATACTTTGGCCAAATTTTGTTCTTTTGAAAAATAACTTGAATGGATTTAACCTAGTCAATGAATGCAGTTTGGTGTTATGTACAAAAGTGACAAAAGACACCCATTCATGTCAGTTTTCCTGCTTCATTCCCACATCATGACATATATATTCTGTTAGTATTTGATGTGTTCTTTTGAGTGATTCGTTTTTATGCAGATAGTATGCACAAGACTGAATCTCCTCAATCTCCAATAAACAACAAACTCTTTTTTTGGGAATCATTTAGTAATTTTGTTTCTTAGTCACTCAATAATACCGATGGTATTCCATAACTGCAGATCATTTTATGTACTAAAACACATTATTGTGTCATCATGCTGTTGTGCTACAGCCTCTGCTACGATGAATTTTGTGAGAATGTATCTATTCCCCCTCTGTTATCTGAAGTGGATGGGCCACATCGATATCACAATGAGCAAATACCTGGTTAGGTATTTCAGTCAACACTAAGGGCACCTTGACCTTATTCTGCATAATTTTCTTCTTGTGACAACTCTCGCAACTTCAAATGTACTATCCTACACTGATCAGCCAGAACATTATGACCATCAATCTACTGTTGATATAAACCTTCCAAGTAATAGTAGTGTCACCTAACAAGGAATGACTGCTAGTCAGACACATGTAAGGTGCATGAGCTATCTGTGAGCATGCTGTCCGTGTGTAGAATGGGGAAGCTACACGATATATCTGAGTGACTGACTGCGATGGCCTAGAGGCCTCGCACGAGCCTTTCAGAAACTGCACGGCTTGTCAGATGCTCAACAGGTGCAGAGCATTCCATGGTCCGACGAATTGTAATACCTTCTTCATCATGCCAATGGGAGTGCACGAATCTGTTGTCTTCCCAGTGAACAGCTCCTTAACACCAGTATGATAGGACAGAGACAAGCTGGCGGTGGCTCCATTATGCTCTGTGGAACATTCATGTGGGCATCTGTGGGTCCAGTAGAGCTTGTGCAAGGCACCACGATGGCCAAGGAGTATCACATACTGGTTGCAGGCCATGTACACCCCCTGGTGATGGTCATGTGTCCTGGAAATAGTGGAATTTTTCAACAAGATAATGCGCCATGTAACAAGGCCAGCAGAGTGATGGTGTGGTTTGAGGAACACAGTTCCCCCCCCCCCCCCCCCCAGCTCGACAGATCTGAACCTGATCGAATACATCTGTGATGTGATTGAACGTGATGTCAAGAGCTCGTCGTCCCCCTGTAATTTATAGGAATTAGGTGACTATGTGCACAGATGTGGTGCCAACTGCCTCCAGCATTCTACCAAAGCCTCATTGCTTCTATGCTATGATGCTTCACCACTATTATCCATTCCAAAGGTGGACATAGCGGCTATTAGGTATGTGGTCACAATGTTCTGGCTGATCAGTGTGTGTCTTCCTTGGTACTCCGTCATTGTCTATACCTTTTAATATGGCCATAAGTGTGGCTAACCACTTGGTGTCCACCTATGGGTGAGTCATGAAATTGCTTCAAAATAGCTCATTTCTCCTCTTCATTAATCACTGGCTGCTAGTCATCTTGTTCTTCCTCATCGGCCTCTTCCAGACTCATAATGACTACAGTTGGATCTTTAGTATGTGTGAATGTGTGACAATCCATCTGCTACTGTGTTTTTTGGTCCCTTTTTGTATATATTCTCAAAATTGTATAACACAAGTTTAATTGTGAATTTCATTAATCTTGACAATGGATGACTTACATGCACCAACCATTTCAAGGGTTTGTGATCAGTATGTATGACTAATATTCTTCTGTGCACTTAAGACCAGTAGTCCTTCACTGCTCACACTATGGCTAAGAGCTCTTGCTCAGTTGTACTATATCCTATTTGTGCATGGTTCAGCATGCTACTGGTAAATCCTGTCCTAATTTTCATTGACTCAGGAAGGTACTGGTTACTTCCTCTCTGACATCTGTTGTGATTACGAACTGCTTCATAAAATCAGGATACTGTAAGACTGGGAGGATAACTGTTTTTTCTTTTAATTCTTGGAAAGCTGGCTCCTGCTGTGTTGACCACTCATCGTTTGCTCCCTTCTTCAGTAATTCAAGTAATGGTTTTACTACCTATCTGAATCCTTCAAAATAAATAAATAAATAAATAAATAAATAAATAAATTGGTAAAATGACTCTCCCCTAAGACGCTCTTCAAGTGCTTTGTAGTACTGGGTATTGGATGTACTTTTATTGTGCCTACCTTCCTTGGTTTGGGTTTTAATCCTTCCGTTATAATTATGTACGCTAAGTAATTTCAACCTGCAATTTTAGGTTGTGTAATCGGAATCTCTCAAACACCTCTCCAAGTCTGGCATTTCATTCTTCTAACATAGCTCCGAACATGAAATATACCGACATCTTGTGCCCTTGAAGTGTGGTTAGTAGTTATATTCATCAGAGTCTGAAAAGTGGCTCCACTTTCTATTATTCCCATTGGTAATCTCTTGCACTCATAATGCCCTTCTGCAGTAGAGAAGGCTGTATTCTATCATCCACAGTCCACAGTATCTTATGGTAACCCTTTGCACAGTCTAAATTGGTGGAGCATTTGGCTTTTCCTAAGCTGTCTAAAATCACAGCACTACAGCATAGCTGAAGTACAGTGCTAAGGCAGTTGTCATTTAGCTTCCGATGGTCTGTGACTGTTCTCCACTTTCACTTCCCTGAAGCACTCATCATCTTTGGAATTGGGTATTATGGAGAATTCTATCCACTTGTGCTTGGCTTAATGATATCTTCACTTAACATTTTACCTAATTTTATCTCTCTTATTTTGGAGGGCCTCATTTTGTGCCTCAGTCAATACAGCCAGATATTTATCACTTTTCCTTGTGCCTCTGGCTTCAACTTAATTTCATACTAAACACTAATCTAACTCCAGGCAGAGGAAATAAACCACGATATGCAGTGGATAGTTCAATAATCAATATCCTTTTGACAGGTGTTTATCTATTTGAGAGCTTCTCTGCTCACTTGTTTAACAATAAGATTCGAATTACACATTTTTTCTTACTAATTTAGATATCAAACTTTTTATTTACCCAGTAATGAGTGATTATGTGAGTCAAGTGTAGTAGAGTTTTAGTTTTCATTTCCTTTAACACTATGAATTCGCTGTGGTGCATGGTGCTCTGGGAAGTAGCAGTCTGAGCTGAGGCTCTGTTTTTATCTTGGATTAAAGTGAATGAAGAACATATTGCTAGCACTTTGTGTATGGCCTGAGTGCCGAGGGGCTCCAATGGTAGACAGGTCAGCCTGGAAGAAAGGGTGAGTTCTGGGCAGCTTTGGCTGTCAGCAAGGGGACCCTCTCTGGCTGTGTTTGGTCACCTCATTTCAGGTATCTATCTTGGGAGATAGGTAGAGGACAACACGGTGCTGACCATAAGATAATAAAACTAGGCTCCTAAATATGGGGCACCTGGCAGATTGTCACCAGTGATTGCTGTCTTGCCAAAAAGTTTAAAACCTAAGAATGCCAGATGCAAAACCTTCAGTTGAGATAAAGTCATTCCCAGTCATACAAAAGTAGGACACCAGTGTTTGGCTTGAATACTTGTGGGAAAGGTAAAATGCAACTGTGTCAGTCCATTTAGCTGGAGAGGAAAATCTTGGCAACACACCTGCATTTTAGTAAGAGCGAGTCTGATTGGCCCCTCTTCGTTAGGCACACTGGTGGGAGATTAAAAGTTGTTCCAAAGGTTTCCACTGGGAGCTATCAGCTATTGGTTGTGGGGAAGGCAACAATGTTGTACTCCAGGGCTACTTGACTAGCCATGGTTACCTTTTTAGGTCACTTCATATCTGGGCTTCTAGAAGATAACACCAATATTTTGTTAGAGACACTAACACTTCATTTTTAGGCATTTCCTTGAATGAGAGAAGTTTTTGGTAAGCTGTAGTTTGCCTTGTTTAAAATAATCATTACTCATTTTCCACCAGGTAGAACTGCTGACAACATCTGGCAGCACATATGGTATGTAGAGGTGGACAGCGTCAGCAAGCAGTTTCTGTATCTTGCATGCTGACCAGCTGAGGGTGTCACTTGTTGTCCCAATGCACCATGTGTTGCTGCTACTGCATATCCAGCTGTGATAAGAACACTGCACAGTGTGAAGCATTGAGTGTAGATTTGGGAGAAGATAGATGAATGTTAGAGTAGGTAATGGTGGGTTAAATGATAAGTAATATTGGAGTAGAGAAAGACATAACCTCAGCCTTTAGTGGTAAACTTCCACTTGTTTTGTGTTAAACAGTTTTTATTCGAATAGGTCCCTCATTGTTCAGGCAGATCTGATGTATTTTCCATTATTCCATTACGAAAGGAGTTATCACATTTGTTCCTTTGTCTAAATCCCACCACAGTCTTACCTCCTCATTTTAAATGAAGATGTCATTTTTTTTCAGTTTCTCTCAGATTTAAATTTACATTCATTTATTTTATTTTTGTCTTATGCTAAAGATCTTTTAAGACTGAATTCCTTTCAAGCATGGAAATTTCTTGTTATGATCCAAATTTTGTACCTTTTTAATTAATAAAAATTCATTGTCTGGAACTGCACCTTTCATTTAATAGTCAGTAAGTACATTGAAGTTATTGACATTGTTATGATTCTGTAACCACAACTTAGCATTATGGTCACTATTAAATGCAGATCAAATTCTAATTAACCTTTTAGTGGCATTTCCTAATGCCTACAGATTTTGTAAGCACTGAAGTTCATGGGAGACCCTGCAAAACAGGATTTAGACAGTCAGGCATTGGTACAAATGTTGAGTTAGGTACAAGCTAAAATGGGCATACTAAAAGAAATGCCAAGTCCCTGCCAGAATTGTGCTGAAATGTAATCAGACATTTTAAGGACAAGTAAACTGTAGAGTCACTATCAGGATAATTTTTGTCAGAATTGTGGATTTTATGGACATTAGTCATGATTTTATTGGCAAGCAGATTGAAAAATTCTCATTAATATGATCGAATGGAACAGGTTCATTGATTAATCATACAGTGCATCACTTTTACTGGTTTGTGGATTTATTTCTGCTTATGGATTTGGTCCATTACTTTTGTTTGCTTTGGCATTGTTTATATATGGAAGGGCATTAGTAATTCAATCACTGTTCTGCACAGGAAGTAGGAAGCTTCAACAAGATGCTGGAGATGGAATTATTGCAAACAATCATCAGTGGATGAAGACACACAGTCAAAATAGGAACAAGGTACAGATGGAAAAGGTTTAGTTCACACAGATGCAGAAGACAGAGAAGAAGATTTAATACTTGCTGAAAAATCTAGCTGGGTTATAGGAGTGAAGAATCAGTATGGCAGAACATTAGAGAAGAGGGCAGTTAAAATCAATCAAGAACAATGCGAGGTGCAAGCAATGTAGGTGCAGAAACTGTATATGCAGAAGTACAGAATGTAGCGAGGGAAGTAGCAAATAGGTTGGAAAATGGTGGTGTAGGTGATGCGGTAGGTGATAACGTTCATGTAAGCCAGCCAAGTATATCAGCTGCACCTATTGAAAAGGAAAAAAAAAAAAAAAAAAAAAAAATGAAGAGAGTGATGTATGAGGCCTGTAGCTGCAAATGGAGAGCCAAGAAATACATAATAAAGGGCATGAGATGCACAATAAAGTGATGAAGGTGATACTAGAGAGGCAAGAGATGAGATTAACTGAAATCAGGTTTCAGCTGGAGCAGTCTCCAATTATGCAGCAACAAATTAATGATCTAGAGTGAAGAAAAGGAGAGCAGGACAGCCGCATGGAACAAAAAGAGAAAAGAATAGAATTTATGCAAAAATACCAGCTTCCGTGATACAAACTGTGAGATGTGAAAATGTGTGCCCCAACCGGGATCTCCTGCTTACATGGCAGATGCTCTATCCATCTGAGCCACTGAGGACACTGACAAATAGCGTGACTGCAGGGACTTATCCTTGCACACATCCCGTGAGACCCACATTCTCAACTGTCCACAATCTAGATACGTATCGAGGTATATCAACATCTGTCGGCAGCTGAGGGTCTCAATTAATTATAATTTATTCTAGAGAAGCTGCACGGTCATCAATGGTATCTGTTCTTTCGAGGACAGTTACTATCTTAATATATTATGGCCACTGCCCACCACAATGTTGGATGCTGCCTGGTGGATTTGCAGCCACATGATAAGGTAACAAAAATATGTAAAGAGAGCTGACACGGATGGGGGATCACCCTAGTGAAGATATGGGCCATAAATGAAGAAATCATTGAGATAAGTGACTTTGACAAAGGGCACATTATTACTATTCAGAGCCTGTGATTATCTTGGCGGTGGTGAAGCTGGTCAATAAAACTACCACTATGCGCTAAATGGTAGGACGTCCATTACTCTTCACACAGAACATGGCATTCGGAGGCATCTCTGCTGAAAGAGCACAATGCTCATGCACGCACAATTGTTTTGTAGGACACAGTTCATCATACATTGTTGAACATGGAGCTTCACAGCAGACCACCACTACGCATTCACACGTTGACCCAATGCATCATCAGTTATGATTGCAGTGGGAATGGGACCATTGGGATTCAGTTGCCGGTCAATGGAAACCTGTCGCTTCTTCAGCTGAATCTTATTTTCATCATATGAGGTTGATGGTCATCTCCACAAATGTCATCATCAAGGTGAACGGTGGCTCAAAATGTGCAGTGCACCATGGAGCTTTCTGATGGGAGCAGTATTATGCTACGTGAGACATCTTCCTGTGCTTGCATGGGACAAAGACAAGCTGACAGCTGCAAACCACCTGCATCCCTTCATGCTCGATGTCTTTCCTGGTGGCAATGTCGTCTTTCAACAGTACAGTTGTTTGTGTCTCAGAGCCAGAACCATGTTACAGTGGTTTGAGAGGCATTATAGTGAACTCATGTTGATGTCTCACCAACCAAATTCACCTGATGTAAATCCTATGCAACCTATCTGGGCCACTATTGGGTGCCAGTATGGCATACGAAAATCAGCATGAATTACATTTAGATGAAATACGTGAATTACATGACCTGTGCATAGCCATCTAATGGCACATATCTCCACAAACCTACCAACAAACTGTGTGATTCCTCGTACAGAGAATCAGTGATGCATTTTGTTCCAAAGATGGACAAATAGGATATAATGTTTTGGCTCATCGGTGTACTTTCTTGTAGTTTAATTCCACATAAGATGTAATTTATGTAAATCAACCAGTGGGCTGAAAAATTATTATTCTTTTTATTTTTCTTGTGCCTTTGTCCCACATCAGCACAGGGTTGACAAGGTTATTAACAGATTTGCCATGGTTAGTTTAAGAGATTCCCAGATGCCCTTCCTGTCATCACCACATTACTCTCCAGAATGGAATACATGTACCCCAGCAGTCTGATTGTAGTGTCACTCATGTGAAAGTGAGCGAAAATTTCCTGAATGTTCATGAATTGTGTGAGGCAGGACTTTGGTACCAGCCCAGAATTCATCTAGTGGGGTGTGGGAATGGGAAACTGCCTAAAAATCACATCCAGGCTGGTTGGCATACTGACCCTCGTCATTAATCCACTGGGGGGGATTCAATCTGAGGCCTGCACCCCTACCCATCCTGGAAGTGGCACTTAACACGCATGGCTGGCTGAGTGGGTCCAATAGGCTCAAAAATTGTAAATTTTATATTGTGGTGAAGTAAATCACTAGTGGCAATGTAGCTGGAGGGCAGGTCATAAAAAGTGAGAGCCAATGATAGGTGAGATAGCTGTGGTAGGGAGGGAAGACACAAGATGAAAGGTTTTTATAAGAGGAGTTGTTTGAGGATGAAAAAGGACACTTAGTCCTGGAGACAGTGGAGTCAACATTTCATTCTGGGGGATGGAGCAGTGGACAATTCATCTTGGGAGATAGTGGAATGAGCAGTTTGTGCTGAGAGATGGTTGAGCAAAGTCTATGTGTGAAGACAGTGGGCAGTATACAGCCACATAATCAAAATAGTTTTACAACAGAAATCATTGTGGAATTTAGATGTTTTCACCTGTTATGCTTACCAAGTTTTATCTATGCTCTTTACACTGAATCTCGAAGTATATTTTTGAGGTCTTGCCAAAGTACGAGTACCTGTTTTTAAGTGTTTACAAACCTATTCCAGTATATCACACACATTAAATTCCTAATAAAACGCATTGGAAAAAAAACATTAAATTTTGCTCATATTTGATATTTTTTGTGAACTCTTAAAGTTTTCATCAAGTGTAAGAAATGAACTTTTTTTTTCATTTAGGGGAATATTAGTGAGGCACTATGTTCATTGGCAGCAAGCTTGCAGTGCTGCATCAAGTGTTTTTAGGCACAAAAGGACTTGTTTTTTCTAATAAACATTTTGATTTGAAACTACAGACTACAGTGTCACCTAGTTTAATTGATCTATTGACTACACCCACTTACATTCATTTTATGATGCAGTTAACAATTTCTGCAAATAAACTTGATAAACATAAATTCAAATAAGGAATTGTTTTGCAGCAGTTCACAATCAGCATCTAAGTAGTTATTTTCCGAACTGAAGACATTATTTGAAATTTGGCTGTGAGTTCAAGTTCCTCTCCAGGATGTGAAATGAATATAAATGTTATTTATTTAACAGATGGTGCTTTTAAGGCTGCAAATGGGGGCTCAGCTGGAATTGCTATATATTAGTAAACAGACCCGAGAGTAGTAGTGTGGAGCACTGAAACGATGGCAAGAAATAGTGATTTGAGATATCACTTCACTACAGACATAACATCAGTCTTTGAGACTTTGTGCCACTGAAAAACTTCAGTTTTCCAGATCTTCATGTTGCTGCATTCATAACTTTGGTGATCTGAGGACTCATGCTGGTGCAGCCCACATGTTGGTTCTGGATTTTGTGTCACAATGCTGTACAGTAGAGATGATGTGTTTCAGCATGAAGCCATTTTTGGACGAACTTTGAAAATTGCTTAATGCTGAAAAGTGTAAGGATAAAGAAATATAATAAGCACCTGTGGTCAATAAAACACTGGGGGTTTTAATTGAGTTTTGTGTTTTCAAGGGTTCTGTTAGCCATGGCAGAACAAATTAAAAGGTTTCAAGCAATTGTGGTTCAGAACAAGGAGTTAGCAAACCAGTAAGCCTTAGACCAGATATTAAAAAGCAATAGAGATGAATCCATCGTATCTCTATGAAATGTGGAGATTTGGAATCAAAATTTGAAAATATGTTTGGGAATTAAATGATAAATTCAGCAGAATTGAAAGCAGCATTCATGATAAATTGGAGGGGCTGGAAATCAGATTCTCTGAAGTGGAGAAGATGTTTTAACCCAAGATGGAAGTAATTGAAGGAAATTTGAGGGACCACATGGAAAAGAATAAACTGCTATGGGACAGTCAGGAGAAGGAAACTGTCTACTCTGCTAAAGCTTAGTGATGAAGCTGTGTGGTTACGTCAGAGTTTGAATTGAAGTTGAAGACAAAGGTTAAATGTGCTGTAGGATTAGAGGTGAAAAGTTATTGGATACTGTCAACTTGACAATATGGAAATTAGTAAACCATACATGCCTTACATTCAAATTGTCATGCAGCGACCTGAGTTGAAACCATTTTCAGGAACAACTTGTGGTCAAGAAGAGAGTTTAAGTACCAGCAGCACTGCTTTGTTAGTCAGGGCAGTGACTGTGGCTCAGAGCAGGGATGTTTGGGGGTGAAATTAGGGCTCATATACAGAGACAGACACTTGTTTTGCCTTGCTCTATCTGCAAGTTGAACAGGAAAGGGAACTAGTAGTGGTACATGGTACCCTCTGCCATGCATCATATGGTGGCTTGCAGAATATGTATGTAGATGTAGAACAGGTATCATCCTGTTGATTTCTTAGCATTCTGTACAGGTATTTTTGTCATGGTGCTGTTGGATGACAGGGAAATTAAATTTGTAGAGTCAGTTAGAGGATTCTGCAGACTAAGTTGCAAGATAGTTTTTAAATGGGCCTGCATTCAACAGCATCAGGGAGATAATGGATCTTGTCGGCCAGAATGAGTTGCACAAGTTAGTGCATCCCAATAAAACACTGGGGATTTTAATTGAGTTTTGTACTTTCAAAAGGCAATGACCAGAGTCTCTCCATTGGGGCTTGATTCATAGTACGACAAATATAATGGACAATTTCTGGGTTACGTAGACAAATTGAAACAAATAGTATGTTACAAGCTGAAATCACCAAATAACAGAGCTAGTAATGCAAATGAAAATAATCAAGTACAAATGATAAAAGAAAATAAAGCATTTGATGGACACAACCATAACTGGGATGGCAACCAAGGCCAAAATAGTAATAAAACAATAAACAGTTTCAGGACGACAAAAATCAGGGACGATTCCATGAAGAATCTAAGTGGTTGCAGATCGGTCCACAAAACTGCCAAAGTTTTATGTACAGGGAGAGACCAAGCCAAGTAATGTACAGTGATTTTAGAGGGGAGAAACAACTAATAACCAGTCAAAAAAACTGGTCTGCATCCCACTTAAGGTCCAAGGCAGGATGACGAAATTTGCAAAGGAACAGACAAGGAGAAATAGTGGTGATGACAGCATGAGGCAAGTAAAGAGCTAAATTTATGTACATGGACAGCATTCTTGGAAACACAGAAATGTGGGCTGGTGTTGACAAATCTGAGAACTGGCAAAATAAAGGCAAGATTAAGAGTTAAAATGCTAGATTAAATGATGATTCTTTTTAATCATTTACTTGAATGGACTGAATCAAAGGAGGATGCCAACTCAAGTAGTAATATTGACATTGCCGGCCGCGGTGGTCTCGCGGTTCTAGGCACTCAGTCCGGAACCGCGCGACTGCTACGGTTGCAGGTTCGAATCCCGCCTCAGGCATGGATGTGTGTGATGTCCTTAGGTTAGTTAGGTTTAAGTAGTTCAAGTTCTAGGGGACTGATGAACACAGATGTTAAGTCCCATAGTGCTCAGAGCCATTTGAACCAGCCAATATTGACATTGCTGCTTTAAATAACATAAATACGTGTTTGTGGTGCATGGCAGAAGGTAGATTAGAGCGTTGTACCTCAGAACACTTTTCATGCTTTAGTCTCTAGTTAATCCTGTCATTGAAGTTTAATATGTTTTCTTATTCTGTTTAGAAATAATAACATTCGCTTTATGTGTGCAGCAGGCTTTTCTGAAATTACAAAACTTACTCTGAAAAGGTAAGATTTTTCCAAATGTGAAAAATTGTTTAAAGGTACAGTATGGTCAATTACCTAAGAACAAATACACTACTCAAATTTGTAACTGCTGCAATCAAGAAAATCATGTCAAAAATGTGTTTGTTTGTGTGTGTGTGTGTGTGTGTGTGTGTGTGTTACATTATAACCCTACTACACACCAATAATCAGTAAGTGAAATCAAATTAATATGGAACATTGTCAAACAGCAGTTATAATTTAAAAATATTTTTAAATAGAAGCTACTAGAAACTAACACTTTTTTCCGTTTTTGAGAGAGAAAAAACTGTTAAGACATTAAAGAAACTCTATTCATTTTCAAATATCATGTGTTCCATGATGTTTCAAGGTGCAAGATGGTCCATAACTTATGAAGTATGGTTTAACTGTCCACACATTATGTATCTAGTTTTAAAAATATACCCGTATAAAGTAAGGGATAGGCAACCACTCACGTATAATGGCCTGATGTATGGAGCACGGTAACAGACATTTTCAGTATCATTTAGATTCATTACTAACTGGTCTGTTTCATTATTATGTCCTCTTTTATTATGGAAGGAAAGTGTTATAAGTTCAGGCTTGTTTAACTTTTGCACATTTTTAAAATTATTAGGCATCTGTGTAATTTCAGTGAGCCCAAGTACTGGCAGTCTGGGCTGCTAATCTTTTCATATACCCTCTTCCTCTGCAATGAAGGATCCCAAAAATCCTCCTGGAGTGTAGAGGTCTTCTTTAGTCTTAGCTTCATTACTCTTGTTGTTGCTGCTGGAGATTAAATAATTCTGGCTATCTAGTGTGTTAAGTGTTAACAGTTAAACACAATAATATCTTTTGTTTACTCAGAACTGCTGATTCTTCTTTATATCTCATATTGTTCTTTGCCATGTACACAAACAAACAATGTCTCCCAGTTTGTTAATAGCATTCTGCTCTTCATTGAGCCTTTCTAGTTTCATATCACTTCTTTTTCATAATTCTCACTTTCTGCATCTCATAACCTTCAGCATGAAGGACTGGCAGTTGTCAAATAAAGTCAAAAAATTAGAAAAAATTGATGGCATTGCATTTGGTTTCAGCTTTGGATAACGTCTTACAAATGTAGATGTTTCGAATAGACAAGGGATCACTACAAACGGAGGAGGGTGTGAGGAACCGCATACAGTGGGCTGCCACACATGAGAGGACCAAGAGTGTTTCCTATCGAGCATGAACCCCTGGAATTTCGCAGTTTCAATGAATGGAAGGGCAACAGGCCCAAGATGTGAAGACAGTGGGAGAAACCAATTGCGCCACCAGAAATTCATACACATAGTTTTGTCAGTGGAAAAACGAAAGCCATTGTCGATGCTCCAGGAGTAAAGACTATCAAGACATCGCTGAAGATGCTGCTCAGTGAGACAGGTCTGTGGAGAACTGCAATAGATGGCAAAATTGTCAACAAAAAGGGATCCAGAGATGCCCAGCGGGAGACAGGCCATTATAGGGTTAATGGCGACAGCAAGGAGGACGATGCTCAGGACGGACCCCCGAGGCACACCGTTCTCCTGGATAAAGGTGTCTGACAAGGCAGAACCCACCCACATGCACATTGAAAACTCGGTCTTTTAAAAATTCCTGAAGGAAACAGACTAGGCGGCCACAGAAGCCCCACGCGTAAAGAATAAGGAAGATACCTGTTCTCCAGCAGGTGTTGTAGGCCTCCTCCAAATCGAAAAACACAGCCACGATCTGGGATTTCCACAGAAAACCATTCAAGACATGGGTGGACAAAGTGATGAGATTGTCAACTGCAGAATGCTGCACTCTAAATACACACTGTGCATTCATTAGCAATGCTCAGATAAAGTTGTACATGTTAAGCAGAAAGTGCTTGCTCACAAGAGAAAGGTGCTGCAACATCTGAATGTGGATGGCACCTAGCCCTGAGGCAGAGGATTGGGATGAACTGAGAGCAAGATCTAGCTCCCTCATAGTAAAGATGGCATTGTAGCACTCGCGATTCAGAGAAGATAAGGGTATTACCCGAGCCTCCTCCACTCGTTTCCGATGGAGGAAGGCAGGATGATAGTGGGAAAAGCTCGAAATTTCCACAAAATGGTGGCCCGAGGTGTTGGAGATAGCGATAGGGTCCACGATGACATCGTCTGCTATTGTCAAGCCGGAAACTGGAGAATGGATCTTAAAACCGGAGTGCCATCGGAGTTTGGCTCACATGACAGAGGAAGGGGTGGACCTGTTAAAAGAACTAGTGAATGAAATCTAGCTAGCTCTTTTGCTATCCCGAAGAATGCAATGACTCTTTGCACGCATCTGTTTATAATGAATGCAGTTTGCCATCGTAGGATGATGGTTAAACATGCAGAGAGCACATCTCCATGCGCGAATTGCATCGCGGCATGCCTCTGTCCACCAAGGGACTGGGACACGGCATGGTAAACAGAAAGTACGAGGAATGGAACATTCTGCAGCAGTAAGGGTAATGTTTGTGGGATATTCCACCTGGTCGTCACAAGTGGAGAAATCTTGTTCTTCGAAGGTCACCAGGGAGGAGTAAAGTTGCCAGTCAGCCTTATTAAGGTGCCATTTGTGTGTGCAAGCAGGTGGGGTAGGAGTCAGCAAATGGATAGCACACAGGAAATGGTCGTTCGAGTAGGTGTCAGAAAGAACGGACCACTCAAGATGATGGACAAGCTAGATAGTGCAGAAGGATAGGTCCAAATGGGAATAGATGTGTGAGGAGTCGGGAAGGAAAGTGGGTGCTCCAGTGTTGAGGCAGTAGAGGTTAAGGTGGTTAAGATCAGCCAAGAGGGCACCTCTCAGACTGGTCCTGGGAGAACCCCAAAGGGGATGATGCTCATTAAAGTCACCGATTAGCAAAAATGGGGGAGGTAACTGCCTGATAAGCTGAAGGAAGTCTGCCCTGGTGCCTGGTGACATCGGATAATGGAGGGACACAAATGGTATGGAGGGAAAAAGTCAGGTGGGGAAAGAAAAGGCAAACTGCAACAGCTTGAAGATGGATAGTCAGGGAGATGGGTTGACTATGAATATCATCCCGTATGAGCAGCATGATGACCCCATGAGATAGGAAGCTGACCTCAGGGGGTAGGTCAAAATGAACCGGAAGGAATGTGATAGCTCAAAGCCGTCGTGAGGGCGTAATTTCATTTCCTGAAGGCAAAGTACAAGAGGACGCTGCCATGCTAAATGCAGCCATAAATCCTCTTTGTGGTACCGAAGGCCGCAAATGTTCCACTGGAGGAGAGTCACGATGAGGATGAGATGTAGGGGTGTCACCTCAGTGGCTGCTGAGTGACAGCCTGTGAAGAGTTGCTACTACAGGGCATAGAAGCAGGAAGGATCCTGCTCCATGGGTTTCACAGGAGCATCGGCTTCCTTGTGATGTTGGTCTGTGGATTCCAACGCTGAAAAGCGGTCAGTGGTGCATATCAGCAACACAGAGGCTGGCTGGGCTAAGGTATCACGTGACGACACTGTCAAAGAGCACCTTTGAGTTGGCGAAGGAGAAGATTCTTTGCCTTTGGTGGACTTCTTCGAGCCGTTCCGGCTAGTACAAGACTCGGGTGTTGGTTGGCTGGAGGGATGTAGGTAGTCTCCTTGGGAGTACTCCTTCTGTCCTTTCTGGCCTACCGGTTGTGTAGCTGGTGGTTTCGCCCCTTGAGGTGAGTTTCTGATGGCTTGCACAGCTGGCCAGGGGATGGTGATGCTACCTTGATGCTGGGCAATTTCAAAATCTTAGTGCTGAATTGGAGGTCGCATGTCTGCATGGCCACGTCCTTCATGGAGCGAGGGGTAGAAAGAACTGCACTATAGGTGCCAGACAGGAGGGCGCAGGGTTTGCGACTAGCCAGTAACATGAGAGCAACTGGGGAAGACACTTTTTCATTACTTGAATCTACTGGACAGCCCACTCATCAAGACACACTGGAAAATCCCAAGAGGCTGCGGCATGGCCACCATTGCAGCT
This sequence comes from Schistocerca nitens, assembly GCF_023898315.1. NCBI lineage: Eukaryota > Metazoa > Arthropoda > Insecta > Orthoptera > Acrididae > Schistocerca > Schistocerca nitens. The sequence continues at coordinate 487,156,661 of NC_064616.1, forward strand.
GAAACCGCGAGGAGGAGGTGGACAATCGCCCTCATGCGCATCCCTACCACAGGTTACACATTTGACTGGGTGTCAACAAGGGATCATTCCATGTCAAGTCACACAGGACATGACACACATTGTCTAGTTGTAAACTGAGATTTTGTGTACTGCTTTTGTATCTAATATCATGAACTTCTGCCAATTTTTATTGCTTTATATACATTCTGTTGGCAGCAACTGCTGAAAGTTTGATGCAGTGCTTTACTTCAAAGCAAACTGTAAAAATTTGAAAACTGGCTGCAGTTTTTTAACAAAAAATGGTATGCTGGCAGTTTTGCCCCTGAATATCCTTTCGGACATGTAGTTTCACATGATAAAATATAGGGAAACTTGTACATTACATGACATATGAACACTTTCTTACCTCTGCCATAACCAAATTAACTCAATGTAAAAATACATAACATTTTGTTTATAATATTTAAGCATTTTGTCAAAAGCCAATATTGTCAACACTGCATAAAATGATATAGCTGCAATTTGCATTCATGTTTATTTGGCACTACACATGTGATAAGAATATTTGTTGCTCAGCTAATATTTTTCTGTATGAGAAGCACTTTTCTTCCACCAACCTCATTGCTCAGAGAATAAGTACGGCCTGTTGCTGTGGTGGTATCAACTTCACACAGAATATGAGAGAAAGAAACATCACAATCATCATTATCAGGCCAATAGAAGGATGGGGATGGCCCATGAGGATGCATGAACCTTATTGTAACATCTCCTTCTTCACAATTCCCAAATACGAAGAAGAGTCATATGCACATGTAACATAGCACTTGGGCTGCACAGTGCATTCTGGCATAAGTGGTGGAAGTGCATCTGAGAAATCGTGCACAATACTAAAATCTGTATCACAACTCAGCCTTTTTGCTCCAGTCTTGGTTGGTGGTAATGGCACAATGTGATGCATAGATCGTGTCCCAGGAACTGTTTTTGCACTTGTGAAGCACTGAGAAATATAATGTCTGACTTGTACCATTTCACCTTTTGAAACAAAGAGCACTTGAAATGCCTTGCAGGTTCTTGCAACAGAATTCAAATACCTGTGAAACTGTAAGTATTTGGTTTTTATAAACTCTTTGCAAACTTGTTTTCATGACAAGTCTTTTAACAGTGCCACCAATACCATCACAGGGAGATTTGCCATGGCTGGTAACAAAAGAGGACTAGCTGCACTTCATGTTGAAGTCATGTTCTTGGTAGCAGATATTTCTGAAATTCTTACAATTTTTATATTGTGCAGCACAACCATCAGTGAAATATTCAACATACACAATATGAGTTTCTGGAAATTCATAATTAACAAAATTCAATAAAGTCTACTGAGTCTGGTACACCAAAGCAACATCATGTTCTAGATCATCAGAAACAATACAAATACTTTTTGCATGCAACTTTTTGTAATGTATATGGACAGTTTGAAGAGTGCAGCTGCCATTGTTCCAATGGTGCCCCTGTACTTCACCTTGAACAACAAAACTGACATTTTCACTGAAATCCATTAAAATTAACACTGATCCTTCATTAAGTGTTTCCTTCTTTATTTGCAGATAATCAGATTGTGATTGAGAAATAAAAGAGTGTGGAGTAAGTTTTTCAATTTTCTTAATTAGTGTGGCACAGAATTCTGATAGAGAAGTGATTTGAACACTTAAAGTCATTCTATCAGTTGATACCCATTGACTGTACTGTACCATCTCATCAGGATCACAGTCTTCTATTTCATTTTCTAAGTGGGTTTGAAGCAATGAACTGGTGGGGCATTTTTCACACAGACAAAACATACAGGCTCAGTTATTTATATCATATGTTATTCTTTTAATTAGATCTTGGTATGTTTCTTTAATAGAAAGGGAATTTAGAAGCAATTTAATGTTTTGGTGGTAAATGCACACACATACGGTACGTGTTCCTGATGATCCTGCAAGTATACACTGTTTTGGTTGAAGAGAAGCAAATTTGGAGAATCCTACTTTGTCTTCAGGATACAGTTCAGTTAAACTACTTAAAACAAGACACTTTTGTTCATAGGTATTTTTGCTGGTGCTCACTTGGCTTTTTGCCCAGGCATTATTCTTGTGTTTTCGTCATCCAAATAAAAGCTCTTTGCTTTTTGCACTGTATCATGTGGCAATGTCTTTCCTCTTTTCTGCTCATCCATTGATAAAATTGCCTTCTCCATTAATAGAGCTCTTGCTTGTCGTACCAAATATTCAGAAACCCGAAATCTGGAACCAACTTTCTGCCAAGACCATGTTGGCAGCACAAGAGTAAGTAACTGAATTTTTTCACAATTATTTGCATATTCAATTTTCTGTTTGATTTTGTCCATGAGTTCATGATGTTTTGCCTTTTCTTCCAGTTCTGTTAAATCACAGTCAGGGATAGTGCTTGCATCAGCAGCCAGCTCAACTTGATATGTACATGAAATTTTAGTTTTCAGAGCACCAGCTGCTGATTCAATTTTTCGTTTGACTGCAGCATACCAACTATGCCGAGCAACCGAATGCAGCTTTGCAGGAGATACTGCTAAGCTAGTTAAGCTAGTATTGAGCACAGGTTTTTCAGAAGTCTGCACCTTAACATTACTGTCATTTATATAGCCTGGTGATGAGTCATCACTTGCTTGTTTTTCATTAATAAGTTTGATACAGGTGGGCATATTTTCTCCCTAGGAATAACGCTAAAGCCTCTCATTTGAAAGTCTTTGACTTTTCTAAACTAATTTCACACAATCCAGATGAAACAGCTTGTTTATGACACTTGAAGGGACCATAGCTAATTTTCTTATGTAGAGAGAATCTGCACAGGTGCCTGTCTTTGTGTTTAACACATACACACACATGAAACACTTAAATCACAGTATGAATTAATATTGCTTTGCCATAATAAAAGTTGTTATTCTTCATTCGTCAGTTCATTCACGCAAGTCACGGCATTATCACATATATCTTGCAGATACTGTCCAAGGAGACACTGCCAACTTGTACTTTCCACCTTTCTTCAGCCATAAAACCAATATTTGTCATAAACAATTCAAAAGATGATTGGTGTAACCTAAAAAGTAATTAAATAATGAAAAATCGTCCTATTCCATTGTTTCATTACAAAAGCGTTTCACATTATTATTGTAACATTAGGGGACTTACTTTTGTTTTCGAATGAATAGTTAAAAAGTGCAACAAATTTTTAAGCAATAACTGATTCTGGATACAGCGCAGCACAAGAGCTCAGAACTGCATGCTCAGCGAACACATGACTAAAAACAAAGGAACTGGATGATGCAGTACATATAGTGGCAATAAAACAGTGTTCTCAGATATGATTTGTTCCTAAGAAAATCCAGTGTAGCCAACTTCAGCAATTTAGTAGTGACACGATAGTCATGAATTAGCAACTTCAATTTTCTTTACAATAGCATTACTTTTCACACTTCCCATTATTTCTACAACCTGATTATTTTTGTGTGAGGAATATTTATCTCTTCCAGAAATTGAACTGTTTTCATAACAGTATAGCAGTGCACTTTATGATAAAATATGTCAAGTTTTCTGGGGAAAAAAAAAACACTTATTATTGGAGCTAATGTTTGTAATTGTGACACCCCTGTGTGTTTCTGCATAAATAATTGTCAGCTTCTTAAGGGTACCAAATTTATTTCTGGACATTGATTGTTTTTAGTTATCTATTCTCGGTGGCAATATGTATTATCAGTTAACATTTTACACAATTCTGAGAGCATGTAGAGCCATTTTATAACACAGTTCCAGCCTGTTCAAGATAATGTTGCCATTCTATTATGTGTTATGGTGAAAGGAAAATAGGATGTGTGTGTCTCGTACAGTTTCATTTGTGGATTTTTCAGCTCTCGAAATTCAACATTCTTACACTAAAAAATTAAATGCAAAATAAATTTTAATCATTGTGGGCATCCCCCATTTTATTGCATTTTACACGTTTCATTATTTTAGTAACTTTTAGTGTCCAGTTGTCATGTCCATTTTTCTCAGATTTTCCTGGGCACCTTTTATCCTTTTCACAGACAACATTGGGGTGAGGATGGCCTCAGATGATTAAAGTGATGTTACTTGTAAGTAACGTACTATTCTCCCTTTTTAATTGTTTTAATTTAGGAATTTAGCAACAAAGTTCCTTATCTGATATTTCACACTTTAAGATCCCCTCCCATCCATGTGTAACAGGATGTTTTTTATTATTACAGTTTATACCAGATGATGGAACTTTAAGTGTTCTGAACCCAGTTGTGTACACAATAAAAGATTGTGGATTAAACAGCTGCCTTGCAGTTTCTTCATTTTTCAAAATAAGCTTTCTTGCCTAATATTACTAGCACCTAGCAGATTTTTACACCTGAAATATTATTTGTAATATTACAAAATAATTGATTAACAAAGCAAGGTGCACAGTAAAATCCTTCATAGCAAAATTAGCATTCTTCGGCAGTACTAGTCTGTCAATGATGTTACAAATGCTTACACTTTATACTTAGGGTCCATACAAACCTAGTTAAATCTGCAGAATTAAACAAGGAAAAGCTCAGGGGCTACTGTAATGTGTAAAACAATTCCAGTTCAACATTTTGCTTGCTATTTTTTATTTAGTGCATTTTTGCCACAACTGAGTAATACACATGCAAAAATTCCATTGCAGTACAGTGTGAAGGTCTTCAGAAAACTAACAATACTGTACTACTGTGTTTGCACATTCACTTTTACACAGGACTTCAGTGGATACTGATACTTTTAATTATGAAAAGTAGCAATGGCATACTTCAGTTAAAATTTGTTAGCTTTATATACTAGGATAAAGGTATGAACAGACACAAGGGATGCAAGTCATTTGCTTTCTTTATTAACAACAGTTGAATTTCCATATCACCGTAAAAACTTTATGTGTTACTCATTTTTATATGGAAACTTTCCCCAAAGGTCCTATAAACCATTATGTGAGTAAAGAGCAGATCAAGTTCAGTCTTACAGTATGTGTGATCAGAGGGTACCCACATAGTCAACACTTCATTGTCAGGTGCTGACTGTCACTGATGATGTAATCCCTTGAAGGTGACTTTTCAGTACGGATGGAGTCTCTCACATCATCCAAAATCCTCAGTAAAGTCACACCTTCAACAATTTTCCCTGTAACATTTCATTTGTTAGCGAAACTATAAACATATCATTACACAAATATTACTTAACTATGCATGACATTCTACATTTTATATCACTCTGTAAGGGTGAATCCTGGGTGACAGGAAATGGCCTGCACTGAGTAGCTGAAATGATACAGAATTGGTGCACAAGGTATGAAGCTTACTGCAGCTCAGCAAGAACCACAAAAAAATGACTAATTGTAAGTATATTATATAGAAATTATGTCCATAACAAAATTAAATAGTATTTAAAAGTTTTACTTTAATCTGTGGAAGAGAAAGAGGGAGTACTAATACGTTGGTGTGAGTACAACATGCCACATGAAATTGGAGGATATACATCTACAAAATACTGCCTACTGAGGTACTCTTAGTGAGAGCAAAGAGTAATACACTTAGTCTGCTCCAAGAGAACATCGTTTGAAAGAAAAGTATGACACAATATGGGGACTAAACCATTAGATACTACAGGATAACCAAAATTAAATAGTCCTGAGAGGGGCATTTTTTTTTTTTTTTTTTTTTTTTTTTTTTTTTTTTTTTGTAACATTTGACAACATTTCACAACAGTGGCAATTTTCAGCATCAACCATTTTCCAGTTCATTCTGAGCACATTACAGGTTATGTAATCAACCAATCACATCATCACATTTTCAATGTGCGAACACACAAACTATAAAAAAATGTTAAGCATGAAAACTGAATAAAGTACTTGTTTCAAGTAATGTACAAAATTTACAGTACCAAGCAAAGTGATGCTGTAATATACCTGTAATGCTGAGGAAACTGAAGGCACTGGTTTCCCCGGAAGGCACAGTATTGTAGTCACAGATCCGCCGGGCAGGAAAAGTTTACCCATTTCAACAAAAAAAGTGATATAATGTTTCCTTCTGGCAATGTGCTCAATAGAATGTATACACAACTAGGTAGTCCATGAAATGTTTGGTCTTCCTGTCATATCATGGGATGGCCCCTCTTAACATCCCACCACATTATTCTCTCCACGTTCTGTGTGTGAACAGAACGCTCTTTTGGATCTACAAAGTTCAGATTGTGGTTCACTATGAGGTACTGAAAATCTTCAGGACATAGAGTGTTGTATTAACTGAAGTAGTCGCTGACAATCGTCGTCCCAGTGAATCTTTTCTTTCATTATTCTGACCCACACTTCCCAAGTCCGAAATTCAACGGGATCAAGGAAGTAATTTTTTGACCATCGCTGAATTGCACCAAACACCTAGTTTCCATGGATTTTATGGCCTTCGTTGTGTTTCCTTTTCCCAAATTTTGCCTCATCTACTTCAACAGTGACTCCTGGGCTCCCTAATAGTTGAAAATTAGTTTATCGCCCACTCAATACACACTTTATGACAGAAGGAAGTCCAGTCAGTCACTGAAAGCATACACATGCTGATATTTGAGACAAGCCTCACCATCTTCAGACAACATACAGAAACTCACATGCTGCGGAAGTCTTGAGATTTTTCACACCATTCGGGCATGACCAGACCATGTACCATTTCAGGCACTGCACCTGAATGTGCACTCCACATTGACCACGCCACCACTGTTCTGCACCTTCCGTCAGCAACAGCAATGGAAAGAATCCTCATTTGGCAAGAAATTGCTTGGTGCATGGCATCTAGGGAATTCCAATGATCATGGAAGTATACATGCTCTGCTTTCATTAGTCCTTAAGAAATTACTTCATCCAGAAGGCAGCCACAACACTCCATATTAAGACTGAACAATGACCAGACAGATGGTAATCGCCTTCAAATGATCTCAAATTTCATAATACGTCACAGTACTTGATATGGTATGGACAGTGTCGAACAGTAACATCAAATCGGTCTCATCCAGAGCAACTGCTAGAGATGTGCTGTGAAGTAATCACAAGTATCAACTCTGCTTAAAAATGGATGCTTTCATGAAACAGGAAATTAATAATTTAGATTATAACTGAAGTTATGCTCTTAGTTTCTTGCCTATCCACACTATCGGAAATTGCAACATATTCTGGAAAACAGATAATGAATGATTCGTGACAAGCAAGGTTATACATTTCACTGCTCTGCCATGAGCTACACAAGATTTTCACCACAATCGGGTGTTTTGCTTTCACACTAGGGGGCTTTGCCAATTAACAAACATGTCTTCCAACATAACATAGACCCCGGGCTATGCCACAGATCGGTCTGTCACCACAACCAGATTTTCTCTGCCAATTCAAGCTGCGATCTTGCTTCCCAGCCAAATCACACACTTGGAAATCGCGAGATATTCGGAAAATACAGCCAAAAACAGACTAACCACACTCCTGGAAATCGCGACCACTTCTTCACTCCCAGCAATTTAACCTTATATTACTAAACGCTCCTAAAATTTATGACTGTAATTCATACCAATTCACAGTTCCCATCAACATTTTGAGCAGTAAAATTTTCAGTATATAGTGCATGTAAGACAGGACATTTTGTCTTTATTTTCTATGTGACATACCACTGGAGATCTTATAATGGTAATTAGTGAATAAACTACAAATTACATGTTCCTTTGAATAAAATATGGAATAGTAAAATTTACATTGCCCCCTTAGCATCCTAAGACTAAGTTGTGTTGTTACATCCAAGCCATACCATAGCCTTAGAAAATGCAATGCACAAACCATGACATATAGTGTATAAAACAGCCATATACTTCTCACAAACAAGAATAGCAATGTCGTTGCTTCATTTACATCAATTTAAGAGGTTCTCTTACAGCCCAACCTAAACACATGCCTAATTGGGGGAAAAAAGCAACAAGGAATATTTGTGATAATCAAAACTATATATCTGAAGCCATGGCTTTACTTATTTTTATATTGTGTGTAAATTAATTTGTGTTTGCACATCACAAAATAGTCATGTAGCAACTGGCTGAACAGATCATGTCTGCTATGCTCTCTATAACTGGCTAACTAGATCATGTTCAAAATTTTGTAAGAAAAGCACACTGCAAATTCTATTTCACAATTTCTGAAGCTATCATACCAGTATATGGGGCAGGGAGGGCTCTAGAGGTGCAGTGAAGCCAGTCTCCCTAAAGGAGTAAACCCGATACAAATCCAGGCCCTCCAGGTTGGGAGTTGATCATGGGGGCTAACAACTCCATATCAGAAAAAACATATTGTTACAAAACTCAAAGATAGGAACAGCCGGACTGATGAACAACCCATGCAAGGAAAAGGACACTGTAAACAGAAAAATGATATATACTTTTCTACTCGGAATGTAAGAACTTTGAACAAATCAGGAGCTCTACATGGACTCAAACACGAGATGGAGAAATACCATATAGGAGTAGCAGCAATTCAAGAAGTCAGATGGAAAGGAGATGGTATCATAAGAAGTGGTAATTACACAATTATGTACAGTGGAGGAGACAGTGATATAGTAGGTGGTACTGGCTTTCTTGTAGACAATAAGTATAAAGCAGCAGTCATAAATTTTAACCCTATAAATGAAAGGATGAGTGCGTTGAGAACGAAGGCCCACTCCTTCAACATCACTCTAGTATGTGTGTATGCACTCATGGAAGATAATGAGGATGAAATGAAAGATTAGTTTTACTGTCGACCAGAACAGGAATTAGAAGGCATACCAACGCATGGTGTGTAGATAGTGATGAGTGACTTCAATGCAAAAGTGGTAAAAGAAGAAGCCTTTAGAGAAACAGTAGAAAATGAAAGCCTGCATAAGGCGCTGAATAAAAATAGACAAAGACTTACAGACTTCGCCATGGGCAATGCAATGGCAGTGAAGAGTACACGGCTCCAGAGAAAGAACATAAGGAAAGCCACATGGCGCTCTCCAGATGGCACTATTTTTAATCAAACTGGCCATGTGGTAATGGACAGGGGACATGCATCTGACATCCTTGAAGTTGATTGTTGCAGGAGGGCTGACTGCGATTCCGATCATTATATGGTAAGAGTGAGATACAGACAATGCATAGCAGACTATAAATCCAGAGGGAAGAGAAAAGCTCCACGAAGATACAATGTTTCCAAACTGAAAGAGAAGGGAGTATCCGAAAAGTATGAAACAGAACCGCAGAAGAAGTGTGAGGCTAAACAAAGCCAAGCTCTGGAAAGCATCAAAGGGAATTGGAGTATGATTAAAGAGGCTCTACAAGAAACTGCAGAAGAAGTTTTGGGTTTAGAAGGCAGGGTGAAAAGGGCAGGGCGGTATGATGAAGATTGTAAAAAGGCAGTGGAAAAGGGAAATGAGGCAAGGTAGAAAATGATAAACAGGACAACAAGACCTAATACAGAAGAATTCATGAAGAAAAGGAAAGAGGCAGATAGGATTTACAGAAGAAAGAAATGAGAATTAGAGTGGAGATGGATTACAGAGCTAGAAGAAGAGTATAATGATCAAGAAGTAAGAAAATTCTACAAGAGAGTTCAGGAACTGAAGAAAGGCTTCCAAACACATATGGTATTCTGCAGAGATAAAGAAGGAAATTTTATAGGAGGAGAAGAACAGGTTCTAGGTCGAGGGGCTGAATATTTCAGTGAGCTGCTGAATGTCACTACAGAAAGAGAAGATCTGGAAGAAAATGAAACAGAGGGTGACCAACCGTGGCAGAATGTTAGTCAGGGTGAAAGACCTGTACCTATACCAACAATAGAGGAAGTTAGGAAGGCAATTAAAAGCCTAAGGAATAATAAGGCTCCAGCAGAGATGATCAAGGGTGGCGGTGAACATCTAAAAAGATTGGCACACCAGCTGATAGTGGAAATATGGGAAAAGGAAGAAATGCCACACCAGTGGAACATTGCCATTACATGCCTGATTCATAAGGAGGACAAAACAAACTGTGAAAATTATCTTGGTACTGCTTTAGTCAGCATGGTGTACAGAACATTAGCTAAAGTCATTGCTATGAGACTTGCACCAATTACAGAAGAAATAACTCTGAGACTACCAGTGCAGTTTTCGATGGGGCAGATCAACAACTGACCAGATCTTCATTATAAGGCAAATAATAGAAAAGTGTTATGAATATAATGTGAATGTACACCAGCTTTTTGTAGACTTTAAACAGGCTTATGATAGTGTTAAAAGGAAAAAGCTATATGACACCTTAATGGAGATGGAATTCCCAAGTAAACTTAGACTGGTACAAATGACCCTCACCAGCACAAAATGCCAGGTAAAAGTAGGGGGAAAACTGTCTAAAGAATTTGAGGTCAGCCACGAGTTAAGGCAGGGTGATGTATTATCCACGCTACTCTTCAACATAGTGTTGGAGAGAGTGATGCGAAGGTTGGAGATTGATAACCGAGGTGGCATTCTGTTTAACCATATGCACCAAAATCTAGCTTATGCCGATGATGTGTGTTTGCTGTCTAGAAGTTTGAAAGAAATGGAAGAAGGATTTGGCAGGCTGGAAAAGGAGGCAGAACAGTTGGGACTTAGAGTAAACTACACAAAAACACAGGATCGCTTTGCTTCCAGGGAAAATGCTGTTGTTAAAGCGAAATATATTAAATTGAACAGAGGCAATTATGAGAGATGTGAGAAGTTCCAATACCTGGGAGTGCTGGTTATGGAGAATAGCAGAATAAGAGAAGAAATAAAATCTAGGATTGCTGCAGGAAATAGAGCTTACTGGGCCCTGACCAAGATCCTTCAGTCACGTAGCCTGAGCAGAAAATCTAAGGTGCCTGTCGATCGAACAGTCATAAGACCGGTGGTAATGTATGGCTCAGAAACATGGACAATGACTGTAGCAGAAGAAGAACTCTTGAGAAGATGGGAGAGGAAATTATTAAGAAAGATTTTTGGAGCCGTGTATGAGGTGGTTGGTGACTGAAATTAAGTGTAACAGATTGAGATGGCTGGGCCATGTGAGCGAATGTCGGAGGATCGAACTGTCAAAAAGATTTACACAGGAAACTCAAGTGGCAAAAGGAGCAAAGCAACACCCTGCAAATGATGGCTGGAGGATGTGGAAAATGATCTGAGAAAGATTGGAGTCAGGAGATGGAGGAAACGAGCAGAAAATCATCCAGATTGGGCTGTGATCATCAGAAAGCCCAAGGCCCTACATGGCTGTAGCACCAAGGAGTAAGTATCATGCCAGTATTTTGTGGCTTTCATATTTATACTTGCTTATTGTGCAAATATGCAGTTTCAATGCTACAGTGCATCAAAGATCTATCCAAGCCACTTCCTCTTCTTTCTCAGTTTGTTGTGCTATGGTGCCATGAAGTCTGACACCCATATATAAAAATTTAACCATTACAGCTACCCTTATCACACCATGTTACGGCAGGCAACAGTGCTTTACAAACATTGTACTAGCCATCCACTACGCAGTATTGAAGAGGAAGGGCACTGAGTACCAAAATGACCACAGCTCTCTTCACAAATTATATTTTAACCACACTTAAAAACATTCTTGTATGAATCTTATAAGTAATTTTGGACATTCAGAAATGTCAGTGTGAACAGGAAAGTGTTTCTAAAAGCAAATATTAGAGCCCTACTAAATTTAGAATACAATAAGTATGTTGCTGTTTGTGGCTAACAAGAATAAATATTATGCTATAATCTTGAATTTAAAACTCTGTTTAGGCAATTTAATTTTAGTTATACTAACTGGAAATCTACAAGACAGACTGCTTGTCTTGATGCTATATTTACAAAAGTTAGCAGAGATTTAATGTGTTCTGATGTAGATGTTTTTGCTTTCCCAGATTCTGATTTATTTTGGGTAGAAATAAGTAATCTTAACGTGAAGTATAAAGAGCTCAAAGAGCTTAAATTCGAGATTAGAAGACCAATAGCACAGGAAAATATTTCTAATTTTATTGTTTCACTTGAGAATTATGAATGGAAAGATTTGTTCAACAATAATAGTCAACGTTATGCTAATATAATCTTTGATAGGTTTTTTCAAGCTTTCTTAAATATTTTTGAGACCAACTTTTCTCAGTATAACACAAATAAGCATAGGCCTAAGGACACCTGGTACATGACATTTAAGAGTTCAAAAGGATTATAAACATGCAGTCAATGAGGCTAAGAAACAACATAACTTCTTTAGCATAGAGTCATCCAAATGATCATACAATGTAAACTTTCACGGCCGGTATTGACTTCACTTAAAACTTCCGGGCTGATAGGCCGTGGTCGAAGTATAAAACTGTCTCCTAATGTTTCGTCTCCGACTGCGGGAGACATCATCAGAGGTAAAGCGGCGAACTGCGAAGAGGACTCGAGGAGGCGCTGATTATATAGGCAGTACAGAGGGCGCCACTGTCGATCACGTGGCGTTGGCTATGAGATTGTCTCTGGTAATGCCAACATTCTCGATTGAAAGTAATCGATCGTCACGCTTGCGGTGCAACGCTGACATCCAAATTTTATCCAGTTTAACACCTTCGTCTTTCTTGTTAAAATTATTATGATGTTTATCAATCTCGATAGCCTCTCTATACAAGCGTACATAATAATGCGAGGTTTTTGATATGACGCTCGTCTCGCAAATTTTTTTTTATTTCATGATCACCTTCCTGGTAAACATGTTCCGCTACGGCCGATTTATCCGTGTGACCTAGGCGGCAATTCCTCTTATGTTCGACAAGACGGGTGTTCACACTTCTCTTTGTGGTACCGATGTAAACCTGTCCACAACTACAAGGAATTTTATATACCCCCAGTGTAGCCAAAGTGTGCCTTGCATCTTTTGCCGACCTTAAGAATTCTTTTATTTTCCTAGTAGGTCTGAAAATAGTTTCCACCCCATACTTGCCTAAAACTTTCCCAATGTGATCTGTGACCTTGCTAATGAACGGAAGAAAAACTTTGCCCATGGACGACTGCTGTTCGTCGTTACTCCTGATTCTCTGCCTAGAGCGAAGTGCTCGATCTATATCCTTGCTAGAAAAGCCATTCTTCACGAAAGCTGACCGTAGATGTTCAATCTCATCTTTTAAATAAACAGGTTCACAAAGTTTGTGCGCCCTGTCTACCAAAGTTTTCATTACACCTCCAAAAAAAAAAAATTTTGCGAGACGAGCGTCATATCAAAAACCTCGCATTATTATGCACGCTTGTATAGAGAGGCTATCGAGATTGATAAACATCATAATAATTTTAACAGGAAAGACGAAGGTGTTAAACTGGATAAAATTTGGATGTCAGCGTTGCACCGCAAGCGTGACGATCGATTACTTTCAATCGAGAATGTTGGCATTACCAGAGACAATCTCATAGCCGACGCCACGTGATCGACAGTGGCGCCCTCCGTACTGCCTATATAATCAGCGCCTCGAGTCCTCTTCGCAGTTCGCCGCTTTACCTCCGATGATGTCTCCCGCAGTCGGAGACGAAACGTTAGGAGACAGTTTTATACTTCGACCATGGCCTATCAGCCCGGAAGTTTTAAGTGGAGAGTCATCCAAAAATAAATGCAAGAAATCACAGAGTGCAGTAAACCCAGTAGCCAAAAGCAAACAAAAATAGAGGCTGTAGCTGTATGACCAGCTGAATTTAATAACTTTTGTGTACAGTCAATTAAATTTGTGAAAGCACCGTTAGGCCTCACAAAACAGTATCTGATATTAGAAAATGGCATAGTGTAAGCCATGCATTAAAAGACAATTTTTTTCTCAGAGGTAACACCAGGAATTGTTTTAACTATTGTAAATAATTTTAGGCCTTCTGGTGTGTGTGTGTGTGTGTGTGTGTGTGTGTGTGTGTGTGTGTGTGTACATATATATAAGGCGTTAAATTTTTTTTTTATCAAGAGTTGTGCCCATTTATAAGAAGGGGACAGAAATTGCCCCTCTAGCTGTCGCCCAGTATCTCTGACACCAGTTTTATCAAAAGTTTTAGAATCTGTTATCTATTACCCGTTATGTGATAATGATATTCTCTCTGCACCACAGTTTAGCTTTAGGAAGGGCAAACCTACTATTCATGCTATTGACTCTTTCATTAAAAAGGTGCTTAGTGCTTATTGAGAGAGAAACTTCATTCAGGCTACTTTTTGCAATCTTAGCAACACCTTCAGCTGTGTAAAGCATAACTCGCTTCCCACCAAATTAGTTTATTTCAGAATAATTAACAACAAAGTAGGTAATATTTTTGAACCACTTCTTAATAACTGTAACCAAATCGTGTGTACTGAGGAGGATAGGTCACAAATAGTTGGAATTCAGTGTGGTGGGCCACAAGGTTCAGTTTTGGAACCATTGTTATTTATTCTAATGAGAAATGATTTGTCATTTTATACAAATGCTCACTCTGTTCTCTATGTTGATGTCGTGTGACTAGTGTCTCCCGTTGGGTAGACTGCTCACTGGGTGCAAGTCTTTCAATTTGACGCCACTTCAGCGACTTAAACGTCGACGGGGATGAAATAATGATGACTAGGACAACACAATACCCAGTCCCTGAGTGGAGAAAATCTCCGACCCAGCCGGGAATTGAACCCGGGCCCTGAGGATTGACATTCTGTTGTGCTGACCATTCAGCTACTGGGAGCAGACTCCTTTTGATGATAGCACATTTTTCAATATCAGTTGACACTTTAATACCCTTCAAACTACAGCTAAATACACCCTATCACAAATATCAACCTGGTTTTGAGCAAATGGATTCCTCCGATCACGGGGTCCTGGGTTCGATTCCCAGCAGGGTCAGAGATTTTCATCTGCCTCGAGATGACTGGGTGTTTGTATTGTCCTCATCATTTCCTTATCATTCTTGAAAGTGGCAAGACTGGACTGAGCAAAGGTTGGGAATTTGTACGGGTGCTGATAACCCGCAGTTGAGTGACCCACAAACCAATCATCATCATCTAATGGATTCCTACTCAGTGAGAGTAAAACTAAACAGTTATTTAGTTTAAGAAATTTGCCAGTAGAAAATTGTTGCATATGGGGGTGTACAAACTGCCTGTTGGTTTCTGTCTCAGGTTCTTCAGCCCATGTTCATCTAATGATTTTAAAACATTTCGCCAGCATGAGCGGTTGGCATTGTCCAAGTTTAACCCCCCATTTCTGGTGGTGGACTGCAGCAGAGTTCACAACCGAAAGCTATACATACCTGGCATGTCAACATCCAAGGGCTTCTCCAAGCCACTTCTTGCGAGGTTCTCCTCTTGCTACTTGCAACGGTCATTCACTGCAGAGCGGGAAGCCAGGATCCATTTACCTTGGGCTCTCTTCTTTCTTGTTGAAGCTATTCGCATGTTTGTGTATTTCTATAGATTCTCTGAACAAGCAGGTGTGATAGTTCTTCTCTACAGCCAGAACTTCCATGTTGGTGAATTTTACTATGTGGTCGGTCTCACAGCGCGTGCTCTGCTACAGCCGATTTCTCAACCCGTTGTATCACTTACGTTCTGTGATCCTAGTGTTGACTGATCATCCAATCATTCCAATATAAACTTTTCTGCATTAGCACGGTATGTGGTATATTCCCGAAATTGTAAGTGGGTCCCTTTTATTGTTTGCCCATCTGAGGCACTCATTGGCCTTCTTTGTTGGTTTGTAAATAATCTTTACGCCGTGTCTGCACAATATGCGGCTGATTCTGTCTGTCACTCTGGGAATGTATGGCAGAAAGGCCGTACTCGACGTTTCTTTTTCTGATGTGTCACTTCACCGAGTGTTTGACTCTCTTATATTTCTGATACAACTTGTGGAGTACCCATTGCTCTTCAGAATACTTTCCAGGTGTTGCACCTGGCATCTGAGTTGCTGTGGCTCATGTATTCATCTTGCTCGCATTACGAGCATATTAATCATGCCGCTTTTCTGGCTCAGATGGTGATTTGATAGTTTGTGCAGGTATTGGTCCGTGTGTGTCGGTTTTTGATACACGCTGTGTCCCAAGTTCTCACCACTCATGTGGTAAACCATATGATCAGCACATCAGGAAATGGTAGTTTTTTGTCCTCTTCTACTTCCATGATAATTTTTATGTTGGCATGGAGTACGTTCAGCTGTCTTAGGAAGTCACCGAGCTGTTCCTCTCCATGGCTCCACACAATGAAGGTATCATCGACATATCTGTACTACAGCTTAGGTTTACAAGGCACCAAGTCCAGTGCTTGTGCTTCAAAATTTCAAAATGTTCCACAAAGAAGCTGGCCACCACTGAACTAAGAGGACTACCCATGGCAACATCTTCCAGCTGTTTGTAGAAATTGCCATTCCATATGAAATACCTCTTGGTGAGACTTGCATGAAAGAGCTTTGCGATGTCTTGCGGGGTAAATGGAACCCATGTGCTCCAGGGAGTCACTGAGTGTCACTTTCATAAACAAACAACATCAAAGCTGATCAGGATGTCATTTGGTGCAAGATTTAGCTTCTTCAGCTTCTCAATGAAATGTCCTGAGTCCTTTATGTCTGTGTCAGTCTTCCCCACATGTGGCAGGAGCAGCGAGGCAAAGTGTTTTGCCAGTTTATACATTGGAGTTAGTGGAACATTATTCATATGGACCTATGGTAATCCATACAGCTGTGGTGGTAGGTCTTCTGTGTTGTGGAGGTTCCTCTGCATGTACATACGTATAAACTGGCAAAACACTTGGCCTCTCTGCTCCAGCCACATGTGGGGAAGACTGACACATCCATAAAGAACTCGGGACATTTCACTGAGAAGTTGAAGACACAAACTTGAGCCAAACGACATCCTGATAAGCTTTGATGTTTCTTTGTTTACGAAAGTGCCCCTTATATGGGGGCCGCTGAAACATGTCACTCAAGGTCATTCCCCAAGCGCCATAAAGTTGGCAATATAACTGACAAACAAGTGAGAAACGTGAGGCACCGCATCTTCTGAACCAATAACAGGACCAAAAAAATGCCAGTTCCGACGTTGACGCTACCATGTTGCTGGCTTCCATGTAAATATTCTTTGTTAGTGCGTAACCACCTGCTTTTGTGTTGTGTTGTGTCATGTTGTGTTACCGCCTCGACTACAGTTTCTGTTTATGAAACAATGTCACCAAAACAATGTCGTTCACCAAGCAATAATCTGTTGTGCCGTGGAGTGCCATTAAATATTCAGGCTTGGGAATTGCTACGGAGGACACATGAGTTTTACGAGCAAGAAAAACAATTTGTTTCTGTTCATGAGCAAGTGTCGATTTCAGCTGATAAAATTTTAGAGCGTACCTCGAAAACTCTAGGTCTCAGCCAAACAACAGTTATAATGAAAGGGGTGCTACCTCACAACTTGCAAGACTCTGAAGTAAACAGTGTGGAAGAAAGTCCCTGTGGGAAAAACAGTGTGTTTTCAAGTACCCTGGGAAGAAAAAAAAGCAGCATCGTCCTCTTAAAGATATTGATTCTTTCCAATCCGATGCAATTCGTCGGCACATATATGGATATTATAGAAGGAAAGAACACCCCACAATAACGACGTTAGAAAGTGAACTTTTCTCATGGGGGAAAAGTTACTTACAATGGTGTTAAAATGTATGGGCTTCTGTTTTAAAAAGTTGGATGGACGAAAACTGTTACTCAATAAAGCTCATGTTGTTGCAGCTCGTTCCATTTTTTTTACACAAAATTGTAGGAAAGGGCATACACTCATTCATAAGGTTAGACGAAACACGGGTCAATGCTGGAGAATCAGTCGAGAAATGCTGAATAGATGATATTCCGAATAGCAGCTGACATCAGCCAACACGAAGAGGATCCAGATTAATTGTGGCCCATGCAGGATCTTCCAACGGCATTGTGCCTGCAGGACTTTTAGTTTTTCGATCAAGAAAAACCAATGACTATCATGAGGATGTGGACCACCAACGGTTTCGGCAGTGGTTTAAAAATTTGTTGCTCCAGTTTAGCGTTCCGACAGTGTTTGTGATGGACAATGCGCCGTACCATTCTGCGATTTTAGATAAAACTCCCACCACTAGTGACTGTAAAGAAACTATAGTGCAGTGGTTGCAGGCGCGAGACATTGCTGCGGACATAAGCACGACAAAGCTATTGCTATATTCGCTTGTGAAGCAAAATAAGCCTGTGACGCCTAAATACATTGTGGATGAAACTGCAAGCAAACAGGGTCACTTGGTAATTCGGCTACTGCCTTATCGCTGCCATTTTAATCCAGTTGAATTGGTTTGGAGTGAAGTCAAGGCATACATTAGAAGTAACAAGACTTTTACCATAACAGTAGTGGAAAGGCTGCTACATGAAGATCTTGCTACTGTAGACACTACCTTATGGAGGAAGAAAGTAGACCATGTTGCTAAACTCATAAGAGAAGCACAGGCTATACACATGATTATAAATGAAAACTAACAATTAATGATTTCTCTTAATGATGATGAAGAAGACAATGGTTTTGGCACCAATTCCAATGATAGTGAAGGAGAACTGGAGAGAATTGACATCGTAAATTGGTGAGTGTAAATGTATAAAGAATTAATTCTCTCTCTCTGCAATCGAGTTGGCTATGCGTGTTTTGGTTTATTTCTTTCTGTGAGCATGGATAGCGTGTTCTTTGGTATGCTTAGGTTTACATTATTATATGACTGTTTACATGCAGCTATTACGATAACAATTTGGAATGATTTTTCATAGATATTGTCATTAACTTCGGGTGTTATTACTTCCCGGTTTCATATACTATCAAAAGCTTAGTCTCCATCGTCGTTATCTCCATTGTTAGAAAAACGTACTTTGCTGTACTTACATATAAACGTCGATTCTAGCTTACATTTACAAAATGTACTTCAGAGTTGTTGGCAGCTATTGGAACCTCACAATCGCAGTATAGCCAACTACACACGAGCTGCCAAGTGACATATCAGTTCCATTTTTCCCACAAGACACCACAAAGCTCTTTGATTCATGTCTCACCACGAGCTATTTCACATAAAATGGCAACTTCTATGAACAGCTGGAAGGCTTCTTCATGGAAGATTTTGAAGCACAGGCACAGGACTTGGTATCTTGTAAAACTAAGGTGTGGTACAGATACTTCGATGATACCTTCGTTGTGTGGAGCCATGGTGAGGAAGAGCTCGGTGACTTCCTAGGCCACTTGAACAGCCTCCATGCCAACAGAAAATTTACCATGGAAGTAGAAATGGACAAAAAACTACCATTTCTAGATGTGCTGGTCACAAGGGATTGTGAAAACCTGGGACACAGTGAGTATCAAAAACTGACACACATGGACCGATACATGCACAAACCATCAAATCGCCACCTGAGCCGGAAATAAGGCATGATTAATAAGCTCGTAACACGAACAAGACAAATACGTAAGCCGCAGCACCTCAGACATAAAATACAACACCTGGTTAGCATGGGTACTCCACAAGTTGTATCAGAAGTATAACAGAGTCAAACACTCGGTGAAGTGACACGTCAGAAAAAGAAACATCGAATACTACCTTTCTGCCATACATTCCCAGAGTGATGGACAGAATCGGCCTTATATGGTGTAAACATGGCGTAAAGACTATTTACAAACCAACAAATTAGGTCAAAGAGTGTTCAGATCAGCAAACTATAAAAGGGATCCCACTTGCAATGTTGGGAATATACTGCATACCATGCACATGCAGTAAAGTTTATGTTGGAATGCCTGTACAATCAATCAACACCAGGATCACAGAATGTAAGCAACATATCAAGTTTGGGCATGTAGAGAAATTGGCCGCAGCAGAGCACGCACTATGTGAGACCAACCACGTATTAAAATTTGCCGATACAGATGTTCTGGCTGCAGAAAAAAGCTATAGAAATACGCAAACAGGAGAATAGCCTCAAGAAGAAAGAATCAAGGTAAGTGGATTTTGGCTTCCCATGCTGCAGCAAACAACTGTTGCAGGTAGCAAGAGAAGAACCGCACTGGAAATGACCACAGAGAAGCCCTTGGATGCTGACGCACCAGGTACATATAGCTGCAGCCACAAACTCGGCTCTAGTTCACCATTGACAATGGAGGGTGAAACTCTGATAATGCCAGCCACTCATGCTGGTGAAAACGTCAGAAAAATCATCAGGTAAACATTGGCCAAAGAACCCAAGACAGAGGCCTACAGGTAGTTTGTCAACAAGTGGCCACAAAAGCCTTCGCAATTCTATGGTGGTTTACGTGTTAAGAAATTTTAAAAAATTATGTACCTGTAGCATATGTAAGATCATCCTGTTTTGCTTTTTTTTTTTTTTTCACAGTATTATGTCATATGGGCTTTTATTTCACACCAAAAGCACCCATGTTCAGGATATTCCGATACTTCAAAAGAAAGTTATTAGGATTATTACAAACTCTGGAAAACTTGCCCACTGCAGACCATTGTTTACTGACCTAAAAAATTAACTGTAATAAACTTGCACATTTACACAGTTATTATGTATGCAAAGAATAACTTATCAGAATATCAACTTCGACTGGATTTGCACTCTCATGACACTAAAAATTATAGACATAGTGACATGCCTTACTGTAGATTATCTAAATTATTGAACAGCTATGAAATGATGGGTATGACAACGTTCAACAAACTGCCTGTTCAATGGGTAGCAGCTCCATTCGACTTATTTAAGCAGACTGTACAGTTGATTATCGATTAATCCTTTTTTACTCAATTCATAAATTTTTATGAATGTGAAAATGCGACAGCACAGTAATAATAATTTGGAGTGTAACACAATTTCTTTAACACTGTCAATACGAGATGCTTTGTTCAAATTATTTTGGTCAAAATATTGTAGTTTATTTGAAATTTGTTATAATTTCTTGTAGTTTTCGCTTTTATAAACAAATCTTTATTGTATATGTACTGTATATTTATAGTTATACGTTTCTGGCATGACGTTGTTTATAGCTATAACAGTTGAACGACAACAAAATTTTTATTATTTCATGGATAAGGATATTTGCGACTTCAAAATAGAATCGAAGCAAATTCGTCAGTTACTAGGCCGTTAATAGAAAGCAATATCTTTATACATGCACAACTCGACAAATGGGCTAATAAACTTACTACTGTCCTTAACCAATTGATGGGATACATAAAACTGCCTAAAGAGTGTGTGCATAATAAATTATTGATTACATGAAGGTATTTACCGTCTGATTACTGGAATAAAACACTTCTTCATAGGTTGTAACAACGTGCTCGTCTTGCACATGTGATCTTTGGTTTTTTTTCACATTTCGCTGTACTTTCTGCACTGTCCACAAGCGTGCGTACAATCTCTCTCCATAAACTCGTTATCGTACACGCTACATGGCACATGCGATCAATGCCATTAACAAATCACAAGTGGCTGTCGCCATACTTAAGTGACGTCACTTGCAGAGTAGCCCGTGGCCAAACAAGTTACGGCCTGCCGTCAACAGATGGCATTAGAGTGCAGACTTGAATACACTTGTGACAAAAATTAAATTTAGAAGCACAGAGGAAAAGAGTAGGTACAATATTTGACAAATTATATCCTAAAAACACTATTGTTTTAATCATTAGTACTTTTATACTTATAATTTTACTTTACGAACAGATATAGAATTTATACTTACTATGACAACGTAACAGGTTTTCAATAAAGGCATGCAAGCAGCTAGCTTGTGCCATGGGAAGGGGGGGTTGTAAAAGCGACTGCACGTGCTACTGGTCGCATTGCAGGACACCCACGCTTCTACTGCGGTTTTTTCCGCATAGAGTGTGGGTGTCGAATGCTGTACATGATTAGGTGGGTGTTGACGTGACTGTACATGTCACTGGTTATTCCTTGGTACACTCACGCAGCTAGTGCGGTATTCCCGCATAGTGTGTGGGTGTCGATAGGCTGTACATGATATGGGGGCTGTTGATGCGGTTGTATGTGTCACTGGTCGCTCCCAGGAACACCCACACATCTCCGCATAGTGTGTGGGTGTGAAAATGCTGTACATGATAAGGGGGGGTGGGGGTATTGATGCGACTACTGGTCGCATCGCAGGACACCCACGCTTCTACTGCGGTTTTTTCCGCATAGAGTGTGGGTGTCGAATGCTGTACATGATTAGGTGGGTGTTGACGTGACTGTACATGTCACTGGTTATTCCTCGGTACACTCACGCAGCTACTGCGGTATTCCCGCATAGTGTGTGGGTGTCGATAGGCTGTACATGATATGGGGGCTGTTGATGCGGTTGTATGTGTCACTGGTCGCTCCCAGGAACACCCACACATCTCCGCATAGTGTGTGGGTGTCAAAAGGCTGTACATGATAAGGGGGGGTGGGGGTATTGATGCGACTGTACGTGTCACTGGTCGCTCCTAGGAATACCCACACATGTAGTGCGGTGTTTTCCGCATAGGGTGTGGGTGTCGAAAGACTCTGCATGATTAGGTAAGGGCACGGGGGAGGGGGGGGGGGGGTGTCTGTACATGATAGGTTAATTAGGCGTCTGATATCGACGCCTTTATATATACCGCTAGATAAGCTAGTTGCACCTTCTGTAGGCTGAAGAGCGGCGTAGTAAGCTGCTGCCAGCCCGCCCCCTTCGGGGGAATTGAAATTCAATAAAGAAAAAAAAAAAAACTAGTTGCACCGTCTCCGGCGGTACCGCCCTCCGATTGGCAAGACTCAAGTTTCACACGGAATTTGCAGTCTCCCCTCCACAACGGCCACAGGCTGGTCACGTGATTCCACCTCCACACGGACAGGAGGCGGGGCGTGACTGCCAGCGCTCCTGGTTTTAGTTGAGTGTACTATGTTGCCTTTCCCGCCAGAAAACAAACAGTGCTTCTTGCCTGCTTCGTGTGTGCGTATCTGCTTTGTTCGAATTTGTGCTTTTCGCCTGCTTTGAATGTGCGCGTCCGCTTTGCTCGAAGTTGAAAAGAAAATGATATCTTTTGATGACAGCATTGGGGATGAGGACAAGAGAGAAGTGGCTGTAAGTATTTAGAACTAGTTGTACTATCGTTCTCTTACGAATCTTGTGTTTGGCATCGTAGTAATAAACCAATGAATTTTCCTCAACAGAATATTCTTCCACAATGGAAAACGCATGTGCTGCAAATTCAGAGAAGTGCCAGTGATGTGCCACAAGTGGAAAGCATACAATTCCTAATGGCTGCGACATCAAGAGATGAGTTTAAGCAGTGGTTGACACTGTTTGAAGAGAGAACTAAAACAACTTACAGTATCAGGTCATCTGAAACACAGTCAACGAAACACCTCATTTTGAGGCAGTTGATGTTCTGCCATCATAACACAGTTTCGAAAAGAGTTCATGATACTGCAGTGCATCCTGTCACGAAAAACACCAACTGTCCATCGAAAATGATGATAAAAATTCATGTTGTGCACGAAAGGACCCCCTCCTATAAGTATCGAGGAAAATTTGCAGGAATAATTGATATTTATAGACAAATGCCATGTGAAGTGAAACTGACACTGAATCATAATCACAGCATTGACAGTGCTGCTTCATTAAAGTATAGGAAGCCGTCTCGTGAAGTTCAGGAAACATTGATATCTCTGTTTTAAAGGGTCATTCACCTGCTAGCGCACTTCAGTGTATTAAGACTGACATTCAGCTTAATCATTCCGATTACCCATTAGTGCTGGGAGACAGAAGTCAGTGTCCAGATTATAAGTTCTGCTATAATTTATACAGGGAAACACTTGAGAAGGATTATGGACCCATGGATTTTAATGAAGGGAAGGAATTCCTGCAACAGAGATTGCTGAGATACAATACAGAAGTTAGGAATGTGTGTTGCAAGATGGTTATAAAAGATGCCGATGATATAATATGGTAAGAGACCATTTTCAAATGTTTGTAGTGATGAGAAGTGGCTTTTCATACATTTTGCCAATTATTATTTTATCAAAATATATTTTATGGCCTCTTAGGACCACTGTAGCTAGCCAATTATGTTTTTTGCTGTGTCCAATATTCCCTCAATCTATCAGACTGTGTGTGTGTGTGTGTGTGTGTGTGTGTGTGTGTGTGTGTGTTTTGCAGTATTCTGGCGTTGTCTGTGTTTTTTTAAACCATGTTATGTAATTGGAATTGCCTTAAATCTTCCTGAATTCTGTAATCTATTTAATATTGTTCTTACTATTCCACAGTTTCTCTATTATTGTCCTGCTAATTGTGTTTCCTTTTCATCAGATATCCAGAGAAAGATATTTCTACCCAATTGTTCTTCTTGCTGGTTGTATTTTCTTCTATACTTCAGCATTTAAAGCCCCCTTTACTTGGTATTATTTGCTCATGCATCTCCAATTTATTCTACTTTGTAACTTAAGTAGGCCTAAGTTACTGGTATTCTCTAAATATCTGCTGTGTTAGTTGGTTTGAAGATGAATTGTGCTGCAAATGCATTCCACCTCACGTAACCCAATGAACCGCTTTTGGTATTTCATAGAAGCCTGGAAAGGCAAATCTCCTAGAATTGCTAGTGGAGTACTCACTGTGTGGAAGTGTTAACTGCATCCACATAATTAAGACGTAGGATGTTGTTCATCTTGAGACTAGTTGATTGAAAGCTATGGCAGTTCTGCAGTGTATATTATTTTCACTTCATTGTGAATGTAATAAGACATACACATTTTACACTACCGAAATTTATACATGCTATAACAACCTACTATACACATATATATTTTTCTTATATAAACTTGTAGGTATTTTTAGCACTTCTTTTTTTATGGATGCCATTCCTTAAAAATGCACACAGTAAACATTGTGTTTCACCTGTTTAACGCTTTCAATATCCCCCCTTTCCCAATTTTGTTCAATCACACGATATACTGTTGCCACTGAATATTTTTTTGGGACCAATGAGTTATGGTAATTGTTTCATATTAGCATTTTCAAATTTCTCAAACTTTGATCTCATTTGGTCGGTACTTCTGAGAATCATACCTCTGTACAACAATACTTTATCTCAAACTTTCTCTGTACTATTCACTAACATTATGAAATTTCACATGTTTCCTTTGTCTAACTAACTGTCCATATTTGATCATTTGGATAATACTTTGATTATCTACATGAAGAATGATCTTCACTCTGCTTCTGGTTAACTTTTGTAATAGAGTCTTCTGTTTGATTTCTTTCACGCATTCTACTGCCGAAATGTATTCTGCTTAATTGATCAAGTTACTGTTGCCACACTTTGCTTCTTGGAACTTCAAATGATCGGAGCACTATTATAAAGAACAACGTATGCACTTGTACTCTTTCTGTCTATTAAATCTTGTGCATTGTCAGCCTCACAATAGATATGTAGATGAATAGTATCACCTGCTTTTTTATTATATAAAAGGCCATAATTTTTGGAATTTAGTAGGTATCTGAGGTCTTTTTACAATGTGGTTAACCCTTTTCTAAGGGTCTTCTGTGAAGAGGCCCCCATAATTGACTGTAAATCCAAGATCTGGTCTCGTTTTACATGACAAATACAAAAGACTTTTTATGGCTTCATGATATTGAAATTTAAAGTGCTAATCTCTTCATATAGCTTCCCATAGAGAAATGATTTTTACATGAAATCAACACTCACATATAGAAATTTTTCTCTTTCCCTTTAAAGATCCATATCCCTTTTAAGATTGCGGCTATCCTGCATGATGTGTTACTAAATGAAGTAACAATCGCTTTTTAGTGCCAAAAAACATAACAAGATTTCTTCTTCTATTGCTTTTAACCAATATTCTTTGTCTGAACCATTAATACATTCTTCAAATGTAACTAATGCTGATTCCTAATCATATTTGAAATGTTTCCAATTGATTGTGTGCCTAAGGATTGTAGTTTGTCATCATTGCATTCCGTGATTAACCATGCTGTTATGAATTTCTACAAGTTGTGTAAAAGCTGTCGACACCATAACTAGACTCTCATTGCTATTTCAGTTGTATTGAGGGAGGGAGGATGTTTCTGGTATTCAGTTTACCTGTGTAGGTGCACTGGAGTTTTAAGATGCCAGTAACATTATTTTTTTGGTGTTGGGTTGATATAATTGTTAGAGTATTGGCTATTGCAGTTTGGTTGGGTGGTGGGGTGGAGGTTTTAGAGAGGGAGCTAGGTTTCTGGTACCCTGGATTTCAGTTGACCTATATAGTTCTATTGTAGTTTGGGATACCGGTGGGTTTTGTTGAGGATTTGCATCTCATATTGTGCTAACATTTGTAGTTTCTGGTTCGATTGTGGTGTTTCAAGTTGAGGTTTTGTGTTTGCTGGGTGTTTTTTAAGATCGTCCCCATCCAAAACCTCCCTGATTCCCGCAGTTGTCCCACTAGTTTCATTTTTGTGTATTTCATAGTAATTTGTGTGCTGTTTGTGTGTATGCGATTCGTGGGAATGTTGTTGTGATCGATAAAGGTGGTTTCATCATGTTGTTGATAACGTTGGTCAAAGCGGGCCCTGGGGGGGGGGGGGTGTATCCCAGTCTTCAGTAATCCCAAGTGTCATCTTTTTAATATTTTAGTGGGCTCCAGGTGAATTTATTTATAAATTGGGAAGCAGTGCTCCATCAAAGGAGACAAAGATTGTTTTACTGTTCTGGTAGTTTATCATTTAGTTTGTGTTGAAGATACTTTATTCCTTACACATTGTAAATTCCACCCAAGACATTGTGGAAACCTCCCATGAAATTGCATTACATTTTGAAATGGTACAGTGGGGACCACTGGTCCATTTGTTGTGGAATGATCCACCTGCAATACTTAATATTGTTTGGGTTATGCTCGTACCATTCTCACACTTTATATTCCAGTGCACAATTGAATATTAATGGTGATAGGCAGTCACTTTGCCATAAGACAATCTGTATGACAAATGGTTCATTAATCTCTTCTGTAAACTTTACTTTTGATGTTTCTTGGAGTAAATGTAAAGTTTTGAAACCAGTGATCTGCTCTGCATGGCTTATCCATGGTCTGAATCCTCCCCAGTAATCCCCTAACTCCAGTTGTAGTTGTTCCTTAATACTTCCACACCCTTTTAGAAATTTTTGTCTGTACACACATGGCATAGCTGCCATTATCCATTCCTCCAATCTGCACATATCCTTATTTTAGGCTCATTTACCTTCCCTTTAAATATGTTGATTTGGATATAAGATTATGCTCTCTGCAGAGTTTTTCAATCTGTCAATATTAATGTTAATGTATTTTATTTTCAGCATTTGCTCACTATTGATGAAGAAAGTACATATGTGTGAAGAAATGGCACCAGAAATGGTCTTCATTGATTCAACAGGATCTTTAGACCACAATGGCAGTAGAGTTTTTGTGTTACTCACACCCAGTGCATGTGGAGGTTTACCACTGGGAATTATAGTAACTTCATCAGAAAGCTGTGAAGTTTTGCAAATAGGCTTCCAGCTATTGAAAGAGATAGTAGGAAAAGATATTTTTGGGGGTAACATTGATGGACCACATGTCTTTTTGACTGATGACTGCAAATCATGGAAAATGCACAATACGATTGTTGAACGGGGAAAAGATCTTATAATGGCATTTTGTTAAGAACAAAATGCCATTATAAGATCTTTTCCCCGTTCAACAATCGTATTGTGCATTTTCCATGTGATGCAGGCAGTGTGGCGGTGGCTTATAAAAACCAAACATGGAATACCACAGGACAAGCAAATGCAATACTTTAAAGACTTTAAAAAAATCATGTATTCAAAAACCAAAGATGAAGCTACAGATAATTATAACGCAGCTAAAGCAAATATATGTGACGAACACAACAGTTATCAAACATACTTAGATGGGTATTGGGAAAGGCGACACCTATGGGCACTTCCTTATCGAACCCGTATGTTGATACAGGGGCACCACACTAATAACTTCAGTGAAGCGTTCATGAGGATTTTGAAAGACTACATTTTTGAGAGAAGAAAAGCAGTCAATGTAGTGCACATGGTCGACATCATACTCACAAGGGTGAATTCTTATTTTGAGATGAAGCTGCTTGATGCTGCTAACAGAGCAAGCCCGAAATCTTTCCACGAGACCATTATGGTACCTACACCGGAAATTCTGAGTAAGATAATGATGATTCAGGAAGGCTTTCTGTTGGTTCCAAGTGAGAGTACAGAGAATTGCTTCTATGTAGTCAACATGGCTGTGCTTGTTTGTAATTGTCTTGAGGGCAATACGGGCAAGAGATGTAAACACATTGATTGGGCTAGTATTGTTTACCCATCAGAAAAGTATGAAAAAGCTATAAACAATGAAGAAATTCGTCGAAAGTATTATTTTATAGCGACGGGTAAGCAGCCCCCCCCCCCCCCCCCAAAATTAGCTGGAGCCTCTTCATGGACCCCAAAATACTGCAACATTAAATGATGCTGATGTGGAGCACATTGATACAGAGGAAGACAGAAATAATGTGCTCCAGATCAGCATAGATAATACAGAAGAGAGACATGATGCTGATGTGGGGCAAATGGGTGCACAAGAAGAAAAACATGATGTTGAAGAAGAAATACCAGACACAACACATCTCAAAAACATTTCCCACAAAAAAAATATAAATCTATTAAACAGAGCAGTAGCTCATCTCACAGAGCTATCCAGTAGGTCACCGGAAGAGATGACGAAGAGCTTTGAGGCTTTCCTCCTCCAAGTTGAAAAGAAGAAAACTCCATCTGCCTGCGCTTCCATGTTGTTGACACTTGGTGAAGGTACGTGCCGCACAAATGTACTTCACATTTACAGAGAGAGTGTAATTGCTTACTTCGTCAAGTTACCTTTTGTAATTGTTTCAGGTAAAGCGAGACATAATATGAGAAAACGCATTCCGATTCAATCAACATCAATTGGAAGAAGAAAGAAGGTAGTGAAAAGAAAAAATGCACACACCCAGAAATTTTGAATATTCTATCAAAGTGTGCTACTCCATACAAAAGCCTTGCATTTCCTATTTAATGGTTTAATGGTTGTATCCTGTTTTGTCTAAAACATACAAAAATTATTATTAAAAATATTTTCTACTTTTTTTTAACAACATTTTCATTGTGTTTGATGGAAATACAGTCTTCCTGTCCTCTTGGTTGCCCTGTTTCCCTTTTAAACAATATTTCAAATTGTTTTAATTTTATTATTAGTTACTAATCTCAGACGTAATCCACGTACTTCTGGAATCTAATAAATTTTCTCAATACAGTGCATTAGTTTGTATAATGTTGGATTATTTCTGGATAATTACTCCTTCTAGCTATAAGATACGTTTCCGTTTTCTGTTAACAAGATATTTTTATGCCTTTAGTAAGCCATGGCTTTTTAGATGGTATCTTACAATTATGTCTCACTGTTTTCAAATTTACTCATAAAAGTACCATGAATTAGATTAAATTTTAAATTAGCATCAGGTTCCCTGTACACCTCATCCCAGTCTGTTGCAAGCTTTCCCTAAAATTTGTAATTGTTAAATCATTAATTGAACACACTATTTTGGAGAACTGTTTTGCCATGCTGTGTGGAGATGTCATATACTGCAATGAGCTGTGCATCATGATCAGGAAGACTGTTCTTAACATGAAAAATTTGTATTTGATTAAATTTATCTTGGTCTATAAAAACATTATCTATCAGTGTGCTGCTTTCTTGAACTACCCAAATAGGAAAATTAATACTTGATGTCAAATTGAAAGAACCTAGCAATACTTTGAGGTCATTCTTTCTATCAGACTCTTTAAGAAAATCTACATTGAAATTCCCACAAACAAAAATTTACTTCCCTCTGTCTGACAGATAGCACAACAAAGAATCCAAATTTTTCAGAAATGGCTGGAAGTTTTCCAATGTGACCTACAGACAGCTACAATAATGAAAGTACCATTATTTAATTTAAGATGCTTCTATATGTTGCTCTACACAAAAATTTTTAGTTTCTAAATTTTTTAGACTATGATGAATTTTGAGATACATGGCAACTCCTCCTCTCTCCATAGTATCTCTACTTATGAGTGCAGGAAGTTTATATCCATTTATATTTACTTTTTCCATATCTGTGACTGTGATGCTTAGACAGGCATAGTGCGTCTATTGCACTCTCAATTACTAGATCTTCTAAACAAACAAGAAGCTCATCTACTTTGTTTTTTAATCCCTTTATATTCTGGTGTAATATACTAACATTATTTTTCACTGTGTTTTTCTGAGAATCTTGTGATACTTTAACATCTCTAGTACCTGCCTGCCTGAACTTCTGATTAAGTTAAATTTCATTTAATATTGTGGTACTCCCATGAGTTCCAGCGACACCCCCCCCCCCTTAATTTGCCCTTCCCTTTCCTATTGAGGTGCATGCCATGCCTAGTGAAGCCTCACCTGCCAATAGTATCAACAGGAACCAAACCTATGCCTGACAAAGTAAGTGGCCGAAGCAGGTGACCTAACTCCATATTGACCCTCCTGACAGCTGTTCAATTAGGGCCGATCATACCACAAGAAAGCCAACATTTGTGAAAAACTCTTATTGTTTTGTTTGTGGAATTATGTGACTGTAAATGCAAAAGAGATTAATGTAGTATTACATACAGAAAAAAAATCAGTACTGTTCATATTCACCCTGGTAATGGGGTCAAGATTAACACTCAGATATTTCCATATACTGCCACTTATTTACTTAGTGATGATCATGTTGACCCCATCATTGAAATCTGGAGAAAAAGTTGAACAGCTGGACATACTTTTTTGCATTGTTGCCATTTTTCCTTGGGACATTGATCATAAATAGAAAACTATGAGCTCTATTTGTGACATATTTGATAATAATTGTAATGTGTTTCAACTTGTAGTATGAGTAATGTGTATTCACTTGAAAAATGCTGTGTTTTTAACAGAAAAAGAATATGTATATGTCTTCGTTTTACTATACAAGCAAAACATTTTTATAACAAAAATAATGAAAATTTTGCATTTTTGTAAAATTAAATGAAGGCATAAGATATGTTTCTTACTCACCATTATAAATCTTTTGAACAGAAACAGAAATTTAAACATGAATTTGTCTTATAACGTGTGTTACCCATTCATACAAACTGTTAGGTACTGTGTTAAAAAAACTAGGAAATTTTGAATCCATTATTAAGCAGTCAAAGGAGATAGAAAACACAAGATGTTGTCTCCCGTCTACAGTGGGTTGGATAGTTTCCTTCTGATGTCTTGGTTTGAAGCAAGTGCAATACCTTCATTGTCAGGCCAAGAAAATTTTGCTACCTTCTTCTCGTTTAATAAATGTAACAAGTTACTCGTTTTTTGGAGCCCGATTCTTTTGCATTTACATGTAAGCTAATGCTTTTGGTATGTTGTATTTGACATGTGCAGCATTTAAGTAAATTTTCTTTTCTCTTATCTGATCCACTGCTTGATTAATAGTTTCTGGTAAGTAATCTTTTTCAAGTTTAATCTTTCTTACCAGGAGAGCACAAGTTTCTGTTCTGCAGAAATGTCTTTGTGATACTGAAGAAGTTTGTACCTCTAAAATTATTATTAACGAGATCAAATGTTTTAGATAAGTTTATAAGGCTCTAGCAGGGAACTGGCCTTGATCTAGGTCTGCAGAGATTATATTAATCAGTTCAAATGCAGGTGACAATGTAGATTTTCCCCGTCACTTACAAACTGCCTGCAATTTATGGTACAGTTTTTATCAAAAAATGCAGTTATAACCAAACAAATATTAGGCATTCTAGGATCTGGAACAAAATGGGCAATAGCGTAACTGGTCAGAAATTATCTTGGCACTTGGGATCACTTTTTCTGAAGGGTAATACTCTAAGAATTTTCATTCTATCTGGGGACAGTCCCATTTTCCACACATGAATTGATTAGGTAATAGTGGGGTTTGCTTCATGGCATACAGTTGGAGCTAGTAAATAATATTACTTCAATTATTATATTTTTGTGGCATCTTCAAATAGTGGAACAGTCCGTAGAAAAAGTTCCTATTCTCCTACTTTGACAAGACTCTGATCACACAGATAATAGAGGTAATGATGTAATCCTGATAAAAGGGCTAACAACATGAAAGCTGTACTGGGTTCAAGTTTTGTTTGACTTTGTGAGGAAGGCAGTGTATGTTCACTTTACATTTACCAATTAGTTAGCCTATATTAATCACTTGTACAGAGCTGCAGTCATAATCTTACAACTCTACATGTACACTACCCTAATTCTCTTAAACTGTAGAATGGATTATCTATTAACCAGCTATCCAACTTATTTGTAAAATTATTGAGAGATGTATTCAGTGCAGGAGATGGTAATTTGTTAAATGATAAAGTTCTTCTGAATGCCAAAGTGTTGTATTCAGTCTGTTCGTATTTCACATGTCTGCCTAGTCTTGTTTCACACAAATTCACAGTGCCAAAACAATTTTTGTTCCAAGTAAATAAAGTTCAGCCTGAAAGTGCAATGTAAGTATGGGAAGTATGAAGAAAAAATCTAGGCCCAACTAGGGGTCACAAACTAGATCTCTTTATTTCATAGGATGACGAACAATAGGACAACCACCACAAATAGTAAAATACACCCAACCACAGTTAATGATATATCAATCCTAAGACTTTGACCTGGTCACCCCTAGCTGCATCTTGCAAAACTTGGGAAATTTTGAATCAGAGGTGCTGCTGACAGCTGCATCTATACATATATAAATGAAAAGGGACAATATGTGGATATCTGAAATCTCAAGGAATATTTTAACAACAAATAGAGAACACATACTTAAAGGCACAGTCGATGAAACTACCAGTCACATAAAATCTTAGTTTGAGGCAGAGAGACCAGTAATAAACACTCGGAAAACTGTAAGCATGAACTCATTACCTTTTTAACACCAGTAGAAACATTAATGATCATACACTGAATGAAGCCAAGTATGTAAAATGCCTTGGGGTGAAGCTCAATAAGATGTTAAAAAATGTGTCAACAGACAGATAAACTAATACAGACATTGAGTTCACGATGTTATGCCCTTAGAAGGACCTCCCATTGCGTAGACCCAAAGACAAGGTAACTGGATGTTTTCACGCCCTATTGTTATGGGGAATTATCTTCTGGGGTAGTGCACCTAAAGTTAATAAAGTGTTTGTTCAGCAGAAATGAGGAGTAACAATATGATGTAAAGTAAATAATCACACATCATCCAGAAGACTTTTTAATGAACTTTAAAATATTACTATCACTTCACAATATATTTACTCCTTAATGGTTTCTCTTGCCGATAACAGTAAACCAGATTCAACTGAACTGTGATATACACAACAGGCACAACCCTAGCACAAAAATAATTTTCATATAGGTGTTCCTTCCTTGTCCAGGGGTTCTGAATGGAGTTATGTATTCTGGTGGTAATATATTCAAGAAGCTGCCACCTAACATGAAACAAGGTATTGGGAATCCAAACCAATTCATAAGAAAAATATAAGTAATTAACCACTCTGTCTACAAATTATTTGAATTTCTGGATGCGAGGATTTAAAATGTCTGCCAGCTATGTGGTAAGTTGTAGAATTTCTTATAAAGTTGCAAAACAAGTAATAATGTACTGGTACCATAAATAGAACTTAGTATTTGTAGATCACAAATATTTCTTTGAAAAATGCAATTATAATAAAATCAATGTTAAGGTACTAATAGCAGATAGACAGTGGGTAGGCTATATAAAAAAAACTAAGGAGGCAGCACCTGTTTTTAAAGTAGCAGCTTTTTTATTAATTTATGTGATTAAAGTTAGATGGCACATTCATGAATAGCTTCAAGCAATGTTGTGATAGTTTACTGTCAGTACAGTTTACAGATTAAGTTTCTCTGATGTTAATGCATATCTTCACACATTCCACATCCCTGAAGAGTGTCGTCCTTGATAGAAAGTACATAACACAAAGAAAGAATGAGTGAGCTATACCCACTTTTGAGCTAGGTGAGCAGTATATATCCAGCACAGGTTTTTTTCCCCTAGGAGCTGTATTTGAAAGGCTGCTGCTTCAGTAAGAAGTTGTAGACAGTTAAGTATGTGATATGCTGTACAGCCAGTCACTTCACTTCACTATTAACATATACACGTTCACACCACCATGTATTCCACTTCTACAGTAATGTGCCATTTTTATCTCTTTTTAGATTATACACCATTTTTTATTTTCAAAATACATTCTAATATATCTTGTACACACCAACCTTGCAGTATTCTGGCTAGCATTTCAACATATAATTTTCTCCTGATAATGAATCAAGAGCCCCAAAAAGTTGTCTTCACTAGGATATGTTACTGAACAAGTTTGTAAAGTAGATTACTCCTGTAAGGTTGTAAAACAGAGCAAAGTGAGAGAGCTGCAGCGAGTTTAAGCAACGATGTCCAACCCTGCAGCAAATGCAACTATGAGTTGCACATGTATTCAGAAAAACTGTGGCTCTTAACTCCAAAAGGTGGCAAAATGTTCACAATAGCAATCTGTCACATCACGCAAACATACTACTGTAACTTCATTAAGTACAGCAGCTTCTTCCTCACTACATCCAATTCACTGGCTTTGGCCATTCTAACCAAAGTGTCACTACCACCTTCTTTCCACAGGTAATATAGGGGTGAATATTGAAGCTGTGACAATTTTACCAAATTTTCATGATCAAATTGAACAAACCAATCAGGTAAAAAAAAAAAAAACACCATAGTGGAACAGTATCAATTAGCATTGCACTACTGTTACCACTTTCAGAAATTTTTTCTAAATGTGTAGTGCTTTGACAGTAATGTTGCATTGTTGATCCCTCCAAACCTATATCTGAAGCTACACAATTTTGTGAATGATTTTTAAGAACTTTGTGTGTCAGTAAATATTTCCAGGGGTGAGTCTATTGGCAAATTCAAATAATTTGTGTTGCAACATTAAATCAGATTAGATGTGGTGTACCCCAGACCGACACAGTTTGTTTTCCCTGTTGACATATTTCAATTCCCAGTGTCAGTTAATGTCTATATTTGCTTTGTGTCTTAATTCAGATATTCGTTTAACTTGACTCTTACTGGAATATCAGAGAGTGCAATATTACGGTTTAAAATAAAAAACTCAGTTTCCAATTCAACAGACAGATGAGTGTAAGATTAGGTATATAAATATAGGGAAACTATACAAATAAAAAAAAATGCTGAGTGACTATCTTCATCACTCTGAAAGTGACTGCAAAGCAGCTTAGAATCCCACAGAAAAGTTATGGGGAATTTGTTCAGGTGCTCAGTGTATTTCCATCTGGTGAAATATCAAATCCACTTACAGATTACCACCCATGCAGATCTGTAGAAACCAAAAGCACAATGACAGCATCTAATAGAGTTGTTTTATATAGACTAAAGGGAAATTTAGATGTATAACACGACATGTTATGTGCAAGTGCATGTTCACAGTAGACCTACTGCAAACAGATGTTATTTGCCTTCATGATTTTACCTGGGCTTTAATAACAAATTAAAATTGTCAAAGTCTACAATTTTTGAACATGTTGCTTACAAGGCATTTTCAATGTCTTTAGATAAATATAAGAACAAGTTTCCGAAACTAATAACACACACATATTTTGGATATGCAATAGATACATAAGGTAATTCATAATAATGGCAACAGGGTTTGTCATGGCAGCAAATATATGTGGTTATTCTACAAAGCTTTAAAAACATTCAGCAGTTTGTTGAGCACGGCTGTATGGAAAATATTGACCGTTCAATAATTATTGTATCCTATTTGAGCAGCAAATGGACAAAATGTTGGAAACTCATTCTTCAGGCGACTGTAAAACTCTGAAAAGTCATATCCCATATATTGCCAAACTATGCATTAAATGTTATATCAGCCTAAGACACGGATATATTATGAACATAATGCTGATGTATGCGGAATAAAATCAAACAAGAACACCAGCAGACAGCAACTTTAATAAAGAAACGAACAATGAACTGTTTGCGTCTGCTAAATGTTTATGTACAAAGAAATAGCCGTTACAGCACGTTACAGTGGAAATTTCACGAACTTAAGCATTTTTAATTGCTGTACACGAAATTAATGCCGACTCCTTTGGCAATTTTGTCACAGACATTTTATTTTGAGCAATAAAAACATCGCAGTAGAAACTCATGTTCGCTACACACGAAGTTAATAAGAAAAATATTTATTTTGAGAAACAAAACGAAAAAAGAGTGCAAACTTTTGTTAAGTCAATTAATCTTCTAGGCTCTTTTTGGGCTGTACGTTTTTAAACAACTCGTAGTAAAAACCTGAAAAGAATTTCATTTTGCTGGTTTTGCTTACAGACACAAAGCAGGTGAGAGTGTGTTTGTTTTCTGGCGGGAAAGGCGCTGGCAGTCACGCCCCGCCTCCTGTCCGTGTGGAGGTGGAATCACGTGACCAACCTGTGGCCGTTGTGGAGGGGAGACTGCAAATTCCGTGTGAAACTCGAGTCTTGCCTTCGATTGTGCTCTTGCGGTACCAATCGAAGCGATAGGTGTTACAGGTGCCAGCCAGCATCGGTCCTCGCCAGCAACCAGCAGCCAGCAGCAGTTTCTGCCTGCAGCCAGCAGCGGTTCCTGCCAGCAGCCTGCGTTCGGCGGCCAGCCGCGGTTCCTGCCAGCGTCCAGCAGCAGCAGCAATAGCGTCCCCAACGGTCGGCCAGCCAGGTCGCCTCCCCCGCCAGCAGCAGTAGAGTGGGGCTTCGGCCCCTGTCTCCTCCATAGTTTCTCTGTCCCTTCTACTCTGTGTTTCTCGTCGCCTTCTTTGTCCTGTCCTGTGCTTTTCCCCTTCTCGTAATGTTGACCCTGGCCACCGCCACTACTGCCACCACCACTGCCATCATATACACATCCCCCTCCGCCGCCGCCACCACTATCACGTGGTGTGCCGCATCACTCCCCCCTCAGTCCATCCCCCCACTCCTCACTCCCCCATCTCCCTCACTCTTTGTCGCCCCATCCCTGGTTCCTCCCTCCCGTGCCTCCTCTGATCCCTTCCCTCCACTCCCTCCCTTCGCTCCTTCCGTTTCTGCGGCCCCCGCTAGGGTGGTCGCCCGGAGGGCTACGGCCCATGCTCCACTATCCCTTCACCTTCATCGTCATCGTCTTCACCGTCGCCTTCGCTATCGCCCTCACCATCTCCGGCGTCGCCTCCGGCACCGGGACCTGCCACTCCCCGCCACCTTCCAGTCGCTCCCATTCCCCACACCTCCTCCGTCGCCGTCAAGCACCCCAGTGGCACCCCTGCCTCCTCTACTCCCAAAAAGGCTCCGCCTCGTCCCTGTTCCCCCACCCATGATGCCATGGATGTCTCCCCGCCTGTCTCTGCCCCTTCCTCCACCTCCTCTACCCCCTCCTCCTACAGCTACCTCCTCTCCCGTCCTGATCCCTCCCTTCTTGAAGCCCGGAACCTCACCCTCTTCCTTCGCCAGCATTTTCCTGGTGCCCCCATCTCCCTCCTCACTCCTCGCCGTGATTTGGTGCTCATCTCCTCCCCCCGCCCTACCCTCCACACAGACCTCCTTTCCCGCATCCCTATCACCCGCTTTGGCCCTAATGCCTCCCTCACCCCTGCTCCTTCCCCGCCTCTCTCCCGCCAACCCCAACCCCCGCGTCGCCCGCCGACCCTCACCGCCAGGATCACTCGGCTTAGTCAGACGATCACGGAGGAGGAGGTGTTGGCGGAGCTTCAGGCACATCCCCATCTGGAGGTGCGTGCGGTTCGTCGCATACACAACGCTGCCAGCCCCACCCGCCTTATGCGGGTCTTTTCCGAGCACGCCCCCTCCATAGACTGTCTCCTGAAGGAGGGTGCCCTCCTTTTTAACCAACGTTATAAAGTTGACCCCTCCCGTTCCCCTCCTCAATCCCTCTGCTGACAAAGGTGCTTGCGGTATAATGCACACCCGACATCTGAGTGCCGCGAGGCCCCCACCTCCCCGCACTGTAGGCTAGCCCACTTTTTACGGTAGTGCCCCAATCTCCAGTCCCCCCCCCCCCCCCTCCTGTAATACCTGTAACCTCCCTCATCCTACCTACTCCCAGAAATGTAAGGCCCGACC
The DNA here is from genome assembly GCF_023898315.1 of Schistocerca nitens. Lineage (NCBI taxonomy): Eukaryota > Metazoa > Arthropoda > Insecta > Orthoptera > Acrididae > Schistocerca > Schistocerca nitens. The sequence goes on from NC_064616.1 coordinate 487,194,947, forward strand.
CTCTCCTACCACTCCTGAACTCACCATTCCTGTCCGCCTTCTTGACGCCCCCACCCCTCCCGGCAATTCCCTTCGCCCACCCCCTACCGCTGAGGACATCATCAGATTCCTCACCATCGTCCTTCAGAATGTTCATCCTTTTCAGCGCCCGCACACCCTCCAACAGATCTCCCTCGCCGCCCGTTCCGTTTTCCGACTCAAAATGTATGCCACCTACTTGAACAACCAGGCCCATTTCACCTTCTCCCATCTTGACACCCTCGTTTAAATCCCTGTCATGGCGCGACAGCATCATATCCTTTTCAACAACATCCGCTCCCTTCCCGCCTTCCTGCACACCCTTGCCACCCACCGTGTGGATGCCTTCCTCCTCAATGAAACCTTCCTCCAACCCGACCACACTGTCCACACTTCGCCCTACCTCCTCCACCGCTCCGATAATCCCCTCCCGATTGTGCGTGGCGGAGTTGCCATCGGTCACCACCGCCAGATCCCCATTGGGCTCCGACCTCTCCTTCCTGACCCCACCGAACACCTGATCCTTAATCTCTTCTTCCCCGGCCTTACCGTTACCTGCGCCACCATATATGTCCGCCCTAACGCCCCTATTCCCTTCGACTTTCTCTCCCACATTGACCGTACCTTCTCCTCCTATGTGATCGCCGCCGACCTCAATATCCATAGTCGTTTCGCCGCCCAGTTACGGCAGTGGCACCAGTTCCTCTCCTCCCTTAAAGGCGACCTCATCCCCATCCCCCAGCACACCCGTCCTGAATCCAACTCCACTCCCGATGTTATCCTTTCCTCCCCCAACCTCCTTGGCCGCATAACGGTGGATGTCCTGGAGCCTATTGGTAGCGACCATCTCCCTGTCCTCCTTACCGTTTCAGACGGTCGTTGCCCCCGCCATGACTCTCCCCCTAAGTACATCAATGACTATTCCCATACCAACTGGAATGCCTACCGGGATACCCTTTCCATCCAGGTCGATCGCCACCCCTTCACCTACCACCACCCTGACGATGTAACCCATGCCGCCTCCTTTCTCCAGCAGACCTTGTCTGAGGCCGTGGAGGCCCACGTCCCTACTGTTGCCGTCCACCCTCACCGTCCTACCTTACCCCCACAGGCTGTCCTCCTCCTCCGTGAATCCCGCCGTCTCTACCGTGCCTTCCTCCACACGCGTGACCCGGACACACTACGACGCCACCGGGAAACTCCAGCGACACATTCGTAATTTGCTCACGGCTAAGAAACGCCGGGACTGGTGACAGTCATGCACCCGTTTAAATGCTACCCTACCTATCAACTCATCCAAGTTCTGGTCAGCCTTCCGTCGCCTTACCGGAACTAAACCCTCCCCCTACTATCCTCTTCTCCATGATGATCACCCCTTCCCTGACTCCCTTAGTCAGGCCAATCACTTTGCCTCTTACCTCTCCGAGTCTTTTCCATCCCCGATGATCCCCAGTTCGAATACTCCCTCTTCCCGGATGTTCGCGATCGAACTGACACCTCTGTCCCTCCCCTCGCTCCTGGTTTCCAGTACTTGGACAACATTGCACACGTGGAACTCAATGCCCCTATCACGACACAGGATCTCATTGCTATACTCTGCACAAAACGCAACACCGCTCCTGGTCACGATCGTGTCACCTACCGTCACCTTCATGAAGCTCCTGTCTCTTTCCTCTCCATCCTGGCCAGGCTCTACAATGTAGTCCTTTTTTACCCTTTCCATTCCCTACAGAAATAAAAATCAATGAAGTTGATTAGACTTCACTCACGCACACACACAGAAAACTAGTTCTGTCGGAAGGGCAGCAATCTTCTCCTCCTGTTCCACTATCTTCCTATCTCTACAGCAGATCCTCCACAACCAATGAACCTTGTTTATTTCCCCAATTCCCACGTCGCTACAGTCACCCACATGAAAGGAACTGCAACAACCCTCACACAACACCCCAGAACTAGCAATCCTATGGCAAGTCATACACTTCTCACTCATGGCAAACAAATATTAGCTTTAGTCTGAGTTAAAACAAGAATAACTTCATAGACTACTCAAATAATATATTCAATTTATTAGAAAGTTTAGGCCTAAAGTTTGGATACTAATTGAAAACTTGTGGAGAAACAAAAACGATATAACCTGTATTGACCTGTATTGTTTACATAACGAAACAAAATGTAAACAAAGAACTGAGCCTAAACTTTATAAAGTTTCCACTTATTTCGGTACTTTTCACTTCGACTACCTACTAGAGAATGAAATGGATAGCGTGTGAGAATGCACTAACACAACCTTACTTTATTGAAATAATCACGTAACTTACCGTATAACACAACGTAAACAAATCCTAGTTCAAAACCTGTGCCTATGAAATGTTTTCTTTTTTCAGAAAAATACGCAAAAAATATGAATCCTTCAATTGATAGCTTACAATAGATATTAACTTACTAATTATGATGTAATATTGCCTTAATTAATAGTTATTATGCAATTAAACACTTATCTTTATGAGAGCTGTGAACTCAGTAATGTAAAATTCTGGATAACACTAACGTTATCCAGGGTGTGGTTTTGTGAAAAATGAAAGGTAGTGAACAGTCCCCATTAAAAAATGAACAGCAGTTTCCCATGTGATTGTGTCAGCTACCCACTGCAGCTTGATCTTACAGTGTACTTGTTTCATAAAGTGGGATCAAAAAACATTGTTGAAATTGTCTCAAACATGGGTTTCTGCTCTTCACATAGCACTGTGCTTTGTTTGAGGCTTCTGCCATTCAGTTCTGGAAAACAAATATTTCAAATGATTCGTTTCCACAGTTCATTTTCGATAATGCTGACTTCAGTATTGCAACAATGAGGGATAAAGGTAAATTCCATGCTATGGGTGGAATCAGGCGTGTGACTCTTGGGAGAGTGATAGAACATCAGAAGGTAATGAAACTCTCTGTCATTCTGAGCTCTACCGAAACAGCAAGTACACAAAAAATTAGTCTGCTAACATTCTGAAGGCAGAATAGAGTTGAAATTGAAGAAATTGTTCTGCAAGATGTCTACTCAGAAAAATCATTCACTAAAGAAACAGTGCCTACCAATCACGATTTTACTTGGATGATAGGAAAGTTTTTACAGCTTTCTATCCCTGCATGGTAAGGTTTTATCGAGAAAATCACAACTGGAGAACCTTATAAGCAATCAAATGTATTAGTGCTTCCCTTCATCAACAGTCCACCCACAGATTATAGTACTATTTTAACTGCTTTAACTTCTGCCATCACAGAGAGTAAGAAGACCACCGCACAGCAAACATGTAGTGTGACGTTTGATCGACCACTCTACATGAAAGATAAAGATATAGTTGCAATGGAGGCTGATGGAAGGAATGAGTTATTCACTAATTTAGTTATTTGAATAGGAGGCTTTCACTTGGTAATGTCTTTTCTAGGAGCAATAGGATTCTTAATGGGAGATAGTGGACTCTTTCAACTTTTGGAGACTGTATGCTGCAGCTTCTGTTCCCCAGATACTATCTGGTCGTACATACACGAGGGAAATTTATGCTTGATCTGCAGTCATTTGTGCTCTTTCCATCATAATACTGGGGGAAATGGCAGTCATGGAGGGGGAGAAGCAACATATTAAACACTGTAGTTCTGATTTTAGTAGAAATGGTGCACCTTTTGGTGATTTGGAAAAAGATCATGATTGAAAAACTGAAAAATAAATTTGTCAACACAATGGATGATATTAAGGAAAGAGGGAAAACTTCCCAGCTATGGATAAAATACATTCAGCTTGTCATCTTGGCATTGGATTTCATCCAGGCAGAGCATATGGGGAATTGAGAGCTCCGTATAGAATGTGTGAGAGCTATACTCCCAATATTCCATGCAACTGGACACTTTCCTTATGCTAAGGTGTGTCATTTGTACCTCCAGGACATGAAAAAACTGAAAGAAACCATGAAACCCACAGAGTTTGATAAATTCACCAAGGACAGCTTCTTCATGGTTCAACACTCTGATAAGTATTGGTGTGGAGTATGGACTGACATGATGATAGAACAGATGCTTATGAAGAACTTGAAGAGTGTTGGAGGTGTTTCACAGGGAATAGGTTTCACCGATAGTGTGTTGAACTGATGGATTTGCAGTATACCAATAGTCCATCACATATTTGAAGTTATGGAACAGTTCTGCAATTTACATCCGGTTTCAAGTGATCAACATGTCGAATTGAGGAGTGGGAGGATAGAAATTGACAAGAAAATTTGCAGAACATTTCAGCTATGGCTGCAACAACACACCCCATTTGTTTATAAGGAACAATTGGATTCATTAGGATCTGGATTAGTAGCTTCTCAGGAAGTAAATTGCTACAAAGCTGTGTCTGTTGGTGAAGAAGCTCTTCGAACAATAGTTACTGCCTTGTCGAAATTTGGTTCTCTGATGCTTAAGCAATCCCGCATGGTTTTGACAATGTGCATATCAACTGTAGGCTTGAAAAAAATATAACTGAAGTAGATACAATGCAGTTAGTTCAGAGAATACTGTGCACATTTCATTCACCTGATGATTTAAAGCACTGCTTCATGTACGAATTATCGAGTGTAGCAGTGCCTCTGTTTGACAGCAGTGGATTCATGAGGAAAACAAAAGAGTTGTCACTGTACAATCTTTTCAATAAAGTACCTGAAAGTAATATTGACAATACTGATTCAAAGTTCTTTGTTATAGATGGAGGGTTTCTTATCCACCATGTCGTGTGGCCCGAGAATGGAACTTTTGCTGACATTTATAAAACCTTATAGCCTGTATTCAGAGACATTATAAAGATGAAGTTGCTGTTGTATTTGACAGATATTCAGATAGTTCTCTGAACATAAAACTATTGAATGTCAAAGGCGAATGATGAAGTGGACCTCACGAGAAATTTTCTTTAATGACGAGACAGTATGTGTTGAATCACAGTCTGCCTTTCTCAGTATCCTCAGCAACAAGGGAACATTTAGTACAGATTATGCAAAAACTAGTCAGTTTGGGTATTGAAACAAGGATTCCGGGTGATGATGAAGAAGTTGAAATTGTTCCAAAGCAATAAATGCCTCAAAATTTTACCAGTAAGTGATTATAGTGGGTCAAGCTGTAGATCTTCTTGTGCTACTTATCGCTCTTGTCCCAGACATAATTTCGACATCCCCTAAGAGTGTTTTCCTAAAGTTTTGAACTCCAACAAACAGTGCATGCAGAATTCAAAAACGTGTGCTGTTGCTTTAGCAGAGAAGAAACAAGGCAATTTATTGTAAAGTAGTCACTAAAGTCTCATTAAAGAATGAAAGTTGTCACAGATGCCGGGTTCTTTAGCTGCGTTTGATGCTGAATATATGAAGTTACTTGTATCAGCACATCATTTATAACATTCATTCTCACACTATTTCTGCAATTTCCGAAGTTAATGTGGATGTGTTTCACATGACTATTTAAGAAGAAACATAAACAAATTATAAACCAATTACCGGTACTCTTATGCGAATGCTATTTTTGTGAAAGGGTATTTATTATGTTACGCAATTTTAATTAAGCTCAGTCTACAGTCCCCAGCCGCACGTGCTTACCATAGCTCCAGACATACAGAACTGTACCAATAGTATGTGATAATGTGTTAGTAAAAAGTGATGATAATAATATATGCTAACTACTGCATGATAGTGAGTGATTAAACATGAAATGCAAAATAAGTAATAAAGTTACTGTGATTCGACTGGCTGTTGCTTGGGCACAATATTTGCAACTTCTTTTCCTTTTTTTCCCGAGAGGTGGGATGGGTTCTGTTAACAAAAATTTGTTTTGTGTTTGAAAAAAGATTATCATTGCATTTATTTTTTTGGGTATCATTCATAAATTGTGCATCTGTATTTGGAATGTGTTCCCATATGCCAGTACTGAATGGAAATTGCCAGAGAAGTTAGCTTCTTTGAAAAGTAGGTCAGTAACCCATACAAGTTCATCAGTTACACAGTCACGAAAGTCTGTTAAGTAGTTTCATTTGTTTTCATCCAGATACTGTTACTGAACACAGTTTTCAAAGACTGACAACATTGTTTTAGTATTGTTTCTTCAGTACTCTCCCTCAGTATTTAGTATATGTTGCTTCTTGCCATTTCCTCAGTCTTAAAAAGGTTGTTGTATGTAATAATTGTTACCACACTTGTCTCAGAGTACTTTATGCTAGGACACCAAGGACCCAACCTTTCAATCATTGTCATTATCATGAATGTGACATGTAAAGCAAAAGCTGTAGAGCTCCCATCTCTTGTACAAACGTAATAGAATACAGAAGGTCCAGTTCAGTCTTCTGTCAGCTTAATCATTCTCTGTATTTTATTTATTGTGATTAAAATTGTGTATGTTTGATAATTATTAGCAAGACACACTGCCAGGCACTGTACACTGTAGAGAGAGAACAATTAATTTAATACTGAAATTGTCGATAGTACATACAAGAGACTGTCATAAGATAGAGTTTATGGTTGAAGATTTTTCAATATGCTGCTATTTATTAACTGACTCTGAATTGCAAAAACACTGAACTATTAAGATATTTTTTAGCTCTTTCAGTTAAAAAATGTACATTAAAAACTTCTCACAAGATTATTTCTACTTTTTTAGTGTTAAATGGAGGAGATATGTTGCTTACCATTAAAGTACTGACATGATACACAGGTGTTCCTAAACTGCCAGCTCTTACCAAGATACCACCAACTTTCATCTCCTACACACAGGTCTAAAATTGCTAATGTGGCCATCATTCGTTAATTACTTTTTTGCATCTGTACATGTTTACGCAGAATAATTACACAGCTGGTCTACAACAATTGGCAACATGAGTGTGTGTCCATGTAGCATTTTGTGATTTATCATGAGACACACAGCAAATGACAATCTACACACTCCATCATGTTGCTGAAGGACTAACTGAATAGGTTTGTGATGTGTTCAGAAAGAGGATGGCCCAGCTCTACTGTAGTACTGGTCATATTTTTAAACAAGATTTTCCATTATAATAACATAACTGTGGAATTTTACACAGAAGTTATCAGTCCAACTTTTTTTATTATTATTCCTTTAACACCGACTGCCATGTGCTCACAACAGAACCATGCACCACAGCATAATTTCAATTTATAGCCAGCTGCAAATGTGCATACATTATTTGAAAAATATAATGTACCTACAGTTTGTGAAGTTTCATGCAGTAATTACCCTGCCAGTACAAAGATGAGTTTTTTTTTTTTTTTTTTTTTTTTTTGGTGGGGTTTAAGGGCGCTCAACTACTGTGGTCATTAGCGCCCAGTCACTGTTGTTAGAGCACATGGAATCTAGTAAAACTCAAGGGGATGGGGGGACACCAGAAAGACCTGACAAAGATGCAGATAAAATAAGTAAAAAGGTTAGATGTGTTTGGACAAGCCAGTCAAAGTTATAAAACGCAGAACACGAGCAGCTGCTCGAGCGTCATCAGCTAAAGTATCTGGTAAAGTAGATGGCAGGGACAGGACAACACGAGATTGACTAAAGCAGGGACACAACAATAAAACATGGCGCACTGTTAATGCCTGACCACAAGGGCACTGCGGGGCTGGGTCTCCGGAGAGCAGGTAGCGGTGGCTAAACCGGCAATGCCCAATCCGCAACCTGGTCAGAAGGACCTCCTCTCGCCGAGATGGTCCGGAGGAGGTTGTCCAAGCAGTTGGGAGTGGTTTTACTGCCCGGAGCTTGTTTCCTTGGAGGGATGACCAAGCATCCCACCACAACGACACAAGCCTCTTACAAACATCCCCACGAACGTCAGATGATGGGACACAATGGGAGGCTGGCCGAGGCAGGAGGACTGCAGCCTTGGCTGCAGCATCCGCAGCCTCATTCCCAGGCACTCCTACATGTCCGGGAACCCACAGAAAGCTAACAGGAGAACCATTATCAGCGAAAGAATGGAGGGACTGCTGTATCCGTTGAATCAAGGGATGGACCGGATAGGGAACTCCAAGGTTCTGAAGAGCACTGAGTGAGTCAGAGCAGAGTACATACAATGAATGGCGGTGGCGGCGGGCATACTGAACGGCCTGATGGAGAGCAAAAAGCTCGGCCGTAAAGCTCGAACATTGGTCGAGGAGCCGGTATTTAAAGGTGGCGGCCCCGACGACAAAGGCACAGCCGACACCATCGTCAGTTTTGGAGCCATCGGTGTAAATAAAGGTGTGACCAGCAAGTCAAGCATGAAGTTCGACAAACCGTGAGCAATACACTGCAGCCGGAGTACCCTCCTTCGGGAGTGAGCTCAGGTCGAGATAAATATGAACCGGAGCCTGGAGCCAAGGTGGTGTCGGGCTCTCACCCTCTCAGGAGGGCAAAATCCAATTGTCGAAGCAGGCGACGGAAGCGGACTCCGGGGGGCAGCAGGGCAGACACATACAACCCGTACTGACGGTCGAGAGAATCGGCGAAGAAGGACTGGTAAGAGGGGTGGTCGGGCATAGACAACAGCCGGCAGGCATACCGACACAGCAGTACGTCACGCCGGTAGGTCAATGGTAATTCGGCAGCTTCAGCATAAAGACTCTCGACAGGACTAGTGTAGATGGCTCCGGTCGCAAGACGTAACCCCCGATGGTGGATGGAGTTGAGACGGCGTAAGAGGGATGGCCGAGCAGACGAGTAGACGAAGCCCCCATAATCCAGCTTCGATCGTACTATGGACAGATACAAGCGAAGCAGGACAGTGCGATCCGCTCCCCAAGATGAACCACTAAGAACTCTGAGGACATTAAGGGAACGTGTACAACGGGCCGCCAAATAAGAGACATGCGGAGACCAACACAGTTTCCTGTCCAACGTGAGCCCTAGAAACTTAGTTGTTTCCACGAATGGGAGAACAACGGGACCGAGATGTAAGGATGGCGGAAGGAACACTTTATATCGCCAAAAGTTGATACAAACCGTCTTCTCTTCAGAGAACTGGAAGCCATTTGCCACGCTCCATGAGTAGAGGCTGTCTAGACAACGCTGAAGGCAGTGCTCCAGGAGGCATGTTCTCTGGGCACTGCAGTAGATCGCGAAGTCATCGACAAAGAGAGAGCCTGAGACATTAGGTGGAATGCAATCCATAATTGGATTGATCGCGATGGCAAAAAGGGCTACGCTCAAGACGGAGCCCTGAGGCACTCCGTTCTCCTGGAGGAAGACGTCGGACAATACGGAACCCACATGTACCCTAAACTTTCGATCCGTTAAAAAGGAATCAATAAAAAGGGGCAGGCGACCGCGTAGGCCCCACCTGTGTATAGTGCGGAGGATACCTCCTCTCCAACAGGTATCATAAGCCTTCTCCAAATCGAAGAACATGGCTACCGTTTGGTGCCTTCGCAAAAAGTTGTTCATGATGAATGTCGACAAGGTCACAAGGTGGTCAACAGCGGAGCGGCGGCGACGAAAGCCGCATTGGACATTAGTAAGTAGCCGTCGAGATTCAAGAATCCAAACTAACCGAGCATGAACCATGCTCTCCATCACCTTACAGACACAGCTTGTAAGAGAAATGGGGCGGTAACTAGAAGGAAGGTGTCTATCCTTCCCGGGTTTGGGTATAGGAACAACGACGGCGTCACGCCAACGCATGGGGACCTGACCTTCGGTCCAGACGCGATTGTAGGTATGAAGAAGGAAGCTTTTGCCTGCCGGAGAAAGGTGTGCCAGCATCTGAACGTGAATGGCATCTGGTCCCGGAGCAGAGGACCGGGACAGTGCAAGCGCACGTTCGAGTTCCCGCATAGTAAAGGGGGCATTATAAGGTTCCAGATTCAGCGAGTGGAAGGAAGGTCGCCGAGCCTCTTCTGCCTCTTTCCTGGGAAGGAAGGCAGGGTGGTAATGGGCGGAGCTTGAAACCTCCGCGAAAAACCGGCTGAAGGCGTTGGAGACAGCCACAGGATCAACGAGGACCGTATTACCTGAGGTCAGGCCAGGTACCGAGGAGTGGGCCTTAATGCCCGACAGCCGGCGCAGGCCACCCCATACGACAGAAGAGGGAGTAAAACTGTTAAAGGAGCTGGTGAAAGAGGCCCAACAAGCTTTTTTGCTGTCTTTGATGACTACGGCATTGCGTTCGGAGTCGTTTGTATCCAATACAATTCGCCAACGTAGGATGGCGGCGAAGTTGCGTAAAGCACGTCGTCGAGCTCGGATAGTGTCCCTACAAGCCTCGTTCCACCAGGGGACGGAAACGCGACGTGAAGAAGAGGTAGTACGAGGAATGGAACGTTCGGCAGCATTGATGATAACAGCCGTGAGGTATTCGACCTGACTGTCACAACTGACACAATCGTGGTTCGGAAAGGTCGCCAGGGAGGAGTAAAGTCCCCAGTCAGCTTTTGGTATGTTCCAGCTCGAAGGACGTGCGGATGGGGTGTGGTGCAGGAGACGAATGACACAGGGGAAGTGGTCGCTCGAATAGGTGTCAGAAAGGACATACCACTCGAACCGACGGGCAAGAGTGGTAAAACAGATCGAGAGGTCCAAGTGGGAGTAGGTATGAGTAGAGTCCGAGAGGAAAGTCGGGGCGCCAGTATTAAGGCAGACAAGATTGAGATGGTTGAAGACATCCGCCAAGAGGGAGCCTCTTTGACAGGATGCAGGAGAGCCCCAAAGGGGATGATGGGCATTGAAGTCGCCAAACAATAAAAACGGTGGGGGAAGCTGAACGATCAGGTGCATCATGTCAGCCCGACTAACAGCAGATGACGATGGAGTGTAGATGGTACAAACTGAAAAAGTAAAAGCAGAAAGAGTAATACGGACAGCTATTGCTTGGAGTGGGGTGGTCAATGGGATGGGATGGTAATAGACATCGTCCCGAACGAGCAACATGACCCCACCATGAGCTGGGATACCGTCCACAGGGGTGAGGTCATACCGCTCCGAGGTATAGTGGGTAAAGGCAATACGGTCAGTCGGGCGCAACTTGGTTTCCTGGAGACCAAGGACGAGGTGACAGTGCAGGCGGAGGAGCAGTTGTAATTCCTCCCAATTAGATCGAATACCTCTTATGTTCCAATGTAACAAGGCCATCGCTAGTCAAAAAGGGGGGGAACGAGATGGGGGAAGAGCTGGTCACCTCGACGGCCGCGGAGGGCCAGGTTTCAAGGGAACATCGCTACAACCGGCGGGAGGCAGATCCTGTTCCATCGAGTCATCGCCAGCTGCAGCCGCTGTCCCAGGTTGTGTAGGAGGGGCAGCATCATTTGCCGACGAGAGGCCAGCTGAGCACCTGGCAGCAGAGCGTCCCGGCGAAACTGAGGATGGCCAGGAGCAGGACTCACGGATGGAGTGTCAGACGAAAACGTGCCGGGGTGGAGAGGGGGATAGAGACTTCTTCTTGGAGGCCTTCTTGGAAGGCCGAGGAGGCACAGGGATGGTGGGCTGGACCCGAAGAAAGTCCTCACGCTCGGGGTCCGTTTTGGAACGCCGGACCTCGGAAGCTGGGGTCCGGAACGTTTCCCCGATGGACGCCTGAGAAGAGGATCGCTTCTCAGGTGGCGGGGGGGGGGGAGGAGGAGGAGGAAGGGTGGCCCCTGGGGCAGAGGGGGCGGGGGCCACGGGGGAGGAGGATTTGGAAGGGAGGGATTTGAGAGGCGGAGGCAGAGACCCCAGATGGGGGGAGGAGGCGGAGGGGGGACAGGATAGGGGTGAGGATACCGCGGAAGGAGTGGACACAACTGAGGCAAACGAAGTGGTCAACGGCACGGGATGGAGGCAGTCATACTTCTTCCTGGCCTCAGAATAAGAGAGCCGATCCAAAGTTTTGAGTTCTTGTATCTTCTTCTCCTTCTGATATGCGGGGCAGTCTGAGGATCTAGGCGAGTGGATGCCAGGACAATTAACGCACCGAGGTGGCGGGGTGCATGTCTGTTCCTCACGAAGAGGACGTCCACAATCGCCACAAAGGGGCTCAGCCTCACACCGTGACGACATGTGCCCCAAGCGCAAACACTGAAAACAGCGCATAGGAGGCGGGCCGTAAGGTGGCACGTCGCACCGGTAGCACATCACCTTTACCTTCTCCGGGAGAACGTCCCCCTCGAAGGCGAGGATAAAGGCCCTGTTTCAGTGCGACGGTCTGTGGGGCCGCGCTGGACTCGCCGGACGAAATGCACGCCTCGGCGCTCCAGGTTGGCCCTGAGCTCCTCATCAGATTGCAGCAGGAGGTCCCGATGAAAAATAACCCCCTGCGTCCTATTTAGTGCCAGATGTGGGACAATGGACACTGGTATGTCCCCTAGGCGGTCGCACGCCTGGAGCGCCGCCGACTGTGTGGCGGAGGTGGTCTTTATAAGAACGGACACCGAACGCATCTTACTGAGAGCCTCGATTTCCCCGAAGATGTCCTCAATGTGCTGAACAAAGAACATGGGCTTGGAAGTGGTGAACGTCCCCCCATCGGTTCCAGAACAGACCAAATAGCGGGAGAAGTACTTCGCCCCAAGCCGGCGGGCCTGTCCCTCCTCGCAGGGAGTGGCCAAGGGGGAAAGGGCAGGATAACCAGAACTAGAAACAGTACCTTTCCTTTTGAAAGACTCGGCCGCAGAGCGACCTGATACGTGTTGACGTTTCATCTGCAAAACGTCCGCCCCGATACCACCCACTCCGACCAGGGGCTCTCCCCACGGGCGCCACCCAGCCTCAGCAAGGGCCACCTGGCAGGATGACCATTGCTGGGAGTCCTGATGCCCCAAAGAGACGGGCATCTACTCCTTGGCCGAAGTGGGGAGGGTGCAGCTCAGGTATCGGCAGTACGATCCCTGTGTTTTCAGGGGGCTACCCCACCACAACGGGCTGGCTACCGTGCTGGATTTCTGGTGCCATGGAAAGTCCATCATGATCGTACGTGCAGATGGGGATGCACTATGGGCGTAACTTGTACAACCCATCAGGCGTTTAGGCCCAATTTGAGGAATAGTGGGTATGGTTACAACGCCGGTACAATGCTGAGTGCCAAGGTCTTAGTGCACTGAGGACCAGTGGTACACCACGTAAGGCGTCCTTCCCCAAAAGGCTTGTACTTCTGTAGAATTTTGAAAAATGGAGGTCAAACCCCAAGGGGGACCATCACATGGAAGGCCGAAATGGTTGAAACTCCTTTTAGTCGCCTCTTACGACAGGCAGAAATACCTCGGGCCTATTCTTACCCCGGACCCGCAGGGGGGACAGAGATGAGTAATGACTCAAAGTAAAACCTGTGTTGAATGGGAGCATGTCCCATGAAACACACTTGTTCCAGTGCATCAAATGTGTAGTGGAGGCTTATTAAAAGTGTGGATTCCTTTATGCTTTTAGTACTGTTAGAGCAATATTTATGAGATATCATCTCTCTAGCCAACAACCCACAATACATCCTAATACTCCCTAGGAATGTATTTGAACATTTGCAATGACAATTATTTAACAGTTTGTGTTAAAGGATTTCTGTTTTGGTCCTTTCAGATAATGAGATATGAAGCCAAGTAGGCCTACATATGTAGATTTTTCTTTACTTTATGTTCTTGCTTCAGTAGTGAAGTAAAATAGGGATGCAGAATTATATAAAAAATATGAAGTAGTGCAATCAAAATGTTGTGGACTCATTTTTAGAGTTATTTCTGCATTTGCACTACCATATTACACAGGAAAACTAATGGTCAGTGATGAAACAAAGTGTTTGTGGCAACTACAATTTGAAATGTAATGTGTCTCATGACATGCAAGACAAATCACGTTATTTGCTGTAAAAACTGGCAAATTGCATATAAGAGATGTGAATTACAAAAGTAAAATTTTAGAACCATTATAGCTTCAGCTATAACAGTGATATGCAGGAGTATTTATTTACAGCCTGAGAAACATCTGTTAGAGAGTTACAGCAAACTCACAACCATGAATTATTTATTGTAACAGTAGCAGCTTCTGCTGGGCTACCGTCATTTCTAATGACATTCATTGCTAGTAACCTTGATTTTATTCTCCCCAGAAAATACCGCTGTAAATAATTATGTGCTGGCACACATGCAGTGGTACCAAGAAAGGATGGAAAGGTGAGGCAGAGGCTCCAGAAATACAAAAGGAAATGGCAAATGACATGCTCAGGAGAGATATGATGGGTACAGTAACTCTGCAGGAGTAAACTCCTTACTAAGTGTATATGCCATCATTTTTTAGGTTTGCTAAGGCACCACCATCAGAAACTATTTTCATATCTGTGGATTCTAATGGGTAATTTGCAAGACATTAGGAAAACTTTTCATAATTGATAGCACATGGTTTTGTTATCTGTAACAAGGAATACAATAAGCTTACTTTTCACTCAAGAAAGATAATTACACAATATAATTTAGTCATATTTCAAATTCACATACATAGTACACATCTGCTTATAAAAATGTGAAAAAAAAGAAAACTAAATTATATTGACATGCAATAATGTCACCTTTTAAGAGACACCAAAACTTGTAGTCAGTCTGAACAATAGATTATTGGCAAGCTTAAAGGAACAATGAATGTAGATAAAGGTACTCTGACAGTGATGATATGAACGTAGTTATTCACTCTTATATCATGATATACACTCCTGGAAATGGAAAAAAGAACACATTGACACCGGTGTGTCAGACCCACCATACTTGCTCCGGACACTGCGAGAGGGCTGTACAAGCAATGATCACACGCACGGCACAGCGGACACACCAGGAACCGCGGTGTTGGCCGTCGAATGGCGCTAGCTGCGCAGCATTTGTGCACCGCCGCCGTCAGTGTCAGCCAGTTTGCCGTGGCATACGGAGCTCCATCGCAGTCTTTAACACTGGTAGCATGCCGCGACAGCGTGGACGTGAACCGTATGTGCAGTTGACGGACTTTGAGCGAGGGCGTATAGTGGGCATGCGGGAGGCCGGGTGGACGTACCGCCGAATTGCTCAACACGTGGGGCGTGAGGTCTCCACAGTACATCGATGTTGTCGCCAGTGGTCGGCGGAAGGTGCACGTGCCCGTCGACCTGGGACCGGACCGCAGCGACGCACGGATGCACGCCAAGACCGTAGGATCCTACGCAGTGCCGTAGGGGACCGCACCGCCACTTCCCAGCAAATTAGGGACACTGTTGCTCCTGGGGTATCGGCGAGGACCATTCGCAACCGTCTCCATGAAGCTGGGCTACGGTCCCGCACACCGTTAGGCCGTCTTCCGCTCACGCCCCAACATCGTGCAGCCCGCCTCCAGTGGTGTCGCGACAGGCGTGAATGGAGGGACGAATGGAGACGTGTCGTCTTCAGCGATGAGAGTCGCTTCTGCCTTGGTGCCAATGATGGTCGTATGCGTGTTTGGCGCCGTGCAGGTGAGCGCCACAATCAGGACTGCATACGACCGAGGCACACAGGGCCAACACCCGGCATCATGGTGTGGGGAGCGATCTCCTACACTGGCCGTACACCACTGGTGATCGTCGAGGGGACACTGAATAGTGCACGGTACATCCAAACCGTCATCGAACCCATCGTTCTACCATTCCTAGACCGGCAAGGGAACTTGCTGTTCCAACAGGACAATGCACGTCCGCATGTATCCCGTGCCACCCAACGTGCTCTAGAAGGTGTAAGTCAACTACCCTGGCCAGCAAGATCTCCGGATCTGTCCCCCATTGAGCATGTTTGGGACTGGATGAAGCGTCGTCTCACGCGGTCTGCACGTCCAGCACGAACGCTGGTCCAACTGAGGCGCCAGGTGGAAATGGCATGGCAAGCCGTTCCACAGGACTACATCCAGCATCTCTACGATCGTCTCCATGGGAGAATAGCAGCCTGCATTGCTGCGAAAGGTGGATATACACTGTACTAGTGCCGACATTGTGCATACTCTGTTGCCTGTGTCTATGTGCCTGTGGTTCTGTCAGTGTGATCATGTGATGTATCTGACCCCAGGAATGTGTCAATAAAGTTTCCCCTTCCTGGGACAATGAGTTCACGGTGTTCTTATTTCAATTTCCAGGAGTGTATTTAACCCGTATGATTCATCATTGAAGGAAATGATAATTACACAATGAATTTATTCATTCCAATAGGATGTACTAATACCATAATCAAAAGACAGCATGTGTATTCAGACTGTGTAACAAATTATGACAAAGCCTAAATGAACACTGCCTATAAAAGTATTTTGAGTTGATAGTGGTTACTAAAAGGAAAACCCTTTCTCAAATATTAACTGTTTTATGACATAGCTTAAACAACTTATATCCATGTCTACAGAGCTTATTTGTTGTAAGGAAGGCAGTGAGTAACCAAGATGTAATACAGAGAACACACACACTTGTGGCAAATAGAACATCACTAAAGTTTGTTAGTTACACTTTCAAGGTTTGTGCTCTTTAACTTTGCTGGGAAAACAGACCTGATCACACTAACAATGTTTCACCCTGTAGTCAGATTCTAATTTATCACCTTATGTATCAGGCTCTCGAGTTAAAGAAATCCACTATTGACTAAGCTGTGTTACAGAATCAAATTAATGAGTGAGGAAAGAATTCAAGGTATGAGAGATTTTTTCAGATTACAGATGAACTGCAGCTATCGCCCTTTTGTTGCGAGAACAAGTGGTAATAGAAATTTATAAAGAAATATAGTAAGGTATGTTAGCTTGATGCAACTTACAAAACAATGATGTATGACATTCCATTATTTTTCTTAGTAGTGAAAGCTAATGTACGCTATTTAGTAGTTGGGATATTCTTTGTTGAAGTAGAAAAAACAAGTTCAATTTAAGAAGCTCTGTTCTCTGAATCCAAGATACAGGCCATTTAAGGAACACTTATTCTGCCCATGGTTTACTTATGTTGACATCATTAGCAAGCAACGCTTAGTGGGAGGATTTAGCAGTACCAGGAGGTATTAAGTAAAATCTGATCATGTGGTGACAGTGCTGCATCACTATCTCAAGAATGTTTGTAGCTAATAGGAAAAGCTTAAAACTCTTGAAGTATTTATAAGAAATAACAATGCACTTGCTAATTTTGATAAGCATTGGCTGTCAGTATCTATAAGGTGGATGACAGTTTGTGATGACAAGTAAAACAATATTAATACAATTATTAATGGTGAATCAGTGAATAAGAGGGTGAACCATTTTTTCCTCAGGCACACAGCAGATAAAACACTGACAAGTTTTGTTAAAGTTTTAGTAAATGATTTTGTTATAACGTCAAGTTTAACAAATATATTTCAGAACGACACAACACCCAAGTCACAGAGTAAGTTGACAAGCAAGACATGTGAACACGTTAGCATTCGAATGAGCACTGAGTCCTAGTCTAGCGGCCGCTGCTCGGCTGGCCACTTAGGTGGCGCAGCTGCTGCATGGCTGGCAGACAGCGCCGCACGTAGAGGACGCGCGTAATTGCGTGGCGGTGCTTTGAATGATCGGCGAGTCACAACACTTTTCCCCCCTTTGAAATTGTTGCACTGGTCTTAAGAGGTGTCCTGGAGATGGCTAACGTCCATAGGCGTTGTTTGACTTGCCGTAAAGTCTCGACGAGGAGGCTTCCCGTACGGACGGAAGTGTCCCCGATGATAACGGGTTGAGATGACAGAAGACGTAGGGGTCGAATCTGCTGGGGCCCCATGCACCAATCTGCCCGTTGCAGCAAGTCCAGTTGATATGACAGGAGACATGGGCGATGTGTGTGCGTCCGTTGGAGGAGGAGGCGTGTAGATTTGCTGACAGAGGATGGTCATCTGGTTCCTGCATGGGCACGTCTCCTGGTGGCGTCCGTTCTTGTGCTGGCATCGCGATGACGGTGAGAGGGCTGCGTTGTGAGTATTGAGAGATGCCAAGATCCCGAGCGTCAGGTAGGGCCAAAAGTGGTGTAGCGGCATTCGGAACAGGCGTTGCTGGCACACGAGGCCGAAGCTGGTCCGAATGACGCACTGCAACACCCGTGACATCTGGATTTCATACAGGCGTCTGCCACAGTGTCTTAAGATGCGGCCCGGGCTCCATTTTGGCCGTCTGCCATATCCCCGTACCCAGACGAGGTCGTCGCTGGTGAACCGGCCAAGGGAAGGCACCCGCGACCGTGAGGTGGGAGGCCGCAGAAGATGAAGTAGCGTGCGGGGCTGTCAGCCATGTAAGAGCTCAGCCGGGCTGTGGTCGCCCATGGGGGTGAAACTAAGACGCCAGAAACTGGAGAAGCGCATCATCAGCAGAAGAAGAAGTCAGAAGTTTCCGCATCTGAGCCTTAAATGTGCGGACCAGTCGTTCAGCCTCACCATTGTATTGTGGATGGAACGGCGGGGCCGTGACATGCATAACACCGTGACGAGCACAAAAATCCGCAAATTCGGAAGAGGCAAATTGCGGACCATTACCAGTAACAAGAGTAAAGGGGAGGCCTTCCAAAGAAAAAATGCGGCGAGAGCACTGGTGGTTGCCACGGTGGTAGGCGACGTGCAACGGACAATGAAAGGAAAATTAGAGTAGGTGTCAATTACGAGGAGCCAAGCAAAGTCAGCATGAATGCGCTCCCAGGGCTTCTCAGGCGAAGGCCACAGTGACAAAGATGACTTTGGGGCAGCGGCCTGTGATGCACAAGGGCCGCAGGCAGCGACCATGTGTGCTATTTCAGAGTCGATGCCAGGCCAGTACACATGACGGCGCGCCAGAGATTTTGTGCGAGACACACCCCAGTGCCCTTGGTTAAGGAGGCGCAAGACAAGCACGCAAAGACGCAGGTACCACGACACGCGGCGAAGCATTGTCAGTGGAGAGGAGGATAACACCATCCCTAGCCGTGAGGCGGTAGCGCAAAGCGTAGTAGTTCCGCAACGGATCGGAAGTCTTAGCGGACGGGCGATCTGGCCAACCCTTCTGAATACAGCATAAAACCCGGGAGAGGGTAGGGTCAGAACTCTTAGCAGCCGCCAGCCTGTCCCCAGTGATGGGGAACCCGTCCACAACCCGCTGCTCGGCAACATCCAGGTGGAAACACAAAAGTTCGTCCCTATCGAATGCCTGATCAGGACCCATGGGAAGGCGAGACAGAGCATCAGCATTTGCATGTTGAGCTGTTGGCCGGAAATGAATCTCATAATTGAAACGAGACAAGTAAAGAGCCCAACGCTGGAGGCGGTGTGCAGCCTTTTCGGGAAGTGGCGTTGATGGATGAAACAAGGAAACAAGTGGTTTGTGATCTGGAACAAGATGAAATTTTGAGCCATAGAGAAAAACACCAAACTTATGAAGAGCATAAATAATGGCCAAAGCTTCTGTTTCAATTTGAGAATGCTTTGTAGGGCATCCGTGAGCGTTTTGGAGGCATAAGCAATGGGTTGTTCCGAACCGTCAGAAAAACAGTGTGCAAGGACTGCACCAACCCCGTATTGAGAGGCGTCTGTGGCAAGAACAAGATGTTGGCCAGGTCGATAAGTAGCCAGGCACGGGGCCTGTTTCAGCATGGTCTTCAATTTCTGGAAAGCCGCATCGCATGACGCGGACCAGTGAAAAGGCACGTTTTTATGCAACAGGCGATGCAACGGCTGAGCCACCAAAGGCGCAGACGGTAAAAACTTTGATAGTATGCTATTTTCCCCAAGAAGGCCTGCAGTTCCTTAACAGGTGTAGGGCGAGGAAGGGCATCGATTGCAATGACAGTTTGCTGAAGTGGACGAATACCCTCCCGAGAGAGTTGAAACCCCAAGTACGTGATAGATGCCTGAAAAAAAAAAATTGTGATTTCTGAAGATTACACTTAAGACCGGCAGTCTGTAAGACATGAAAAAGTGTGCGGAGATTTTGAAGATGTTCTTCAGTGGTGGAGCCAGTGACAATGTCGTCCATGTAATTGATACCCACGGACAGGGAGCAATAATTGTTCCAAGAATCGCTGAAAGAGCAGGGGCGCTAGCAACCCCAAATGGCAATCGTTGGTATTGATAGAGTCCGAAAGGCGTGTTAAGGACCAGAAACTGCCGGGAAGCAGCGTCGAGAGGAAGTTGATAAGCTTCTGACAGGTCAATTTTAGAAAAATACTGGCCTCCAGCAAGTTTAGTGAACAGTTCTTCAGGACGGGGCATAGGGTAAGTGTCTATGAGGCATTGAGCATTTACAGTGGCTTTGAAATCGCCACAGAGATGAATATCACCATTTGGCTTAGCAACGACAACGACAGGAGAGGACAACTCACTGGAAGTGACAGGAAGCATGACCCCTGAAGTAGTGAGACGATCCAGCTCCCGTTTTACCCGATCATGAAGGGCCACAGGAATGGGCCGAGCCCGAAAAAACTTAGGCCGAGCAGTGGGTTTGAGCGTGATATGAGCTTCAAGGTCGTTTGCACGGCCTAACCCAGGAGAAAAAAAAGGGACGAAAATGTCAAGGAATCCAGTTGAGCATAAGGAATAGCATCAGAGACAATACTGACAGTCATCTATGGAGAACCCAAAAACGCGAAAGGCATCGTAACCAAAAAGATTTTCTGCGTTGCTCTGGTCGACCACAAATATGGGAACAGTGCGAACGAGGGATTTGTAAGATACCTCAGCATTAAACTGTCCCAAGAGAGAAATCTTCTGTTTATAGTACGTCCGTAATTGCCGAGTGACAGGTGAGGAGAACCCAACTGAAGATACGTCTGAGAATTAATTATAGTGGCAGCAGAACCGGTATCCACTTGCATGCGAACATCTCGACCAAGGATTTGGACAGTGAGGAATAACTTCCCTGAAAGGGAAGAAGTGCAATTGACAGACAACACGGAATCAGAATCAGCGTCATGTTCATGAACATGATCATGTATGCGGTCGGATTTGCAAACGGAAGACATGACCTTTCTTTTTGCAATTGTGACACACAGCCCAACGTTGGGGACAATCCTCTCGTGAATGTTTCGTAAAACACCGCGGACATGAAGGAAGTTGCCGGGGGTTTTGCTGCAGTTTCTTAGCGGGTTGTTTACGGCTAGGCCGAGGCTGCGCGTGGGAGCGCACTCACGCGTCGTCAACAGCGCACAGAGTTTGTATTTCCCCAACATCACCCCACGCCTCTACTTGCGCCCCAGCGGCGCGAGAAATTTCAAAAGACTGCGCAATGGAGAGAACTGCATCTAGAGATAGGATTGATGTGGCTGTTTTTGACAACGATAAAAGGCAACACGAGAGGCTACCACATGCGTTTGCTTTTGAAAATAGAAAGAAGTGAGCACATTTCAGCAAAGGACAAAGATGCAGGATCCTTCAAAGGAACCAATTCCGACAACAACCGATACATTTGAGGTGAAATCCAGGAAAGGAACAGAGACTTACATGGTTGTTCGTCCGTGACATGAAATGCCAAGAAGTGCTGTCGAGGACGTTTTTCATAATCAGACCAGTTATCCGCCGTCTCGTCGTAAGGAGGAAAAGGAGGTACAGCCAACGACGAGAAACTCCCCGCATTTGAGGCCGCGACGAAATCGCGAATCGCCGCTGTTAGAAGCGTTTGCTATTCAAGGAGATTTTGCAATAGTTGCTCGACAGTAGCCATGGAACCCTGTGGGTCAACGGTGAAAAGGAAAAATCCACTACCTCGTCGCCAATTGTTATAACGTCAAATTTAACAAATATATTTCAGAACGACACAACACATATAAGTCACAGAATAAGTTCACAAGCAAGACATGTGTACACGTTAGCATTCGAATGAGCACTGAGTCCCAGTCTAGCAGCCGCTGCTCGGCTGGCTGCTTAGGTGGCGCAGCTGCTGCATGGCTAGCAGACAGCGCCGCATGTAGAGGACGCGCGTAATTGCGCGGCGGCGCTTTGAATGATCGGCTACTCACAACAGATTTCCTCCCTAGCCTGTTTAAAATTGCCTGAAAGATTCAGCAATCGAATCTTGCATCTCACTTCCTGCATATTAACACTCACAATTCTGTGAATCCTATAATGAAAAGGTACTTTTTGGGACAAACTGAACTTACTGAAAGTTCAGTGAGAGAAATGGGGGAAGGATTGTTTTGTGTAGAAAGTGGTGTGTACAGAGACTTCCTATGTGGCTCATTTATACAACCTAAGAGCACATTAAGGCTCTGAAATGTGGAAATATCCACTTCTGTGCCATTTTCATTTATTATTGAAAGTAGGTAATTTCAAAAAGTGAATGAAAATTATAGATGGTAGTGGTTAGTGTTTAACGTCCCGTCGACAACGAGGTCATTAGAGACGGAGCGCAAGCTCGGGTTAGGGAAATTGGCCGTGCCCTTTCAAAGGAACCATCCCGGCATTTACCTGAAACGATTTAGGGAAATCACGGAAAACCTAAATCAGGATGGCTGGAGATGGGATTGAACCGTCGTCCTCCCGAATGTGAATCCAGTGTGCTAACCAATGAAAATTATAGGATTGGCCCTTTAATTTGTCTTGACAAGACTAGAGTTTGGCCTGAGCAATAGCTATTTTGCTCATACTAGCCCTGTATTATAAAGTTCAGAGGACAACAGCAGTGAGGAGTCAACAAACCAAGGCAGAGACTATCTCATAAGCACAACTTCTTCATCAGAGGAACAAGACTCAAGGGAGTTAACGAGACAAGTTATAAATCTGACATACAACAGTAGAAAAAGAGAAACATCATGTAGAACAATCAACAGACTTGGAGAACGTATGCACAAGTTATGCTGAATACCCTGAAGATGATATACTAGTAACAGTATCAAAAATTCAGAAACAGAAATTCCAGTTCTGCAGCTACTTCAGTTATTGCTTTAGGAATACCAATAACTTGCAACACAGTACAAAGGTATAAAATTATTTATAGTGAATTGCTTAGATAACATGTTCCTGAAAATTCAGAACAAGGTACATACCTTTGTTTCCCTGTGATCATTTGCTCACTGAATAGACCACCTGGGAAATACTAACATATTTGCCGAAACTATAGCTGAGCTTTCTCTCATTTGCATCCATTGTATTTTTCCTTGTACTAATATGGTCTGCCTATAAGTATAGAAAGCAAAATGAAATTTGCCTGTAAGTAAATGGAAATATCGTGTGTCTAGGGCCCCTCGTCTGGTAGACCGTTTGCCTGGTGCAAGACGTTTGAGTTGACGCCACTTTGGTAACTTGCATGTCAATGGGGATGAAATGATGATGATGTGGACAACACAACACCCAGTCCCTGAGTAGAGAAAATCTCTGACCCAGCCAGGAAATGAACCTGGGCCTTAAGGTATGACATGCCATCACACTGACCACTCAGCTACCAGGGGCGGACTGCCTGTAAGTGATATGTACTGATGTAAATAAATGTTATCACTTAACATAACTTGATGTTCCACATCCAGGTAATGTGTCACAGTAACCTTACTTGTAATGGTAGGGCCTACCACATCTGTGCATGCATTATGCGTGAATTACAGTTTCCACAAGAGAAGGCAGTACAAAGGCGTGGCCATGACATTGCCTCTCCCCACTTGGGAGAAAACAACTGTCACTTGAAAAGGAGTACACTGTCATGAATTTTCAAATAACTTTGTCCACAAATGATATTTTAATCAAAAGTCATTACAGAGACTAATATACTTTGATATCACACAGAACGTGATCCACAGCTGCAAATCTTTTGGTAAACAGTACCTGTGGCATGTCCATTGCTTACACACTACATGTAGAAGCCATCAGTAAGAATATGGAAGTACAAATAATCTTTACTGTGCATACATTTTCTGAAATTAATGCGCCTTAACTGTAAAGTCCGATCCCTCAGTGATAACCACATTAGTTCCTTGAAAAATATCTACTTTTTGGTCTGTAACACAGTTCACAGACACATTCGTAGAATTCTCCATAACAAATGTTTCTGACATCTGGCAGCTAAAGATGCACAGAACCAATTAAACTCTCAAGCAGATGACTCTCCAGCTCTCTCAATATTGGCTGGACCTCTGCTAACCTTTGCAGCTCCCACATGCCTGTGCCACCCATACTAAATAAGAGGGTGTTGAGGTCCATGTACACAATACCTATTAGACCAGTGATGATGTACACAGCTCCCACATGCCTGCACCACTTGCAGGTCATAAAGACTATGGAGCTAAGAACAATAAGAAACATTCCACAATTCACACGCACCATGGAACTTTATAGAGAATGCTGCCTTGAGACTCTCACTGAGGTTTATAAAAGTCTTGCCACACAACTGTACAGGAACTTGAGATACTCAAACAATCCTTCCTTTCTAAGCCTGGGAAACTACGATCACAACCATAGGTGGAAACATAAGTGCCTAAAAACACTCCTTGCTAGGGACTATTAATCATGTAGGGCTACCAGAAGCTTGCAAACAAAGCAAATACTGGTGAACCCCTGCATTACAGCAAAACTGGCTGGCAACATCAGTTAAATGTATCCAGCTGACCAGCTGACAGTGCAGGGAAACTTTGTTGCACACCAAACACAAACAAACCCAACAATACCCCACACAATATCTGAATGATTTATGATCAATCAGCCAATCATATGACAGCCTTGGCACCTTACAGGTACAAACAGTGCTGCTGGACCAGAATACTTAACAGGTTCCTACCCTCAGTAGTACCACTCCTCGATTGGACTGATTCTCTTATGACAATCTAGGCCATGAAAATGGTACCAAGCACTGCAAAATACTCAAAAAACTAACTACAACTACACCCTTGCGTGATCTGTCACAGATAGGAAGAATACTGCTTCTACTCTTACCACCTGTCCAGACTATCACAGAGATTTTTTTCCATGGCACATGTCTTGGAACTTTTTCCCCTCTGCCCTAACCCATTACCCTTTATTCACTTTTTGACCACTTCTATCTTTTAGATGGGCCCATATTAGTGGGTTATCCTACCCAGATGTATGGACAACATGGCCCCACATCCCATGATCACCTCAATTGCAACTAACAACACAGAGGAGACAGTAGAACTTTTGTGTTGGTCAACATTTCAGAGTGGGCTTGGAGGAGAGACTGTTCTGAACAGTTCCTTTTGTAGAATAGTTCATTTTAACTGCTTTGTTCAAGAACTACATATCCCTAATTTGAACTGATAATTGTCAGTGTGGGTTGGACAAATCTATCAAGAAAGTTTATTATAGTAAGAGGATTATCTTTGATTGTATAGTCTATGGTATGGTCCACAGGCTGAATTAATAATACAAAGAGATCAAGAGAAAAAGATTTCCTCACGGCCAAGTTATGCACAAATTCCGTTGGGGACCTCTCTGCAACATGAATCCCCCGCAATGCATTAAGTAGCATCGTATCGAAGGACTGACCAATGAGTTGGGAAGGTGCAATGAAACACATTCACAAAATTGAAATTACGTTGCTTGTACTGTAGTGCTTGTCAATCACTGCGAGCGCTGGCTGCTTCTTGTAGTGTATGTGTTACAATGTTGCCCAGATGGCAGGGATGACAGCTTTTGAAAATCAGTGTGGGTGCTCTAAACCACAGTTCACAAATTTTGAAAACTAACCCTCCCTTCTGAAAATCCAGTTGCAGGTATTTTTGAATGAGCAAAACTGGATAAAGGTAAATGAACTATTCCATGAAGTTTCGGGATTATAGCTGGTGACATCAGATCTTGCCACAATATTTTGCTTGACACCTGTTCAGCCATCTTCAGGTGAGTGGTTAGCACTGGAGATTGCTATTTTTTTCCTTTGTTGTTATTTCATCCTTCTCACACCATATGGTGAGCTGGCATTGGTACAATATTCTGCTCTTCAGCCAAGCAAATTGAAAAAAATATAGAATTAGAAACAAAAATGTGTTGCTCTTTTTCTATTTAAAATTAAAAATCAAAGACAGACAACAAAAAAATGAAAACATATAAATTTTAAAAACACAGCACAGTCAGGAGAAATTCTTCTGATAAACATTGAAGCACTGCACTTTCACCTAAGATCTGAAGGACCTCCACTCAGTGATAAGTATTGTCAGAGGAGAGAATATCTACAATAGGATAGAGGAGCATGGGTAAAGAGGTAGGGGCCATCATATAGAGGAAGTATAGAGAGGATAGGTAGTAGGTGAGGCAGATAGTGGGAATATGGACAGTGAGAAAGACAGAGGGTGAGGAATAGTGTGGTGTGCTAGGAGGGTGGTGGTTACAGGAGGAGAAGAATAGGGATGGATGGAGAGGGAAAAGGAGAGAGGGGCTCTGAGATGGAGTGTGGAGTGCAATAGGAGAAGAAGAGTTAAAGTTGGTAGGAGAGATAAATATCAGGGCAAATCTCATTGTCTGAGAGAAGGAATTGTTTGGAGTTGCATTGAGATAGGATACGGAGTGTGTGCAGGTGTAGAGATGGAGGGATGTGTTTGTGAAGGTGTGACAGCAACCACAATTGGTGATCAGAGGGGAGACAATGGAGTTACTGGAATCTAGTTTGTGGATGGTACAGAGGATGCAGAGGTGTTCCATGTGGGTGAGGAGGGATGGGAATCAGGTAAGATGGTAGAAGGTCCATGTGTGGGAAGGTAAACAGATGCAGCAAGGCATAGGGCATGGCATTCCAGGACTTGGAGGGACTTACAGAACATTGGTGAGGCAGAGAACAATGTAGCATTTGCATAGCAGCAGATGGGTCAGCTCAGGGTTTTATTGGTGTGTAGAGTAGTGGAGGGATATAATCCCAAAGTTCAGCCTGTTAGTAGTTTTAGTCTATTTTGGGCTTTCTGTTGGATGGTTAGTATGTGAGATTTCCACACTTTTTGCCAGTCAAGGGTTAGTCCAAGATATTTTAGTGTGTTAGGTAATTGGATAAGACAATCATAAATGGTAAGGTGGAAATCAAGGAGACGGAAGGTGTGGGTTGTTCATCCTATAATTATTGCCTGGGTTTTGGAGCGGCTGATCTTCAGGAACCATTGGTTACACCAGGAGGTAATCTGACTGAGGTGGATTTGGAGGAATCATTGGCATTTTTGGGGTGGAGGTAGGAGGCAAGGGGGATAATGCAGGCATATTTACTGGAAGAGCCTAGATCTGAAGTTTGAAAAGGAGACTGGAATGCCATACATAGTCGTTGATTTACTCTAGAACAAGGGAGACAAAAATAGTGGATCTATGGAAGTTGAGTTGTTGGAACAGGAGATGTGTGAGGTGCAGGAGCTGGTCATCAGAGAAGAAATTGGGACAGAAACAATACTGGTTTAATGGGAAGGAGGTGGTGATGGTTTAGGTATTGATGGATGTGTTAGGAGAGGGTGAATTCCAAGATGTTACTGAACACTGAGTTGAGGCAGATGGGGCAGTAGAAAGAGGTATCAGAAGGAGGTTTGTGCAGTTTCAGAAAAAGTAGGATTCTGGAGGTTTTCCACATCTCAGGTTAGTAACCTGTGGAGAGGAAAGTGGTATGATAGGTTGCAAGGGTGATGAGAAAGAAGAGAAGGCAGTCTTTAAGGTGTTGATGAGGTGATGTGGTCATGACCAGAAGATTTTATGCGTTTTCTGTGAAGTACTTGTTATATGTCATGTACTGTGTTTGGTGTATTGAATTCTCTTTGTGGTATGTTATCGAAGTACTGGAAGCTGGGAGCCAAGGGTGGGATGGCAGTGTTAGTACAATTGTGGATGTTAGGGGACAGGGAATAATCAAAATGAGAGTTACTAAGATGGAGAAGATCTCAGAGAGACAGGACAAAAAAAAGTGGTCAGCTCTGGTTTTCAGGTAAGGGCTGATTATTGTGGAGGAGTGGGGAATGCGGTACGGTGTTGAGTTTATCGAATGCTTTCCAGTACTAGGAAGAGATTATGGGGAGGGTATGGGGGTCATTCCACGTCCAATCATGCAGAAATTTTAGGAAATGACACCCTATCATCACGCAAATCCTTGAAATTTTAGGTAGTGGAAGTTTACCCAGATATATTCACATTTCCAAAATGTAAATGTTGCAGGTCATTACTTTTTCAGTTATGATAAAAAGAAGTTGTATAGATTCAGGAATTCAGGCTCTCATAGACGAGCTCCTTTATAATTTAAAAATGCAATAGTTCCTACAGTTTTTATAGTGTAAGCTTGAATTTTTTTTAGTTAAGGAGGAAGGTTTATATTTTTATGCTTCTTGTAGTGAATATCCATCATCTACATCTCAGAAAAAAATGTAAATAATTTCTTTGAAACAAAATCCATGCATAGACATTATAATTTTTTTAAGGTATTGCCCACCTTTGAAAAATTTACAATATTATCATAAATATTCCTCACACAAAAAGAATCAGATTGTAGAAATAATGGGAAGTGTGAAAAACAATGTTATTGTAAAGAAAATTGAAGTTGCTAATTCATGACTACCATGTCACCACTAAATTGCTGAAGCTGGCAATACTGGATTTCCTTAGGAACAAATCATATCCGAGAACACTGTTTTATTGCCACTACATGTACTGCATCATCCAGTTCCTTTGTTTTTAGTCATGTGTTCACTGAGCATGCAGTTCTGAGCTCTTTTACTGAGCTGTATCTAGAGTCAATTATTGGTTAAAAATTCAATTGTTGCAGTTTTTAACTATTCATTCCAAACCAAAACTATGTCCCCTAATGTTACAATAATAATGTGAAATACTTTTGTAATGAAAGAATGGGATAGAATAATTTTTCATTATTTAATTACTTTTTAGGTTACACCAATCATCTTTTGAATTATTTATGACAAATATTGGTTTTATGACTGAAGAAAGATGGAAAGTACAACTTGGCAGTGTTTTCTTGGACAGTATCTGCAATATATATGCAATAATACCCTGACTTGTGTGAATTAACTGACCAGTGAAGAACAACAGCTTTTATTATGGTGAAGCAACATTCAACCATACTGTGATTTGTTCCATGTGTGTGTGTGTGTGTGTGTTAAACACAAAAAAAAAACCCTGTGCAGATTCTCTCTACATAAGAAAATTAGCTGTGATCCCTTTAAATGCCATAAACAATCTGTTTCATCTGGATTATGTGAAATTAGTTTAGAAAAGGCAAAGACCTTCAAAATGAGAGGCTTTAGCATTATTCCTGGGGAGAAAATATGCCCACCTGTATCAAAAGTATTAATGAAAAACAAGCAAGTGACGACTCATCACCAGGCTATATAAATAACATTAATGTGATAAATCTGTGCCCAATCCTAGCTTAACTAGCGTAGCAGTATCTCCTGCAAAGCTGCATTTGGTTGCTCGGCATAGTTGGTATGCAGCAGTCAAACGAAAAATTGAATCAGCAGCTGGGGCTCTGAAAACTAAAATTTCATGTACATATCAAGTTGAGCTGGCTGCTGATGCAAGCACTATCCCTGACTGTGATTTAACAGAACTGGAAGAAAAGGCAAAACATCATGATGCACCCATGGACAAAATCAAACAGAAAATTGAATATGCAAATAATTGTGAAAAAATTCAGTTACTTACTCTTGTGCTGCCAACATGGTCTTGACAGAAAGTCAGTCCCAGATTTCAGGTTTCTGAATATTTGGTATGACAAGCAAGAGCTCTGTTAATGGAGAAGGGAATTTTATCAATGGATGAGCAGAATCAAGGAAAGACATTGCCACATGATACAGTGCAAAAAGCAAAGAGCTTTTATTTGGATGATGAAAACACAAGGATAATGCCTGGGAAAAGATACAAAGTGAGCACTAGCAAAAATACCTATGAACAAAGTGTCTTGTTTTAAGTAATTTAACTGAACTGTATCCTGAAGACAAAGTAGGATTCTCCAAATTTGCTTCTCTTCAACCAAAAAAGTGTATACTTGCAGGACCATCAGGAACACATACCGTATGTGTGTGCATTTACCACCAAAACATTAAATTGCTTCTAAATTCCCTTTCTGTTAAAGAAACATACCAAGATCTAATTAAAAGAATAACATATGATATAAATAACTGAGCCTGTATGTTTTGTCTGTGTGAAAAATGCCCCACCAGTTCATTGCTTCAAACCCACTTAGAAAATGAAATAGAAGACTATGATCCTGATGAGATGGTACAGTACAGTCAATGGGTATCAACTGATAGAATGACTTTAAGTGTTCAAATCACTTCTCTATCAGAATTCTGTGCCACACTAATTAAGAAAATTGAAAAACTTACTCCACACTCTTTTATTTCTCAATCACAATCTGATTATCTGCAAATAAAGAAGGAAACACTTGATGAAGGATCAGTGTTGATTTTAATGGATTTCAGTGAAAATCTCAATTTTGTTGTACAAGATAAAGTACAGGGGTACCATTGGAACAATGGAAGCTGCACTTTTCACACTGTCCATATACATTACAAAAAGTTTCATGCAAAAAGTATTTGTATTGTTTCTGATGATCTAGGACATGATGTTGCTTTGGTGTACCACGCTCAGAAGACTGTATTGAATTTTGTTAAGTGTGGATTTCCAGAAACTCATCTTGTGTATGTTGAATATTTCATTGATGGTTGTGCTGCACAATATAAAAATTGTAAGAATGTCAGAAATATCTGCTACCATGAACATGACTTCAACATGAAGTGCAGCTAGTCCTCTTTTGTTACCAGCCATGGCAAATCTCCCTGTGATGGTATTGGTGGCACTGTTAAAAGACTTGTCATGAAAACAAGTTTGCAAAGAGTTTATAAAAACCAAATACTTACAGTTTCACAGGTATTTGAATTCTGTTGCAAGAACCTGCAAGGCATTTCAGTGCTCTTTGTTTCAAAAGATGAAATGGTAGAAGTCAGACATTATATTTGTCAGTGCTTCACAAGTGCAAAAACAATTCCTGGGACACAATCTATGCATCACATTGTGCCATTGCCACCAACCAAGATACACTTCTGCCACTAATGCCAAAATGCACTGTGCAGCCCAACTGCTATGTTACATCTGCGAATGATTCTTTTTGGTATTTGGGAATTGTTGAGAAAGTGAATTGTGAAGAAGGAGATGTTACAATAAGGTTCATGCATCCTCATGGACCATTCCCATCCTTCTATTGGCCTGATGATGATGTTTGTTATGTTTCTTTCTCTCACAGTCTGTGTGAAGTTGATATCACCACAGCAACAGGCCGTACTTATTCTCTCAGCAAAGAGTCCTTAAAGTTGGTGGTAGAAAAGTGGTTCTGTATATAATTTTTTCCCCAATGCCATTCATTTCTCAAAACTGATTATTTGTGTGATGAAACTTTATTATTTGTAGATCACTTTCTAATTTTTTCAGCGTTTTGTCCAAAGTATTCATTCTAATTCAACAATAAAATTAAATAAAATTAATTTCCAAAAATTTAATGGGCCAATTCTAACACGTTGTCAGTTTCCCTATATTTTATC
The DNA here is from genome assembly GCF_023898315.1 of Schistocerca nitens. NCBI lineage: Eukaryota > Metazoa > Arthropoda > Insecta > Orthoptera > Acrididae > Schistocerca > Schistocerca nitens. The sequence continues at coordinate 487,226,331 of NC_064616.1, forward strand.
ATGTGAAACTACATGTCCAAAAGTATATTCAGGGAATAACTGTCTGCATACCTTTTTTGTTTAAAAACTGCAGCCAATTTGCAGATTTTTACAGTTTGCTTTGAAGTAACACATTGCATCAAACTTTCAGCAATTGCTTCCAACAGAATGTATGTAAAGCAATAAAAATTGGCAGAAGTTAATAATATTAGATACAATAGCAGTACACAAAATTTCAGTTCACAACTAAATAATGGGTGCCATGGCCTGGATGACTTGACATGGAATGACCCAGTGTTGAGTCTGGTGCATGTCTGGCTGGTCCAGGTGTTTCTTTGCATTTAATAAATTTCTGATGTGTGTTCCATATTTGCATGTGAGTATGTCCCGGTCATGAGTTCACAGGAAGAAGCGTCACATGCATCAGGATTCTTGAAGGGGGAGTGGGGCTTGTGGGGGGAGGATGGGATGGTGAGGATATATGTTCTTGGTAGGAATGTTCATGGATATAGTGTCTGACAGTCAGCTGCAGGAAGGATGTGGCATGAGGGATATTGTCAGGAAGGTCAGGAGGTAGCTTCCAATCTGGGTTTCTATGAAGTCCCAGTAGGACTTCTTGTTGGCACAGGAGTAGTCTTGGATAACTCTGAGGAAGAGACTGGGGTGGTGTGCATGGAGACGAGGTTGTGTGTAGGAGATGGTGAAGAGTACAGGTAGTTAGTCACTTCCAATTGGATGATGGACTTCTGCAGTGAGGTATCCAAGGAGGTTTTGAGATGTTAGGATGACATCTGGTGTGCTGCTGCTTTCAGGATGGGTGTGGTGTGGGATGGGAACAATGTCGCCTTGCAGGGAGCTGGTAAACTGGCATCACTGCTGGCATTCTGCAGGGGATCTATCATGGATGTTGAGGTCAGTGGCAATAATATAGGTGTGGATGAGGAAGTCATAGGAGATGGCATGATTAGGTGGCATAGGTAAAGATTAAGGTGTGGAAAAAAGGGTAAGAATAAGGTGTTCATTGTGAGTATTAGTTGGTTGGTTGGTTTGTGGATTAAAACTGCAAGGTTATCAGTACATTCTTCCTTAGTCTCACGGGTCTCAGATTAAAGCCAGTCCCAAAATAATCCTACCGATTATTATTATTATTATTATTATTATTATTATTATTAATGCCTGAAGGCAGTAAACAGCAAGGTCATCAGTGCCATTGCATCAACGATATGATGAGTGTGGTGAAAATCTATGAAAAAGGGCCAATAAATTGGAAAAGCAAGTTTCATCCCCCCCCCCCCCCCACAAGAATTGCAATGCAATCCCAATAAGGGGAGCTTCAGAAAAGCCCATACTAAAATCCCTACAAGACACAGCACAATTGCTAGATGAAACCCAGGATAAAGTAACTGTCAAAACATGGTTAAGGAAGGAACAGATAACTGCAGATGGATGTCAGTGATAAATAATGAGTGACCTAGCCACATTGTGACACATTAAAATCTCACACACAATATTTTGGAAGAATTCCGGACACCACACAAAATCTTAAAGCACGAATAACACTCACCTCATTATCAGTTAAAATTGAGTGCAGATCCTGTGGGAGCCCCAGTTAAACACAGGTCATCATATGAAACACATTCAGCTGAAGTATGTCACATTGACAGCTGTGTCCTGCATCTCTGACACACTGGGGGCTCCTTCTAATGTAAGAGGAAGCCATTTGTCAATGGGCAATGTCCCACTCTAAGCCGTGTAAGGATTACTTCTTCAGACTGTCATGGGCATAAGGAGGTAAACCATGGTTGCACTGAAGATTTTATGGAAGGTAGTTTATTATTCCTCACTTCCAGCCACTGAGCCTCCCACCAACACATGGCTTTCCTGGTCACACATGAAATGACAACCTGGTGGGGAACTCAACAACGGACAAGAGGAGGAACAGAGCAAGCCTTCTTGGCAGCCACATCAGCGAGTTTGTTTCCCCAAAACCCTATGTGCCCTGGAACCCCAGTAGAAAATGATTTCCCTTGTCTTGCTTTCGCAAGAGAAGAAGAGTGTCCTGCACTTGTTGCATTATTCAATCTTTTGGGTACATCTGTCTAACAGCAAGGAGGGAACTTTTAGAATCTGAGAAGATGAGGAATTTCTTGTCATGATGGCATCTCATCTATTCCATCATCCTCAGGATAGCAAACAATTCCATGTAATAAATTGGAAACTGCTCTATGAGCTCTACCTTGAGGACAATGTAGGGGAACATGACAGAACAACCAAGAAAATCTCCCTGCTTAGAATCATCTGTGTAAACAGTAATAAAATCTGGGTGGTAATGTAAAATCTCATTAAATTTAATTGTAAAAATACTGTCTGGGGAGCAATTGTTCCTGTAAGCAGCCAATTCTAAAAGCAATTTGGACCTCAGTAGTAGCCAGGGTGATCTCCACCCCTAGCTTTGGACCTTAACGCCCCCCCTTTCGCCCACCTGTAATAATAACTCCTTTCATGGATTCCAAATGGAATTGTTGCCTGTGGCCGATGACTGACAGCCATTCCAGTGGTGGCTGCGCAACATAGCTGGATGTTGGTGATGTGGGAACGGACAAAGTCCTATATGCTTGGTGTACCACGAGATGATGATGTTGAACAGATGGTGGAGGCTCACCGGCCTCCACACACAAGTAAACGACAGGACTCTTGTGATAGGCCCCTGTTGATGTTCAATACCCTTGTGGTGAACTGCATCCAGCATTTTGAGGTATGAAGGCCTTGCTTAAACATAAATCTGGGATCCGTATTCAAGCCAGGGTCGCAAAAAAGGCGTTATAAAGTTGGAGCATAAGTGTCCTGTTGGCTCCCCATGACTTATGACTAGACACATTTAAAGATGTTTAAGTTATTTAAGGTGTGGCAGCCATGTTAATTTCTTATCAAAAGTAAGGCCCAGATAATTCACCTTTTCCTTAAAAGTGAAATGGTGTCCCCCGGTTTTAAAATGGGTAATTTACAAAGAGAGCAGGAATGATTAAAATCAACATGAACAGTTTTCTCCAAAGAGAATTTAAAACCTGTGGTGTAAGATCATTCCTCCAACCATCTGATTGTCTGTTTCAATTTCCATGTAGTCATTGAAGGCTGGAGGATGTACAGAAGATGGAGAAGTCGTCCAGAAACAAGGAACATAGTACAGGCCGTTGCACTGTTGATGTAATACTATTTATTGCAATGACAGGTGCCATGACACTTAAAACACTCCCATGACGGACACCATTCTCCAGCTTAAAACAGTCAGACAAGACCTTCCCAACCTTGTATCTAAAATATCTGTCCCAGAAAAAGGACCGAATGAATGTGGGTAGATGTCAACGGAATCCCCACTGATAGAGCTGTGACAAAATATTATGCCTTCAGGTAGTCTCATAGGCCTTTTCCATATCAAAGAAAACACCAATAAGGTGTTGCTTATGAAGGAAAGCTTGTTGAATTGCTGCTTTGAGCAGTGTCAGGTTATCGAGTGTGGAGTGATACCTCCTGAACCCACGCTAGGAGTGACTGAGTAGGGTCCTGGTTTTAACGACCCACGCTAGCCATCAATTGGCCATATGCTCCAGTGTCTTTCCTACACAGCTTGTCAGGTTAATACTACAATAACTATTGGGGTCTGTCTGATCCTTCCCTGGTTTTAAATTTGGGATTAAAATAGCTTCTTTCCACGAGCTGGAAAAGTCACCCATCATCCAGGTTTCATTAAATTCAAATTTAATTAAAGATCTGAAGGAGGAACACCTTAAACTGTAGGCCCAACTGTTGCAATATGATGTATGTTATCAGGTCACTTCCAGGGGTCGTATCAACAGCTATTGACAATGCAGAATCCAGCTCCCACAGAGAGAAAGGCTGGTTGTATTCTCCCATGTTGGTGGAACGGAAATCAAAATCAGCCTTCTCCTTTGTCTTCTGATATCACTGGAAAGTAGGATCTTGGCTACAATCAGCCATAAGGGACTCGTATGATTGAGCCATTGTTTGAGTTTGCCTCTTGGCGATGTTACGAGAGACCCCTGTATTCATACAGCTGCTATTGATGGTCTAGTGTTGCACCCTGAGATCCTCCTAAAGGCTTCCTATACTTTTCTGGTGGATGTGGACCTGTTGATGGAGTTCAGGAACTCTTTCCACGACCTTTCCACTTACCCTCCCGAATTATTTGCATGCACCATTCAAAAGTTTGCAAGATTCTCATCTGTAGGACATCAATTGAATCGGCACATAGCCACTCCCCTGTGTCTGATTGCAGAACAACACTCATCATTCCACCACCGGACTTGTCGCCCACTAGGTGTTCCCATTGACTTTGGGATGGATGCATCAGCAGCATGGTGAATCACAGCTGCAATGTGATCCACCCAGTTCTGGAGGCTGGCACACTGCTTGAAAACAACTAACTGCCTGTAAAGCATCCAGTTAGCCTTTTGGAACAACCATCTCAGTGGCTTCCTTTCGGGATTTGTTTGATCAAGCAGATGGATCCAGATAGAGTAGTGGTTGCTACCATGAAGGTTATTGTCCACTCCCCATTGAGCAGTGTCTGCAAGGGCAGAAAGCAAAAGGAGAGGTCTATGGCTGCAGACGAACTGGCATCAGTGTTAAAACGTGTAGCTTGACCCACATTTGTTAGTATAATGTCAGTAGTGTGTATCAAGTCCTCAAGTATCCAGAACTTGGGGCAACTGGTTTTAGAACCCCCATAGTGGACCGTGCGAATTGAAGTCCCCTAAAAAGATGAAGAGACTGGGTAGTTCATCAAGAAGATGAGTGAGAATCCTACTGCCAGGAGGCTCATGGCGCAATAGGTACACAGAGTACACCATGACGACAATATCAGCCACTATCCAAACAGCAACCACTTGTAGTCTTGTGGTTAAGTGCACAGGTGATGAGTGAAAAGTGTTCTTTACAAACATTGAAACCCTACTTTTTGCCCTGTCACCAGTAAGGTCGCCTTTTCTATAGAGATTACAGCCTCCAAGCCCAGGTGTCTCTTTAAAAAGAGTCTCTTGAAGACAGAGACAAAAGGGTCTGTCCTGTAGAAGGAGTCTCAGTTCATCCAGATGAGTCCTGTATTCATTTATATTCCATTGGAGTATGTGATCCATTTGATCAGTTTGGTCTTTATTTATCCCTGTCCTTGTATTGGGTTGGTGACACCCTTATAAAGTGATGTGGGGTGGAGGAGCTGCCTGGGTCTGGTGATGATGCATCAAAATCCATAATATCATCAGTCAGATGTGCCAGAATGACATCTGATGGCATCCTAGACAGCGTTCGATCTGAATACTGAGATCCTTTCACTGCTCCCTTTCCCAGCAAGGATAAGGTGGAAAGAGGGAGGTGAGAGCCACTTTTCTTTGAAGGAAGTGGGCTTGGAAAGGCACTTGCTTCTGATGTGCCTTCAGGATGCTCACTGCAAAAGTATTACTGGTATCTTCCATAAGAGCTGCCTGGATCTCTATATCTTTAACTTTGCTTTGGCACATTCAGGTGCAGGAGCAGGCACTGGTGGTGGATAATGATATGCTGGGTGTCGTCTGTGTCAAAGCGTGGACCTTAGGAACAGGTTTCTGCACCAAGGAAGCAAAAGAAGAGGCAAAGACAAGGGGTTTCATCACCTTATATTGATTTTTGGTTACTGCATAGGCAATCCGCTTGGTCACTTTTATTTCCTGAATTTTGTATTCCTCTACAAAATCTTGCCTCCAGGCTGGGTGGCTACCAGATCAGTTAATGCAGACTGTTGGAGATGGACTGAGCTACCTTTCCGCACTTCCCACAGGTAGCTTCGCCTCTGCAACTCAGCGTTATATGGTCAAAACACTGACATTTGAAGCAGCACATAGGGTTCAGTACATAGGGCCTAATCTGCCACTACATATTCAGGTAGCATCAGAAATTGGTCACAATGAAGGTGGCAGTCTTCTCAATTTCTCCATTATTGTTATGTGTCCTCTGCTCCACATCCACTATACCCTGTGATGCCTCTCCTTGTCTGAGTTTGGCAACATCGATTACCACAATATCATGGCAGGTGGCTGCACTTTTACTAGAGTTACTTGAGGTATGTAACTCAACAATTATGTCATAATCACCCAATTTCTGTGACTTCCTGAGTAGTTCCACCTGATTTACCCAATTAATCTCGACCAGCAAGGAACCATTTTGAAACCACTTAATAGACTTTAGGATTGATTTGATTTGATTTGGTCAGATTTTATCAGGGAAGCAAAAACAAAATTGGTCAAGCCTGCTGCTCAATACACCAAAACAGAATTTATTGTGCAGTATCGTTCCCAGTTTCTCTAGTAAAGCCAACCAATGCCCCTGCACAGTGCAAGGAGATCCTTTACCAGTGCTTTGCTAGACACAATTCCTTCAGGTCTGGTTAATCCGAATATTCTGTGTGTTTTAATCTCCAATGCCTTGCATTCAAAGATCAAATGTGATGCTTTTTCCTCTCCCACACCAACATATCCTACATTTGGCATCTTCTTCTATTATCCCCATTTTATGTAGGTGCTTTTTGAAGTTCCCATGGCCTGTCAATAGTCCAACCATGAGTTTCATTTCTCTCCTGTTCAAGCCCTGTTCAAGCCCAGGATTGAGAGACTTCTCTTAGAACATGACTTTGGCATCAATATCTTACCATGCTTTTGCTTTTGGACCTTAGCCCAATATTTTTTATCATCACCTTCGTGATTGTCAGGACAGGTTTCAGTCCAATAAATAGTGTCATCGCCCCTATCCTGGCCAACTTATCGGTTTGCTAATAACCACTAATCCCTGAGTGACCAAGGACCCACAATAGGTTTACCCTATTGCTTTCCCCTATGTCCACAAGGACTTTGTGGCATTCTCCCATGATCTTTGAACTTCTTGCACAGGCTGCCAGTGCTTTCAGGGCTGCTTGGCTGTCTGAATAAATGAAAATGCTACGACCTCTGTAACACCTCTAGAAATTCTCCTCCACGTGCACCCTGATAACAGATATTTCTGCTTGAAACACAGTGGCCATCTTCCCTAAAGAGATTACACTCTCCAGCCTTGGCTAAACTCTGTATACTCCAGCCTGAACACCTTGGTCTGTTTTTGAATGGTTAGTGAATCAGACTATGTCCCCAGTGCGGTGTTGAAATTTGTTCTCTCAGAGCTCTGTAGTTCCAATTACTACATTGAAAGGCTTGTTGAAGCTGGGAGTTATTATATAGTTGGATGGCATTTCCCCAACCATACCTATGTCTATCTCACTCAGTATTTCAGTGTGGGATCCTGGATTCCCCAGTGAGTTCCAGTTTTTGCCAGTGTTTAACCTATGTGTTCCAGCTGCTGCCTCCATCTTTACCCACAGGTGTAATGGGGGCATGTCCAGCATGGTTCCCATCCCAGCAGTGGGTGGGCTGCCAATTTCGCCTGTAATGACTAAGCAGGCTAATCTCTGCACCTTAGCAAGCTCCATAGCAGCTACCTGCTGTTCTACCTTTTTCCACGACACTTTAGCCCGATAAGTATCATAGGTTTTGCTACCACGGTGTATATCCAGTACATACTCTTGGGGCTTCAGCCCCAGGTTTTACCAGAATCTTGCCTTGGAACAGGTGCTCCTTACATGAGAGGTCCATGATATTTTCTTATCCAGGGTTACCCCTAGATATTTCACTATCCTATTCACTGGTAGAGTTAAATCGAGAAGCTTGAGATTCCAATATGTGCATTGGATCTCCTTCCTCATAAATGGTACTACAGCAGTCTTCTTAGACTGACCCTTAGGTCCTGTTTCCTGCACCAATTTTGCACAATGTTCAATGCTCCTTGTGCCACAGATCTGACTGTACTTGAAAATTTGCCAAATATTACTGTGACAAGATCGTCTGCATATCCCTGGCAAAAGTACTGTCTAGAGTTTAATTCTACAATGAGTTCATTCACCACAAGGTTCCACTGTAGAGGGGACAGGAACCCTCTTTGTGGACAGTCTCTGGCGGTATTGATTACAATTTTTTCTTGCATCATGGTGGCTTCTACCTTTCTATCACTAAGCATGGCTCTAACCCACCTGCAAATGGTGGTCTCCAAGCCATGAACCTCTGCTGCTATAACCATGGATTCGAAGGTTGTGTTGCTAAAATCCTCTTTGATGTCCAAGAAGATGCAGAGGGCTATTTCCAGAAATTTTAGTGCTTTCTCCACCTTCCCAACAAGTTGGTGGAGTGCAGTTTCACACGACTTTCCTGGTTGGTATGCATGTTGGTTTATGTGTAGAGGGACCCTAGTTAACCTCCTCTCCCTAACATGCACGTTGACCAGTTTTTCTATTGTTTTGAGAAGAAAGGAGGACAGACTAATTGGTTTTGTATCCTTGGCCTTGATATGATCAGCTCTCTCTGGCTGTAGAATGAAGACAACCTTCACTGCCCTCCAGATGTTAAGAATGATTCCTGCTGCTAGGCTAACCCTAAATAACCTGCATAGGAATCTTATTAAGTTCACTCCTGCTTGTTGCAGGAGCGCTGGAAAAATTCCATCTGGACCAGGTGACTTGAAGGATTGGAATGTTCCTACTGCCCATTGGATTTTATTATGGTCAACACATTCTCTGTCAGATTCCCAGTTCTCCTTTCTAATATCTAAAAACCGGTATCTTATAGGGATCTTGTCCTGGTCTATGTTGTCTGTCAGAGTACATTGAGGAAAATGAGTCTTGAGGAATAGTTCCAGCATTTCATGCGCTGTCCTTGTATACTCTCCATCCTCTTTCCTTAAATTTCTTCCTGGATTAGTTAGTATCCTAATGAGGATTTTGTGAACCCTGGCCTGAACAGCCGTACCCTTTACATCCTCATGGAATACCTGCCAGGAAGCGTGCTTTGCTTGATTAATTACAGGATTGTATTTGACAAGGGCCTCCCGACATTCTGCCCATTGTCCTTTCTTTCTTGCAATGTTAAACAGCCTTTGTACTTGTTTCCTCTGTGATTCCAGGTTGTTGTTCCGCCAAGATACATTTCTATTGGTGCACTTCTTGGTGACTGAGCAGTTGTCATGGTATGAGGTCATGGTGGCAGAGATCACTGCCTCTGCTACCTCCACAAACTTTACTGGATTCCCTATTGAAGTACTGACTGCCGATAGACTTGAGTCAAGGTCCCTCCTATATGCCTCCCCGTCTGTTTTCCTGAAATTCCTATAGGACATGGTCTGTCTAAATCCCATTTTAACCTTGAAGTGAATATAGATGTGGTCTGATGAGGATGGCTCTAAAGCCACATGCCATTGTTTGACATAACTACCCCTCAACTAAAGTTTATGTCATTACCTCTTCCCTTCTTATATTCCTTGCCCCTATTGAGGATCTCTAAGTTATTAGCTAGAAGAAATTCTAGAAGGTACTCACCTCTACTGCTGGTGTCAGTGCTGCCCCACACTAAGTTGTGGGCATTAGCATCACATCCAACCAATAGCTGGTCGCCCTGTTGGGCACAGGCTTCTGTCAGTCTCCTCATCTCCTGAGAAGGAGAAGCACTGTCCTCATGAGGAAGGTAAGTCGAGGCCATTACAAACTCCCTCATGATACCTTCCTCACGTTGCTGCATCATGATGGTCACAAAGTCCCTAGATAAAAGTCCGCCATCGGCATGAAGGGGATTCCATTTTTTACATAAATGCATGTTCTGGAGTTTCTTATATTTCTAGCATAAACCAGCTTACCCCCAGTGCCGCTGAGGCCCAATACACACCTTTTATATAAATAAAGTTCTTGAATTAGGGCCACATCCACTTCTTGTCCTCCCAGAAGACGACTCAGGGCAACAGTGTCCCCTTTACTGTGTTGCAGATTTATCTGCAGCACCTTCAGTCTCTATCTTGTCGCTATTGTCGCTTTTGATGTCTTTGATTACCCTGACGGCAACCTGCAAAAACCCCAAGAATAGTCTCAGGCCATGTACCTGCATTGCCTTCAGGGACTTCTCTCTGACCTTCACCACAAGGGTCTGGTTAATTACCTTCCAATCCTCTGTCGAGACTTTCGGGTTTTGAGACACTATCCCTATTTTCTCAGTCTCTGGAGAAGTATCCTTAAGGAGTTTTGGCACCCAGATTAATATATTTGCGGTCTTGAAGAGCTCAGCCGCTGTCTTTATCAGCAGCTTCACATCATGCCATGGTGATATTAGGGGCACTTTTTCCTTAAGCCAGTCCACTGCACCCACACCTTCACAGACAAAGATAAGAGCACCGTGCTCCAGATAGTCTCTCCTGAATTCGGGTCCTGGGCCAGCATCTCCCCCAATCTTCTCAAAGAGAGCCATCTGCACGAGCTCCCCTGCTGTGAGGTGATCTTGACCAGTGGATAGCCTTGCTGAATAACCGCCATCCTAAAAGCTGACACTGCGGTACTATAGGTCTGTTTCACTATTTCTTGTCTCGACCAGGTACACTTATCCTGAGAAGTGGGATTCCTCCCTTGTTCTCTTACTGCCTGCCCTTGATGTGGAATGGGTTTGTACACCCCCTTCGCCCTGGGACAATCTTTTTTTGGAGGTCTTGGTCTCAAGCCCTTTTAGTTCCCTCCACTTTTGTTTAGGAAGCCACTCTTTTCCTTCCCTTAGCTTTTCTTCTCTAAGGAGTTTCCCCCTCTGAGCTCCAGACAAGTCTTTGATCTTAATCTGGTCCAACTTATTAGTAATCATTTCCACTTCTTGAACAGGTCTGTCCCTCTGTTCAGCTGAGAGGATGTTTTACGTCGGTTCCAGCTCCAATGTTTTGGTGTCTGAAGTCTCAACTTGCCCCTTTTATTGAAATTTTGTTTCGTGTCCATTTGGTCCTACGAAAATTGGGGATCTAATCGGCCCACATCACGGAAACCTCACGTGGTGCAAGATTAATTACTCAAGGAGGTTGCCCAGTATCCCTCAGGCTCAGTTCACCACACATCTTCCCAATTGCCACGCACTCCTGGGCATGGATCGCATCACACTTAAGGTTGGGTATTGAGGAATTGGGAAAGGACAAGGAATGGATGTGGGATGACAGTTCGTTCTGGGACACACTAAGTCTGGCCCATCAGTCAAGACCTTACTGACCGTAGGTTCCCACAGCCGCCATAGCCCGTAGCTTCACACTAACACACAAGCCTCTCCATACGCACAGTCAGTGCTACTTCAAGATGGTGTATCATGGAGAGGAGACCTTAGGGTTCCAGTAAGCCGATCGAAGCATTTATGGATATAAAAGGGGGACACTGTTTCAAACGGTTCCCCCTTTCTCTTGATCACTACAAAGACATTCTGATTCATGATTCCTTGAGTCCCATTACTAACAGCAAGTTGATTATCAGGAGGACTAGCCTCCCTCATTCCTTTTGATGAATCAGTGTGAGTACTAACAGGCAGTACACCATTCCCGCTGGGAGGAGAAAAAGATGATTTGGAGGATTCCAGGATTCCACCTTGGTCCCATGAACAGCTAGGGAAATAAGGGTCCTCTCACACAGAGCTCTGCACACCTGAGTAAGCCTTATACAACTGAGGTGCGGCAGGTTTCCCAGAGGTTGGCCGCTAACGACTGCTCCACCTCAACAGCCATATATCTCATCAGTGCACAGCACACCTTGAGGTTGAGGATTTTTTCCGGGGTTTATTCCATCCTTGCATTCCAGGCAGTCAATCCAAGATCCCCATTCCATGAGACACACAATTTTCCACCACTGTGCCACACGATTGTCGCTGAAACATGCCAACAATTTACAGTGTCAGAGAACTGATGATGGTTATCTGTCCCCAGCTCAGGAGCCCCAGGGTCGACAAGCCCGTACTCAGCAAACGAATAATGACCATTGAGGGAGCCAGTGAGGACAGACTGGCAATGAAGACTGTCAGAGAAAGCGATGAAGACGACTGGGAATTTTTCCCTACTGGAATTTAAACTCAGAGCTGTTCTTATTCCTGAGAGGAAGAGAAGTTCTAACCCTCGAATTTACTGGAGATTGCTAGTTCACGTCAGTAACCTTATACCAAAACATCTTCGCAGAGTTGTATGAGCAAAGGCAGCCGCTACATGAACGATTTCTGTCGAGTTTCGTGCCCTCCTCCAATATTGCCCCATATACAGCACGCAGGCACATGTGTAATGGTGATACTATATGTGTACTCTCTGTCGGTATGTGGGCTTCCGGAGTTCAGATAGCAAATTAATAAAATTAACTGATGCTATGTATCACCAATCATAAAATGTTTCCTTTCCATAGATATTAAAGAATTCACCGGGTCCCACTTCTTATCCAGTTGAAAGCCGACATCACGATAAATAAGATCTTTCGCCAGATGTAATTTCACCGATTCCTTAATAACTGAATCCCAGAAGGGTCTCGCCAAGGCCAAGATTTCCACGGCAGAATAATACATGAAATGTCCTGTGGAGATACAATGCTCCACTATTGCTGACATACTGGGCTGCGAAAGGCGAGTGTGGTGATCATAATTAATACACCTATCACGCACTGTGCGCGTTGTGTGACCACGCAAGCTTTGCCACATTGGCAAGATATTCTATACATTCCAGCCCTCCGCAATCCCAGATCGTCCTTTGCCGTACCAAGAAGAGCACAAGTCACTTTACGTGGGAGGAAGATTACTTTGACATGACGTTTCCTTATGATTCAGCCTCCTTTCGAAGAAATACAGCCGTTTTGTAGGAGGGACGACCTGGACTTGAAATGCTTCTTCTCCTCTTGATTTTGTAGATGGTCACGTTTGTTCCAGCTTGAAGCTGTGCAGATCTAATGTGGAGAATATCCATTACCTTTGAATGCAGGTTGTCGGTGTTCTAGCTCCTCTGCAAAGCTGTTTCCATCAGACACATGTTCCCAGTGCACCAATGTTCGAAGGACGCCGCCCACAGTTTGTGATGGATGGTGGCAGCTAGTCGCCTGCAGATACAGCTCTGTATGTGTGGGCTTACGGTAAACGAAGTGTCCCAATAACCCATCCATTTTCTGACTGACCAAGACAGCCAGAAACGGCAGACAACCGCCCTTCTCCACTTCAACCGTAAATTTGAGACTCTTGTGTATTAAATTTAGGTGCTGCGGAGAGCGTGACAGTTCTTCTTCCTCGTGGGGCCACACTGCAGAAGTGCCATCTGCATACCGGCAGAAGAGTTTTGGTTTACGTTTTCCCGAATCTCCACAGTTCTGCATTCCGACAGATAGCGCGCAAGTAATGTCGCGTCACCACCATGCATGCGCCTGCGCGCCATAGGTGAAGTAATATGCGAAGAGGGTGCAAAACTCGACAGAGTTCGCTCATGTAGCGGCTGCCTATGTGCATGCGACTCCGCGCCATTGTTTTGGTGTAAAGTTAACAATGTGAACCAGCTCACCTGAAAATGACTGAATGGATGTCAGCCAAAATATCGTGGCAAAAAGTTGAACTCATCTGGCTGCAGTCCCGAAAATTCAAGGAATATTCTTTACACTGGGAGAAATTTAAGAATAAAAAAAAATTGTTTACTAGGTTCTTTTTTTCATACTAACTAGTACAAAAGTAACCAACCATCCACATAGAATTGCTTTATTTTTCTCGAATCTTGGTGTAATTTCTAATTCTCACTCAGAAAGTATGTGTACCCATGAACAGCAGTGGATAGTTTCATGAAAATGTTCGCCACAGTGTCAAGGTTCAAGTTTTTTTGCTTATTGTTTATGAACATGCACGAAAGCATTGTCGTTCAATTTCTCTTGTGTCATGGTGTTGCGCAGGTAAGTTTTTAATCTACTAAAGGGTGGAGAACGAATGTTCTGCTGTACATGTAGGGAATGGTATAGTCAGTGCGACCTTGGTCAATTTCGCCGGCCGGGGTGGCTGAGCGGTTCTAGGCGCTACAGTCTGGAATCCTGCCTCGGGAATGGATGTGTGTGATGTCCTTAGGTTAGTTAGGTTTAAGTAGTTCTAAGTTCTAGGGGACTGATGACCTCAGAAGTTAAGTCCCATAGTGCTCAGAGCCATTTGAACCATTAGTCAATTTCATGAACTCTGGAATCAATTCGTCAACGTGCATACTTGACAAAAAGAAGCCCACTAAGCCCTCCGTACTCCAAACGAAATAATTTTTAGAGTCATACACATCTAACATCATATTTTTATGCAAAGTTAATCTTTCTGAGTCAAAGTCATCCTTAAAAACATTCTATTATAAAACTGAAGCATTTAGTTTTGGAAAGAAGAAGTTTTTCTATTTGTTTGAATTGAGTCATAATAGCTTCAGAAAATCGATCCTCGAAACAATGAAACACAATATCTAAAACCTCAAATTCTGTGGTAATAATCAAGGCGATGGCAAAAGCATAGGGTAGAGCGTCGTCATCAACTTTTCGAAAAATCTGTCGAACTTTTGGAAGTCTCGGATCTTCAACAGCAAATATTTTGGTCACATTCCATTGAAACGTTCATCAGTTAGAGGCAACTTTGCACCATCTCTGACAATATTGTCTATGGCTTTTTGGAACTGTAGAGAGGGATTTTTGCAATAAAGCTTTCAAAATTTCGACTGGGTCTAAAGTTTTAATGAGAAGTGTAGCGACAAAAATAAATTTTAAAAAGTACTAAAAGTTTAAGAAATCTTTAGCTTTAGCAAAAGCATCGGATTTTTTGGGCTGCATTTTCTCGAAGAACAAAATTAAGTCTTAGCAATTCTGGAAAATAGTTTTCTACGAACTTACTGTACAAAACCACAGGACAGAGCAAAAAGACAGAAAAGCTATAGAATGAATAAAGCTAGCACCATGGGCAGCTTGCAGAGACTCAAATATTGCTAGTCGCGTAGAGGACCCACATACACAATTGGTCATAGTCATTGACGATTTTGCATTATTACGTGCTTTGTTTCTTTGTGCCTATACTCTTTATTACTATAAGTCATCATTGTTGGCCTTTGCTGCGATTTATTCAACCTACCCGAATTATCCTATGAACTGCTGCGCTGCACTGAAGATTCTCGCTGACGGCGGCAGTTGATTTTCCTGTGACGAACTTACCTTGAAGTCTGAAAGCTTTAAGTCGGCGTGGTAAATCACAGGAACTAGTTTGAAGTGTGTTTTGGACGCAGGCTTAGGACTTATAGTCGATGTCTTGACGATTAACAGATGACCCTTCTAGTAGGAAGAGCTTGTGACTGAACGGCCATGAAACTCCGTTCGGCATTACAGTGTCGTAAGAGGCTGTATTTTCAGAATCTACTTTTTGTTAATAATTTGTAGCACGAATTTTTCAATGTGTTTTGTAACGACACGAATAACTGGGTTTGGTAAAATCAATACAGTATTTTGATGTGAAAAAGGAGAGATCGTGGCTGTATTCCGAAGATTTCTAACTGCGTTATGTAAAAGTGCTGGATGCTGTAGCTAAGCCAGGCTCCGCGCAGTCGTTGTGGCGTGATACCAGTGGCAGGTGCTATAGTCAGCAGGATCCATTGTAGCGTCGGTAGTAAGCGTACCTCCAGAGCGCGAGTGGCTCGCTCGGTGCATTTATGACGGCCAGTATCCACGTGTTTGAGAAACGTTGGAAAATGTATCTGGCTCATTGACGCAGCGGTATGATGAATATCGATTTGCAATATCATAATCTTCTGCTGTCGTTATATATGCAAAATTCGTAGTTTACTTCAATTACGTTTACGTGCGCAAGGATACGACTGGAAATACTGAAGATTGATAAGCTGGTTACGCATAGTGACTTTTAGATGCTCAAGACCTCATGCTGTGATTGCAGCTACAAAATAAATGGCAGTTGTCGCCCTAATTTAAGTGAAGCATTACTGAACACAATCAACAATGGGTATTACTTATATCGTATCTTGAACAGGACTTCGTGGTATTTGTATCTTAATGTGCAATTTCTGCTTAGTTTGAAATCTCTACTAGGAGTAAATTTACTTGGTCAGAATTTGACTATACCGGCGTATTATACTCTCTCTCTCTCTCTCTCTCTCTCTCTCTCTCTCTCTCTCTCTCTTACGCATTAAGGATTTCCGCGGAAATGCATATCGTAGTAGGCTCTTGCTAAAGTATTAATTTCCGTTAATCACTCCTGTTACAGTGATAGATAGGACGACCAATTCTGCCGGGAAGAGTTAAATGATATTCCTAATGGGAATGGTTTACTTGTGTTTATCAAAACTACGTCCATTAAGGTTCCGCGTATTCAATCTTACAACGGAGTCAGGTTGCGTGAGAAGCTAGAAATATTTTCGTTTATCTACTGAAAGCTATTAACATCGGCCGCGCGGGGTAGCCGCGCGGTTAGGGGCGCCTTGAAACGAATCAAATGGCTCTGAGCACTATGGGACTTAACATCTTAGGTCATCAGTCCCCTAGAACTTAGAACTAGTTAAACCTAACTAACCTAAGGACATCACACATATCCATGCCAGAGGCAGGATTCGAACCTGCGACCGTAGCAGTCGCGCGGTTCCGGACTGCGCCTAGAACCGCGAGACCACCGCGGCCGGCTGAAACGAATCGCTCGGCTCCTCCGGTCCGAGGTTCGAGTCCTCCCTCGGGCATGTGTGTGTGTGTGTGTGTGTGTGTGTGTGTGTGTGTGTGTGTGTGTGTGTGTGTGTGTGTCCCCTTAGTGTAAGTTAGTTTAAGTTAGATTAAGTAGTGTGTAAGCCTAGGAACCGACGACTTCAGCAGTTTGGTGCCACAGGAACTTACCACAAATTTCCAAATTTTTAACATTAGTTTGCATGCTATGATTGATATCGTAGATTGTGCGGAATTGTTTCAGGTGAGCTCTGAGCAGTCTAACATTGTGATTAATTAAGGCATAAGGCAAATGCATAACCGTTTATTTGATAAGTGGATTTAATGTTTTAACTTGACATTTTAATAACTCTTTGCTAGGTTGGGGTACAGTGGGTGTTTTATTAACGGAAATTATTTTCTAGTACAGAAATGCACGTGTGCAGATTGTAAACAACAAGCGGGCACGTGGCCAGGCAGCTGAGCGCCGTACGACGTCAGAGCGATGGCCGCCGTGTGCCACCAGAGAAGTGGGGAGAGAGCCGGCGCGCGTTCGAACCTCCACGCACGGGTGACAATGTGGCGTCGCTTGCCGGAGCGGCTGAGCTTTTCAACTTGTAAATTCGTTAATATTTCCTATTAAGAAGACGGAAAAACGTTTACCAGGAGATCCGTATATGATCCTACAGTGTAGAAATCTTTAGTGACACGCTTATGGCCCTGTTGCCTCCAAACTGACGAAAATAATCTGGTCTTTATTACTTTCCTGTTTTATAATCAATTTTCCTACCTACCAGATAATAATAATAGCCTTGAACCTCAATGGGACTGAATGGCTGCCTCAGTGTGTGAAATCTGGATGTAAAATAATTAACAGTCGTGACTTTGTATAAAAGTATGTTTAATATTTTTTTGTGTGATCTAAAATTTAAAAACCTCTCTCACACCGGCCTGATTTAGCTTCACTGATCAGGATAGTAAAAACATGCGTATGTTAAGGGAATTTTCAATCACAAAGCAGGCTTATCACATTCACACAGTTCAATACTGTTCTGTCCTGATTAAATTGAGCTTAACTTAAATTCCATAAGGCAGTGAAGCAATTTCGAAGTCTCGGTGCAACGAAAATTGTCAGTCGATCTCCTGGAAACATTTGTAATAATTATTAACTTTCGGTGATCACATGGGGAAGACCGGAGATCTGCTGGTAAGACCGTGTTAGCCTATTTATTTGAAGTAACTGGATATCTTGAGCATACAAAACGGCAGGTTCGTCCAGTGTAAATCAGACGTTCCCCACTGATCCCGTGCAATACAGCGTAGTAAGCAGACACTGTCAATAATAATCAGTTAAATAATAGGCCAACACACTTACTTTAGTTTAGTTCATGTATTAAATTCCTTCTCATGCAGAATCTCATCAAGATGGCGACTAGCTCAACAATACATACATATACATCCTCCTTCTTTCACGGCTAATCGGCAAGAATTCCTTCATTCTTTTCATAAGAGAAAACATAGATAGCAGAGAAGCTATTCCATGGAGTAAATGGACGCTCCAAGGAATAATTGGGCTTGAAACTACTTTGCATTGATAATCGGTAAGATAAGAAGAGATATTTCGAGATATGTACTGAGTTATATAATTCATAAAATTTCTGAAAATATCGCGGAGAGACCGCTGCAAGAGACATTACATATGGTTCAAAGTCAGCTCAGGGGAGTTTTAAGTGTCGTATACAATGTTAGCTGTTTTGAATAACTATTTTATCTTCGTGTAAATGACAATGGTTGACTTCAAAAGTAGTGGTAATGGGTAATGTGTTACATTTGTATTACACTCTGTAGGTATACACAGCAATTTGCTCATGACAGTATACACTACTGGCCATTAAAATTGCTACACCACGAAGATGACGTGCTACAGACTCGAAATTTAACAGACAGGAAGAAGATGCTGTGATATGCAAATGATTAGCTTTTCAGACCATTCACACAAGGTTGGCGCCGGAGGCGACACATACAACGTGCTGACATGAGGAAAGTTTCCAACCGATTTCTCATACACAAACAGCAGTTGACCGGCATTGCCTGGTGAAACGATATTGTGATGCCTCGTGTAAGGAGGAGAAATGCGTACCATCACGTTTCCGACTTTGATAAAGGTCGGATTGTAGCCTATCGCGATTGCGGTTTATCGTATCGCGACATTGCTGCTCGCGTTGGTCGAGATCCAATGACTGTTAGCAGAATATGGAATCGGTGGGTTCAGGAGGGTAATACGGAACGCCGTACTGGGTCCCGACGGCCTCGTATCACTAGCAGTCGAGATGGCAGGCATCTTATCCGCATGGCTGTAACGGTTCGTGCAGCCACGTCTAGATCCCTGAGTCAGCAGATAGGGATGTTTGCAAGACATCAAGCATCTGCACGAACAGTTCGACGACGTTTGCAGCAGCATGGACTATCAGCTCGGAGACCATGGCTGCGGTTATCCTTGACGCTGCATCACAGACAGGAGCGCCTGCGATGGTGTACTCAATGACGAACCTGGGTGCACGAATGGACAAAACGTCATTTTTTCGGATGAATCCAGGTTCTGTTTACAGCATCATGATGGTAGCATCCGTGTTTGGCGACATCGCGGTGAACGCACATTGGAAGCACGTATTCGTTATTCGTCATCGCCATACTGGCGTATCACCCGGCGTGATGGTATGGGGTGCCATTGCTTACACGTCACCTCTTGTTCGCATTGACGGCACTTTGAACAGTGGACGTTACATTTCAGATGTGTTACGACCCGTGGCTCTACCCTTCATTCGATCCCTCCGAAACCCTACATTTTAGCAGGATAATGCACGACCGCATGTTGCAGGTCCTGTACGGGCCTTTCTGGATACAGAAAATGTTCGACTGCTGCCCTGGCCAGCACATTCTCCAGATCTCTCACCAACTGAAAACGTCTGGTCAATGGTGGCCGAGCAACTGGCTCGTCACAATACGCCAGTCACTACTCTTGATGAACTGTGGTATCGTGTTGAAGATGCATGGGCAGCTGTACCTGTACACGCCATCCAAGCTCTGTTTGACTCAATGCCCAGGCGTATCAAGGCCGTTATTAGGGTCAGAGATGGTTGTTCTGGGTACTGATTTCCCAGGATCTATGCACCCAAATTACGTGAAAATGTAATCACATGTCAGTTCTAGTATAATATATTTGTCCAATGAATACCCGTTTATCATCTGCGTTTCTTCTTGGTGTAGCAGTTTTAATGGCCAGTAGTGCAAATCACTTACTGAAGAGACCGTCTAGTAATACTTGTTAAGATATAGAACTGCACTATGCGTCAAACGTTGTAGCAGGATATAAAACAGTTGTGTACTGGTAGCAGTTGTTACTTGTACATGCGAGATTTTGTGTGTCAAGCTATCCTTTAAACTTAACATCCATGGTAAAGCAGCTTGGTCGGTAACCACAGTGAACCGACGTCCATACACGTGACACATAAGTAATTTACTCCAAATGTGAGAGCCAGCAACTCCTCCTCTGTAGTGCAGTAATTAATTTCTTCTTCTTCTTCTGTGGCGCTGAAATCCAGGATGAAACTTGGCCTTCCCAAGGAGCATCTGCCATCCATCATGGTCACATGCTACCCTCCTCCAGTTTCTTCATCTGAGCTTCCGTATGTATTCTTCCAATGCATCCAGCCATCTTGCTCGAGGTCGACCTCACCCTCTTTGTCCTTCTGGATTACCACAGAGAATCTTCTTCATCATCTGAGACTCCTCCATTCTTGCCACATGACATGCCCATCTTATCCTTCCTGATCGTAAGATTTTTTTACTGGAGCATCAGCATATAAAGTGTACAATTCTGCATTGTACCTATTCCTCTATTGTTCTCTGCCATACAGAGGGCCAATTATTCTCCTCAAAACTTTCCTCTCAAATCCTTCGAGCAACCTTGCATCGGTTTCAGTCAAGGGCCATGTTTCCGAAGCATAAGTGAGAACTGGTCTAACAAGGGTTTTATAAATAGTGAATTTTGTTGGGCGGCCGAGGAGTAATTTCTACTAAATTCATTTATCTGGAGGAGTAATCACCTGGTCTTTCCTCACCATTGTATTCCTAACTAAAAACAGCTCCGACACCGTAGTTTGATGCATCCATCGAAAGAAAAAAAGGTTTTTTAAAAAAATACGGATATATTGGCAGAGGTGAAGTAGTCAAAATTTCTTTAATTTTTTTCATTACTGCCTGACACTAATCTGTCTATTGAAATACTGCATCTCTAGGAATTTTTTTAATAGCTTTGCCGCACAAAATGCCTATAAAACACCTATAATAGTTGGCAAAACCTAGGAAGGATTTTAACCCTTTTACATTCTTTCGGGGTAGAAAACTATCCACTGCTTCAGTTAGCCTCTGATCTAATGACTTGCCTCAGATGCTGAACCTGTGACTGTGGAAAAGAACATTTCTCTAGTTTTAAACTCTAGTGTGCATTTTGTAATCTAGACTATACATTTATTAATCTTTCAGCATGTTCTTCAATGCTTTTTGCAAAAAATTACGATGCAGTAGAGATACTCAAGAGGCATAGTAGGCTTTAAACCTCTCAATAACAAGTTGGCAAATCTTTTTTAAAAGTGGCAGGCGCATATCTCAGACCAAAAGCATGCACAAAAATTCATACGGGGTGCGGCACTTAAATCTGGACAAGTTTCAATTTGAATATCCTGCATTATCGTAGTTCCACCGGAGGCCGCGACTGGCGTTCTTGAAAGCCACAGGCATCCAGTAGACAGTCAGAACCTCACAATGGCCTATATGTTGCGGACAGCCGGCCGGAGTGGCCGTGCGTTTCTAGGCACTACAGTCTGGAACCGAGCGACCGCTACGGTCGCAGGTTCGAATCCTGCCTCGGGCATGGATGTGTGTGATGTCCTTACGTTAGTTAGGTTTAATTAGTTCTAGGCGACTGATGACCTCAGAATTTAAGTCGCATAGTGCTCAGAGCCATTTGAACCATTTGATTTTGTTACGGACAAAGGCGGAGTACAACCGAAGAGCCGCAATTATTGAAAGTCTTTGCACTGGCCGTTCGCTCCCTGAAATAGTTGTACCCGAGTCAACTGTTTACGATGTTGTGACCAAGTACAATGCTTATGAGAAGTCTGGGGAAGGTTCCACTAACCCGGCGCGGAAACCACATTCGAGGAAACGTATATCACTAACTGCGGCAGTCATCGAAAAGGCTTAGGCGCTGATTACGGAGGACCCGGGACAATCGCTGAGGAAACTGGCATCGGTACTGAATTTCAGGGAGTGCACGATGTGTCGGATGGAACAGGAGGACCTCATACGAGCCATTTAGTCAACAACTGGCTCTCGGATAACATTGACATCTTCTGATGAAAAGAGTTCTGGCCCCCGAATAATCCGGATAAGGTGAGGCACCCTAATGTCGCATCTCTAGGCAGCGATATAGAAGCAGCATTCACAAATATAGACAGCGCTGTTTTAAAGAGTGCATGCGATCGCTTCAGGACAAGACTGGAGGCGGTCATCACTGCTGAAGTGCGTTACGTTGAGTAATGTTACTCTTGAAAAATACCACTACTTGTATGTCAAAAGATTTTCATTTGTATTTTGTTTCAATAAATCTGCTTTTAAAACAACTTTCATTTGTCTAGGTTTAAGCACCGCACCCTGTACCGTCCAGACGGAACCGCAAATGAATCGGAATCTGACAATATCCAGAACGCATGTCCAGTGTGGTAAAGCATTTGCAGTTTCCTAACCTGTCTAAGGTCTAGTCGATACACGGCAAAGGGTAAGTATCAGGTGTGATAACCTTGTTTACCGTTCTCAAATGGTTCAAATGGCTCTGAGCACTATGGGACTTAACTGCTGAGGTCATCAGTCCCCCAGAACTTAGAACTAATTAAACCTAACTAACCTAAGGACATCACACACATCCATGCCCGAGGCAGAATTCGAACCTGCGACCGTAGCGGTCGGGCGGTTCCGTACTATAGCGCCTAGAACCGCTCGGCCACTTCGGCGGGCTTACCGTTCTCATATTGACACATAAATGATAGGTTTTCTCCCCACTGATTGATTTCTTTGGCACAATGACAACTGGACTGCTTAAATATCTCAGCAGCGTCAATAATGAAAAAGTGTTTAAGAAAATTAATGATCTAGAAAAAGATGTTTTATATAACACTGCTGGCTGTGATTATTTGAAAACTAAGTCTACTTAAAAATCTCAGCAGTGTGAACAATGAAAAATTGTTTAAGAAAATTAATGAACTAGAAAAAGATGTTTTATATATCATTGCTAGCTGTGATTATTTGAAAACTAAGTATGGAGGAAAATTTTTATATATCTTAATAATGAATTTAAAATTATTTTTCCAAACAAAATATCTGAAACTAAAAAGTGGATTACACATTCAGTTTTTTGAAGATGGTTATATTAAACTGAGATACAAAGGAAGGAAAAAACAAGGTGATTATAATGACAATCATGATATAAATCCTGTACACGAATTCACAATATTAGATTTTTAGTTTGAAAATCTTAAATATTTATACATTTTACATGTTTTGCTTGAAATTTTACGATTTTGCCTTGAAATCTTTGAAACATATAAAGAAAATATTTGTAAAATGAAAGAAATCTTCGCAATTAATAATGAAAATGCTCAAAGAAAAGGAAAATGATTGAAAATGGTGAAAATGTTCGAAAAAACCGTTACAATGCTTGAAAAAAACGACGATTGTTTTTTTACTCATGTTGATTTGACTATTTGCTGTTAAAAAATCTGAATTTTTGGCAAAAACGTGTTTGTGATATTTTGCTAATTTTGTGATTTTTTTGTAACATTTAGTGAAATTTGACATATTTGTTGATTTTGTAAAAATTGGGGTGGTAACAGCAATATGTGTTTACTTATACCAATTGCAGGTATTTCATCTTTACTTCAAAATCATGAAATCAGTATGTCATATGAAAAACTTTTTATTTAGTAAGCATTTTTTCTTTTATATTTGTGTTTTGTATTTTTTGTGAAAAATATTTTCATGATCTGTGACAAAAGTAGCGCTAAAAATAAGGAGTTGGAGGAGGTAGAAAATTCGATGCAATGTAATGAACAGGAAGTTCAGCAGAATATTAGCGAAGTACCAGTCAGAGGGGGAAGAAGCAGGTGGAAAATCAAACAGCACTGGTTCACTGTTTCAAGGTTTCAGTCAGGAGGAAATAGTTCGTGATAGTAATAACTGTTTTAATATTTTTCCAAGACTCACTGGGGAGAAATTAGATAATCAAAGTCAGAAGCCAGGCAGCTGCATTGGGAACTAGACAGCCAAATTAGGAACAAACTTGAAAAACAGAGTGACAAATTAAACAAAAAGTTGGATCAACAAGGAGAAAAATTAGATCGCTTGGATAAATATTTGGAGAGGCAAGGTGAAGCACAAAAAATATTTGAAAGGATTTAGACTATGACAAACTTCAGGTAGGGAAAACTGAAGAGACAACTGAGGAATTAGGAGTAGATTTAAATGATTTCAAAACCCATGTGAACACAGAGCATAGTAAATTTGAAACCAAAATTGAGAAAACTGAAGACAAACTGATCAAAGAAATAGGAAGTACCAACAAGACCCTAAAAAATCACACATTTAATGATTTAATCTAAAAGCAACAGTTTTAATTTAAAATTGAGTGAAACCACTAAACTATTTAACAAAGAATTATCAGATGTAAACGTGATGTTGGTGCATGTGTTACTAATATTCAAATGTCATGATAAAAGTGGGTGAAATTGAAGAAAATTTTGCAATCAGAATTTTTTGTGGTAACATCAGTAGTACTTGGCGTAGTATAAACATGAAGAATTTTCCAGGAGGAAATAAAATCCGTCGATTAAGCGTTATTTGCCAATGTAAAGATAATTTTGCCGACAGTATGAGTGTTAACTTGAAAAGTAAATTTGTAATGAAATTCTTAGATGGGCACTAATCAGAACATATGTACAGATTTGATTTTTAAATGTTTTTCGAACAAAGTTTGGTCAGAAAGCAAAGGAGCTAGAATCAAATCAGAATTTTTGAATGGCTGGTGTCTCAGGGAAGTTAGCATTTCTATGAAACACACTTGAGGGCCAAAATTAAAACACATCTACTCTTAGATAAACAATTAGATGAGATAATACAGACAGATGCATTAAAGAGAAGAGTGTCACAAAAAGTACAATGGGGTTTAGTGTATGTACCACATAATTCTATTGAACAATTTTTCAAAATATGTTCATAAACTAGATATAGAATGGGAAAGAAGTTAGAGACAGAGAGATTGGCAAAGAGATCATGGATTTTATCAGAATGGATGAGTGGCTGAATCATTATCATGGACACAGATACAGAAGGAGATATAACACAAATAATTACCAAGATAACAGTAACAGGACTATAATGATTGCAATGGCTGATGCAAGGATGATGATAGGAGAAATAATAAGTGGAATCACAAACATAGGGATCATGAAAGGGGTCATGAGCAAAGAAATAGGCAATGGGAGTGTAATGATAGAAGATTTGATGACAGGAATTTTGAAAATAATAATTAGACCATAGCTCATGGGGAGCCTATTGGTTTGGGGTGAAACGGAATAGGTATCAAAGTCAGGCTAACGATAATTATAGGAAGGGAAGGGGTAATTTTCATAGGAGTTCCATAATAGCAGCTACAGTAGAGAGAGAGAGAGAGAGAGAGAGGAGGAGGAGGGGGGAGTACTGCCTTATACTAATACTACACTGAAGAGCCAAAGAAACTGGTACACCTGTCTAAAATCATGTAGGACCCCTGGAAGCACGCAGAAGTGCCTCAACACGACCTGGCATGGACTTGACTAATGTCTGAAATAGTGCTGGAGGGAACTGACACTATGAAACCTCCAGGGCTGTCCGCAAATCCGTAAGAGTACGAGGGGGTGGAGAACTCTACTGAACAGCACGTTGCAAGGCATCCCAGATATGCTCAATAGTGTTCATGTCTGGGGAGTTTGGTGACCAGCGGAAGTGTTTAAACTCAGAAGAGTGTTCCTGGAGCCACTCTGTAGCAATTCTGGTCGTGTGGGGTGCCGCATTGTCCTGCTGGAATTGCCCAAGTCTGTAGGAATGCACAATGGACATGAATGGATGCAGGTGATCAGACAGGATGCTTATGTACATGTCACCTGTCACAGTCGTATCTAGACATATCAGGGGTCCCATATCACTCCAACTGCACATGCCCCACACCATTACAGGCCCTCCACCAGCTTGAACAGCTCCTTGCTGACATGCAGGGTCAGTGGATTCATGAGGTTGTCTCCATACCCATACATGTCCATCCACTCAATACAATTTGAAACGAGACTCGTTCAACCAGGGAGCATGTTTCCACTCATCAACAGTCCAATGTCGGTGTCGATGGGCCCAGGCAAGGTGTAAAGCTTTGTGTCACGCAGTCATCAAGGGTACACGAGTGGGTCTTCAGCTCCGAAAGCCAATATTGGTGAAGTTTCATTGAATGGTTCGCATATTGACGGTTATTGATGGCCCATCATTGAAATCTGCAGCAATTTGTGGAAGGGTTGCACTTCTGTTATGATGAATGATTATCTTCAGTCGTCATTGGTCCCGTTATTGCAGGATCTCTTTCCAGCTCTAGCGATGTCAGAGATTTGATGTTTTACCTGATTCCTGATATTCAAAGTACACTCGTGAAATAGCCGTAAGGGAAGATCCCCACTTTATCGCTATCTCGGGGATGCTGTGTCCCATCGCTCATGCGCCAACTGTAACACCACGTTCAAACTCACTTAAATCCTGATAACCTGCCATTGCACCAGCAACAACCGATCAACAACTGCGCTATACACTTGTTGTCTTACATGGGCGTTGCCAACTGCAGTGCCGTATTCCGCCTGTTTACATATCTCTATATTTGAATAAGCATTTCTATAACAGTTTCTTTGGCGCTTCTGTGTACAGTAACACTGAACACTTCATTGAGATTGAAGCTTTATAGTCATACATTGTTTTGTCTAATTATATGCTTGCATACCTACTTCAAATATTAATTTTATGTGATTAAACTACCATAAATATGATTAATGGCCGTGATGCCACATCTGAAATCATCTTGCCTATGTCCATAACACTCGTTAGATGCCGATAGAACCTTCTTTTGGCCTTTGTTTCGTCCCATTTTCTCTGCCACTTATTGTCGACTCATTTGGGTAATTACTGTATGCTGCTGATTTTTAACTGTATTTTTATCCCACTACGTCAGTGTTTAGCAAGACACACCACAGTCTGTACCCTAGCAGGAAACTCTGATAAGCCAAAACTTTATGCAAGATCGGATGCTGCCTTGTAGTGTTGTGGATACATGAAAAAAATTCTACCTCAGAAGCTGACAGAAAATCCAGAGAGATTCTGGTTGTACACCAGAGAGTAGATCACATTTTTATCTGCAGCAACAATGGGCACCTAGTGTGGCCATATTGTTGTCTGAGCATTGGTTCATTCAGTCATTATCCAGCTGTACCAGTGTGGGGTTCGTGTCGTTTCCCGTTATTGCACAATAAAAGCTTTAAATGAGTACCAAAATTTAAAATCCCACAAGTTGTGAAGTGTAGTCAGTAATAAGGTTTTTACTGGCAAAAAAACATGAACCAATCGAAATTTATCAGCAGCTGTGTGCAGTGTACAGAAGAAATGTAATCACTGAAGGTGATTTGTGCGAATGATGCATTAGGTTTAAAAGTGGCTGAACTAATCTTCAAGGTGAAATGTGGGGTGACGACCAAGCATTGTGACTGATGAACAGGCTGCAGAAGTGAATGAGAAAATTCAAGAAAACCACCAATTGACAATGCCAGAGTTCCTGTTTGGTTTTCCACAAATTTCATGAAGTTTGTTGTACCAAGTCACTGCACAGAATAAGCATAGAGGGAAGTTGAGCTCAAAACTTTGGGTCTTACACAGATGCTCTTGAACACATACAGAAAATCACACTCGAGAAGTACTCGACGCTTTTAAGTGGAAGATGTTTCCTCATCCACAGTACAGTCCTCATCTTGCACCCAATGACTGCCACCTGTTTCCACCGATGAATATCTGGCTCACCATGCAGCACTTTGATGATGAATTGTGGCTGCAGGACGATGTGACCAATTGGTTGAAGTCTCAAGTGGCAAAATTTTATGACAATGGAATTTCATAGCTTGTTTGCCACTAAGGTAAGTGCCTAAATTTGTGTGGAGACTGTGTTGAGAAGTTGTATTTACGTGTCATATTCAAATGAATCGAACAGCATTTATTCCCGTACTTTTTTAAAAAAAATACTGGAATGTATTCTACTTTTTGAATATCCCACATGTGTTCAGACATTATGAAAAACCTCGAAGGTAACGGTCTGCTGAAATATAGTCATCACAGATTCGGAAAATATCATTGTTTATTCACACAAAGTAATGTGTGAAACTTCCTGGCAGATTAAAACTGTGTGCCCGACCGAGACTCGAACTCGGGACCTTTGCCTTTCGCGGGCAAGTGCTCTACCAACTGAGCTACCGAAGCACGACTCACGCCCGGTACTCACAGCATTACTTCTGCCAGTATCTCGTCTCCTACCTTCCAAACTTTACAGAAGCTCTCCTGCGAAACTTGCAGAACTAGCACTCCTGAAAGAAAGGATATAGCGGAGACATGGCTTAGCCACAGCCTGGGGGATGTTTCCAGAATGAGATTTTCATTCTGCAGCGGAGTGTGCGCTGATATGACACTTCCTGGCAGATTAAAACTGTGTGCCCGACCGAGACTCGAACTCGGGACCTTTCTTTCAGGAGTGCTAGTTCTGCAAGTTTCGCAGGAGAGCTTCTGTAAAGTTTGGAAGTTAGGAGACGAGATACTGGCAGAAGTAAAGCTGTGAGTACCGGGCGTGAGTCGTGCTTCGGTAGCTCAGTTGGTAGAGCACTTGCCCGCGAAAGGTAAAGGTCCCGAGTTCGAGTCTCGGTCGGGCACACAGTTTTAATCTGCCAGGAAGTTTCATATCAGCGCACACTCCGCTGCAGAGTGAAAATCTCATTCTGGAAAGTAATGTGTGCTATTGATAGGGATCTCAAATTGATTCCATATTTCTAGATTTCCAGAAAGCTTTTGACACCATTTCTCACTGGAGACTTGTAATCAGATTGTGTTTCTATGGAGTATCACTTCAGTTGTGTAACTAAATTCATGATTTCCCGTCAGAAATGTCACAGTATGTGGTAATCAATGGAAAATCGCTGAGTAAAACAGAAGTGATATCTGGCGTTCCCCAAGGAAGTGTTATATGCCCTCTGCTGTTCCTAATCTGTATAAATGATTTAGGAGACAATCTGAGTAGCCCTCTTAGATTGTTTTCAGATGATGCGGTCGTTAACTGAACAATAAACTCATCAGAAGATCAAAACCAATTGGAAAATGACTTGGACACTATATCTGTATGGAGAAAGTAGTAGCAACTGTCTCTGAATACTGAATAGGGAAAAGTGGGAGCTGATCCACATGAGTACTAAAAGAAATCCATTAAAGTTTGGTTACACGATAAATTACACAAATTCAAAGGTTGTCGATTCAACTAAACACCAAGGAATTACAATTATGTACAACTTAAATCATAAGGATCATATAGATAATATTGTGAAGAAGGCAAACCAAAAACTGTGTTTTATTGGAAGAACACTTAGAAGATGCACCAGGTTTACTAGAAAGACTGTCTACATTGTGCTTGTCTGTCCTCTGCTAGAGTATTGCATGGGATTCTTTCCAGATAGGATTGATGGAGGACACTGAAAAAGTTCAAAGAAGGCAAGTTCATTTTGTATTATCGTGAAGTAGGTTGGGATGGCAATCATTAAAAGAAAGGCATTTTTTGTTCCAGCGAGATCTTTTTACAAAATTTCAATCACCAACCTGCTCCTCTAGATGAGAAAATATTTTATTGTTACCAACGTATATACGGAGAAATGATCATTGTAGCAAAATAAGAGAAATCAGAGCTTGTACAGAAAGATTTAAGTGTTCATTTTTCTCACGCACTGTTATAGAATGGAACAGTAGAGAAATAAACTGAAGGTGGTTCAAAGAACCCTCTCTCCCAGGCCCATAAATTTTAATTGGATTGCAGTGATGTAGAGATAGGTGTAGATGAAAGGAAGAATATACGTGGGGGAAAGATGAATGCAGAATCACTCTTAGTGAGCATATGGGCCACAAATGGGAACTCCCCAGACGTAAGTGACTTTGACCAATACATAATTGTCAGTTTATTTCTCTTGAACTTATAGCCGAGTTTGATCCTTTTCTCGCAGAGCACGTTGAACGATGTGGTAATCCAGGGCAGGGGCATACCAGTTATCTTTCTTCAACAATCTGTGATGAAATAACAGAGCTTCTTTCTGAATGAATTAAAAGAATTCTCATAAGTGAAACAAAACAGGCCGAATATTTCTCTATAGTAGTAGATTCTACTGTGGACATTTCACATATTGATCAATTATCTTTCATATTAAGATATGTGAACGGGAATGGTGAACCTGTTGAATGTTTCCTTCAGTTTTTTCCAAACCCGGGACACAAGTCCAAAAACTTATCTGAGGCCGTACTAAAAGTCCTGTCTGCAAATTCTATTAATATTACTGATTGTAGAGGCCAGTCATATGACAACGCAAGCAATTTGTCCGGAACCTACACTGGTTTGCAGGCACGCATTAAAGAAAGAAATCCGAAAGTGCATTATGTGCCTTGTGCAGCACTTTCTTAGAATTTAGTCGGCATTAGTGCTGCAAGCTGTTGTCGGGAAGCATGTTCATTTTTCAGTGCAGTGCAAAACCTTTATAATTTTTTCTCTGCTTCTACACAGCGCTGGGATAAACTTCTTTCTTTCACGGAACCAGGAAGCAAAACGGTAAAAAGTTTGTCAAAAACACGTTGGTCAGCAAGAGCGGAAGTGTGCGTAAGCGTAGGCCTATATCAAAACTGAGAGGGCGTTATTATGGCCCTCACACATATTGCCAATAATGTTTGAAAAACCACTTGTGCGAAGTGGGGCTTCAGCTTTATTGAATCAACTCAGCAGACTAGAAACCGTATTCATGATGACAGTTTGGAAGGACATACTCCAGAGTTTTAATAGTGTAAATCTGAAATTGCAAAGTGTAAATATTGATACTAAAATAGTGCATGAATTATATGAATCACTTGTAGGATTTATTGCATCTATTCGTGGCATGTTCAACTATTATGAAAAAAAATCCAGGGAGGTTGTGACTAATATAAACTCTGAATGCACCTATAAAAGATCACGAAAACGCAAACTTCATGATGAAGTAGCGGACTCTGAAGACGTTTTTCTGACTGGAAGGGAAATATTTAGAGTCGAAACATTTCTCCCAGTACTTGTCAACTTGTACATCGAATTAGTGAGGAGGAACGAAAACTATAGAACACTGTTAGACTCCTTCACAGTTTTATGTAATCTCGAGAACAGTTCACCTGACGATATTGCTGAACGTGCAACAAAACTCCAAGTGTCATATGACACATATTTAAAGCCTTCATTCCCTCTTGAACGTGTACATTTCGTGGATCTTTTGAAATCTTGTGAGGTTAGTAATATACCAGTCGAAATGAGTAAATTTTTACGAAAAGAGAAGTTACAGTCCGTGTTTCCGAATGTTGACATTGCTCTTAGAATATTTCTATGTATGGCACTTACAAATTGTTCAGCAGAACGCTCGTTTTCGGCTCTTAAAATAATGAAATCGTACCTACGTTGTCTGAGGAGAAATTGAACGCCTTGTCCATTCTTCACATCGAAGCCGACCTCCTAACTGATAACCGTCTGAACTATGAAGATACGATCAATGAGTTTTCTGCCGTCAAAGCCGGGTGCAAGCTTTGCTGACTGGTGAGTTTGTTTATTTATTCATATTAGTTTTAAAAATTTAAGATTATAATGTAATTTTTATTATAACTTAGAGCACGTTCATTGGATTTACGAACTACGTATTATCTGTTTATTTTACAATGGCAAAACGCGGAACTAAACCTCGTTTACGTGCAGACGTGACCGAAGGCGCCCGACAATACTAAACTATACCCGAATGACTCTGGCCGCTCGGCGCTGTACAGTCGTCATACATAGTATATTACAACTGATGTGTATTCTTGGCCTCTGCTGAAATGTATAGTTATCGAGGAAATATACATTATCGGAGAGTACGCTCATATGAACAAGTGTTAATAAATATCGTAGTTCAGTTCTGTCGATAAATGCGCAAAATCTTTGCTAATACCGTTAAGGCCGGTCCACACGCAACGATCTGTCTGCTCAAATGTCTGCGCACATCACATCTGCGCAGACAGATCGCTGCGTGTGGACAGAAGATTTGCACCAACCTGAAGTGTGTGCAAACCTGGAAGTTGGAGGTTTGAGCGAAACCTCTCAAATCTGTGGGTTCAAACCACATCTGCGCAGACAAGTTGGAGCGTGTGGACAGCAGATCGCCGCAAATCTGGCGCGAAACAGCTGTTTGCTCAGTCTAGTGTTTGTATTTGTGCGCACGGGGCATTAAAATGGCTGATATTCGTCAGTGTTCTCGAGAGTTTGTAAGTGAATTCATTGAAATATATAGAAACCACCCATGTTTGTGGAAGATTAAAAGTAAAGAATATAGTGACCGAGACAAAAAGACAGCAGCATACAATAGTAACTTAGAGATTAACTATAGTATTACAGCCTCAGTACTACAAGTAAAACTTTTCAGGTAGATAACGAATCCCTGTCTAGAATTCAGAGTGGAGTTTTGTATCCTGGAACAAAAGTTTGTAACAGGTTGCTTCTACACAGTAGCGAACTAAAAGTGCCTACTCATAAACAGAGTAAACCATAGCTCATTGGCTATGTAGGTATATAATCTCTAATAATATAGGCCTACTGTGTTTCAAACACGTCTACAACACCAAAAATATTATCTGTAACTTGGCAGACTTAATTTACTTGACTTGCCTCCATGAACTCATCCTTCAGGTGGTGGTGGTGGTGGTGGTTAGTGTTTAACGTCCCGCATCCCTCAGGACAGCGTAAATAGCTTCACATGTATTGGGTATTATTTCACTCAACGCTTGTTTCGATATGCTGAAAATTTCAAATCCTTGTAGCTCCTTCCTGTTGCTAGGAATCTTAATGTTACCGCCAGCCGTTCATGAGGAGAAATTGCCCTTCTCATACAAGTATTTTTTCTCATAATATGAGGGGTTACAAGCTTTAAGAGATAATTATAAGTTTCTACACCCATCCGCAAATAACTTCGCCAGTCGTTAGGTTCGCCCTGCAACTCTCGCATTAAATTTACGTGAGAAAACTGCTTTCGCTTTAGCGGCCACTGTCTACACCATTTTGACCGCTTTCTCTGTTTCCTGCGGTTGGTCTGAATGTTTTTTGCAACACAAGTTGCGAACACAGACCACAACAGAACTTCCTCCATTTCTATATTGCAAAATAACTGAATTAAATTTTTGACGTTGACGTTTACGGGGAGCGTAGCCGCTTGCCACTGATATTTCTTTTCTACACCGACAGATGGCGGGCGAGTAGTAGGTTGGGGTTTGTGTCGTGTGAACACACCACATTTGCAGCGATCTTTTGCATGTACAAACATCTGCGCGGATGTCTGCGCAGACAGATCGTTGCGTGTGGACTGGGCTTTAGAAAGAGCTATGGTGAAAGCAATGGCTGCAGTACAAAACTGTTCAGCCCTTACATGGGTTAAAGGTATTTTGTACACTTATTATGCAGCATCTAGCAACACAAACCCTATTGCTTTACACGTTAACTATTAGACTTTTCCACACTAGTCTGTAAAATTATGTAGGCTAATAGCAAATTCAATTCTGTGTTTGTTCGTCTGTATTTCGTTATTAGTTCGTGCATCGAAATCTCTATTTCATTTTGATTTCTTACGCATTCCTATAGATTGACGTATTAATACCGAACGTGTTTTTTTAATCTGCTACGCATTCAAGTTATTAGATCGTAAAACGAGAGTTTAATTTTAACTTTGAACGCGTCTCCGTTAAAGTAAGTATTAATTTTTAACGGTTAATTTTCAAGGGTTTCGTGTAAAAGAGCATATTAAAAGTGAATGTATAACAAAACTCCGTTGTCTCCTGCACGCCTTGCTGAATTTTTAGGTCATAAACGAAAAGTTATTTTCCTTGTGTTCGTTTCTCTTGTCTTTCGACAGAAGAATGTGTTAACACAATGCAGTTTTAGGTTTGTTTTATCCGCTGCCGTACACCAAGTACAGTTCAGGAACCATATTACATTTTGATTAAGCGCCACTACTCCGCTGACGCGTCCTTCAGAAAAACGAATAGCAGAGTACGGAAACAGCTCACAGCGCTCCCACCCAAAATGGCGATTGTGAAATGATCGGGTAATAGTTATTATTTAAAACATGTGGGGGGAATATAATATGGTGTGACTAGGGGCTCAAAATTTTTAAATCCGCCACTCGTGTCACCTAGTCAGATGAATGATATTTTTTGTTATACCAGGGTGACAGCTACGTCCAGATATACCTCCATCCAGGTGTACATTTGCTCGAAACTTGCACCACACCACGAACACAGTGGGTGTAGGTAGTATTATGTATGCTAAGGGTGACATTCAACTAGGTTTCCATGGGACCTGGGGTAGTAAATGAAGCAACGTCATAGCTGTGTACTACAGAAACATCAGTGCAGATCACCTGTATCCCTTCATATTTTTTGCCTTCCCACATGGTGGTGTCATATTCCAGCAGGGTAACCGTCCTTGTCACAAGGGCAGAATCATGCTACAATGGTTTGAGGAGCATTATCATAAATTCGTGTTATCTTAGCCACCAAATTTGTCTGATCTGGACTTGAAGAACACATCTGGGATGTTGTCAGGTACCAGCTCTGCATGCACAAACCACCAGACCATAATTTATGGGAATTGGATGACCAGTGCTTAGACATCTGGTGTTACGTACCTCTGGAAACCTACCGAGGACTTGTCAAACCCATGGAATTCAGAATTGCTGGTGTAGTAAAATGGAAATGAGCGTTTGGCGTCATTGGCCGGGAGGCACCTTACAGGGCAGGTACGGCTGCCTTGGTGCAGGACTTATTACATTCGACGCTACATTGGGTGTCCTGCGCGCCGGATGGTGATGAAATGATGAAGAAAACACAACATCCAATTCCTGAGCAGAGAAAATCTCCGACCCAGCCAGGAATCGAACCCAGGCCAGTAGGATGGCAATCCGTCACACTGACCACTTAGCTATCGGGACGGATGCTGGTGTACTGAATTTGAAGGATGGACCAACATGCTATTAAAAATGTGGTCATATCATTTGGGCACATCACTGCAGTACCTCACACAATAGAAGGCAGACAAGAAGTAAATCAAGGATAAAGGGCATATGAAGATGTCTACTTCTTCACTTTTGCTCCCAACCGTCTACCGCTTCATCTCTCACCTTTGAAGTTTTTATCTCCCCCTTCATATTTTTTCTGTCACCATCATCTGTTTGGTTTTTCCACTGTCTATATTTTTTCAGTCTATCATTGAATTTTGTTTATATCTTTACGCAGTGTTATACTTATCTTCCCAGTGCTTGCTTCATCACATATCACCTTCTGGCCTTCTTCTCGGGCTCTTCTAGTGGCTTAGTTTTGAATCATCATTTGTTTCACTTCAAGTTCCTCATCAGTAACTCATTATATACAGATTTAAAAAATGTTTTGTGTTCGAAAATAATGGGCACACTACGGCCATTCTGAATAAAAGACAAATTGAATCATGCAGAATTGCCTTTCAAAATCCCAAAAATTGATAACAGATTCTACTGCAGTAAAATAATGCAGACACCCATTTACATGGCTTAATAGGTAAAGATCAGCTGAGAAGTATACCACACAAACTGTGAGTTGTTGAAAACAGAACTGCCAGAGCCACATGTTGAATGAGACGACCTGGCATACACACTCAGTGCACAAGGTGATTCTTCCTATCCCCCTCAGCCATTCTCCTAAGGGATACCATTTTATAAGTAAACTTGTGGATTCTCTTTTAACCTCTGGACCTCCTACACTAAAAGACTTGCAAGTTCCCTATAAGTACTGAAGCAATTAACAACCAAGAAAGCTATTTTCTATTCCATCATCTTTTGGGCCTGCACCCAAGACAGTATTATTTCTTC
Organism: Schistocerca nitens; assembly: GCF_023898315.1. Taxonomy (NCBI): domain Eukaryota; kingdom Metazoa; phylum Arthropoda; class Insecta; order Orthoptera; family Acrididae; genus Schistocerca; species Schistocerca nitens. The sequence continues at coordinate 487,262,223 of NC_064616.1, forward strand.
TTCAGTTGGAAACTTTAACAAACACAAACTGATTTTATATTATAACAAGATCAAACATTACGACAAAATATCTTGATTCCCTAAACCTACATGGACCTTTGTGTCTCAAACTTCCTTTTTGTCAATGTTATGCTCATTAACTCTTTAAAGGGCAGGCATCACTGTAACCTACCGCATATGCAGATACTTTGAAAGGGCAGTGGTCACTGTGGCTAACCACATTATTTTTCTCAGTTTAGCATTCAGGCGCTGTAGTTCTCTTAACTGTTGTTGACTTAAGTATCACTATATGGCAGGAGAACCACAGTGCTGTATTTTTCCACATATTTATGGCACAAGCTGATATTTCATACAATGTTGACGTTGTTCATGGAAGTCTTATGCATTCCTCTCTGTAGCTGCACTTTATATGGCTATTTTGGTAAGTAACTGTTTATATTTATGTGCTGACCTCCCATAAATCTACAAGATGTGTCACTTTTTAATCAAATAGAATTTTCTATACTTCACAGATGGATGTCTGTGTGATTAATGGCACTAACCACTTGCCCTTCTTCTACATCCAGTGTATTTTCTTCCTCATCCAGTATGATTCACCAAAAAAGAATAACACAGGAATAATGTCGCTGAATATTACTTGATGAAATTCTTTCTAATTACAACAGTGTTAACAGTGATGAAAGTGATGATAATGACCAATCATTCAATACAGATTGTGCAACTTCTAGTTTTGTTTAAAGTCCTGTGTTGAGCAGTATTGATTCTGAAGGTCACAGTGAAAGTGATGAGACAAGAGAAAACAATGCGGTGTCATTCACTGTTCCATCAACTGTCATGATAAAGTGGAGCCAAGAAACAAGTGTCGACCAAGTGCCATTATTTATTGGAAAAGGTGGTGTGGCTGCAGCAATAAAGAAGAAACTGAACCTAAAGCCAACTGACTTATTTTATGAGTTTTTTGATGAAACACTTATGAATCACATAATGTTTCAAACTGATTTTAATGCATCACAGACAAGCAAATCTTTCATCTCCACCAACGAACATGAAATAAGAACTTTTATTTGAATAAATCTTTACATGGGAATGATCAGAATCATAGTTACGATGATTACTGCAGCTCTGATCCAGACCGTTGTGAAAGTTATATATCAAAGCTAATGACAGTAAAAAGATTCAGTTGGTTAGTGATAACTTGCACCTCAATGATAATTATGTGGCTTCTCACAGAACAGTCAGAATTATGATGAAATATACAAACTATGTCCATTGCTAGATAATTTGAACATTAAATTCCGATATTTCAATTCATCACATCAGAATCTCGCTATTGATGAATCAATAGTTAATTTAAAGGCAGATTACCCCTCAATAAAGTACATGAGAGGCAAACCTATAAAGAGAGAATACAAAGTGAGGATATTATATGACGAATCATCACACAACTTGAAATTTGATATTTATACAGGAAAAGTTTCACAGTCTCGAGTAGTAGGGATCTTCATAGAAAGAATCATATTTTTATGGACAATTATGCATCTACATCTACATCCATACTCCGCAAGCCACCTGATAGTGTGTGGCGGAGGGTACCTTGAGTACCTCTATCGGATCTCCCTTCTATTCCAGTCTCGTATTGTTTGAGGAAAGAAGGATTGTCTGTAAGCTTCTGTGTGGGCTCTAATCTCTCTGATTTTATCCTCATGGTCTCTTCGTGAGATATACGTAGGAGGGAGCAATATACTGCATGACTCTTCGGTGAAGGTATGCTCTCGAAACTTAAACAAAAGCCCGTACCGAGCTACAGAGCGTCTCTCCTGCAGAGTCTTCCACTGGAGTTTATCTATCATCTCCGTAACACTTTCGCGATTACTAAATGATCCTGTAATGAAGCATGCTGCTCGCCGTTGGATCTTCTCTATCTCTTCTATCAACCCTATCTGGTACGGATCCCACACTGCTGAGCAGTATTCAAGCAGTGGGTGAACAAGTGTACTGTAACCTACTTCCTTTGTTTTTGGATTGCATTTCCTTAGGATTCTTCCAATGAATCTCAGTCTGGCATCTGCTTTACTGACGATCAACTTTATATGATCATTCCATTTTAAATCACTCCTAATGCGTACTCCCAGATAATTTATGGAATTAACTGCTTCCAGTTGCTGACCTGCTATTTTGTAGCTAAATGATAAGGGATCTATCTTTCTATGTATTCACAGCACATTACACTTGTCTACATTGAGATTCAATTGCCATTCCCTGCACCATGCGCCAATTCGCTGCAGATCCTCCTGCATTTCAGTACAATTTTCCATTGTTACAACCTCTCGATACACCACAGCATCATCTGCAAAAAGCCTCAGTGAACTTCCCATGTCATCCACAAGGTTATTTATGAATATTGTGAATAGCAATGGTCCTATGACACTCCCCTGCGGCACACCTGAAATCACTCTTACTTCGGAAGACTTCTCTCCATCGAGAATGACATGCTGCGTTCTGTTATCTAGGAACTCTTCAATCCAATCACACAACTGGTCTGATAGTCCATATGCTCTTACTTTGTTCATTAAATGACTGTGGGGAACTGTATCGAACGCCTTGCGGAAGTCAAGAAACATGGCATCTACCTGGGAACCTGTGTCTATGGCCCTCTGAGTCTCGTGGACGAATAGCGCCAGCTGGGATTCACACGACCATCTTTTTCGAAACCCATGCTGATTGCTACAGAGTAGATTTCTAGTCTCCAGAAAAGTCATTATACTCAAACATAAAATGTGTTCCAAAATTCTACAACTGATCGACGTTAGAGATATAGGTCTATAGTTCTGCACATCTGTTCGACGTCCCTTCTTGAAAACGGGGATGACCTGTGCCGTTTTCCAATCCTTTGGAACGCTACGCTCTTCTAGAGACCTACGGTACACCACTGCAAGAAGGGGGGGCAAGTTCCTTCGCGTACTCTGTGTAAAATCGAACTGGTATCCTATCAGGCCCAGCGGCCTTTCCTCTTTTGAGCGATTTTAATTGTTTCTCTACTCTCTGTCGTCTATTTCAATATCTACCATTTTGTCATATATCTAGAGAAGGAACTGTTCAAGAACCTAAAGTCCAGTGGTCTGAACACTTGAGGAACAATAAATCTCAGAAGGAAAAAATTTCAAAACTCAAGGAGGAAAATGAACTTGAGAGATGGAAATTTTATTATACAATTAGCAATGATGTAGTAGTTATCTATACATGGAAGGACAGCAGGGCAGTCAATATGATTTCTATATGTCATGCACCATCGGATGTGTCCATACTAAGTCACAGTATGGAAGACAGAACAATAACCAATGTCAGTTGCTCTCTTGCGTTGGAAGATTACAATTCCAGTATGAACTATATGGATAATTTTGATTGACTGAAGTCAGACTACGTTGCAGACAGAAAAAGTAAGAGATGGTGGATGAGATTGCTCTTCCACTTTGTAGACTGCTGTGTAACAAAACCATTCATTATGCACAAGGAGACTGAAATGGAGCAGTTCTCCAAAAGATGATGTGCAATTTTCAGTTAAAGAGAAATCCTGGTCCAAACTGTGTGAATGTGCTCAGCGTGCAAAATACCTTTGTGTCTGAGAGCAGGTAAGAACTGTTTCAAGAGATACTTTGAAAATTAAAAGCAAGCTATACCGAAGTTGAACCACCAAGCACTGAACTTGTATACCATAATGTGGTGGCGGGTTGCTGTGATGATCACATTTAATAGCAATATTTTGTCATCGTGAAGGTGAATCTTTGCAAACCTGCTGTAGATAAATAAAAAACTAAAGTGTTATAAGTGGATCAGATTTGAATGTGTAAATTACTCTTCATGTCCCTTTAGGATAAATTTTTATGGTGTTCACCTGCCCCTCAAAGAGTTATCTAACTTGCAAAACAAACACAAAAATGGTAACATATATGGTAAACACACACAATACATTCTGCAGATTAAAGGAGAAACTAAATAGAACACACTGTGATAGTTATAATATCCACAGAATGTGCTGTTATGCCATGACAGTTGACTTCGTACGACCATGATCGTAAACTTTCAGACACCGCAGTAGTACAATCTGGCCAATTACTGGAAAAAGGTTGAAATATTGAGTTAATTATATTAGTATCTAGATGACAGTTAATGGAAAATGATTTTCCAGACCAGATGTTAATGCTAAAATAAGTAGAATGTGCAAATGTAACTCGCCACGCTCAGTTTACTTTGAAATACATTATACACAACATTTACAAACTTCCAAACATTCTCAAAAATATGCCTTTATTTGCACAGATATAGGCATAGTACACACATAATACAAAGATTTTACATGTATCTGTAACTTATTTACATAATTTTAGTCACATTATACATAATAAATCAAAGAACTTATCACTTTTTACTCATGCTGTCCCATAGCCTCTTTGGCAGAAATTTTACTAGATGATTACAAGGATAGCCTAACAGGAAATAGAAGTGGTGGATTCATCGCAACAGACAAAACTCAAATCCACTGACAGAGAAAGTGAAGCTGAATGTGAGATTTTTTGGCCAAGACCCAGTATCAGGGATGTACATAAATTTATTACTGGGTCCTTCTGTTGACCACGAGACTCAGGATCTTTTTGTAGGAAATTTAATGTATTTTAATTTTACAGAGGGATATGTTTTTGCCAGAGCATGTGGTTTTTGAATTATTAAAGAGAAACATACAAAAGTGACCTCCAAATGCATTTTTCTTGAATAACACGAAAATTGTGCCCTCCAGCAAAAATGTAGCCCCCGATACAAAATTTAACTACATTTAATTTCCTACAGAAAGGTCGTGTTCATTTTGTCTGTAGGACTAATAGTTTGCATGCAGCAAGTGAGAGAATATGAAAATCCTGCACATGGTTTTTGAAGGCACTGAGGGTTGCATAAAATGCAAAAATCTTAGGGCTACAAATAAACCTGACCTCTCTGAGGAGGTCCACATTGAAACAGGTATCAGTGAACACGAGGCAGTTGTAGCAACAATGATTTGCAAAGTATAAAGGGCAACTAAGGCCAGTAGAAAGATTTACTTATCCAGTAAATTAGATAAAGAGGCAGTAGTGTCATATCTCAAGTACAAATGTGAAGCATTAAGCTCTGGGCAGGAGCATGAATAAGAAATGTGATTCAATATTACGGTATATTGATAATTTTTACTTATGGGCCATCTGACAGCAACTGAATAAAACACAATTTTAGTGCCATACGCGTTTTGCCTTTATTTTCTGCAAGGCATTATCAGCGGCCTGAAATATGTACATATGTTAGTTATTTAAATTTACATTTTTGCCACTTATGGTCCATAAGTAAAAATTATCAATATACCGTAATATTACACGCAACTGAGGAAGACAGGGCTACAAAAAAATGAAAATGTGATTCAAGTTTAGAGGACTAATTGACTAATGACTGGACAGATATATTCATAGTAGGTCAGTTCACAAAGGGGGTCCCTGTTTGGTATACAGTCTCTGTAAGTAAGAAACACTGAACATTGCACAATAAGGGCTGTAGATAGAGATTTTCTGAATGGAAAGACACTTCACAAGAGGCAAAGAAATTCTGGTCATAAATATAATGGCTTTCAGTAGCACCCGAGTTAGTGCCAGACACTCATGAATGACACTGGAACTGAAACTGAGGTAGCAAGACAAAAGCAGAAATGTTTAATTTGACTTTCAAATGTGTGTTTACAAATGAAAATCCAGGACTGCTGCTCCACTGCCATTCTCATGCCACGGACAAGATAGTGTACATTGAGAAACAGCTGAAATTGCTAAACTACAACAAACTTCCTGGACCCAATGGAATCTCCATCAGTTGAATTAAAAGTTATTGAGCTTTCTATCTGAGATGGTTGAGCTGCAGCAGCCTGGCTACATCTCATGTGGTGTCCATGCTACATTCCTTTTGCTACAATGAAATACAGTAACAACAGCCATAAAACCAAGTATCTTTAATAGAACATTAGTTACCAAATGATATGTATTTATATTGGAAAATTTAAATTAAATCCTGATTCTGAATAAATGAGTGACCATTTACTGGAAGAAACATTGAAAAAAGGAACCAGGAAGGAAGATTAGGGTTTAACATCCCATCAACATTGATGTAATTACAGACAGAGTAGAAGCTCAGATTGTTTCAAGAATGGGGAAGGAAATCACAGATAACCCAGATCTGGATGACTGGATGGTGAGTTGAACTGTCATCCTCCCAAATCCAAGTCCAGAGTGATAATCACTGCATCACCTTGCTCAGTAGGAAACACTGAGTACGTCTCAATACCTGTAATAATGTTTGACAAAAATTCAGAATCAATTTGTAGTTACACTTTAAATTCACGGCACACACTCACACTTAAGGCTCCCTTTCATCAGAAAACAAACACAGAATATGAATTTAATTGCTACAAGTCTGTTTGGAAACAGACATACATTACAGTCATGTTTCATATTTATCATATAAATTAATCACTTTTAAAATGAGAAAAGTACTTGTAAATTAACCTGAGTATTGGTATTTCCTCACTGTACACCTTATAAAACAGAGTGATGGTTTCTGCTACTGTGTTCCCAAACAAGACATACAGGTTAATATCAGTGTGTTCTTTTCATATGATCACAACTGAAAAACACCTGATCATATGAAAGAGAATTTATAAAAACAGGCAATTCAAACCTAACTGACACCTATCCACAGTTGACAGCTGACTGATTTAAGACAATTTTTAGCACAAGAACCTATTACAGAACCCAACATTACTGCCTATCTGCCAACAAGAAAGGAATTCTCCCCCTTTCCTGAACATAAAAGAAAAGTTTTGTTATTTTGTTACTCCCTTCAGTAATAATTACCTCAAAAAACTGCTGTTTCAATGCAGTAATTACACTAGCTCATACTGGAAAAGATTGCCTGCACATAGAGGACACATTCTTGGCTTGCATGTGAGTCCACCGCTTTATTCCAACGACATCGCCATTAAATTCACTTACTGTCTGTCATCCAGTGATGAGACTATAAAACTGTACCCAAGACAATGGGACCTGTTCCAGTGAGTGAGTGAGTGAGTGAGGGAGGGAGGGAGGAGCAAGTAGCTTCCAGAACTTTTCTACTCTAGGAAATATATGGAAAAGGGAGAAGAATGTTTTAGATTCTTCATGAACGAATTGTCTCGAGACTGGTACATAATTTCCACATTACACGCAAACTGCCACAACACTGAAGCAACTCCTTCTTTTAGTGAAAGAAAATGTGTCACTTAAAGGAGGCATTACATTATAAAGCACAGTAGAGACTTCAGGTGTGTTTGTGTTTTTTATACTGTCTATGCCTCATTTAAGTAATTAATCAATCGTGTAATTCACTTGTAGACACTTACCAGCTGAAGAGAAACATCTGATAATAATAAGGTGCTTTTTCAACATTTATATACAAAGTAGACATATTGTTGCATACACAAAATAAGAAATTGCTATCAAGATAGCAGTGCCATCATTTCTACCACTGGAAAATACATTCACAGTTCTCATATTAAACAAAATAAATGATCAGATGGATCAAGTGAAAGCAATGCAGGTAACCAAATTACTCTGTATGAACAAAGAGTATTGGAGGGCACGAGGAATTAATTAATCAACTGAAAACTACTAACTGGTTACCTCTGCAGGAAGAAAGTCTCATTTGGTTTCAAATATATTTTTAATATTCAGGAAAGAGAGTAAAATGGGAGATAAACATGAAAATATGAATGTTATACACTTTTCAAGGTAATTATTTGATCCTTTATCATTTACTTTAAAATTCTGTACAGCACTGTTGAAATTTTATTGACTGAATAGTTGTTTTAGTGTGGGACTGTCCGCCGCCGGTAGCTGAGTGGTCAGCGCAGCAGACTGTCAATCCTAAGGGCCCGGGTTCGATTCCCGGCTGGGTCAGAGATTTTCTCCGCTCAGGGACTGGGTATTGTGTTGTCCTAATCATCATCATTTCATCCCCATCGATGCGCAAGTCGCCGAAGTGGCGTCAAAGCGAAAGACTTGCACCAGGCGAATGGTCTACCCGCCAGGAGGCCCTCGTCACACAACATATTATTAGTGTGGGACTGGAACAGAAACTGATACAAAACTTGTCAAGTAACTCTTGCTTTAGTTTGACTGTGCAAGTTAACAACAAACTGGATGAGAAACCACCAATACTGAATAGCAAGTACACTGAGCTAAAATACTAATCTAAGTAGTCAATGTGATAACAGAAAGTCCTTAGTGGAATTTGAATAATCTGATGATAAGAGTAACTCACTGAATAGTTGGAGCACTGAGTTGTCAACAGGCACATTAACTCTGGCCTTAGTACTAAATGTTATAGAAATGGTATGAGCTCTAATAAAGAACAGAATAACTAACAACATGTCTCATTTGTGGATGTCTAGAAGTTTGCTGAGAAAAAACTTCCCTCCTTTGGCAAACAAGAATGGGTAGCAATGTGAAGAACTGTTGATGGAGGTGACAACAAGAAACATGTCCATTGCGAAAAACTAATGGATGAAATGGAATAATTGATTCTTGATTTCCATGCTGATAATACTGCGTTCATCAACAACAACAATCTTTACATACTCATAAAGGTCAGTATTTAATTTTCTGTGTGCTCCTTATTTTACAATGTCAGCTTCACTATGTGTGTTTTCATCCACTAAATCTCTTGTCTTTTTGATAGCAATGGGTTTGGTTTATAACTTCTCCTTCTGATTATGGATTTAAGTCAGTTTATGTGGTTTTTTTAGTGACTGTATTTTTCTAATTGCTATTTGCAGTGATCTAACCTATACACAAGACTGTTTCCCAACTCAATAACAGTACAATGTAAGATGTGCATCAGTTTGAGGACTAAGCACCTGCACCAATCATTTCTGTGCAGGTCTCAATTTGTTGAACTGTGCTTCTCTTACTATGTGGTGGATGTTTTCAATTGAACCTACACTATTCAGCTAATAGGTCAAATTCTGTTGTGCATAACCTAAATAGGCACAAAATGTTTATGAATAAAATATTCTTGCTAAAGACAGAAAATAAAAATGTTTATTGTACAATTATTAACATAGTTGCTTAAATAATATGAGGCAAAGCTAGTTCCCATTTTAAGACAGTTCAGCATCGTACATTTATAAAGGATTTATGTCAGGAGTTCAGTCCCCCCAAATGCATTCTCATCCTCGTTACATCTACCCTTACTCTCTCCAATCCCTTAACAATATTTTGGGCTTGAGAATTAGACCTGTAGTGTGTTCATGTGTGCTTCCTATCAGAGGTAGGCTATGGTCAAAAAATATGGTTGTTATGCTAACTACCTTGCTAGTAATAGAGATATACCTTATTTTCAAATTATGATTAAAATTTCCAATTTCTGTTAAATGATTCCCATGAATCCTTAAGAAAGTAAATGGTACTATATTTTGTCAGTGTTTTCCTTTCTGATTGTGTACTGAAGAATTCAACGGTGTTGTTGTCCACATCTCTGGCTACTTATTATGCTTGCTTGTTGAAATCCCTATCCTTGTGTTCCCTTCTTTTCTGCTGTGCATTTATCCCAGCCACTGTCACATTCTGGAATAAAACTCCCTTTGACCCAATTGCCACCTGCCAGCAATTTTATCAAATAGCCTATTGGTTTCTTGTTGTCAAGTTCTATTCAGTGTGGAGAAACAGAGCAACTGAGGAAGAATTATACCTACCTGTGACAGTAAAAGTGACTATCTACCCACATTCTCTTTGTGAGGAGAAGCAAACATCTCCCCAGGGGAAGCAAGGTCATTGCTTCCACAGTCACCAGCTGATATAATAATATGTCATCATTCATTCATTCATGGTAATTCAACCATTTCTTCTTAATCAGGGTGAATTTGACAGCCATCACAGGAATCTTCAAAGTATGGGGATGTTTTCCTATGATTGTTATCCATGTTATAGTATTGCATTTATGTTTCCAAACCTCTTGTCACTGTATCATTAGGGTTTCTCAATGTACACTATGTATCCGGACACCTGGCTGAGAGTGACGAACAAGTTCGTGGCGCCCTCCATTGGTAATGCTGGAATTCAATATGGTGTTGGCCCACCCTTAGCTTTGATGACAGTTTCCACTCTCACAGGCATATATTCAGTCAGTTGACTAATTAAAAAAATCAAGGCTATAATGGTATTAGTGATTTATAAATACATCTCTGCAATGTAAAACACAAAAATTCTGGAAGATGTAGCTCAAGTGAGGGTTACAATCACTCTTCTTCACTCCGAAATTCTCAGCTTTGGATAAGAAGGTTCAGGCTACACCTATCATCATTCATTAAAGCATATTGACTGCACATCAAACTTTAATTAAACACATTTTAAAGTATCTGATGCAGTTAAAGAGTTGTTGTGTAGAAAAACAGTCCTATTGCCTATATGCATTTCTGTTATTGAAGTGCAGGAAACCTTTAATTTTGCTCTCACTTCAGTGAAAGAGAACTGGAAAAAATGTATCCCACTAGAAGCAAACAAGCTCTAAACAAACTTTCAAATGAATGGTTATGGCAAAGATGTGGAATATTTCATGGAAAGTGTAGGATGAGCTCAATGGGAGAATTTATGAATTTTGTTGTAAAATAACCACAGAAAGCTGTTAAAAGTGTTTGCTTTATTACTCTGCAACTAACCTAATGCTCTTCATCTGGCAGAACTTTTTTAAAAAAAATTATGATAAATACCACTTTTCTATAATTTTGAAAATTAATCCACAATTACTTATCACTGTACGAATATGTGGCCCTTGCATTTAACATGACGTCATCAAATCTTGTTATATTAAAGAGCCACATATTCGCACAGCGATAAGTAATCATGGCACAACATCCTGGTCCATCTCAACGTAAGTCCAGCTCCCAGCCCCTTGCCACAGGGGCCATACCCATGTCAAAGACACAGGTGCAAGACCTGCCCAATTTACCTACCCAGCACATGTTACTCTAGTCTTGTCATAGTCTATCATGTCCAATCAGAGGCAGGGACACCTGTGAAAGCAGCAATGTCATGTACTAGCTCTGCTGCAGTTTCTGCTCAACACTTTATGTGGACATCACCACCAACCAGCTGTCGACCACGATGATTGGCCACTCCCAAACTGTGGCAGAGAGCAGAGTTGACCTCCAAGTAGCAGAACTGCTGGGCACAACATGCTCAAGTTCCATGCTGCTTTACAGCCCATGCCATCTGTATCCTTCCCCACAGCAGCAACTTTTTGAACTATGTAAATGGGAGTGATCGTTGCAACTCATACTTAATTTCAGTAATCCTACTGGCCTCAATCTCCACTAATCAACTGTACCCACACTCTCTACCCAACTGCTTCACTTCCCCTGTCCTGTCACCCCTTCCCAATCCACTCCTTCACATCATTGTCATTGTGCACTGCACCAAGCCACCAGCTAGACAACCCATGTGTCTCATTCCTATCCTGTGCAACTACTGCTTCTCCCTTCCACATTTCTATCCTGTGCACTTGCTGTCTCTCCCTCCCACATTCCTATCCTGCACACCTGCTCTCTCTCTCTCTCTCTCTCTCTCTCTCTCTCTCTCTCTCTCTCTCTCACCCTATACAGGGTGACACAGAAAAATGGGAACATTTCCACAATCCAATAAAACTAGAAGTGATGAAGGAAAGAAATTGCATTCATAGTAATTGAAACCATACAACTTTGTCATTTACAAAACATTGATGGCATTTATCATTTTTTTAAAATTACTTCCTTTAGATGGCGTCCTCCTGTATGAATACATTCGCGAAATCTGTTGTTGAGATTCCTCATTGACTGCTGCAACATCTCAGCTGGGATACTGTGAATTGCATTCCGAATTCTCTGTTTTAACTCACCTAGAGTTCTTGGTTGAGTCGTGTAGACTTTGTTCTTGAGGTAGCCCCACAAGAAAAAAATCACAAACGGATAAATCTGGTGATCTAGGGGGCCAGGGAATGTTACCAAACCGTTAGATTACACGGTTGCCAAAAAATTCTCACACACATGCCACTGATTGGCATGCAGTGTGATGTCGCTCTGTCCTATTGAAACCAGACTTCTTGAACATTTGGAAGTTTTTCAATCCAGGTGTAATGAAAGCTCATAACATCTCCACATAACAATCGGCATTGATGTGCTCATGAACATCATTAGGATTTGTGTTTGCCCAGTAACGGTAGTTCTGTTTATTCAGATAACCTGTGAGATGAAAATGTGTCTCATCTGACATCCACAAGTTGTTTAGAAATTCATCGTCATTGTTTAGTCTTGCTATCATTTGTTGACAGATTCCTAATTGTAACTGGTAACTGTTGTCCTTCAATTGTAGCACTATCTGTAGTTTGTATGGATGAAATTTTAAATCAAGATGAAGAATTCTGTGAACACTCTCCTGACACATTCCAACCACTGCTGCTTGCTTATGAATTGAATGCCATGGGCTCTGTAAGACAGACTCGTATACAACATCAATGTTTGTTGGAGAATGCACACTTCTTGATCGTTCTGTTGGTTTCTTCTTGAGGGCAGATCCAGTCTCTTCAAAGCTATTAATTGCGTGGTTTGACAGAATGGCATCATGACATCCTAAATTATAAAAATGTCGAAACTTCTATCATTGTTTTTATAAAACATTTTTATGGCTAATGCATGCTGTTGTGTGTTCCACTGATTCATGATTACTGAAATGGCGGACTGTTTACTCGCTAACTGTCATGAACCCACAGTGCTGCCATCTGCCCATGGCTGCCACTACTCACTTCAAACATTTCCATTATTCTGTGTCACCCTGTATATGAAGAATTCATTTCTTAAGATATCTTTTTGGAGTCTAGCTTTACATCGAAATAAAAAACGTATGATAAACAATACAGACAAGATGAGAACAGCTTTTGAAATGAGATGCTATGAAAGAATTCTGAATGGGTCGATCAAGCAACTAATGAAGAGGTATTGAATTGATGGGGAGAAAAGAAACGTATGGCACAATTTGACAAAAAGAGGGGATACATCAGTTGTGCCCACCCAGAGGCATCAAGGAATAGTTAATTTGGTAATAGAGGAGAGTGGGTAGTAAAAATTGTGGAGGGAGATCAAGGCTTGAATATAGAAGCCATTGAAACTGGATGTAGGTTGCAGAAGTTGTGCAGATGTGAAGAGGGATGCATGGGGTAGACTAGCATGAAGAGCTGCAAGGAACCAACCAGCCTTTGGAATGAAGAGCACAACATATTGGTGTATTATACAGAGTGTGTCATGCTTCCTATTACAGGATTCTAGGGGTTATAGAGTGGAACATAATAGATAAAGTCTTGATAAGTGAACCATTTGGATATAAAATAAGTTTGAAGAGTGGATCATTTTCAAATATCCCATTTCATGTTACATTATGTAATGGTCAAGTTGCACAATGCATGTCAAGAATGTTTTCTGGGTCATCTTATTCCATCACATACCATTTTCATCTGACTATAACAATTCTGCTAGAAACTAAAAAGTTCATGGTGACAGTTGACTGTGGTACTCCACGACCATGCACCAGGGTGTGTGGTCTGTGTGAATGAAAGCATGTACTGCAGATGCACCTCGCAGAATGAACACAGTTGCCACATGGAGCAGCTCCTTTAGAGCACACAAATCACAGCTCATTGTCTCACCTGTGTGTGTATAGTGAAGCAGGAGATTTGAAAGTGAACAAATCTTCAAACTTATTTTATATCCAAGAGGTACATTTCCAGACATGGGTTCCTTATCAAAACTCTATCTACTCAATGCTCTTTATAGTCCTTAGAAAACTGTAACAGAGCTGTGAAACAGACTGTTCATATGATTTCATGTGCTACATACAGTGTTTTAGTATCTACATAACAGCAAATAAATAGTGTTGTAGGAAAATAAAGGCAAAGTTGGAGGAGAACTGTTGTGTAGTTATGTGTAATTAACTTTACACACTTGTGGAGATGACTAAATAGAGTGCAAGAATGAATTTTGATACCCTTGTCAATACACAAATAACAGTGGCACAATGTTTAACCAGAGGCACAATGACACAGAATTTAATTACAAAACTGAAGTGTGTGCACGCAATGCACAAAATAATCCAAAGCATGAAGCATTAACAGTCAACTCAACTGCATCCAGTTTAGCAAGAACAGAATACTGTTTTGAATTTTGCTTCTAACAGGAGAAATCTCCATTGGGCAGATTGTGAAGATGTAGTTCCACAATCACTTTTTCTCATAGCTGTTATAGTTTAAATGAGTATGTAGATGTTTTGAATTATAAGGAATTATGACTAACTGATAGCTGTTTAAAGAGAGTGGAGGCAATTCTGAAGATGGATTCCAGCATGTTCCCAAGAATGAAGGACCCATTAGTGTCAGTACAACTTAAAAGTTGATCATATCCTTTGGAATCATACCTAAATTATTCTGAGAGCTGAAATTCACCCCATCTCTGGACTGATCTGTCCTCATATTTGCATCAACTCAGACATAGGTTTATGTGATAGCACAAAAACATTTGAAATTTGTTGAAAGAACATACTCTGAAACCCACAGAAAAGATAATGAAATGTAGCTTAAATATTTTACCTAATCTGCTTTCAGATTTCAAACTTTTTGAGCTGCCTCCTTGTCCGGATCATCATTTACAATGGCTTTGATCAATTCCATGCCTTGACCATAAAGAGAAATGGTAAATCCATTCCTGAAATATGAGTAAAAAATTACTTACTTATAATGCACTCCTATCAATAATATCGACAACACATGGCACACACAGTTTATTTTGAGGCCACGGAAAGCCTTTAAAACAGTGGTTCCCAAAGTGGTCTGTATTGACCCCCACTGGTTGACTCCAGGTTGGAAGGATTTCATGTCAGCACAAATAAATAAATAAATAAATAGATTAATTAATTAATTAAAATAAATAACAATAATAATAATGAAATTGGGGGTACATTAGTCGTAAATGTGGGTCCAATGAGAGAGGATCCCATTTGGGCATGTTGCAACCAATATTCTGAATTATTCTCACAGAGTTGGAGCTCTCTCCTATGTAAATCACTGTTCATCTTATTGGCTAAGAGAGAGAGTGGAGCAACTCTTTATTTTTTCTCACAACATTCAGCAACATTATTAATAATTTTTCTAGCTCCACTCCACGAAGTACGAGGCACGTTTTTTAAGTATGTACCATTTTGAAATTAAAAAAAAAAGACGTGCTAAGATATCTCAATAACTTTATTTTTACATGAAAGCCTGTACCTTAATCTACTTTTCTACATAATTTCCATCAATATTGAGGCACTTGTCATAACGTTGTAGCAGTTTTTGAATACCCTCCTCATAGAAGTCGGCCACCTGACTTGTTAACCACTGCATCACCACTGTTTTGACTTCGTCATCGTCTTGAAGACGCTGACTGCCCCGGTGTTTCTTCAAGTGCAGGAACAGATGGTAGACACTGGGCACAAGATTGGGGCTGTATGGAGGATGATCTAGAGTTTCCCATCAAAAAGATGTGATGAGATCTTTGGTCTGATCCGCCACATGCGGCCGGGCCTCATCTTGCAGGAAAACAATGCCCTTGCTCAACTTCTATGGACTGTTGCTTTGATTCTGGTGTGACGTAGGCCACCCATGTTTCATCGCCCATAACAATTTGGCTTAAGAAATCATCACTGTTGTTGTGGTACCACTCAAGGAAAGTCAATGCACTGTCTAAACGTTTGGTTTTGTGTACATCTGTCAACATTTTCGGTACCCAATGTGCATACAATTTTCAGTAATTCAAGTGCTTGGTCACAATGCCATACAAAACACTATGAGAAACATTAGGAAAGTCATCCTGCAAGATGGAAATCGTAAAGCATCTGTTTTCTCTCACCTTATTGTCCACTTCCTGCACCAAACTTTCATTAACGACCAAGGGATGCCCCACTTTCTTACCATTCCATCGTTCATAATGTTTTCTCCATAAACTGCACAGATCTCATGGTGAATATCGATCACTTTTAAGCCTTTAACACTACGAAATCTTATAACAGCTGCGTACTTCACAGTCGGTGGGACTCATGATTATCGGAGGCATCTTAAACACTCAGTACATAACATAAACAAAGAAGAAACAGGCTGTCATGGCATCAGTGTGTAGATTAAGGTACAGGCTTTCATGTAAAAATAAAATTATTGAGATATCTTAGCCCATCTCTTTTTAATTTCAAAACGGTACTTACAAAACACACCTGCCCTTCTCTGAGGCATGGAAAGAGTGTCTTGTGCCGCCGGTCTGCAAAAGGAAGAAAGTAGACCCATGAAGAAAAGGAACAACACTCTTGAAAAATGAAGGAAATCTGGGAGCAACAAAAATTAAACACAAAGAAGCAAAACCAAAGCTGATTTATTGAACCATCCAAAAATTATTCAGTTAAATAACATACTAATTTATGGAGGTTACTAATTAACAGTAAGATAAGTAAAGAACAGTGTGGTAAAGTGACTAGGATGGGAAAAGAGGCCACTGCATATTTTTTCTCTGAGTAGCACTGGTGCCTGCTGAGAAATGGTCCAACTAGCTCTAATATACTTTGCCACTGTTGTCAGTGAGACTGATATAGGAAGCTCTGTTCATCATTTTTTAGTAAAAATTATTTTGGTTTTCAGTTATCTGATGTAATATGTCATTTATATTATTCTTGTTACCTCACTTGTATGGAAAGTGATTATTTTATATGGCATCAATGTTTAAAGAAAGTCATTTGGCTGAATAATGTAGTTCACTTTTATTTATTTCAGTCTGTTAGATTCTTCTATGGACAGCTAATGTGGACGTGGAGTTCGATTGGGCAAAGTGGCCACACTACTCGTCAGGAAAAGCGGCAAAGATGTTCACTCGATAAAAGTTAGCTACTCCTAAAAAAACGAGCATAATACAACAAATAAAACTGACTTATAAACCCTTTTATATACAAAGCTATCATATGCCATTCTCTCTCTTTGCGACAGTTATGAATTAATGAAGCCATATTGTTTAAAACCATTTGCTTTGGATGAATTTGGCCCAATACAAAATTCCACTTGAAAATGGTCTGCTGCAGCCACTTGATATTCTTTCAGATACCAGCATGTTAAGATATCTAGATAATGTGCCCGTAAATCAGAAACATAAATGTGAGACCCTGTTGCAAAGGCCTTCATAAAAATGTATGTAGTTATAATATATTATTTTCTTTTTACTTAAAAGTATGAGGAGTATTCAATAAGTAATGCACACTTTTTAAGCAGGTAGGTTTTATTTAGGATTCGAATACATCATATTATTCCCCACTCTTCTGGTTAGAAAACCCTATTTTTCAACATAATCTCCTTTCAATGTGACAGCCTTATGTCACCTTACTGAGAGGGCCTGCATGCCAGCATGGTACCACTCTACTGGTTGATGTCAGGGCTGACATTTTGCTGTACCAAAATCCTTCCCATCATCCATGTACTGCTTCCAGTGGAATGCATCCTTCATTGGTACAAACAGATGTAATTCAGAAGGTGCGACATCTGGGCTTTAGGGTGGATGAGAAAGAACAGTCCAATGAAGTTTTGTGAATGCCTCCTGGGTGTGTAGGTTTGTGCGAGGACTTGCATTGTCATGGAGAAGGAGAAGTTTGTTTGCATTTTTGTGGTGGTGAACATGTTAAAGCTGTTGTTTAATTTTCTGAGGGTAGTGCAATACACTTCAGAGTTGAACATTGCACCATGAGGGAGGACACCAAACAAAATAGAGTCCTGGAAGACCATAAACATGACTTTACCAGCTGAAGGTGCATTTTTTAACTTTTTCTTCTCAGGAGAGGTGTTGTGCTGCCAGCCCATGGATTGCAATTTTGTTTCTGGTTCAAAGTGATGAACCCATGTCTCATCATCTGTGATGATATTCGACAAAAAATTGACACCATCAGTCTTGTAACATGGAAGCAATTCTACATAGATGGTCCTTTTTTGTACTTTATGGTCTTTTGTTAGGCGACAAAGAACCCAGTGGGCACATACCTTTGAGTACCCCAACTGACGGATGAGTGTATCACCACTACCAACAGAGACCTTCAGTTGAGCAGTGAGTTGTTTGAGTGTGATCTGTCGATCACCTGAAATGAGAGTGCAGGAATCACAACTGTGTGTGGCCAGCCGACACACGCAAGATTGGATAGGATTGCATGATCTTATTGCAGTGATGACAAATGCCTCACCCAACAAATCACCATGCTTTTTTCACTACCAGGTGTCCACAGACATTCTGCAAGGACCTATGAATATCTGCGATGTTCTGGTTTCCTGTCACAAGAGACTCAGACAGTTATGTCCTTGGAACACACTTCCACTACAGACACCATTTTGAAGGCAACATATAGTGCTGCCACCTATCAGAACTTCATGAAACTATAGGGGCTGAAGCAGAAATATTCAGTGATGTCCTACAACAAATTCTGCGTTATTTCAACCATAACTGTCCAAGAAAAAAACTGTGTTGCATTACTTACAGAACACCCCTCATATTTGGTGTGGTACCCTGTAATATGTAGATTCAAAATGTGTAACTGTAAGCTTCTATCAGTAACCATGGTTGGGTAAAACTGAATTTCTGTTTGACCACTTTATTCTGACCCCTTTCCTATGAGGCCTGAGGTGTTGCCTTACAATGTTAATAATGGCTCTTGGACATAAAAGTTTGACGACCACTGGTGTAGGCCATTGTTCAGGTGTTCCAGAATTCTAATTTTTCTGTATCTGTATATATATTCCATCATGGGATTTGTTGTTGAGAGATTGGAACAATCATTTACTGAACACTGGTTTCCAGCAGAACTGGAAAAATGTGATAAGCCCCAAATAGTCACATCCTAATTCAAAGGTTTCCTTGTGCATACTACTCCTTTCTGTACAGGAGTTGCTTGCAGCAGTTGAGAACTTCCCTCTCTCATGTGTTATTTATTCATATACTGTCTCACAATTTTTTCATGTTTCATTAATTATTTAGTTCTTTTATTTATAAATTTTCTACTCAACCTTATGTAAACTATATAATAAATTATTCCATGACCAAGTAGCTCTCAGTTGTGATGTCCCACAAAATTGAACAGGTAAATGAATAAATAAATACACATAAAGGAAGAAATGTTGCAGTCCAAGATCAATAGATTGTGAGCACATGTCCTGGTATAAGTTTAAAAACTTTCAGCAGCATCTGAACAAGAAACTTCTGACAGTAATCCCAACTGTCAGATGGTGACATGAAGCTTGCAAGCTTGTCCTTTTTGAGAGAGATGGGCTAATATGTGACAGCTGCAGTTTTATTTCTGCCTTTATTTCCATACTTATCCATAACTGAACAACCTTAACATTACACAGTATAAATACCAATTCCAGTCATATAAACACAACCACACATTTGTGACATTATTTATAGGTGATTAAAAAGATTTAATAAATAAGTGTCTTTTACACTTGAGGTAGGAATTTAATGTACTCTGCTGTGTATGCATAATTTAGCTCTATTACTTCAAAGGAAATAAGCAAGCAGCTGAAACTGATAATTAATAATGATGGAGCAGTTGGTGTACACACAGGAGTACACCATGCTTTCAGAAATATAGAAATTGCTAACTCTTTAAGCATCATAAAACAGACATGTAATGTATATGTGAAATAAAGCAGAATATTTGTAGTATAGTACAGCAAACTGGTTCTCTCTTCCCACCTGAAAAAGGATTTCTCCATAACCTAGTAAGTGTTATTTCTTTCTGTGTGTACCTATCAACAACTCAATACTTCAGCTTTTTGGTAATTAGTCTCCTTTGGTCCAAAAGTAATAAAGAATATTAGAAGTCTTTATTATAACAAAGTATTTTTTGTCCTCTTTGCATAGATAAAAATCAAAAAAGGCTTTATTCTTAATGATGCTGTCAGTACGAGAAAGACAACCATTGTTATCATGCAAATTCAGACTTACTTAATTACAATAACAGAAATAATTACCTTATTTATTCTTTATGATGCTGTCAGCACGTGAAAAACAACCATTGTTATCACGTAAATTCAGACTTACTTAATTACAATAACAGAAATAATGACCTTGGACTATTACTGTGCCTTGACAATCTCCGGTAATTATTAATGTACATCATTTAGTTCCAACATGATGGATGTAAAGGAATTATGGGCAATATTTAAATGGAGTGGAAATGGTCCTCTGGAGAAGTATGTGCTGAGTAAGTGGATCAAGTACAGCAAATACACACCGTGGTTAATAACTAAACTCTAAATATGCTGAGGAAGCAGAGACTGTTGCACTCTCAGTCCAAAAATCAATGCTTAAATGATGAAAGGAAAAAGTTAGTAGAAATCTGTGCAGCTGAAAAAGATCGATGTGCAAAGCTTAAAATTACCACTTTTTTCATACCTTAGCAAAAGTTCTTGCCGAGGACCTGAGAAAATTCTGATCATACCTAACTCAGTACATTTTTACCAATGGCAATTGTTCATCAGAGACAAGGGTAATATCAAGAGTGCACCAGTGAAGCATGATTAGGCCGCTCTTATTCTCTACATACATTAATGGTCTGACGGACAGGGTGGGCAACAATCTGCTGCTGTTTGCTGATGATGCTGTGGTGTATAGGAAGGTGCTGTCATTGAGTGATTGTAGGAGGATACAGGATGACAGACAAAATTTCTAGTTTGCTCTAAATGTAGAAAAATGGAAGTTAATGCAGATGAGTAGAAAAACAATCCTGTAATGTTCCAATATGACACTAAGAGATATTTAGTAAAAAGTGTGGCAGTTTGTCATAATTGGTGGAGGAAATAATGTTTAGTGGAATGAAAGTAGACTTGCAACATGGGCAGTGACAGAAGTTCTTGAAAAACAAGTGCAAGCAAATTTTGTTGTTGTTAGTATCTAGATCAGGTCATAAATGAATTCCTTACGTAGTTATAGTGGGGGATCCAAATAATGATACATTAAAAGATAATTGTCATAAAAGAAGTTTCTGTGATCCGATCAATGCCTACAATCTCCAATTAGGTATTCGAAGCCCAACAAGATGTTGCCAGACCTCACAAACATTGATAGATCAGACAAGTACTTCAAATATTGGGAGTAAATGTTATGTGTGAAAAAATTCTCCTAGAATCCAGATAGTTAAAACCCGAAAATTTGAGTAGACTACACACATTAGTAAATGGGGAAGACTGACAGGAAAAACACTCCATAAATAATGTTGAGGAGAGATGGGAGTGATTTTGTTCAACACTAAGCTATTACATAAATACTGCTTGCTCTACTGTATCCAGAAGTCTAAATATGGGAGTTAATAACAAATGGACCACCTCAGATATTATAAAATCAAGGGAAGATCTAAAAATGACATATGAAAATTGCCGGATAACCAAAACTATGGCTAAATTGACACATATAAGGATAAGAAGCGAGCCTACAGTAGAATTATAAGAGAAACTTAGTCCAAATTTTATCAGAACGAAATTTCAACTTCTAAAAACATTTCCAAGACTGAATGCTCACACATCAGTGGGTGCAGGAAAGGGTCTGCTAGGAAAGAGAGCCGTAATATAATTTTAGAGAAAGATGGTCCCAAAAGCCAAGTAATATGTATAATATATCCAATACTACAGCGTGTATTTTTCTGATGCCAACAAGTAAATAAGAGATAGCAAAAATAACACACACTCCAAGGCCCAAAAACACGGAAGGTCTTGATGGGATACCTATCTGTATAGTAGAGTACTGTTTCCAGTGGTTGGTAGAACTCTGACTAATTTAATAAACTCAACCATGGAACATGGGATATTTCTTAAATGTCTGAAAAAAGAGTAAGGTTGTGCTCATTCATAAGGGTGATGATAAGAAAAATCCAATAAACTATAGGTCAATTACTATAATGCCCGTGTTATCTAAAATTGTGGAAACAGTCTTGAAGGATAGAATATTAAATTTTATAGAGAAGAATGACATACTAAATGAGGCACATCGCGGATTTAGAGAATATAGATCTACCACCACAGCCATAGCTAACTTTGTAGCCGAAGTTATTGGAGCATTCGCTCAAACAAAGAAAAGTTTGTGGTATTTTCCTTGACCTCTCAAAGGTATTTGATTGTGTGTGTCACTACAAACTAATTTACAAGCTGATCTATTATAATATATCATGGGAGAGGCAAATGACATCAGAAAATTATTTATGGAAAACAGAGAGCAGTGTGTAGAAGTAAAACGTAAAAAGAATTGTGCTATTGTAAACATACACTCTAATTTTCAGGCAGTTAATTATGGTCTACCTCAGGCAAGAGTTTTAGGTCCCCATCTGTTCATTCTGTACATAAATGATATGACATCAGCAGTAGATGACAATGTAGTAATGTTTGCAGATGACACTTCACTCGTACTAAAAAGTGACTTGGTAAAAGAACTGGAGTCAAGTGCTTCTGCAAATCCGAGTGAGGCTTACAAATATTTAAGTGAAAACATGTTTGTAAATGGGAATAAGTCAATACAGACACAACTACAAGTGAATAAAACTGCAGAGACTGAGAATATTTCCCTTAAACTGGGTAATGCAGTTCTCAAAGAGGTAAGGAATTACAAATTATTGGGTGTCATCATTGAAAAGCATTTGACTTGGGAGAACCATATCAGCAAAGTATGCTGAAAAGTAAGCACTAACATATTCTTAATGAGGTGGATGTCGAGGACAGTACGCAGACACGCTGTTAATAATGTACTATGGTCTAGTCTACCCCCACTTATCTTACTGCATTTTAGTCTGTGGAAATGCTGCACATATGCATGTCTATAGGTTAGTGAAGCTTCAAAAGAAGGCTGTTAGACGCATTGCAAATGTTACCCCAAGCCAATCCTGCAGAAATACAATCGGGCAACTTAATATCATGACAGTCCTTTCACTATTTATATTGAAAACAATTATGCATGTGAAAGCAAATAGTACTATCCAGATGAATAGAGATATACACAGTTACAAAATGAGAAATAGGGATGATTATCATCTACACAGGAAGTGGCTCAAATTATACAAGAAAGATCCTATAACTGCTGGGTGCATTTACACAATAAACTGACACTCAGCATAAAAAGCATTCGAAAGACATCTATTTTCAGAAACAAATTAAAAGGTTATTTAGTCTCCTTAACCTTGTATAGTTTAAATGAATACCTAGAAGCTGAACAGTAGAGAGTATTTTTTTCAAGCAGCGAGGCCATCATAAAATGTGTATCCATAAACCAGTAAGCACAAACGTAAAATACTTGTACTGTCTTATTATATAAGAATGATGCTGTTGCTGCCACGCAGAGTGGCCATGCGGTTAGAGGTGCCATGTCACGGATTGCGTGCCACCTCCTGCCGGAGGTTCGAGTTCTCCCTCGGGCATGGGTGTGTGTGTTGTTCTTAGAATAAGTTAGTTTAAGTAGTGTGTAAGTCTAGATTTCGATGACCTCAGCAGTTTGGTCCCTCAGGAAATCACACACATTTTTTGATTGTGTTCTGTTGCTGCTTGCCCTTTTTTGTTTGTTTCAGATGCACTGAAAGACATGCTGTTATAAAGTGAGGCTACCAGAGTGTAACATGGCAGAATTACTCAGTGCATGGTGTAGACTACTGGAGTGTCATGGTGAAAGAATGATATTGTGAAAATGTGAGGATGAGCATATGATTACTGTGTTGTCATGAGATTTGGTATTTATCATACAGAAAAATTTACATTCTGCTAAATTGCGTATCTGATTCATGTGATGTATATAATTGAAACACTGACTACATCTATGTGACTGCATCTATATAATGAAAATTATCTACAGAAGGATTAAGAAATAAATAAATGAATATAAAGTGTCAAAGATACACAAAATACATATATTTCAGTGAAGTGAGATAAGGTAAATAGAAAAGGAATCTCTGAGATTTACAAACAAAGCATAATTACTTAAAAAAAAAAAAAGCGACATTACCTTTGTAGATCACTAGATGGCATTTAATATTACCTCAACAGTTAACACATGAAGACAAAGTGACAAGTGGCAGCCACTGCTATCATTATAATGACTTACATCCTCTCAACAATCCATTAAATACAAAATACTCCAAACACATGTGAATGAAGAAATGTACAACAATTAAGTAAAAACCTTTTTTGCTGAGAAACTAAATGCTTCCTGTATTCTAAAGGCTCAGTCTTTTTCAATGACTGTTTTAATACAGAGCTATATGGAACAATATTATGAAAAGGATAGTAAAAACCGAAACATTGTTAAATGCTGTAACACAGTTTAGAACCAATTGCATCAAAGAAATACAAGTTCTTGATTGAATAACATACAATAAAACATACACCAGACAATATAGGTACTGTAATGTAACAAACAGGAAACGTTCAAAATATAATGGAGGGATGTTTATGGGTTCATGATCTCTGTACTTTACAGTTTTCTAGTGATTTACAGAATAAAGAAACTCCTAACTCTCTTATTGAAAACCGACTTTCATGACAGCATTATTTTTGTGTATTTCGCATGGCAGTGTCTTCTATTCCTCTCATCCCATCTAACATTTTCTGCTACACTCAGTGAGTACTAATCTGAGCCAAGACCAAGTGAAGAAATCATTGATATGGTAAAAGAAGTTGAAATCTACTCACTCTGTTCTCCATGCAAGAAATCCTTTAATGTCAGTAATGGTACTACAAAAGCTTTGAAGTTTCGTAGCATTCAATTTGCATGATAGGTAACTCCAGCTCCACAATGCAATGCATTGATCCACAGAACCAGTAATAATGAATCCATTAAACATTTTTATGCCTGCAACAAATATAAACCAGTAGAAAAACATTCCTTTTCAATTCTGATAGATTCCACAGCAAACAAGTTGCAGCTATTATTGAATAATGTGAATATTTTCTTCTGAATAATTATTGCATACCTGTAATCTGTGCAAGATGTGCAGTTGTATCTTTCCACTGAGAAACACAAACTACATCCATATCTCCAGCATTCCCAACCTTCAAATCAAGCATGGTTAGTGATAGTGCATTATCATCACCACCTGTACCAATAACAAACCTCTCACATGATACACTAAATGTATCACTACTATTAATGCCTGTTTGGTGCACTTTCATTGAAAACAATGGTTTTCTCTGTTTCTCTGTCTGAACGAAGGAGTTTTTATGATTGTTAGGCATCTGAAATTTACTTATTACTGCGTCATGGATATCAGCAGTTAAATCCCATAATCTTAAACATCCATTGGTGTCCATTGTAAAAACAAAATAATGGCTCCTGGTGAAAAGATAGCCAACTTTCAACACACACGTTTGGCTGGGAAATGCTTTCAGATGATTCAGATGGTCACACTGTGTATTGTAATTTAGCAACCTGGAAAATAAAATCATTAGTGTGTGAGTTACTGAAACATTTAAAATTCAGAGAAGAATGGCTAAGATTCTGCTGCATTTTAAACAGCCTAGAAAATTTCACAACTGTTAGATCCTAATGCTAAGACCTTCAACAGTCATATCAAACTTCTAAAATATGAAATATTAATAAAAACATCTCATCTAAAGGTGCATACATTGCACAAGGAAATTAGTGAAACCAAGAGTGAGTATTTTAAAATTATTTTAAAAATATCAGTACACAGTCTGTTGCATAGAAGTTCACCACGAAACCTGTTAACAAATTAATACTGTGAAACCATTTACTCACACCAACAATAACAGTTCCTACACAGGCGATGTTCCGTTCTTTCAGTATTTTTATTGATTGTTCAGTTTTATGAATAGAAGAGCAAATACAGATAATGAAACATACACCTGTGCAGCAATGTAACTGCAGCAGCACTGAATTTGAAATTAATCCAATACACTTTTTCAAAAAAGAAGAATCATTAAATTTTGACATTATAACTGAAGTGGCACACCTTGAAGTACACATGGATGTTGTATTGACAACTAATAAGTCACTCATAAAGAGAAAAATCAGACAGTTATATGTGACATTAACTCATCATATATAATGAACTTCAAGACTTGAGTTTGCACAAAACAGAAAATCACATATGCTACGTTGATATAATGAACAGATAGAATCCTCTCTCTGCACATCTTTTACCAAATGAAAAGCTACAGATTACTAACAATCAAACCTCACTGGCTGATCTAGCAGTCAAGTCAATTTTGTAATAAGTCTGCCAAAAAGTGACACCATGGCAATAATTTCTGATTAGGCCCCAGATGTTGGAGAGTCAAGGAATATGATCCAATGGTAATAGCTTGTTTGCTGCTACTAACAAAAAGATGTGCATAAAATAATTCAAGAATGTCTATAACTCAAAGAAGAGTTATAGACATTCTTGACTTATTTTATGCACATCTTTTTGTTAATAGCAGCAAACAAGCTATTACCATTGGTTCACATTCCTTGACTCTCTAACATCTGGGGTCTAATCAGAAATTATTTTCATGGTGTCACTTTTTGACAGACTTATTACAAAATTTAATTTCATCTTTTAATTTTCTGTGTATTTTTCTGCTGAATGCTGTACCTCTAATAAACGCCAAAATTTCTTTTAGAAGAATTATATTGACTTCTACAGATATCACAAGCAGGTTCCACAACACTAATAAAATCATAAATCAGTATACAATTAAGTGATTCAGCTTGTTTACTGTTAAGAGTGTCTGTAATATAAACAACTAGATTTCTGAACAATTCTCAGTCACTCAAAATATGTTAGTATTGATTCTGCTTCATGAAGCACATATTCAAATACTATGTTAATCTGCACACTTATCAAATAAGTTTTTCTAGTATCAGATAAAATATCAACATTTATGAATGGATGAAACAACTCTCAATTAGAACTAGGAAAATTTACATTGTACAGATCAGGATGATAATACAAAGCAAGAGTAATATATTCAGGAAACAGATGCAAAGATTAACTTCTCCCTCAACAAAATGGAAACTATTTGCCATGAAAGAAGGGGTGAGCTGGCTAAATAAATGCAGATAAATGTTACAGTAGATGGAAAACTGACACAGAGACAAATGAGAATAATTTATAATGGGGAGAAATGTAAATGTTGCAGTGCTGCACAGTTAATCTGAACAAAACTTGTCAGGTACAGGCAAACAACATCTTAAATGTAAACATAAAAAGGAGGATAAATTTTATTTTAAATAGGTAACAAGGTATGCATGGGCAGACAAATTTGAGGAATGGATAGTTATTCTATTCTTCTGATTATCATGGGTATTAAGATCCACCAGTACTCATAACCACTCTGAATTGAAGTCCAGCTCAATAGCATAAGAAAACAAGCACGTAAACAAGCTTGGTCAGGGGAAGAATTATTCAATGATTATGAACGAAAATAAATTGGTTGGAAGTGGAAAATTGCGCATATCACAAAATACAGGGTTATTCACAAGTACCTCTGACGTTTCAGTAGACAGAAAATACATGCAAATACAGTCATCTTCTGAAAACCAGGAGGTAGTTATAAATATGTCTGTATAAGCATCCTGATAGTGTATAATCAAGTTCTTATTACACAGTTGACAAGATCAGCAACTTAATGTTGACCATCATAATTTTTGTACAAAGATATAACAATAAAAGTAAAACTAAAATTTTAATTTTAATAACCCAGTGGAAATTCTTAAGAGTCATCTATTAGATATATAGCAGAGAGGATGAATGTCATCATCTTTTGCTGACAAGTATAATTCATTAAAGCAAAACAGAATGTCATTTCTGAGATTGTATTTATGTGCTGCAGTGTATACTAAAAGTAGATTGCAAACCTGTCAGCTGGTACATATTCAGAAACTGTATTTCACCTATTACCAGTAACATTTAAAAACTCATAAAAGTCGCCCAATATATGTTTGGTGTCATAGATCATTTGGCCATTATCTTTAATTACTTGATCACCTTGTTCCTGATACTCTTTACCATTTCCCTTCTGACTACACTTTGTACTGTATAGATTTCATTTTCAAACATGTTAATCTTTGACATGATGTGCAAGCTTTTTGAGTTTCTGATGATTCTTCTCAATGAAGAACAATACTTACTAAAACAAGAAAGGAGTTGCACATATGTGCTTATTTTGACCATTTGGCATAGTTCTATCTATTGCTACACGATAATTTACTGCTCTTTGTTATCCATTGTTTCTTTGCTACACCACTGGTGCCAAATATCACAGTTTTTGTTGGGAACTGGTTTTTAAGGAGAGAAATTTACTTATAACTGTATTAAATTTAAAATTTACATACATTGCCTCATATTTGTTATTTTGGATAATGCTTTGAAGGTTAATTCTAAAGGTGCAATATAAGATCATTAACTAATCTAACAGTTTTCTAAGTTAACACATTCCTTGGAGTTGCCTAGTAGTCTTTTATGACTAATTGGCTATCACCATCTGATAACCCATTTAAAACTGGACGAATACTAATTTTGTAGACTTTGTCCTCATACACTAATGAGCTGACTATCAAGGTGTCAATATCTTCCACAGTTATGGTGGGAAAAATAACTTCTAATGGAACTGAGGTTAATAGTAAGTGCAAGACAAAGTGTAGGGCTACAGATAAAGTGATGCTGAATGAAATGCATTTGGCTGTCAAGAGGGCACTGTGTGAAGCCTTCAATTACCACTGTAGCAGAATATTATTGAAAGATTCTCACAAAACCCAAAGAAATTCTGCTCATATGTGGAGACTGTTAGTGGCACTAAAGATCATGTCCAGACACTCAAAGGTGAGAGAGGTTCAAATGGTTCAAATGGCTCTGAGCACTATGGGACTCAACTGCTGTGGTCATAAGTCCCCTAGAACTTAGAACTACTTAAACCTAACTAACCTAAGGACAGCACACAACACCCAGCCATCTCGAGGCAGAGAAAATCCCTGACCCCGCCGGGAATCGAACCCGGGAACCCGGGCGTGGGAAGTGAGAACACTACCGCACGACCACGAGATGCGGGCAAAGGTGAGAGAGGAACTGAAATTGATGGTAGTAAAGCAAAGGCAAAAATGCTGAACTCTGTTTTCAAATGTTTCTTTACAAAGGAAAATCCAGCGGTGTTGTACCAAAATTTAATTCTTACATCACTGCAAATATAAGTGATGTAGATAATAGTGTCAGTGGTATTGAGACAAAGCTGAAATGGCTAAAATTGAACAAAGCTTCTACATCTACATATACAAAGATATTCTGCAAACCATCACATGGTGTGTGGTGGAGGGTACCCTGTACCATTAATAGTCATTTCCTTACCTGTTCACCTTCCAAATAGAGTGAGGGAAAAACGAGTGGTTATATGCCTCCATATGTGCCCTAATTTCTTGTATATTATCTTCATGGCCCTTATGCACAATGTATGTTGGAGGCAGCAGAATCATTCTGCAACCAGCTTCAAATGCCGGTTCTCTAAATTTTCTCAATAGTGTTTTTCAAAAAGAAAGCCACCTTCCCTCCAGGGATAGCCATTTGAGTAACCAAAGCATCTCTGTAACACTTGCGTGTTGTTTGAACCTACCAGTTACAAATCTAGTAGCCCGACTCTTAATTGCTTCAGTGTCTTCCTTCAATCCAACCTGGTACGGATCCCAAACACTCCAGCAATACTAAAGAATAGATTGCATAAGCATCCCACATGCAGTCTCTTTTACAGGTGAACCATCCTTTCCTTCCATTCTCCCAATGAACCAAAGTTGATCATTTGTCTTCCCCGCTGCAGTTCTCATGTGCTCACTCCATTTCATATCACTTTGCAAAGTTACGCCAAGATATTTAAATGACTTGTTTATGTCAAGCTGGACCTTAGTAATACTGTATCCAAACATTACAGGTTTGTTCTTCCTACACATCTGCATTAACTTACATTTTTCCACATTTAGGGTTAGCTGCCATTCAGCACACTAACTGGAAATTCTGTCTAAGTTATCTTGTATCTTCCTACAGTCACTCAATTTTGATATCTTACCATACACTACGGCATCATCAACAAACAACAGCTGACTGATGACCACTCTGTCTGCCAAATCATTTATGTATATAGAAAACAACAGCAGTCCTATCAAACTTCCCTGGGGCAATCCTGACAATACCCTTGTCTCTGATAAACATTCACCATTGAGGACAACATACTGGGTTACTTAAGAAGTCTTTGAGCCACTCAGCTATCCATGAACTTATACCATATGATTGTACCTTTGTTAACAGCCTGCAATGGGGCCCCCTGTTAAATGCTTTCTGGAAATCCAGAAATATGGAATCTGCCTGTTGCCCTTAATCCATAGTTCTCAGTATATCATGTGAGAAAAGGGGCAAGCTGAGCTCTTTACAGGAGCAATGCTTTCTAAAACCACACTTATCCGTCGACATAAGCTTCTCTGCCTCAAGAAAGTTTTATTCAAACTACAAATATATTCAAGGATTCTGCAGCAAACAAAAGTAAGGGATACTGGTCTGTAATTTTGTGGGTCCATTATTTTACACCTCTTACATACTAGAGTGACCTGCGCTTTTTTCCAGTCACTTGGGAGTTTGTGCTGGGTACAAGATTCATGATAAATGCATGCTAGGTAAGGGGCCAATGCCATAGAGTACCCTTTGTAAAATCGAATTAGGCTTCTATCTGGATCTGGTGATTTATTTGTTTTCAAATCTTTCAGTTGTTTCTCTATGCCAGGGATGCATATTACTATGTCATCTATACAGGAGTCTGTCTGATGATGGTATGTTTGTAGAATTCTCATGAGTGAATGATTTTTTTAATGAGAGATTTAAAACTTCAACTTTCGTTTTGCTATCTTCAACTGTCACACCAGACTGGTCAACAAGGGACTGAATGGAAGCCTTAGACCCACTAATCAATTTTACATAAGACCAGAATTTTCTTGGTTTCTCTGCTAGATCTTTTGCTAAGGTGTGACAATGGTTGTTGTACACTTCATGCATGGATCTTTTCACATAAGCATGAATCTCTACTGACTATTGCTTGTCATCATTTGTGCATTCCGTCTTGAACCGTCTGCTTCCTCAGCATCCTCCGAATTTTGTTATTAAAGCATGGTGGGTCTTTTCCATCCTTTATCCTTACTAGGCACATAACTCTCCACACCACAATTTACAATCTGCTTAAACTTTGCCTATAATTCTTCTACATCCATTTTACAGGAACTAAGTGATGTCAGTCCCCTGTCTAAGTGAGATGCTAACAACTGCTTATCTGCTCTATCTAGCAGAAACACTCACCCAGCCTTCTTGACTGATTTATTAACTTTTGTAATCACAGTCGCTATAATGACATTATAAATGCTAATCCCCATTTCTATATTGACATTGTTGATAAGATCCACCCTATTTGTAGCTACAAGATCTAAGATATTTCCATTGTATTTGGACTGCCATACTAGCTGCTCAAGACAGTTTCCAGTAAATGTGTTCAAAAGTATTTTGTATGACTGTCTGTCTGTACCCCGCATAATGAATCCATAGACATCCCAGCCTATACTCGGCAGGTTAAAGTTGCCTTCAACTAGTATTGCATGAGCTGAGTATTTACGTGCTATTTACCATAGACTTTCTTTGAATGACTCTAGAATTGTCACAGTGGAATCGAATGGCCAGTAAACATATCCTACAATTAACTTGGTTTCGCCTATATCTGTTATACGTGACCAGATAACTTCACTGTCACATTCAACTTCAACCTAAATAGAGATAGTATTTTTGTCAACTGCAATAAACACTCCTCTGGCCTCTAGTCTATCTTTCAGATAGATGTTCCATGACTCGCTAAATATCTCAGAGCATTCTCCTTCAGGTTTCAGCCAGCTCTCAGGCCTAAGAATAATTTGAGCACAAGAACGTTCCTGGAGGGCAGTAGATTTGGGAACTTTACTATCAACACTTGAAAAGTTTACTGATAAAATTATGACAGTCAAAGTGTCTTTTTTCTGAACCCCATTTGACTTCTCTTGCTGCATATTAACTGGCGAATGTTTGTCAGAGCACCTCAAATTACTGCCTAGGATGAAAAACCCTCATGTGCACTCCACAAGTACTCTGATATCCAAGTAGCTGCTTCCTCTGTGTACTGCACCCCTGACCTATTAAGGTGATTCCCACACAATAACACAGGTCTAGATATCTGCAGCCTAGACGGTCACAGAGTCGATGAAGTGATGAAGCCTTTGGTTGAGAACTTCCACTTGGCTCCAAACCAAAGGACCCAAATAAATTCTGAGAACAATGACACAAATTGTGAGCTCTGCTTGCACCTCATGTGCAAAGCCAGCCATCTTCACCACCTCCGCCAGCCACCTGTATGAAGCGAGAATGGCCTCAGAAGCCATGCAGCAGGCGACAGGGCCCAATGCAATAACCATGAGATTTTATTCCAATTTGTGACTCATTTAGACACTCTTTTAACTAGCATCTACTGTGGATCCCTCAAACAAAAAAACCATGCCCAGTAGTTAGAAGAAAGCACAGCTCACACATATCTACAAGAATGATAGTAAAAGTAATGCACAAAAATACTATCCAGTATCATTGTAGTAGAATCTTATAACATATTCTGAGTTCAAACATAATGAGGTATCTCAGAGTAACCTCCTCCATGCCAACCAGCATGGATTCCACAAACACAGATCATGTGAAACTTACTTGCAATTTTCTCACAAGACATCCTGAAAGCCACAGATCAATACAGTCAGGTAGCTGTACTATTTACTGATTCCTGAAAACCATTTGACTCTGTACCACAAATATGCTTATTATCAAAAGTAAATTCATATGGGGTGTCAAACAAAATTTGTCAAAAGATTGAGCATTTCTTAAAGAGGGAGGACACAGCATGATATCTTGTGTGGAGGGTCATAAACAAGCCTTAACAATTTTGTAATGTACAAGTAACCTCAGGTATGCCCCTGTACAGTGTTTCGACTCTTGCTGTTCATGTTGTGTGTTAATGTCCTTGCAGACAATATTAATAGTAATTTCAGATTTTTCACAGATGATACAGTTATCTATAAGAAATACTGACTGACAAAAGCTGCATAAATATTCAGTAGGCTCTTGACAAGATTTCAGAGCAGTTCAAAGATTGGCATCTTGCTTTAAATGTTCAGAAATGTGAAATTGACTACAATATCAATGAGTCACAACTGGAATTGGTCAACTCAAACACTTACACTGGGTCTGCTATATGTAATGCAGGTGGTGGGCTTCACATTGTTGGTAGAGTATTAGGGAGATTCAGTCAGTCCACAAAAGATATTGCTCACAAAACACTCATGTGACCTATCCAAGAATATTGCTCATGTGTGTGGTACCATACCAAATAGTCCTAAAGGGGATTTGAATGTACACAGAGAAGTGCACCACAAATCATAACACTTCTGTTTGAGCCATGGGAGAGAGTCGTACACATTTGCTCCTGTAGGGTTTGTTAGAAGAACATTTGACTAATTACACATGCAACAGGAAATGTAGCAATTATTGTTCTCATGCTCCATACCTGAATGGAACACAAAGAAGCCCTAATAACTGGTACAATGGCAAGTAACCTCTGCCATATGCAGAGTATGGCTGCAGATGTAGAACTATTAAGTAAAATTTCTATATCACATTGCCCAGACTTAAAAAAAGAAATATTAAAATCACCACAAAGTATCATCTTCCTACTTTAGTCAGGTAGGTGGCATAATAAGGTTTCGTATTTATCTAAAAGCTTCTAAAAATTTCCCAGTGGGGATCTGTAAATTGTAATAATTATAATTATGCTATTAATCCATTATGACTTCACATGCACTTGATTCCATGTGTGTTCTGCATAAAAACTACTTGTGTCTGCAGTTTTCAATTTGTGATTATTTTTCACATAAAGGACAACTCCTCCTTTCTCTATATGAGAAATTTGGTACAGTAGGCTCAAAAGCAACAGCATTACAGCATATGCAACAGTCATTATCATAAACATTCAATCAATTCAAGATTACTCAATCATCTCCCTGTGGAATATGGAAAATAATTAACTCCATTAAAAACAAAAATTCAAACAAGACATTAAAAAGATGTTCTTCTAAAGCATCTAGTATACTCTACATCTACATCCATACTCCACAAGCCACCTGACGGTGTGTGGCGGAGGGTACCTCGAGTGCCTCTATCGGTTCTCCCTTCTATTCCAGTCTCGTATTGTTCGTGGAAAGAAGGATTGTCAGTATGCCTCTGTGTGAGCTCTAATCTCTCTGATTTTATCCTCATGGTATCTTTGTGAGATATGCGTAGGAGGGAGCAATATACTGCTTGACTCCTCGGTGAAGGTATGTTCTCGAAACTTAAACAAAAGCCCGTACCGAGCTACTGAGCATCTCTCCTGCAGAGTCTTCCACTAGAGTTTATCTATCATTTCTGTAATGCTTTCGCGATTACTAAATGATCCTGTAACGAAGCGCGCTGCTCTCCGTTGGATCTTCTCTATCTCTTCTATCAACCCTACCTGGTACGGATCCCACACTGCTGAGCAGTATTCAAGCAGTGGGCGAACAAGCGTACTGTAACCTATTTCCTTTGTTTTTGGATTCTTCCAATGAATCTCAGTCTGGCATCTGCTTTACCAACGATCAACTTTATATGATCATTCCATTTTAAATCACTCCTAATGCGTACTCCCAGATAATTTATGGAATTAACTGCTTCCAGCTGCTGACCTGCTATATTGTAGCTAAATGATAGGGGATCTTTCTTTCTATGTATTCGCAGCACATTACACTTGTCTACATTGAGATTCAATTGCCATTTGCTGCACCATGCGTCAATTCGCTGCAGATCCTCCTGCATTTTAGTACAATTTTCCATTGTTACAACTCAGCTATATATTTAATGTATCACTTTCCTGCGGTTTCTTTTGAGCAGAGTAAAGTATGCAACTGCAAGAATGCTCTTTAGAAAAGGCAGTATGACAGAAATTAATTATTACCAACAATTTTTACTATTGACTTTCTTCTCAAAAGTTTTTGGAAAAGGTGATATATTTCAGAGTGGTTGAGTATATCCAGACATACAAGATTCTGACCCAGCAGGGCCTCTGCACTGAACATGCCATCTATCATTTCATTGACCATGTATTAAAATATCTAATTGACAAGATTTCATGTACCAGGATTTTTTGTGATCTGCATACAGCACTTCACTGTGTAAATCACAACATAGTTTTGGAGAAGCTTAAATTTTATGGCTTTCAAGGCATATTAAGTAACTGACTTCATGTTTTATTGATAAGAAGCAAGGGGTCACATTAGACGACTTACACAGCTCTTGCGATGAATCTTTTTCTGCAAGGGGACAAACCATCAACAGACATACAGCAGGAAGGAAATAAAATATGTAATAATGGTTGTTTGAAATTCAGAGTGTGTATACCGAACAGAATTTGAATTGACAATCACATATTATAGATCTTAGCAAATGATTGGTTCAGTAACATTTGCTCTGTATGTAATTGCTCATTTTGGTGACAAAAGTTTCAAAAATTAACTTATTTTCATGCACTTACAATCATTAATGTCACATGGAGTAATTTTGGGGTAATTCCTTACAAAGAGACAAAAGTATTCATGACACAGGTACATACTGTAAGAATAATATCTGGTGTCCATCCCCAAACTTCAACTGTTTAAAAAAATTAGGCATACTAACAACAGCCTCACAATATGTTTAGTCTCCTATAACGTTTCCTATACAGATTCAAGCATATTTGAAAATAATAGCTGCAGTCGTAAATGTAACACTAGGAATAAATATAGTCTCCACTGTCTAAACCTTATCCTTACGCTTGCACAATAAAGAGCAAAGTATAAAGTCATAAATGTATTTGACCATCTCTCTTGTGAATTAAAGGTGCTGGCAGACAATGAAAGTTTTACAAACAAATTGAAATAATTTATACTTGACTTCTCCCTCTACTTCATAGATGCATTTCTGAGGAGATAGTGTGCATATGATCACGTTACATTTACCAAATTTTGTTGTAAATTAAGAGAATCAAAAATTCCAGTTATGAAAACCATGTCTTATTTGTGAACCTACTGACATAATTCCACATTGTGGGGAGTTATTGAAAATATAAGCCATGGCACATGCAAAATACTAGACTAAATTAAATTATCCTGTAGCAGCTAACTACACTGTCCAGTCACATTAACAAACAACCTGTCAAAAGCCTAAATAATCATCTTTTGCAGTGCAAACCATTGAAAGGTGTGCAGGAAGAGTCAGCGAGGTTCTGGAAGGCACCTACGGGGATGTGGAGCCACACCAACTACAGTGCTGTGGCCAGCTGCACTAGGTTTCTTAGTTGAGGATCCATAGCGCAAAGAACCCAATCGAGGTGGTCCCACAGATTCTTGATTGTGTGTTAATCCAAGCAGTTTGGAGGCCACAGGAGTACAGTAAACCCATCCTGGTTCTGAACCACAAACATACACTTTGAGTTGTGTGACATGGTGCATTGTCCTGCTGGTATATGCCATCATCCTGAGGAAAAACAAACTGGCATACCTCTGCTGACCCACTGTGCCTTCCAGAATGACAAGATCATCTAGGGAATGCCACAAAAACATTCCCCAAACCATAACGCTGCCTCCTCCAGCCTGGAGCCTTCTGCCAAGTGTCTGGGGAGTGTTTGGTTTCAGATGTTTCATGCTGTACATGCCATCGACCATCTGTCTGATGGAGTATAAGATGCGATTCATCTGAAAAGACCACCTGTCGCCACTCAGTGGACAGCCAGGTGTGATACTGTCATGCAAATTCTGGCCTTCATCACAGATGAACAGCAGTCAGCATGGTTGCTTGAACCAGGTGCCTGCTGGGGAGGCCCTTATGCAGCAACAATCGCTGAATCGTCATTGAGGAGACACTGTTCACAGTCCCTTGGTTCATCTGGGTGGTGAGTTGCATAACAGCTGCAAATCTATTCACCCAGACACATCTTCATAGTCAGCATTCACCCTTGTCCTCTATGGACCATGATGCACCACAGTTTCCTGTGTGACAGTTCCGATAGCACCATTTTGCAATGCACAGTATACTTTAACCATGGTGGCACATGAATGGTTTACAAACTTAACAGTTTTGAAAATCTTCCACACTTGGCCCAAAATCTAAAGATCAAGTCCTTTTGGATGTCAGATAAATCACTCTGTTTCCACTTTACGACAAATGCACTGTTTTCTGCATCCCCCGAAAAGCTTTATATACCCTCCACTGATAGTGCTGCCACCTGCCACAGTGAGTAGTTATTGCACATGGATGTCAAACATAAGTGGTGATCACATTAAACAGGCTGGGCCATGTATAAGCAAAATGGCTCTGAGCACTATGGGACTCAACTGCTGTGGTCATAAGTCCCCTAGAACTTAGAACTACTTAAACCTAACTAACCTAAGGACAGCACACAACACCCAGCCATCACGAGGCAGAGAAAATCCCTGACCCCGCCGGGAATCGAACCCGGGAACCCGGGCGTGGGAAGCGAGAACGCTACCGCACGACCACGAGATGCGGGCATGCATAAGCAATATGTGCACTAAAGTACCATATGTACATGTATAGAGTTCTGCAAGACTTCTGTTTCTTTCATTAAAACACTGTTTTTTCAAAAGAACTGCACTCACCTATGGCACTTCATTTTATCTTGAATTTTGTAGTGCAGCATGTTCACCAGATAATCTCAACAGATGTATCCTGAACTCGACAGCCTCAGATGCTTGTGTTTTCGGCAATAGTCAATTAATATTATTCTACACTCTTAAATAAATTTTGTTTACAATATTTCTGGTTTCAGCTGCAGTTCCTTCTTCACATATTGAAAAAAATGGCATCCTTGAAGTACTTTCAGAATTTTCAATTGAAAAGAGAGATAAAGTGAAATTTAGAGGACGGGACGAAGGTGGGATCATCAGAAAATTATTGTAATGTAACAATAGGATAGTTTTGTCAGTCTTGTAACATAAATGATTATATCCAGCTTAATGAACTCAAAACATGGTTACCTCCAGTTCCCATCTGAACACCCTGCCAAAATAAAAGCAAATGGAACAGTGTATTCACAAGTGTCTCTTGGGGTGTGTTCGGTTTGCAAGATGCAGATGTCCATATACCGCATATCTGCCTCTGCCACAGGCTGCAGTGACTTCCAAGGTGCTTTCTTCTTACCTCCACATTTATTCAAAATATCTGAGCAAACTTCAGAGCAATACACTTGTGGCAATACAGCTTCATCTGAAAGAGAAACATGAGAGGAGATACTCAATGTTGACATGTGTGCAACACATGCGCGCGCGCGCGCGCACACGCGCACACACACACACACACACACACACACACACACACACACACACACACGCACGCAAGGGAAGGGAGAGGTGCTGCTTGGGTGGAAGTGTTTTCTTTTAACCATGTTTTTATTCGGTCACTTTCTTGTCTCTATGTCCATTTGGCACAACATTTGCACTGATTTTAAACTAACTTCCCAATAGGAAATGGACCTGAAATTTTAAAAATAGTGACGAATATTAACTTGCTTTCTTGTCAGTCTGTTTGGTATGGCTGGGGGTGGAGGTGAAAAAGTTTGGTAACACCTAACATCTCGGCTTCCCTGCAGGATTGACATGTTGTGTAGTAGTATATTAATTCATTCCAGGCAGTATGTGAGTGGACATCCATGAGTGAGCTGAGAGAGGGAGGAAGAGGAGTTGAATAGTGCTTTCTTGTCTGCCTGTCTGTTCAGTATAAATTTTGCAATCAATTTTAAACTAAGTTCCTGATGAGCTAAAGACCTGAAATTTTAAACATAGCTCAGAACTGGATGCCAATGCAATATTAATTTGTAAGAATGCAGAGTCTGGTGGTGGCAACACTGAGTAAAGTGTTCTCAGGTTTCTAGTCATGTCAAGTGATTAAAATTACATAAGCTGTTGGTCAAGCACTCCTTGGCCATAGTCAAGTGATATGACTGCCAGTAGGTTGCTGGTACACCCCTTATATAAACTAGGTGCTGACTGTGACATCACTGGTGCTCATGGCACTGACATGTATGGGCATACATTGACTCAGTGTTCGATACGCTTGCTTCAACCACACGATTGTAGGATCCCATGCCATACTGAGCTGCCAGCCACTATCACTAATTAGGGTGTTATTGGTGATTGTTATTTCAATGGTTTCTTTAATTACACAGTCCCAGAAACCATTAGGGCAAGCCATGATGGGCATTTCATCAAATTTTATCTGGTGAGCATTTTCTAAAGGAATCTCAGTTAAAGCAGATTCCTTAGGGTATCATAGGCGATAAAACCTCTCGTGCTCCTCTCTGCATTGTTCTACAGTGTGCACTGTTTGTCCAACATGAGACTGGCTACACTTACAAGGTATCTTGTAGATTCCAGGTGTTCTGAGACCTGCTGCATCTAATATCCTTAGACACAGTGCCATTAAAGCCTAGTTGTTTCTTTTGGTACATTGACAACACATTCATCATTTGGTCCCATGGAAATGAGAAACTTGATGACTCCTTGGAAATCCTCAAAGGTATTAACAGCAACACCCAGTTCACCTTGGAAGTAGAAAACAACAAAATGTCGCCCTTTCCCAATGTCCTCATCCACAGCAAACAAAATGGATGCTTTGGTCACAGCATCTACAGAAAACCTATCCACGTCAATCCATACTTATACACCATCAGTAATCATCACCGGGCACAGAAGTGCACTGTGTTATAAAAATTGGTGCATTATGCAAGAATGATATCAGACGTTGATAACCTGTCCCATACGTTGAGTCACCTAAGCAAGATCTTCAGGAACAATGGCTGTAGTGTTGATTAAATAAATGAAGTGATTTCAAGCAAGAATCCCAGTAAGACCACTGGCAAGCAGCAAGAAAAGAAACTTGCTTTTTTTGTTATTCTGAGGCTACATGTCAGGCAAGATAAGCCACCTGTTGAAACAATGCTAGATAAAATATAATTTCAGGCATATGACAAAAATCCACCAATTAATGAGACCAGTTAAAGATACAGCAGGTCTCAGAACACCTGGGATCTACAAAATACCTTGCGAGTGTGGCCAGTCTTATGTTGAACAAACAGTACGTACTGTGGAATAACACAGGAAGGAGCTAGTGAGGTTTTATTGCCTATGATACCACAGCATGCTTTACAAAAAGGTCACAGATAAAATCTCATAAAAAATCTTTCACATCTCTCACTAACGGTTTCTGGGATTGTGTAGTTAAAGAATGGATCCAGCGACTGTGCGGCCACATTGAACGTTGAGTCAACGTATGCCCATACATCGCAATGCTGCAAGCACTTGTGACATCACAGCTGGCAGCTAGTGTATATATAAGGGGGTGTACTACCAGCCCACTGGCAGTCATATCACTTGACAATGGCCAAGGAGTGTTTGGCCGAAAGCTTGTGTAATTTTAATCACTTGATGGTGCTAGAAACCTAAGAACTTTATTTTTCAATATTAATTTGCTTTCTTGTCTGGTGTGAGGAGAATGCTTTCTGTACCACTCCAATTTCCCTCTACGCCTGTTCTAGTCACATGTGATTTCCAGAAATAACAATTGCTGGTAAGCCTCTGTGTGAACTCAAATATCTCTAATTTTTACCTTTTGCTGCTCTGGTCATGAGTGATTGACAGAAATAACAATTGCTGGTAAGCTTCTGTGTGAACTTTAATCTCTTTAATTTTTACCTTCACAGTCTTTTTACAAGATGTAAACAGGAGGAGACAATATATTGGCTGAGTCAGGTGAAGAGAAACTGAAATAAACCTTTGTTGTAATCTCATCAAAATGTTTGAAGTGGACTGATGCATGTCACACACACAAGACTAAAAAGCAGAAAATAATTATTTAAATAAAAAAGAATTTTTAACACACCATATTTTTAAATTGGATTAAAAAATAAGAAATAAGGTCTCCTATACCAATACAGATTTCTAACCCCAAACATATAGCCCTGAAAATCTGTGATTGTAAATTTGCAATAGGTATGGAAATACTTGTAACAAAAACCAGGTTGTGCATGTAATACATAAATGATGCATGAGTAATTCACCTGTTGCATGTGTCCCATGTTTTTCACTTTAAATCTTACAAGTATTTTCATACCTATTAAAAATTCACATTCAAAAATTTTATGTATGGGTTTAGGAATCTGTATGGGGCTAGGAGAAACTATTTTATACTTTTTAGTCCAATTTAAAAATGTGGTATATTCAAAATTCATTTTCATTTGAAATATCATTGCTGATTCATTCATTTTGAAGTCAGGTAAAACAACTGTGTAAATAAAGAGATGCTTGTTGTTGTTGTGGTCTCCAGTCTGAACACAGGTTTCATCCAGCTCTCCATCCTTTTGAACTTGCTTACTGTATTCATCTCTTGGTCTCCCTCTGCTACCTTCAGAATTTCAAACAGTGTGTTCCAGTCAATACTATCAAAAGAAATTTCCAAGTTTATAAATGCAACAAAACACGGTTTTGCCTTCCCTTAATCTATTGTCTTGTGTGTTTCAACATTTCTCCAGAACCCAAACTGATCTTCCCTGAGGTTGGCTTCTACAAGTTTCTCCATTCTTCTGTATTTTGAAACAATGACTTATTAAACTGACAGTCCAGTAATATTCACACCTGTCAGCACCTGCTTTCTCTGGAATTGAAATTATTAAATTTTTCTTTCAGTTTCTTGGTAGACTCTCCCAAGGATATCAGTAGTTCTGAGGGAATGTTGTGTCTCCAGGGCCTAGTTTCAACTTTGGTCTTTCAGTGCTCAGTCAGATTCTTCTTGCAGTATCATATCTCCCATCTCATCTCCAAATGACCTGTTTCCTTTCTATAACACTGCCTTCAAGTTCATTTCCCCTGTATAGCCCCTCTAAATACTCCTTCCAACTTCCAGCTTTCCCTTCTTTGCTTTTCAGGTTTTCCACCTGAGCTCTTAATATTCATATAGCAGCCTCTCTTTTTTTAAAAAGTCTCTTTAATTTTTCTATAGACAGTATCTGTTTTCTCCTAGTTATATAGCCTTCTATATCCTTGCACTTGTCCTCCAGCCATTCCTGCTTCACCATTTTGCTCTTCCTGCCAACTCATTTTTTAGATGTTTGTATTCCCTTTCACCTGCTTCATTTGCTGCATTCTTATATATTCTCCTTTCATCAATGAAATTCAGTATCTCCTGTGATAACCAAGGGCTTCTGCCAAGCTTTCTCTTTTTCCTTATGTGAGCCTCTGCTG
Source organism: Schistocerca nitens (assembly GCF_023898315.1). Taxonomy (NCBI): domain Eukaryota; kingdom Metazoa; phylum Arthropoda; class Insecta; order Orthoptera; family Acrididae; genus Schistocerca; species Schistocerca nitens. The sequence continues at coordinate 487,304,758 of NC_064616.1, forward strand.
TATTCACTATTTCATCTCTCAAAGTAAGCCACTCATCTTCCATTCCATCCCTTTCCCCTGTTTCAATCAATCATTGCCTAATGCTCCATCTGAAACTCTCAACAGCTAATGGTCAACCTCTAAACATGTATGTTCACATTTTCAACCTTTAGATCTTTTGCACAATATAGTGCTGTATACAATGTTTACAGTTCTTATTTCTTTCTACGAATTAAATAGGATTAAGAGGGAGGTGGGAGGGGGAAGAGATTCAAACACAAGAAAATTGTATAAATGTAATTGAATGACGGAAAATAAAAAATATATCAACAATATCATCAGGGCTTACAACTTAATGCCAGCTATGGCTCCTAACTGGTCCCATAAGGTGTTTTGGATAGACTAATAATGCTTCTCAAATGAGCTGTGTTCTATATATGTTTTTCCTGTCATCTGATGCTACATTTTCACTGACGGGTAATTAACATCTTAAAATACAGTGCCTATGAATTATAGAATAAAATCCCTTACACAGTCAGTATCAGAGTAGATGAATTGCCCCCCTCCCCCCCCCCCCCCCTCAAATTTCTCCAAAAATTATCACAATGAATTTGTTGGACAAGTTTATTCTTCTAGTTCTATGGTATAACAACCATAACCTGCAGAGGATTACTTCATAGAATTCCCTTTTCTCTTTCTTTCGTACAGTTTAATGTGCTACTGACAGGTAGGCTGCAAGAGAAAATGTACCAGCTTTGCCTCAACAGCAAATAGGTGGCAGAAGGCTACAGATCTCTGCAAGACACAGTAGCTACAGTATGTCTTGAACCTCTTAGCATCTTGATAGTAGATCATATTTTATCACCAAAGTATCTTCTTCAGAGGCATAAATCCTACAAAGTTCCATCACCATCCATGTCCATGACAATAGTATTACTATAATATAAGTAGTTCTTCAGAAGAGATCCCTTGTCTGCAGTGGCAGACACAGTAAAACCTCAAGGAGGGGGCACTAAAGATATCTTGAGCTACCTTTACTTTTACCACAATAAAAAATAATCAAGTCACATGCAAAGTTTAAGAAAGTTTTATTTAAACTGATTATATACATATACAAGACAATGCCATCTTATGATATAAAAAAAATTAAAATTGTGGTTCTCTTCCTTAAATGATGAATTCTATGTTCCTATTCTTCCTGAAAAATTGCTTAATTACATCGTCAATAGGACAATCAATGTGAGGGTGACAGTGTTCAACAGAGCTAAGCGATTAAGTTGATCCTCCTCAGCCATGTCTTTGTACACCGCAGGGTTGAAAAACTTCTTTCTATGGTAGCAATAGATGCAGGTAGACAAGCAAATATTTTGTACAGTTCTCTCATGTCAGTTGTAACATGGTCCAGTGTTGGAATGAAAACAGTTCTTTTTCAATATGTCGTAGCATCATCATTATGATCAGTTTTCCTCGTGTCTCCGTCTGCCTGTAAGATGAGGAACACTCATCTTCACGTCTAACTCTTCCATAACTGCCTTTGTCTCTTCAACAATACGAGCAAAGTGGCTATCAGCATTAGCTCTCATGCTGTTGTACACCTTGATTGTCGAATCTAATTTTGCTTTTGCCATCGCGATGTCCAAGCTAGAGTCTTGTAAGATTTTGCCGACTGGATATGTTATGCTCATAATGTCTCTCAGTGTAAACAGAGTGATAATAAACTTTCTGTTAGAGAGAGCTTGAAGGAGAATATTGGCTTTGGCAGCAGTAGTTTTATCCCTCCAACACCATATTTCTTTAAGAACTTTGCAAACTGTTCCAAGATCAGCTGTGAATTGAATAACAGCGTCATGTCACTCAACTCATCTTGTTTGACAATGTGACTGTACCGAGTGTTTTAGGTGACTCTTCAATGTTGCAAACTGCTTGCTAGAGCCTGTAAAGAATGATAATACTTCTTCAATAGTACCAAGTGAGTTTCTCACACTTGTAACTTTGCAACTGCGAGAGACAGCAAGGTTGAGCCGATGACTTTGACATGGTGCCACTTGCACATTGATGGCTCAGCTGCTTTTAATTCTGACATATTAACTAAGCAACCATCACAGCCTATACCCACACAGTTATCCAATGACAGAGAAAGGCTTTCCATTCTCGTTAGAATTGTAGTACCTAATACTTCACCAGTAACATTACGCTCTTCATCTTGACTCTCTTGAGGTTCATCATCAATGTTTCCACTACAATCATTGTCTTTATGGATGTCAACAAAACCCAAAAATCTTTCATGTAATTTGCTGTTGTTATCTACACATCTTGCAGCTAAACTCAGTGGGGCGATGTGCCCTACGTCCTTAATCTCATCGAAGATTATGCTGTAATAACGAGAATCTTTGATTCCCTCCAGTATTCTCGATAACTTCGCTGTTTCACAGCATGAAATAAGTTCATTACACGTTGTTTTACTTATGTAAGTGGTGTTCACTTTAGTGGTCTCAAGGTGATGTTTTAGTTGCAAGTCTCTGGTGTCAATTCTAAATCTCTGAAGAGCTCTAAAGTTTCCCTCATTACTCACTAAACTTTCATGGTCATTTTTGTTTTCTAATAGACTCCCATCATCTCTATGCTCCTGCAGAGGAATATTTTGCTTTCCATGAAGTATGATTGCTTTTATTATAGGTACAAGATAGTCTCTGTTTTCCTTAATGCTTTCCATTCTCTGTCTTGACAATTTATTTAAGACCTCAAGTTTGCGGTTGTCTCATGCCACCAAAAATAGTTTTGCATCTGTTAATGCTTCAACGAGGTACTTCAACTGAGAGTGGGTCTCAAGGTCACCATCTTTACCAGTAAGTTTGGCAAACTTCGTTAGTGGTTCAGTCACAAGTTTCTTGGCGATAATTGATTTCTTTCCTCCAACCATTTCATTATTCACAAAAATTGAATGGTTAATTCAAAGAAGTCCCTTTTTAACTTGTGAGAACACCAGCCATGGATACTGTTCAAAGTGATTATTGTGCACCTGCTTGCATTCAAACTGTTCCCTCTTCTTGTGCTTGGAAGAAGGAAAGATATAACCTTTTTCAGGTTTCCTTGGATCTGTGAGAAGCTTCTGTTTTATATCATCAGCAATATTTCCTGATGCTAATAGATCCAAATAATTGCCAATATCTGTGGGATTAAAGAAATCAGTTGATGAACTTTGTTGTGGAACACAAAATTGTTGAGGCTTTCGTGGCCACTTGTTGACAAACTGCCTATTGGCTTCTGTCTCGGATTCTTCGGCCGAAGTTCATCTAATGATTTTTCTGACGTTTCGCCAGCACGAGTGGCTGGCATTGTCAAAGCTTCACCCTCCAATGCCAGCCACTCGCGCTGGCGAAACGTCAGAAAAATCATTAGATGAACGTCGGCCGAAGAACCTGAGCCAGAAGCCAATAGGCAGTTTGTTGTGGAAGTTTCGACGAAGTGCTAGGCTCTGCCTATACATCTGGTGGTGTTTTTGCAACTGAATAGTGACCGGAATTTTCAGATGTTTCTATTTCTCTTTTTCTTATTACATAACAATCTATTTTATTATATTGTTATGACATAGGTAAATTAGATGCCAATTATTCTCAAATAAACACTTCATTCGCACTGAAAAATGTAACACTAGTACACTTAGCACTAAAATACACATGGTCACACTTCACATATTTCTAATATCATTAAGCACAATACTGACTGAAGTCTGTGGTAATAGCCAATAATTGCAGTTGTTCACTTTTTATCACTCTCAAGTTATCGTGATGATTTTAGCTTTCAAACTGACTACCTGGTAGTGACTCTGCTTCCCCTATATATGCGGCTCAGTCGTTCTGAGAACTTTCACTGCCAGAATGTTTGCTTCCAGACTTTTATGGAGTGTGAACAAATACCTACTGTGAAAGTGACAGGCCAATATCTACCTTATGACGTATAATATAAGGGCGAGTTTCCAATGATGATGTCATTTGGCAATTTGTGTGTGTGGAACGTTTACTGCCAATTTTGTTCCTTTCTAGTGCATTCGATAGTGTCTTGTAACAATATTTTTACTGAGAAATTACTATGAAATACTATTATTAATACTTCACAATCAGCTGATCTCTCTCACTCTTGACTGATCTTCACACTTGCACTTGCTAAAACTAGGACTTTTTACTTATTCATTCTTCAGTCTTAATATTTCTGCTTCTGAATGTAAACTACCTTCTCTTTTGGTGAGTAGTCCGTATTTATAACGCTACTTATCGAAGGTTCTCTGTACAAGAAAACAGTAGAATATTTGTGACTTTTATCAAACAAATCCGCGACTTTTCTTGTAGGTATGTATCAGCTATCTATGTACCAGATAGAAAGGTATGAAATACAATGACACGGATGCGCGTGCTGCATAGGAAAGTACAGCTACTCGATAACTCAATTCAGTCGAGTCGACTGATAAAAGAAACGAATTAATAGCATGTGGGCTGACTGGTTGGGGCAACACGGGTGGCAACGTGGGGGGCCCCGCAAGGGGGGTAAGGGGGGGGGGGGACGCATGCGCCCTGCGTGCTCTCCATATGTATCCACCACTGCTTGTCTGACATTATTTGCAATGATTATGTTGCCTTTGTCATGATTTATGATCATGCAGCCAACAAATTCACCTACACTTTTTATTTCTTTCTATATGAAGTTGTACTTTCCACAAGCAAAAAGTTAGGTATTAGAGTACAAATTCCTCTGTAAGCTTTTGTGAATAATTAATCTGCACTGGGTGTATTTAATATAGCAGGATACTAAAGTGACATAAATTCCCACATAGTTCCAAATCTTAAAGGTATGCAACTGCTTGAAACACCAGATAAAATGATCTTATCAATACAAAAGCAAAGACAGCTTCATCAGACATTTAAGTGAAGTCAAAGCCTTGTTGACAAACAAAGTTGTATGAGGCCAAAATGAGAGCAAAGAAAGCATCTACATCTACATCTACATTTATACTCTGCAAGCCACCCAATGGTGTGTGGCGGAGGGCACTTTACGTGCCACTGTCATTACCTCTCTTTTCTGTTCCAGTCGCGTATGGTTCATGGGAAGAACGACTGTCTGAAAGCCTCTGTGCGCACTCGAATCTCTCTAATTTTACATTCGTGATCTCCTCGGGAGGTATAAGTAGGGGGAAGCAATATATTCGATACCTCATCCAGAAACGCACCCTCTCGAAACCTGGCAAGCAAGCTACACCGCGATGCAGAGCGCCTCTCTTGCAGAGTCTGCCACTTGAGTTTGCTAAACATCTCCGTAACGCTATCACGGTTACCAAGTAACCCTGTGACGAAACGCGCCGCTCTTCTTTGGATCTTCTCTATCTCCTCCGTCAACCCAATCTGGTACAGATCCCACACTGATGAGCAATACTCAAGTATAGGTCGAACGAGTGTTTTGTAAGCCACCTCCTTTGTTGATGGACTACATTTTCTGAGGACTCTCCCAATGAATCTCAACTAACAATTAATTTTATATGATCATTCCACTTCAAATAGTTCCGCACGCATACTTCCAAATATTTTACAGAAGTAACTGCTACCAGTGTTTGTTCCGCTATCATATAATCATACAGTAAATGATCCTTCTATCTATGTATTCGCAATACATTACATTTGTCTATGTTAAGGGTCAGTTGCCACTCCCTGCACCAAGTGCCTATCTGCTGCGGATCTTCCTGCATTTCGCAACAATTTTCTAATGCTGCAACTTCTCTGTATACTACAGCATCATCCGCGAAAAGCCGCATGGAACTTCCGACACTATCTACTAGGTCATTTATATATATTGTGAAAAGCAATGGTCCCATAACACTCCCCTGTGGCACGCCAGAGGTTACCTTAACGTCTGTAGATGTCTCTTCATTGATAACAACATGCTGTGTTCTGTTTGCTAAAAACTCTTCAATTCAGCCACACAGCTGGTTTGATATTCCGTAGGCTCTTACTTTGTTTACCAGGCGACAGTGCGGAACTGTATCGAACGCCTTCTGGAAGTCAAGGAAAATAGCATCTACCTGGGAGCCTATATCTAATATTTTCTGGATCTCATGAACAAATAAAGTGAGTTGGGTCTCACACGATTGCTGTTTCCAGAATCCATGTTGATTCCTACAGAGTAGATTCTGGGTTTACAAAAACGACATGATACGCGAGCAAAAAACATGTTCTAAAATTCTACAACAGATCGACGTCAGAGATATAGGTCTATAGTTTTGCGCATCTGCTCGACGACCCTTCTTGAAGACTGGGACTACCTGTGCTCTTTTCCAATCATTTGGAACCTTCCATTCCTATAGAGACTTGCGGTACATGGCTGTTAGAAGGGAGGCAAGTTCTTTCGCGTACTCTGTGTAGAATCGAATTGGTATCCCGTCAGGTCCAGTGGACTTTCCTCTGTTGAGTGATTCCAGTTGCTTTTCTATTCCTTGGACACGTATTTCGATGTCAGCCATTTTTTCGTTTGTGCGAGGATTTAGAGAAGGAACTGCAGTGCGGTCTTCCTCTGTGAAACAGCTTTGGAAAAAGGTGTTTAGTATTTCAGCTTTACGCGTGTCATCCTCTGTTTCAATGCCATCATCATCCTGGAGTGTCTGGATATGCTGTTTCGAGCCACTTACTGATTTAACGTAAGACCAGAACTTCCTAGGATTTTCTGTCAAGTCGGTACATAGAATTTTACTTTCAAATTCACTGAACGCTTCACGCATAGCCCTCCTTACACGCCGGCTGCGGTGGCTGAGCGGTTCTAGACACTTCAGTCCGGAACCGCGCGACTGCTACGGTCGCAGGTTCGAATCCTGCCTCGGGCATGGATGTGTGTGATGTCCTTAGGTTAGTTAGGTTTAAGTAGTTCTAAGTTCTAGGGGACTAATGACCTCAGATGTTAAGTCCCATAGTGTTCAGAGCCATTTGAACCATTTGAACCCTCCTTACGCTAACTTTGACATCGTTTAGCTTCTGTTTGTCTGAGAGGTTTTGGCTGCGTTTACACTTGGAGTGTAGCTCTCTTTGCTTTCACAGTAGTTTCCTAACTTTGTTGTTGAACCACGGTGGGTTTTTCCCGTCCCTCACAGTTTTACTCGGCACGTAGCTGTCTAAAGCGCATTTTACGATTGCCTTGAATTTTTTCCATAAAAACTCAACATTGTCAGTGTCGGAACAGAAATTTTCGTTTTGATGTGTTAGGTAGTCTGAAATCTGCCTTCTATTACTCTTGCTAAACAGATAAACCTTCCTCCCTTTTTTATATTCCTATTAACTTCCATATTCAGTGATGCTGCAACGGCCTTATGATCACAATGTGGGAAACAATCCGTAAGTTAGAAAGTAAAATTTTGCTGAGCAATCTGACTAAAAATCTTACAAAACTTTGGTCTTAGGTAAAAATCAGTAAGTGGATTGAAAGTATCTGTTCAGTCACTAAGTCACCTTAATGGCACCAAAACAGAAGATTCATTAGAGAAGGCTGGCATACTAAATTCATTCTTGTGAAATTATTTCAGTGTCAAAGGTCATAATATGGCTCCTCCTTTCAATCATTGCACAGACACCAAAATGGGAGCCACTGAGGTAAGTGCGCACAAATTGGATAATTACCTAAAATCACCCACTGGTCTAAAGGCATTTGGACTACGGAGATACCTATAAGATTCTACAAAAATTATGTGAAAGAAGTTACTTCTCTTCTCACAGCAATTTACTATTGATCAGAATACTGAATAGTACCAAGTGATTTGACAAAAGTGCACATCACTTCCATTCAAGGAAAGTCGCCAGAGATACGCACATAACATTTAATTATAGGTCTACATAACCATCACTGATGTCAGTCTGTTGTACAATTATGGAATACATTTTATGCTCATGCATTATTACCTGACCTCTTTGGGTGGTGAAAATCTCCTCTATATAATCAACATGGCTTCCTCAAACAGAGATCCTGTAATAGATAAGTCACTCTGTTCACCCATGAGTTCCATAGAGCTGTAGACAGTAGAGACCAGGTTGAGACCATGTTCCTTGACTTCTGAAAATCATTCTATACAGTTCTCCACTATTTTTAGGAAACAAAATATGAGCTGAGTGTCACAGTAGATTTATGACTCCACTGAGGGCTTCCTAGCAAACAGACTGTGAGAAGTTGATCTCAATGGGACAAGTCAACATAAGCAAAAGTAGAATGTCTTGAAGGAGTGTTCTAGGGCCATTACTGTTTGGGACATGGATGAATTATAAAGTAGATAAGACCAGAGGCTCCACAGCATTGTTTGCAGTTGATCGTGATGTCTACAGGGCTGTTCCAGGAGCAATGGTCAATATTCTGGGATATCACAGGAACCCTCATTTGAAGCAAAAAGCTTCATATGAATGGTTTCCAGGATAGAACACATTTAATGTATATTTGTTTTTAGGCTATTGGCAGGCAGGCAGGCAGGCAGGCATGCATATCCAACTTCTTTGACATTTTAGTCTAGTCCACCCTACATCACTGCTTTGAACCTCTTTGCTTGGGATACCTTTCTGCCATTAAACCAGCCCATTTAATGCACAGTTGTCCTTGTTGTGTTGTGAATGAAGTAGTGTGAGAGATTGATAGTGTGTCAGAGAGAAGCATCAGTCAGTTAAGTTTTGTACATGCACTAGCTAAAATGCCACACATCTACACAAATGAAGGATATGCAGATATGGTGCATGGTTATGGCTTCTGTGATGGTAGTGCACCAGCTGCTGTTGAAGAATATTGTCTGCACTTTCCAGCAGGTGATATTCTTGATCATAGAGTGTTTACCAGAGTTTTCTGCACAATGCATGAAACAGGATTTCTTTCAAGTCCCCATCTTTTTCTGAAAATATAGCTAACAATCTGTGGTCAGAGAGCAGTAGATCATTGAAATGTTGCAGTGTAGACCTACTTCCAGCACATGGCAACTATCTGCATATATCAATGCCCGGCAAACACATGAATGACCAACATTACATGTGGACATCTTAAACTCATTTCACATACAGCTTGTCCACAATCTCTGTGATGACAACAATGCCACATGACTTGAATTTTGTCACTGGTTAAATGACTATCATCATTTTTTTTCATTAACACTATTCACTGATGAAGCCACATTTACATGGAATGGAGCCAACAATACATTTAATTATCATAGATGGTCGCAAGTAAATTGACACACTACAGTGGAAACCAATTTCCAAGCTCATTTTTTGATCAATGTTTGGTGTTCATAAGCAATAACACTGTTTGGAAAATTAATTTGTTTCACATCTTGAGGAAGTTCCTTTGACTGTGCAGACTGCAATGTAATAGCAGCATGATGGAACCACTTCACATTTTACCAGATTTGTGAGGGAACATCTCAACTGCATTTACCCTAATCACTGGCTTGGTCATGGTAGTGCAATTAAGAAGACACAAGATTGCCAGAATTTAAGCCATCAGATCTTTTCTTGTTTTATAGGGTTGGATGAAGGCTGAGGTGTAAAAAGGAAATATGAATATGTAGGATGAACTGTTTGGTTTAATCATAGATGTAGCTGTCCTCATTAGGGAACATGCAGAGGTCTTCAGATAAGCAACACAACATATTCTTCCAAGAATGCACACATGTACTGAAGTTGAAACTGGGATATTTAAACATTTATTGTGAAGTGTACAACAGCTGCAATGCGACACGTACAAGAATACCTAAGGCGAATGTGTTAAAAATTCATAGTTTTCAACTGATACTTTGTAAAACATATATATTTACTAATTCTTGTATATGTGTAAACCTGAAAATTTATTGGATAACACAGAAAATACATAACAATGTCCATTAAACGTGTTGTATCTCAAAAACCATTCAGAATATAGTATACATCCATGTCAAGTTTATTTCTGTTTATCCCTGAATACTGACCATTACTCCTGGGACATCCTATATAGTAAGGTAACAAGGCCAGAAAGATGTAGCAGAATGCAAGACGACCAGCATAAGGTGCAGGGTTTGGTAGGTCACCCTGAATGTAAATAAAGGTAACATTTTGTGTGTAAATGGGAGAATAGATCCATTAGCATTTAATTACACTATTTTTCATAAGTTATTATAAAGAGTAAAACTGTAATTTACCTCAGAGTGACCTTTTGGAGCAAGCTAAAGCGAAATGACCACATTACACCTGTGTTATGGAAAGCAGATGCCAGGTTGACATTTGCTGGGAAGTATTTAAGAAATGTTATTTATCGTAAAAGTAAAAGGCTTATGAAGCAGTTGTCTGCTTGACTCCTAAACATTCTTTGTCAGTCTTGGACCCTAACCAAATTGGATTAACAGAATAGAGAGGGATATGAAGAGGGTCCAATAAAGAGCAGACTGTTTCATGGCAGGTTATTTTAGTAAGTGTGACAGCGTTATGGAAATGTAAGTGTGACAGCATTATGGAAATTCTCAACAAATTAAAGTGGCAGATCTTACAAGAGAGATTTTGTGCATCATGGACAGGACTACTATCAACATTCTGAGTGTACACTTCCTGAAGAATCGGGAAATATATTACTTCCTTCCACACATGTCATGATCATGACAAGAAAATCACAAAAATTAGAGCTCATAAGGAAGCTTATGGATGGTAGTTGTTCTACTGTGCCATTTGCAAATGGAACAGGGCAGAGTAAGAGTAAGATATTTCCAAATATGCTGTGTGTGTAGAGCACATGGTAGTTCCACATACTTCTGGCATGAATATAAGTTGAAATATAACATGTGGAACTTAGAAGCTGGTGTTACTTCATATTGCAGTTAGCAAGATACTGCAATATAGAGTGGAGTTCCTGTAGGATAGAGCCCACTGTTTGGTTAAAAGGATTGTACACACACAGGTGAGACCACATGGTTTATGAAGTAATGTACAAGCAGGCAGATGCAATGAGAGGGGGTGGGCTGAAGCATCATGGAGGGCCCAAGTCTCTCAAGGGTTCAGATCCCCCAGGGTGCTCAATTGGCAAATATTAGATAGCTATTGTAAAATAAATTTTGTATTGTATTGGTTTTTGGAACATTCCCAAAACTGGAAACATTGATCAGTCAAAAGAGATTAAACACATTTCAAACATCATCAACTTTCTACTCACCATCCAAGAAGCAAGAAATACTGTAACAATGAGCACACAAGCACCTTGCCTTAGGTCACAACCTAAGATACACAAAAATGGGACCCCCATCAGGCCTATAGTGAACTGCAGGGACAGCCCAACATTCAAACTCAGCAAAATGCTCTTCAAAATTCTCAAAGAAGCATACACATTCAATAATGAGACAACACTTAAAAACACAACAGAATTTACACATGTCAAAAACATAGAAGTACCTGATGAAGCCACACTTGCCTCATTTGACATAAAAAACCTTTATTCCTCTGTGCCTATAGATCCCACACTACAGATAATCAATGCCAACCTACAAAAGCACAAAAAATCACTTCAACTCAAATTTCTGAACTAATGGACCTGCTTGAATTCACACTTTCACACAACTACTTTAAAGTTAACCGTAAAATCTACATACAAACAGATGGTATGGCAATGGGCTCGAATCTTTCTGGATTGCTAGCTGAAATATTTATACGTAACTTAGAAGACAAAATCCATAATTCCAATCACCACCTCCTCAAAAATATCATCTACTACTACAGATATGTAGATGATACCATCATTTTAATCAAAGGCACTAAAGACGACATCAGTAAGTTGAACCAGTTATTCAACTCCCATGAAAACATAAAATTTCATAGTTGAACACCAATCAGATGACAGTATAAATTTCTTAGACATTACCATTCGAAGCTTGAAATTTATCAGAAGCCTAACACAACACATACTACAATCCACAACTCCTCTTGTCACCCCACAGGCCACAAAATGGCAGCATTCCGGTACATGAACAATAGAGCTATCCAATTACCACTCTCTGAAGACAAATGTGATCAAGAAATTGAAATAATAAAACAAACAGCTATTGCAAATGGTTATAACAGCTCCACAGTAGACACTCTAAAACACTCAATAATGGCAAAGCAATCACAAAAAACTTCCATACAATCCTCTTTCTAGGTAACATTTCATATCATACTGCCAATGTCTTCAAAAGAAAAGGCATAAACATATCCTTTACCACAGACAACAAGTTTGGACCGAAGTTACCCCACAGCATCAGCACACGAAACCCTCTTCATCACACAGATGTGTACCAAATTGAATGTTTGGACTGTGACTGCTTCTACATAGGCCAGACAGGCAGATCATTTGAGATTAGATTCAAAGAACTAAAGCACTAAAAAACAAAAAATACCACACATCAGCAATAGCTACCCACCTGCATGAAACAAAACGCTATGTCGACAACACAAGTATCAGCATCCTACACATCCAACAAAAGGCAGGAAACTAGACATCCTCGAAACACTCCAAATATACAAGCACCAAGCCAAACAACCTGAATACATCTTAAATGAAAAAAATGACAATATTTACACACACACACACACACACACACACACACACACACACACACACACACACACCCTCATACATTTGACAAGGTGTTTAATACAAAATATCTATGTATTCGGTTTCCTGATGGGAACTGGAGGTAACCACGTTTTGAGTTCATACAGTCACTCTTTCCACCCTCTTCCTCCATCTCATTTCTCTTTCTCTTCCTCTTCCTCCCCCTCTGCCTCCAGCCTTTCATATCTAAATATGAATAACAACCAAAAGTGTTATTTGTGTATAATTTTACCACTGTAGCCAATATGATTTATATACCACCTGAAGTATTTATTCCAATGAATGTATTCAACACCTCAAACAACACCTCCACGCCGGCCGCGGTGGTCTCGCGGTTCTAGGCGCGCAGTCCGGAACCGCGCAACTGCTATGGTCGCAGGTTCGAATCCTGCCTCGGGCATGGATGTGTGTGATGTCCTTAGGTTAGTTAGGTTTAAGTAGTTCTAAGTTCTAGGGGACTGATGACCACAGCTGTTAAGTCCCATAGTGCTCAGAGCCATTTGAACCAACACCTCCACATCCTTTAAAAGATTTATTCTGTAATAATGTTGTTAGGACGTATATTCTTTGGACTTTCTGACAATGTTTGATTGAAACAGGGGAAAGGGATGGAATGGAATGTTTTCTCTTCTGCTATATGATCCATGCACCCAATAGACACTGATGCCATATTTGTTTACAAAATATGACAGTATACATGTGATGTGTTACGACTGTGAAAGGAACCTGTGACCACTAGAGGTACTTCATTTTACTTATTTTATGTTTACTGTTAGATACACATTTAATTTTTTGTCAAAAGAAACCCAAAACCATGTTCTGAAATAGTGTTTTGTTTCTCCACTAGACAGTGCCACAAGTTCCCCCAAAAAATCATAACACACACAAATGTCATATTAACAAATGTAAATCTGCCTGATGATGGAGGTTTAAACCTTTGAAATGCATTATGGAGATAAATTAACAGTGACTGGCAACAGTGAACTGGTGTTTCATTTAATATTGATCAGTCATCAGTTCATAATAGAGGTCAGTGTTGCTAAGTCACCAATATCACACAGACTCCCATATGGAGGACATAGTAATAGGCATCCCTCATGTAGAGAAGTAACTAAAAGAGTTGGAAAAAAACGCGTCAGCAGGTCCAGATGGAGCCCCAATTCAGTTTTACGAACAGTATTGCATGACATTGGCCCCTTACTTAGCTTGCATTTATCGCAATTATTTCACCCAGGGCAAAGTTTCTAGGCACTGGAAACAAGCACAAGTAACTCCCGTATATAAGAAGGGTAAAAGAATGCATTTGCAAAATTATAGACCAATATTGTTAACATCAGTTTGCTGCATAGTTGTAACATAGTCTCAGCTAGAATATAATAAATTTCCTTTAGACTGAAAATCTTCTGTCCACAGATCGGAATCATTTTAGAAACCGTCACTCATGTGAAACTCAGCTCACACTTTTCTTACACAATATCCTGTGAACTATGGATGAAGGACAAAATCAAATTCCATATTCCTAGATCTCCAAAAAGCGTTTGGCACAGTGCCCCACACAAGACCGCTAAGAAAAGGTACCAGCATACAGAATAGGTTCACAGATATGTGAGGAGCTTGAAGACTTCTTCAATAATAGAACCTAGTATATTTTCCTCAACAGTGTGCATTCACCAGAGACAAGGGTATTGTCAGGAGTGGTAGGACCACTCTTATTCTCTGTACACATAAATGATCTGACAGATAGTATGAACAGCAATTTGTGGCTCTTTGCTGATGATGCTGGGGTGTGCTGGGACATTGTCATTATGTGACTGTAAGTGGCTGCAAGATTAGTCAGACAACATTTCTAGCTCATGTGATGAATGACAACTAGCTCTAAATGTAGAAAAATGTAAAATAATGCAGATAGGTAGAGAAAACAGTCTTGTAATGTTTGAATACAGTGTTGATAGTATGTTGCTTGACACAGTCATGTTGATTAAATATCTAGGCATAATACTGCAAAGCGATGTAACGATTGTAGTTGGGAAGGTGGTTAGTCAACTTTGATTTATTGGGAGAATTTCAGGAAAGTGTGTTTCATCTGTAAAGGAGAAATGTAAAGAACACTAGTGCAATCCATTCTCGAGTACTGCTCAAGTGTTTGGGATCCCTACCTTGTCAGATTAAAGGATGACAACAAAGCCATTCAGAGATGGGCTCCTAGATTTGTTACTGGTGGGCTTGATAAACATGTAAGTATTATGGAGATGCTTTGCGAACTCAAATGGGAATGAAACTTCCTGGCAGATTAAAACTGTGTGCCGGACCAAGACTCAAACTCGGGACCTTTCGAGTCTTGGTCCGTCACACAGTTTTAATCTGCCAGGAAGTTTCATATCAGCACACACTCCACTGCAGAGTGAAAATCTCATTCTCAAATGGGAATGCCTGGAGGGAAGGCATCATTCTTTTCAAAGAACACTTCTGAGAAAATTTAGAGAACTGGTGTTTGAAGCTGACTGCAGAATGATTCTACTGCCACTAACGTACATTTTTATGTAAGGACCACATAGATAAGGTAAGAGTAACTAAAGCTCTTGTGGAGGCATACAATCATTCATTTTTCACTCACTCTATTTGTGAGTGGAACAGAAATGGGTATGACTAGTAGCGGTACAAGGTACCCCTGGTCACACACCACATGCTGGCTTGTGGTTTATGCATGTAGATGTAGATTATTATAGTTACATCTCCACCAACATAAGAGTGCACATGGCAGTTCACCCTTATTTTGGCTATTCTACGAACGAATAAAAGAATGTGTGCACAGCTATAGGGCACAGATATGTTATTAGCTCACTAATTGTGTATGTGTCACGTGAATGTCTTTTGGGATTGTTATTAGATGAGCAATGCTTGCTTTACTTTGTTTCTAATAACCTAGTATTTGAAAGCAATGGAAATGTTAATAAAAAAACATTTTATTTAGAAATTGCAAATTTTAGCACCACCGATATGGCAAGTTGAATTTTTGCCTGTTGTCTTCCAAAAATTGGTTAATAAGACTAAAAAGCAAGTAAATTTTTCCATCCCTATGTCAGGGCGTATAACCAGACAAGGAAAAAAATCTACCAGGTAAAAACACACTTTTTCTGTGTTAAGTGGCAGTATATTTGCTGTCGGAACTGTAAAACTTATCAATCCTTTGGCTGGTTATCATTTTATACACAAGCATAGAATTTCCCTACACTTTAGAAAACGAAATTCAGGGGGGAAAATACATATTTTCAAAAGGTCTTTGATTTGCAACATTAACGCTGCATGTTTTCTTATTATGGAGGTATAAATTTGAATTCCACCAAACACCGCATGTTACTTTCCGAAGCATTGAAATCGAGACTGAGATGCACTTTTGTAACCAAGTCATAGCTTATGTCATGTGATGACAGCAGATATTCAGAGCATAGGACATATGATGTTGTCAGCCAATACCAACATCACTGTTCAGTAGCGCGAACACACAAACAGAAAAAGTTAATATTTTAAATTAATATACATAGAGTTGCTACAAGAAAAGCAAAGCTTTCACATATAATATTGGTCTCTAATGTTAATAAGCTGCAAGAGAAGCTAAGCTTTCACATATAAAGTTGATCTTTTCTGCGCATGTTCACTTTACGATATATCACACAAATGTGCCAGTAAAATTTTTAACAATGACTAAATGTCTGATCTTATGGGCTCAAAATTCTTCTAAATGGCTCATCATCAAAGAGATGATTTTTAAATGAGAGTCAAATGCTCTGTGATTTAAGAAATTCATTGTATATTCTCACACGTAGTTCAACCGGCATAAAAGGAAATTTACTTTGAAAGTGTGGTGTCACTGCCAGACACCACACTTGCTAGGTGGTAGCCTTTCAATCGGCCGCGGTCCATTAGTATACGTCGGACCCGCGTGTCGCCACTGTCGGTGATTGCAGACCGAGCGCCACCACACGGCAGGTCTAGAGAGACTTACTAGCACTCGTCCCAGTTGTACAGCCGACGTTCATAGGAATGGTTCACTGACAATCACGCTCTCATTTGCCGAGACGATAGTTGGCATAGCCTTCGGCTGCGTCATTTGCTGCGACCTGGCAAGGCGCCGTATTCAATTGATATTTATATTGTGAAGCATGTATCATCAAGAGCGATGTTCTACAATTATGGATTAAAGTTAAGTATTCAGCCCACTACGTTCTTTCTTTATTAGACGCAACTCCTTTAATTGTTCCAGACCTCACGCCAGTCTGCGTGAGCTTTGAACGCGTGTATTTCGGCCTCCTCTAGCGGTGCGGTGTTGGCTCTTCTGCCAACACTTCAGAAAGCAACACTTTTCAAACCACCATTCACAATACTTTCCCGCAACCTGTTAGAAATAGATCCGTTTCAGCAGTTTCCAGAGAGCACCAGATAACAGGCACCACCATGCTTGTGCAGCTACGATGATGCTGGAAGCCTGTATGTTCATATGTGTAGAACGTTAAAAGATCTTACATTAAGTCATAAAAGAAACAAGACATCTGGGGATACTCCAAGAGCATCGGAATTTCATGAACAATACTAAAATGTGCACATTTAAAGTGCATACTTAAAGTGCACATTCGTATGTCCAGATTCTCAATAAAGTAGGCCTCGAACTGATGTTAAGTTTTGCAGTGTGGTTTTTGGGATGCAAATTTTCTTGGAGTACCAGTACTGTATTATCTCATGTTTGGTCACGGGTTTAGTTATCTTGCAATTATTCTCCAGTTAGGCATTGTTACATGTTCATGCAAAAAGTTTTCCACCCTACTTCCAGAATAGAACTTAAGCAGCTGCTAGCTGGGGACTGTACAACTGGCCCTTACTAGTGTAGCAATCTGGCCAAAAATTTTCTGTCAAAATTTCATTTTCCTGGCTACACCAAGAAGATAATATGTAGTCTTTCTTTACTTGTTATTCCTGTTAGTTGTTTATTTCCACTTTTGTAGTCTGAATCTATGGATTTCACTACTAATTATAGCAACGCTGCTCATTTGCAAATATAATCAATCATATAATCACACAGCACTTGGCATTCATCCATTCGGCTTTACTCCACAAAGGTCATATAGCCCTGTCCCCTTTTGTCTGCAGGAAAGTTTCCTAGATGCAATGAGGATTCCCCTGACAGAGACATCATGTACACTATGCACACATTCAAAAATCAACTTGTGATTCATTCAGAAATCAACTTAGAATGCTTTCTCTGAGAATTACTTTGAACAATTAGTTCATGAGCCCACACGAATTGTAAATGGTTGCGAAAACACACTTGACCTCTTAGCCACAAATAATTTTAATCTAACAGAGAGTGTCATGACAGACACAGGGGTTAGTGAACACTAGGTCTTTGTAGCAGGGCTTAAAACCATATCAACCAACACTACTAAAAATAAATGCGAAATATATCTATTTAAGACAGCAGATAAAAATTCGCTTGTTGCCTTCCTAAGAGAGAGAGTCTCCATTCCTTCCAAGCTAATTATGTAAGTGTAGACCAGATATGGCTCAAATGCAAAGATACAGTATCGACAGCAATAGATAGATTCATACTGCGTAAGTTAGTAAGAGATGGGACTGATCCACCATAGTACACAAAACACGTCAGAACACTGTCGCAGAAGCAACGAAAAATGCGTGCCAAATTCAGAAGAATGCAAAATCCCCAAGGCTGGCTAAGTTTCACGAAGCTCAAAATTTAGTGTGGATGTCAATGCGAGATGCTTTTAATAGTTTCCACAATAAAACATTGTCTCAAAATATGGTAGAAAACCCAAAGAGATTCTGGTTGTATGTAAAGTACACCAGTGGCAAAAAACAGTCAATACCATCACTGTACGATAGCGATAGAAATGTTACCGATGATGGTGTTACTAAAGCAGAGTTACTAAATACAGTTTTCCGTAATTCCTTCATGAAAGAAGACAAAGTAAATATTCCAGAATTTTGATCCAGAACAGCTGTTAGCATGAGAGACATAAAAGTAAATATCTTAGGTGTTGTGAAACAACTCAAATAATTTAAGAAAGGCAAGTCTTCCAGTCCAGATGGTATACCAATCAGGTTCCTTTCAGAGTATGCAGACACAATAGCACCTTTCTTAGCAAACATATACAACTGCTCACTTGATGAAAGGTCTGTTCCTAAAGACTGGAAAGTAGCACAGGTCACACCAATATTCAAGAAAGGAAATAGGACTAACCCATTAAATTACAGACCCATATCACTGACCTCAATTTGCAGTAGGATTTTGGAGCATATGCTGTGCTCGAACATTATGAATCACCTTGAAGAAAATGACTTCTTGATACATAACCAACATGGATTCAGAAAATATCATTCCTGTGCAACACAGCTAGCTCTTTATTCCCATGAAGTAATGAGTGCGGTCGACAAGGGATCTCAGATTGATTCCATATTCCTAGATTTCCAGAAGGAATTTGATACCGTTCCTCACAAGCGACTATTAATCAAATTGCGTGCATATGGAGTATCGTCTCAGTTGTGTGACTGGATTCGCGATTTCCTCTCAGAGAGGTCACAGTTCGTAGTGATAGACAGTAAATCATCTAGTAAAACAGAAGTGATATCTGGCGATCTGCAAGGTAGTGTCATAGGCCGTCTGCTGTTCCTGATTTTTATAAATGATCTAGGTGATAATCTGTGCAGCCCCCTTAGACTGTTTGCAGATGACACTGTAATTTACCATCTAAAAAATCATCAGATGATCAATTCCAATTACAAAATGATCTAGAGAGCATTTCTGTATGGTGTGAAAAGTGGCAATTGGCATTAAACAAAGAAAATGGCTCTGAGCACTATGCGACTTAACTTCTGAGGTCATCAGTCGCCTAGAACTTAGAACTAATTAAACCTAACTAACCTAAGGACATCACACACATCCATGCCCGAGGCAGGATTCGAACCTGCGACCGTAGCGGTCGCGCAGTTCCAGACTGTAGCGCCTAGAACCGCTTGGCCACTTCGGCCGGCAAACAAAGAAAAGTGCGAGGTCATCCACATAGGTACTAAAAGAAATCCGATAAATTTTGGGTATACGATAAATCTCACAAATCTAAGGGCTGTCAATTTTATTGCTGCAGTATTATTCTGCAGTAGCGGGATACTGGAACATCATTTGTTAGAGTATCAGTTCTTAACAGTTAAAACCTAAAAAAAATTAACTGAAAGCTAAAACAATGAAAAATTCATGAGGTTTCCCCGGTTTTCTCCTGAATGAAAAATTCCCAGGTTTTTCCCAGATCTCCCGGTTGTCACAGATCATATACACCCTGTCAGTTCTCTTTGTGTGAATGGTAATGCAAAAGTAAAGAATTACTGTAATTATTCCATGTCTTGGATTCTCTTTGCTGTTCCTAAAGATCATTGTCCTCATGCACACCTGTTACATGTCTGCTGTAACCACAACAGGACAACTACCAAATAGTAGTTATATTGTAAGGCCTGTGGTTTCATACATAGCGCCATCAAAGAGCTGACCACAGTGCACCTCCACCTCGTCTTGAGACCTTTCAGTTTGCAACATTGACAGTAGTTTTATAACATTTTGACAGTTTTGGGTTTGTTGAGCAAGAGTGTGAGCTTGATTTAAGTGATTTTAACATTATGGACTCTAAACACAAGTCTGAAGCAATGAAGAGAAAAGGGAGAAAGAGGAGAAAGGGGGGAAAAAAGGTAAGGCAAGTTTGTTTATCCTTGGATTTTTTTCTACCTCAATTCACAATGATAAAGAAAATGACAAAAACCAGTTGATGTTCAAGCAGCTGCAGAAATGGCGAATAGTAAAAGTAATGCAGAATAATTACCGTTTATTAATTTTTTAGTTCATATGATTTGACAGCCACCATTGTGGTCAAACAGTATAACTTGTTTACCTTTTCTTAAGGCATAGTAATGTGTTATGTATGGAACAGAGGGGTAAGGTTTACTGCACCATGGGGAGTGGAATGTTGTGCAGAAGATCTTACACAGTACTGACAACACTTTCAGCTCATGCTACATTTTAACCACTTGCTGTGAAGGAAATGGTGTATGGAGTGAACAAGGTTTTATGAATGCACGTAACAGTAATCTTATGTTCATATGTCACACTTATTTGTAACAATGAATATGAAACGAAATGATACTAATGCCAGCACAAGGTCAATAAATAAGCAATTCACTGTGTAGTGGCTACTGCAGCACCACATAGTGTTACATAATACTGATTGGCAACAATGGTGAAATTGCTACACTTATTACATCTAAACTGAAGCAAAGTGCAGGACAAAAGTGTAAGATACAACATGAACCATGGACCTTGCCGTTGGTGAGGAGGCTTGCATGCCTCAGCGATACAGATAGCCGTGCCATAGGTGCAACCACAACGGAGGGGTATCTGTTGAGAGGCCAGGCAAACGTGTGGTTCCTGAAGAGGGGCAGCAGCCTTTTCAGTAATTGCAGGGGCAACAGTCTGGATGATTGACTGATCTGGCCTTGTAACACTAACCAAAACGGCCTTGCTGTGCTGGTACTGCAAATGGCTGAAAGCAAGGGGAAACTAATTTTTCCCTAGAGCATGCAGCTTTATTGTATGGTTAAATGATGGCGTCCTCTTGGGTAAAATATTCTGGAGGTAAAATAGTCCCCCATTCGGATCTCCGGGTGGGGACTACTCAGGAGGACATTGTTATCAGGAATGTCAGATCCCTTAATCGGACAGGTAGGTTAGAAAATTTAAAAAGGGAAATGGATAGGTTAAAGTTAGATATAATGGGAATTAGTGAAGTTTGGTGGCAGCAGTAATAAAACTTCTGGTCAGGTTAATACAGGGTTATAAATGCAAAATCAAATAGTGGTAATGCAGGAGTAGGTTTAATAATGAATAGGAAAAGAGGAATGCGGATAAGCTACAACAAACAGCATAGTGAACGCATTATTGAGGCCAAGATAGATACGAAGCCCATGCTTACCACAGTAGTACAAGTTTATATGCCAATTAGACCTGCATATGATGAAGAGATTGATGAAATGTAGGATGAGATAAAAGAAATTATTCAGATAGTGAGGGGAGGCGAAAATTTAATAGTCATGGGTGACTGGAATAAGATAGTAGGAATAGGGAGAGAAGGAAACGTAGTAGGTGAATATGGGTTGGGGGGGGGGGGGGGGGGAAGAAATTAAAGAGGAAGCCGCCTGGTAGAATTTTGCACAGAGCATAACTTCATCATAGCTAACACTTGGTTCAAGAATCATGAAAGAAGGTTTTATACATGAAAGAAGCCTGGAGATACTAGAAGGCATCAGATAGATTACATAATGGTAAGATAGAGATTCAGGAACCAGGTTTTTAATTGCAAGACATTTCCCGGGGCAGATGTGGACTCTGACCACAATCTATTGGTTATGAACTGTAGATTAAAACTGAAGAAACTGCAAAAAGTTGGGAATTTGAGGAGATCGGACCTGGATAAACTGAAAGGACCAGAGGTTGTAGAGAGCTTCAGGGGGAGCATAAGGGAATGATTGACAAGAATGGGGGAAAGAAATACACTAGAAGAAGAATGGGTAGTTTTGAGAGACGAAATAGTGAAGGTAGCAGAGGATCAAGTAGGTAAAAAGATGAGGGCTAATAGAAATCCTTGGGTAACAGAAGAGATACTGAATTTAATTTATGAAAGGAGAAAATATAAAAATGCAGTAAATGAAGCAAGCAAAAAGGAATACAAATGTCTCAAAAATTAGATCAACAGGAAGTGCAAAATGGCTAAGCAGGGATGGCTAGAGGACAAATGTAAGGATGTAGAGGCGTATATCACTAGCGGTAAGCTAGATACTGCCTACAGGAAAATTAAAGAGACCTTTGGAGAAAAGAGAACCACTTGTATGAATATCAAGAGCTCAGATGGAAACCTGGTTCTAAGCAAAGAAGGGAAGGCAGAAAGGTGGAAGGAGTATATAGAGGGTTTATACAAGGGCGATGTACTTGAGGACCATATTATGGAAATGGAAGAGGATGTAGATGAAGACGACATGGGAGATAAGATACTGCGTGAAGAGTTTGACAGAGCACTGAAAGACCTGAGTCAAAACAAGGCTACCTTTAGCACTAGTTGACTCCTTTTGTCTCTTTGTGTTTTTCAAATGTTTAAACTTTGCATTTGTGGTCAGCACTTCTTGGAGCGATTACCTAACACCATGAGCAGCAGTGTAACAAATGTTAACTGTCAAAATTCTGAATTATTTCTGTCACTTCCCACACACTCATTAACATCCCATTATTTTTTGCATATTTTGATTAGATAAATATTCTAATACATTTGATAAGATTCTTCATGATAACATATAGTTTTGTTATGACTGCTTCTAATTATCTGCTGTGTCTTGTCAATATTGCTTAACTATAATACAGTAAATCCCCAAACATCAAATATGCTGGGCATTATCTAATTTCAAGAAAAATTAACACAGGTTAATTTGGTACAGTGTGGCTGCAAAGTGTCCAGTGTAAAAATATATGGCTAGTCCTATTAGCATTAACCCTGTGGTGCACATGTCCACTGCAGTGGACAGCTGTTAAATGGTCACTTCTTTGGCATTTTCCATCAATCCTGAGGTTGAAATTTCATGCAGGGCACAGCACCAGTGGGGAGTGGCCACTTGAGTGGGCTATGTGCATTTGCAGTCTCAGGAGTGATTGAAAACAACAAATAAATGACATTTAACAGCTGTCCACTGCAGAGGACAAGGCACTACAGAATTAAGTATACTGCCAAGTGTTCCAGGCTAGTGTCAATGGATTGACTATATATGGAAAAGCTATTTATAAGAAGTCGCAAATAGATAATGTAATATCAGTTGAAGTGGTCGGGACCATACCTCACAAGGAGAGGTCCCCAGTGGTAGAATCGACTGTTTGAAACCATCTATAAGGTACTGTAGGAAAGGGCCCTGGGGTATCACACACTGCACCATTCACCATTTGTGAGTAATTGACAAAAAAATTTTTGGCATTTAATGTGGTGATCTAAAGATTTAAAAATGATATCTTATATAGATTTTTTGTTTAGCATAGTTGTTGTAGTACAAGCCTCACAAGCAAGAGGCTGTTGATTCGAATCTTGTCAGGTGCTTTGAATTTTCTAATTTTTAATCTTTATCGAAAAAACTTTGATCAGAATTTATATTAAATTAATTGGTTTAAAGGAAATTTTGAAATTTATGTTTCTGTCATGTCATTTTAATCACCATATTAATTTTTTCAACTGCTCTCATTTTTTTCTTACCATCATTATTTTTCTTGTTGGAAGCTTTGACCTGTACAGAAAATTAGAATAGAGATCAACATAAACATTATTTCCACCCTTTTTATTGCTCATGAAAACCACACATTGGATGTTGTACCACCGTACAGCGAGACCTTTCAGAGGTCGTGGTCCAGACTGCTATACACACCAGTACCTCTAATACCCAGTAGCATGTCCTTTTGCCTTGATGCATGCCTGCATTCATCGTGGCATGTTATCCCCTAGTTCATCAAGGTATTGTCAGTCTAGATTGTTCCACTCCTCAACAGCGATTCAGTGTAGATCCCTAAGAGTGGTTGGTGGGTCACGTCCATTAACAGCCCTTTTCAATCTATCCCAGGCAAGTTCGATAGGGTTCATGTACGGAGAACATGCTGGCCACACTAGTCAAGCGATGTCATTATTCTGAAGGAAGTCATTCACAAGATGTGCACAATAGAGGTGCAAAGTGTTGTCCATGAAGACGAATTCTTTGCCAGAATGCTGCCGATATGGTTGCACTATCAGTTGGAGGATGGCATTCACGTATTGTACAGCCTTTACAGCACCTTCCAAGAGCAGCGTACATCGGAGCCACATAATGCCACCCCAAAACAGCAGGGAACCTTCACCTTGCTGCACTCGCTGGACAGTGTGTCTAAGGCATTCAGCCTGACTGGGTTGCCTCCAAATACGTCTCCAACGATTGTCTGGTTGAAGGCATATGCGACACTCATCGGTGAAGAGATGGTGATGCCAATCATGAACGGTCCATTCGGCATGTTGTTGGGCCCATCTGTACTGCACTGCATGGTGTCATGGTTGAAAGGGTGAACCTCGCCATGGATGTTGGGAGTGAACTTGTGCATCATGGAGCCTATTGCACACAGTTTGAGTCGTAACACGATGTTCTGTGACTGCACAAGACGCATTATTCAACATGGTGACATTGCTGTCTGGGTCCTCCGAGCCATAATCCATAGGCAGCAGTCATCCACTGCAGTAATCGCCCTTGGGCGGCCTGAGTGAGGCATGTCAGCAACAGTTCCTGTCTCTCTGTATCTCCTCCATGTCCAAACAACATTGCTTTGGTTCACTTCGTAACACCTTGACACTTCCCTTGTTGAGAGCCCTTCCTGGCACAAAGTAACAATGTGGATGCGATCAAACCGCGGTACTGACTGTCTAGGCATGGTTGAACTGCAGACAACACGAGCCGTGTACCTCCTTCCTGGTGGAATGACTGGAACTGATTGGCTGTCAGACACCCCCCCCCCTGTCTAATAGGTGCTGCTCATGCATGGTTGTTTACATCTTTAGGCGGGTTTAGTGAAATCTCTGAACAGTCAAGTGGACTGTGTCTGTGACACAATATCCACAGTCAATGTCTTTCTTCAGGAGTTCTGGGAACTGGGGTGATGCAAAACTTTTTTTGATGTGTGTATACATATTTGTCCAACACATTAAATGCACAAATTTCTCAATTTTGTTGAGAAACCAGTTAATGAGCTAAGATTTATACAATGTGGATTGGTGCAAGGAGAAAAAAGTGGGAAGGTGTGATTAATTCTACAGGCACTGGCAAGACAGTAATAGTCCTGGCCTTTTGCTAAATTGACGAGAAGATAAGCCATGTGACTCCCAGCACAGGCCAGTGAATTTCAAGTAGAACGATCTTCATCATTATTTTCATCAGTGGTTGAATTATAATAATGACAGACACTTTCAAATCCAGCATATGGCTAACAAGTAAAAGTAAAGGTCTTAAAGAGCAGAAGGTTACATTCCTTAAAGCCAAAACAGGAACTTGGAAACCCAAGACAGACCACATCTCAGGCTCAAAGATAGACAAACACAATTGGGAAAAGTGGACCCATAAGAGTATGGAAGTAGGAAAGGGAGGTAAATAAGCAGTGCAACTGACACAAATTTTCATTATGGATGTCACAGCAACAACAAATTCTGTGGCAGATGTACGGATACAGCAGGAGAATGAAACTACTGAAGAAGAGTAGCAGTGATTCAGTGATTCAATTTCAGGTAATGCAGTTATAGGAAAGGACATTTTATGTAATGTTTCTGAGGGAGAAGTAGGAAAGTAAAAGGTAAAGTTCATTCAAGTGGGCAGTTCTATTGCTGAACTGGAGGCAGAAGCAAACCCAAACTCCACAGAAGACAGGTGTGCTAAGAATTCCAATAATGCGAGATGCAGTAGCAATAATAACACATATTGTCTTTTTTGTTTTAGAGGTCTCTCTTCCACAGTCACAGCTTTACAAGTAATATGAGAGTTATTTCATCTTTTGGGACTGTAACAAAGTCTTGTTTGGAACACACACCTTTCTTTTATTTAAAGCATCTGCAGTGGTCGATTTTTGGCTCTTACATTATTTATGTGTGGTCCTCTACATATAGGCATTGAATTTCTAACACACCGCACTACACTGAGTGCCTAAGTTTACATAAATGCATAGAAATAATGTAGGATCCAAAAAACCTGACCCCTGGAGATGCTCTAAATAAAAGCGAAATGTGACTGATTCAAATAAAACTTTATTATAATTGCAAAAGATAGAGTAACTTAAATATTATTTGAAATTATAATTATTTGGGAGAAGATATTATGGTGAATATTACCTAAGGAGGCAGCATAACAGTGGGCATGTTAGCTGGAGATTGTGAAGTTGTTAATGTGTCTGTGTTTGAAATAGACAGCATATTGTTGGGTGTATCAGCTGTGGAAGCACAGTGTGTGAGAAGTTAATGTTGAATCTGCACTGATTAATATGGCTGATGCATGTAAGGAGAGAATCAGTGCATTTGCTTCTGTAGGGGGAGGTGAGCTGACAACTTCTGAAAGAACCAAGGATGGCAAAAGATTAATTTAACATTGCAGATTGAAAACCCTGTGTGCTAGTAAACAATGCTCTAACATCAAGCTGGTGAGTGATAAATGACTTCAGTTTAGCAAGGGAGACTGAACAATGAAGAAATGAAACTAGGGCTAAAGAAAGATCCAATGGGAAAGTTTAAGTGGTACGGTAATAAAGAAGCTATAGGTCACAGATAAAATGTGTACGAATGAACCACAAAAGATACTGAAAATTATTTACTGGAGGTAAGATATTGAGAGGGAGGTAAATGAAAACATATGGACAATTATAGAAGTTTATGTAAACACTGACAAAGCATAAGCTATCCTACACTAGGCACTTATAGTTCAGTGGTGCAAAATTGTTTTGTGTAAAAGGTCAAGCATCAGAATGATATAAAAATGTTCTAGGAATAAAAATTAGGACTGCAAAGGGTGGGCTTATAAAGTCCATAAGGAATTAAATACTACAAGAATTCAAATGTTAGATTTCTCATTCAGCATTAATTGTTTTATTGTTAGTTGTTTTGCCAGTGACATAATTTTAGGCACACAATTCCTTAAGGGTTACCAGACAGAACTGAACTGTGAGGAAGGACACCTCTAATTTGGGCAGGCACAGAATCATTGCAATGTGTTTCTCAAAGACACTTTGCTATTTAGTTGAATTTGGGGCCATTAGGGTTGATCATGTAACTTTTAGCACTCACATTGATGACATCACACTTTTCATTATTTTGGGTCATTTGCCATTTTTTTGGATCATTTTGCAATTTGTTTCGATCTCATGATGATTTTACAAAACAATAAACAGCAGCATCATCTGCAAAAAGCCTAAGATGGCTGCTCAGATTGTCTCCTAAATGAACTATATAGATCAGGAACAGCAGAGGGCTATAACATTGACTTGCGGAATGCCAAAAATCACTTCTGTTTTACTGGATGACATTCCATCAATTACTATAAATTGTGACCTCTCTGACAGGAAATCACGAATCAAGCCACATAACTGAGATGATATTGCATAAGCATGCAATTTGATTGCAAGCTGCTTATGAGGTACAGTGTCAAAAGTCTTCTGGAAGCCTAGAAATATGGAATCAATTTCAAATCTCTTGTCAATACCACTCAACACTTAGTGTGAGTAAAAAGCTAGCTGTGTTTCACAAGCACGATGTTTTCTAAATATGTGTTGACTGTGTGTTAATAGACCATTTTCTTTCAGGTAATTCATAATGTTCTAATGCAATATATGTTCCAAAATTCTGCTGCATATCAATTTTAATGATACTGGCATGCAATTTAGTGTATGGCTCCAATGCCTTTCTTGAATATTGGTGCGACTTGTGCAACTTTTCAATCTTTGGGTACAGATATTCCATTGAGCGAGTGGTTATAGATGATTGTGAAGTGTGGAGCTATTGAATCAGCATACTCTGAAAGAAACCTAAATGATATACTGTCTGGACCAGAAGACTTGTTTTTATTAAGTGAGTTAAGCTACTTCACTACTCCAAGGATATCTACTTCTAAGTTACCCACGTTAGCAGCTGTTGTTGATTTAAATTCTGGAATATTGATTTTGTCTTCATTGCTGAAGGGATTTTGGAAGGCTTTGTTTAGTAATTCTATTTTAGCAGTACTGGCATCGATAGTATTTCCATTGCCATCACACAGGGAAGGCATTGACTGTGTCTTGCACTAGCACACTTCACAAACAACCAGAATCTCTATCGATTTTCTGTCAGGTTTTAAGATGAAATGTCATTGTGAAAGCTATTATAAGCACATCACATTGAAGTCCGGACTAGATTTCAAGCTTCTGTAAAAGATCAGCAATCTTGGGAATTTCCCATTCGTTTAAATTTGGCGTGTTTTTTCGTTGTTTTTGAAACAGTGTTCTGAGCTGATTTGTTTAGAAACAGTCAGCTCCATCATTTGTTAATTTACTTGACATAAATTTAAAAAATAAATAATAAAAAAATAAAATTAATAAAAAATTGCTGTCAATACTATTTCTTTGAATTCAATCCACATCTGGTCTAACCTTACATTGTTAATTTGGAAGGAGTTGAGATTGTCTCTCAGGAAGGAGCAAAGTGAATTTGAATTTGCTTTTTTGAATAGGTATATTTTTCATATATTTTTCAAGGATTTGGGAGTTATGGTATTCAGTCTATGACAACCCTGCATTCAATAATTCCTGTATCCATTTTGATTCTTGTTAATAACTCAGGATTATTTGTTGCTAAGAGGTCAAGTGTGTTTTCACAACCATTTACTATTCGAGTGGGCTCATGATCTAATTGCTTGAAATAATTTTCATCGAATGAGTTTAGCACAATTTTGGATAACTTTTTATGCGTACATCCATATTTAAACACCTATTTTTGCAACATATCAAGGGTAAATTGAAGTCATCATCACTATAATTGTATGAGTTGGGTATGTGTTTGAAATTAGACTTAAGTTTTCTTTGAACCTTTCAGCAATTGTATCATTTGAGTTGGGAGGTCAATAAAAGGATTCAATTATTATTTTATTACAGTTGCCAAGAATGACCTCTACCCATACTAGCTCACAGGAATTATCTAATTCAATTTCGCTACAAGATAAACTACTTCTAACAGCAACAAACACACCAACCACCAACTATAGTTAGCCTATCATTTCTGAACACCATTGGGTCCTTCACAAAAATTTTAACTGAGCTTATTTCCAGATTTCAGCACTTGCAGCTCTGTTACTTTCCCAACACAGCTATGACAATTTACAACTGTTATACTTATAGTTCCTAGATCAATCTTCTTGCTGTGTTTAACCTGCACCCTTTGAGACTGAAGCCCTTTTTGTGTTTCCTTGAGACCCTGTAACCTAAAAAATCATCCAGTCCCTAACACAGCCCCTGCTACCTGTGTAGCCGCTTCCCACATGTAATGGATTCCTGATATATTTAGCGGAACCCGAAACCCCACCACTCTATGGTGCAAGTCAAGGAATCTGCAGCCTACACAGTCGCAGAATCATATGAGCCTCTGATTAGACCCTCTACTCAGTTCTGAACCAGAGGTCCACAATCGGTCCATCAACTATGCTGCAAATGGTGAGCTCTGCCTTCATCTCACAAGCAAGACTGCAGCCTTTACCACTTCTGATAGTTGCTAAAAACTAGAGAGAGTCTCTTCTGATACAAAGTGAAATACATTATTGGTACTGACATGAGCCACCACCTGCAGCTGGCTGCATCCTGCGCTCTTCATGGCATCCGGAAGGACCTGTTTCATGTCTGGAATGACTCCACTCTGTATGCACACGAAGTGCTGATTGGTTTCCTACCCCACCTTGGCAGTTGTGTCCCTAAGGAGCCCAATAACATGCCTAACAATGGAGTTCCCAACTACCAATAATCCCACCCTTTGTGAGTGCCTGGATACTGCAGGCTGAGAAGCTTCCCCTGCAACAGGACAAGTGACTGCATATGGCAAACTCCCACTCAACCATGTGTGAGGGATCAACCTCAATGCAGCAGCAGGGACTGGCCACCAGTGTGGACCAATTGGTGGACTCGTGAGTCATGCTGGATATCCATTGTATCCCCATGGCTAGCCTACAACAGTGATGTCCATTCACTGCAGGTTCAAGCTGTGTAACTGAAGCCAAAACAGCCTGGAGCTGAGAGCAAAGTATCATCAATTCGGCTCATCTGCACACAGCAGTTACAGTCCCTATCCATGGAAAACTGGTCTACACAAACAAAGGACTATCAACATGCACTACGAACCTCTACTGTGGACACTGAGGAAAACACAAGAAATGTCTGTAACAAATTAGTTTAACATGCATAGATTCGAAACTAAACTACCAAAGCACACAGGTGAGACTAAATAATTCACTCCTTGCTTATAATAGGTCACAAAATCAGTTTACTTTCTGACTCAAATGAAAATGCGGAAACTGTGTCCATCAAATAGTAAAGTAATATACAGAAGTTCAAAAACTAAACTACCAAAGTACAGATGAAACTATATAATTCACTTCTGGTCAGGAACTCATAAAATGTCACAAAATCTGTTACTTCCCTGTTGCAGCTTGTGTTTTGGCCAGCTGCTGCTGCTTGACGTGTGTAACCTGATAACTGGGGTTAGTTCATATTGCACTTAGAAAGGTAGGGGCAGTGTGAGCTGAGGTTCCTGTAAGGCGGAGCCTACTGCTTGGCAGACAGTTGCCAAGAATTGAAAACACAGAATGTGACCATCACAGTCTGCATGGTGTGTCAGATAAGGTACAGGTAGTTCAGAATATTCATCTCAGAGAACCAGTGCTGACAGAGCAGTTAGGCCTTACAATTTCCTGTCCACTGTGTGAAAACTGAGTGACTAGAATGATTTCTGACAAACATGCAAAGTCATAATGGAAGGCTTTGGGTCAAGTTATGAAAAGAACATCTGCTGACATTTCAGAAATCAAATTTCACATCTCTGACTAAACTTACAGAAGTTCTATATACAACAATATCATTGCTGCTTAGTTGATAGTTGTACTATTAAAATTAAGAACATTTTGGGTCTTTGCATAAATCAATGCTCACTCAAAATACATATATAAAAATTAATAGCTGCAGTCACAACCATGTAGTCATACAAAAGCTGAAGGTGTCAGTTGTCATCACTGATCACCTTGGGGACAGTCAGGATTACAATATATTCTAGTTAAATCTGACTTTACATGTGTGTCAGATTTCTAGTTCTTCTACACATACATGTCATATGAATGTAGCCCCAAACACTCCCCCTTTCCAAATGTATCACATGTGTAGATTTAAAATATATTTAGTAGTCACTTGAGTAATTATTAGTTTCAGCCATAAATAAAGAAGTGCCCATAAGCTATGCTCTAGAGCACCATTGAAAGGAGCTCAAAGATACTCATTATAAGCAGGCAATGTATATTTATATTGAAAGAGCTAATGATGTTTCTGTTGTTTTAAATGACAAGCACATACCTGTGACGCATGTATTTTTATTGATTGTTAATGAACCAGTAAACAGAGAACAGTGTGAGGTCAGGAAATAACCAGTGATCAGAGGTGCTTCTCTCAACATGTTAACTACATGCTTAATGTGCTGTAAATATGAATGGTGGGCTATTTTCATAATAGTCTGCTGTTAAGTTGGATCTCAGAATGGATGGCGAGTGACAATTTGTTTACAGTCTGTTGCAGTGTATCACTTGATAAGGTAGGATACATGCTTTTTAAAAGTCCAGATGATATTCATAGTTTTTGGGGAGTGAGTATGCTGCACCATTTTCATACTTTAACGGTCTACAAGTGATAGACTCTGGTCATCAGCTCAGGAAATTTGCTGTTGTTTGGTAATACAATTTGGCCATGAGCTGAGACATGCAGAGTAAAAGACACTGAGCAGGTGTTGGGATTGAGAAATATTAATTCTACTTTTAGTGATTAGAATCTGGTATTGTGTAGAGGCTTTAACATTTCATGGGTTGACTGTAAGATAATGCTATGAAACACTGACTATATGGTAGTGTACTAACTTTTGGGCTGAGGCTCTTTGGGACTTTGCATTTATGAGCCACTTAAATGAGCCATAGTTAGGGGATTCTTCCAGCACTTATTCACTTAAATGGATGGTTTACTGTACTTGTAATATTTCATATATTTAGATAGTACTGAATGTGTATCCCGTATTGCCTGTAAGGACACAATTCATAAATTTTTTTTCTATATGTTAGAATAAATACATGCTTTTCAATTATCCATACAGTTTTGCTACCAATTATCCTACTGGATCATAGTAACTATGTTATTTAATTTGCAAAATGTGTCATACAAAAGACTCATTCAACCATATGATCATGTGTAAAACCTGTTGCTCTTTTAGGTAGGACAGCTGTAGGACAAATATTTAAGTACGTAGAACACAATCTCTAAGATTATGTAAACAGGTCATGGCAATTCAGTGTTGTACATTTGGCCTACCCGCCTCAACTAACTGCTCTCATTTGCAAGAGGCATCCACAGAAGCAAATTACAAAGGGGAAGCTTACAACAAGACAAAGACTATCATGATACAGAATCATCATCCCAGGATGCAACATCTTTAACTCATCAGACAAACTTGTATCAAGAAGACTGGAAAGTTAACTATATGCCTATTGCTGCTACTGACATATTCTGAAAGTTTATTTCCCATTGCTATGTACCTAATACACAATATTTGTGTTTCATAATGCATACCACACAATATAATTTTGTTATTATGAGAAAGCACAAATTGTTATTTTTATATTAAGTATAGTTAAATATACCTCCTGAATGCGAAACACAAATTTTCCACACTTTCAGCTGAGCTCTTCCACCAGCAGTAACCAGCAGGAACAAATCAGACTCTTCAGACTTTCTTAGGCAACATACATCCAGAGTTCTCACACTGGATATGTGTGTGTCAAGAACTGCTGCTACTGTAGGTGCCATGCCAGCTTGAAGAAAAATAAGATAAACTGTATTGTTTTCACTACCGCATGCCACAAGGCGGTATGGAATTTTGACTGTATTTTCACAAATAAGCTTCTGGCAATTAATGTCCTTGAGATGAAAACCTTTCTGTTAATAAATGCAATAAAAACAAATTAATTAAATAATATTTTAGGCAAAAAAAAAACAAAAATAAAATAATTTTTCTGTTCTAACTCTAGAACACAAAATCCTCTGTGCAGAATTTTAACATAGAGAAAAGAATCAAATGAATCTATACTATACAGATTATTTTTTTTATTAACTAACATGGCAATCAAATTCAGAAACAACAGACTCCTGCTCTCACTTGTACGAAAGCAAATGATTACAATTTCTTTTAGTTATTAACTGGCATCATCATTTATATTGTGCAACTGATTATCCACTCTCCAGTCACTATTCTAAACAAGTGAGTATTTGATACAACAGCATTTTCATTGTGGGTTAGCAGTAATATCACTCATTTCTCAACAATACATGCAAATAACTAACAAGAATACAATCACTGATATTTTGACAGGCTGACATCCTGTCATTTTCAAGCCATAAATGAAATTATAGATCACCATGTATGGCCATTTAAATGCTCAGTGGGAGGGGCTGTGTGAACAAGGAAATGAAAAGAGGTGGAAATTTTTGCTTGGATTCTGTGTGGAATCCTGCTCTCTCTTTCATCGAACAACAGAGGGACCTAGTTTGTGCTTCTGCTCATCTGTTGTTGCTTAATGCATTGATGGCCATTAAAACTGCAACAACATGAATGTGACAAGCAGTAAGCATCAAACTGAAATGAAGTGTACTACATGCCTAAATATGCAAGAGGTTAACATTTCAACATAGCCACACAAATTAGGTCAGAGTGATAGCATCTACATCCTATATATAAAGAAAGATTACACAGCATTTGAATGCATAACAAGGAGAAATGTCTACTAGAACACATCAGAAGCAAACAGCACATGGATCATAGCCTATCAAGATTGCAATTTATAGTTTCATGTTAGCCTGCTAGCATTGATTGAGATTTCTGATCACTGTGCAAATACATAACGGAGGGTTCAGACGGATCTTACTCAGCAACATGCAAGATTTCAAAGGCCCCTGCAACTAGCATCCAACAGGAGAGATATACTGTTTGCTCAACTGTGCACTTCTCTTGACATGGCGATAAAGAGAGAGAAGTGCCAACAATGGTGCACCTAGTGACAACATGAGTGGCACCGCGTCATCTTTTGAGAAGGATCCTGCTTCAGCATGCAATATCATAACAGACATATCTGTGTGTGAAAAATCCAAGGAGAATGCATGTTCCCACTTTACATTTGTCATCATCACATGGCCCAGCATGCAACAAGATGATCAGAGTTTGCATGTTGCCCATGCTGACCTGACCTGACCTACCTCCACAAAGAGAATGTTCAATTGTTGCCATGACCGACACATTCTCCAAATATCTCAACAATTGAAAAAAATCTGGTCATAAGTTGCCATGACTACTTGCCAGCCACTTTGATTACTGAAGTTGAAGCTGCATGGAATGAAATACACATACCCGTCATCTAACAAGGAACACTTTGACTGCAAGGTCACAAGTTCAGTCTTCAGTAAGGCTCATTTGAAAGTGTTTTGTTAGCAATTATGACAGAAAAAATATTAGCTGCTAATGACTCATCATGTGTGTGAAGACGGCAACAGAAAATGAGTGTCCGGGAGGTGCCAAGATTAACCTTTTGTGCGATGTATGTATCACACATTACAAAATGGACATAACCAACATTCAAGAGATGTTCAAAACAACTATTAAGTTGCACCATGAACACCAAATGAAAAATAGTGCACCACAGTAATCACAAATGTTCACACCATCGAGATCAATGGTGAACTCATTGGGAATTACAAACTGTGCAGGACACTCAGCTAGGTATCCACTCTTAAAGAAATTGTAGTACAGAATACTGTTGGTGTAATGGGGTGATGAGAACTGATGGAATGTGATGGCATGCAACTGAACATGAAACAGTCTGTTGTGGAGCTTATCATGAAACTAGCTATCCTTTAAGGCATAGCTGCAGATAGTAGGATAATACGTTTTATAGGCACAGAAAAAGAATCCAGACACTGAAGTTATCCAGTGGTTCCAGGTGGAATGAATTGCAGTGTCACACTCTTTTTAGGAGGGACAGATTGTTATAAAGGAGTATGATCTTTATACACAGACCAGTAATCATGCAAAAGTAAGTTATTTTGACCAGCTATTGGCCAAAAGCAGTGCTTGTACCATAGTTGTAGTTCTCGTACACCCATTTTGGGGAAACATTTAGTGTACATTTGCAACGATAGGCAAATGGGAATAGGAAGTAGTGTATTTGTTGCAGAAGACAAGAAACTTAAATCTACCATGATAGGAATTGAAGTGGCATGAGAGATTGTTTGGGCAAGACTCAGTATCTGGGGTTGGCATAAAATAATAACTGCACCCTGCTATTGCATACCAGACTCATCCCCTGATGTAACTGAAATCTTTAGGGAAACCCTAAGTTCACTTGCACATAAGTTCCCCAATCCTACTGTAATCATTGTGATGACTTTAATCATCCAAAACTTAATTGGGAAAATTACTGTTTTGTTTGTGCTGGGTGTGATTAGACATCCTCTGAAACATTACCAAATGCTTTCTCTGGAAACTATCTAGAACAGAAATTTAAGACTCCCACTCTTGATAGAAATATATTGGATCTAATGGCAACAGAGAGACCTGACCTCTTTGAGGATGACCACATTGAAAGTGGTATTAGTGACCACGATGCAGTTGCCATAACAATGGTTACCAAAGTTCAAAGGACAACTAAAACAAGCAGAAATATATAGATAAAAAATCAGTAGTTTCATATCTCAATGAGGAACTTTAAACTTTCAGCATAGGGCTGTAGCATGTAGATGAACACTAACTCATTTTTAAAAGAATAGTAGACCATGCACTGGATTGACATGTACCCAAGTAGAACAGTCCATAATAGGTGGGAACCTCCACGTTATTCATTCACCGTAAAGCAACTCCTAAATAAACCAAGATTACTGCATAACAGGTGTAAATCAAAGTGTACGGCTATAGATAGAGAGATGCTGAATGAAACACATTTGGCTTTCAAGAGAGCAATGTGTGATTCCTTCAGTGACTACCATGGGAGAACATTGTAAAATGATCTTTCACAGAACCCAAAGAAATTCTGGTCATATGTAAAGGCTGTTAGTGGTATCAGAGTTAGTGTTGAGTCCCTAGTGAATGAGACCGGAGCTGAAGTTGAGGGTAATGAAGCAAAGGTTGAAATGCTTAACCCCATTTTCCAATGCTCCTTTACAAAGGAAAACCCAGAAGAATTGCCCCAATTTAATACTCATACCACTAAAAAGATGAATGAAGTGCTGCACTTGTTAGCCCTGTACTTAGCCATATTTGCAATTTTTCCTTTAGGAATGGTCAGTTTCCTGAATGATTAAAGTATTCAGTAGTAAAGCCACTTTATAAAATGGGAGAAAGGGATCATGTAGACAATTTTAGACCTATTTCTATGGCATCAGTGTTTGCTAAAGTTATTGAAAAGGCTGTGTATGTAAGGATAATTGATCATTTTATATGACATAATTTGCTATCAAATGTAAAGATCGGCTTTAGAAGTCGTTTAACAACTGAAAATGATATAGTCTCTTTTCTCTGTGAGGTACTGGGTGGGTTAAACAAAAGGTTTCGAACACTAGGCATATTTTTTTTTATATTTAACTAAGGTGTTTGATTGTGTTGATCACAAAATATTGCTCCACAAGTTGGACCAATACGGAATACGGGTAGTAGCTCACAATTGGTTCACCTCTTACTTTAACAACAGACAGCAAAAGGTCATTATTCACGGTGTTGAGAATGGCTGTGATGTGGGGTCTAAGTGGGGTACGGTCAAGGGGAGGGGGAGGGGAGGGTGCCCCAGGGATCAGTGTTGGGGCCACTTCTGTTCCTTATTTATATAAATGATATGCCCTCTAGTATTATGGGTAACTCTAAAATATTTCTGTTTGCTGATGACACTAGCTTGGTAGTAAAGGATGTTGTGTGCAACATTGGCTCAGTTTCAAACAATGCAGTTCATGACATGCGTTCATGGCTTGTAGAAAATAAACTAACGCTAAATCACAATAAGACTCAGTTTTTACAGTTTCTGAAACATAATTCACCAAAACCAGACATTTGAATTTTACAGAATGGTCATTTGATTAGTGAAACTAAACAGTTGAAATTTCTAGGTGTTCAGATAGATAGTAAACTGCCATGGAAAGCCCATGTTCAGGATCTTGTTCAAAGACTTAAAGCTGCCACTTTTACTATTCGAATGGTATCTGAAGTAAATGATCGTTTGACCTGAAAATTAGTCTACTTTGCTTATTTTCACTCACTTATGTTGTGTTGTATTATATGTTAGAGTAACTCTTCCCATTTTAAAATGATATTTTTGGCTCAGAAATGGGCAGTTCGGACGATAAGTGGTGTAAGTTTGCAAACCTCTTGTTGACCCCTGTTCACTAGTCTGAGTATTTTGACACTGGCCATATATATATATATATACAAAAAACAAAGATGATGTGACTTACCGAATGAAAGTGCTGGCAGGTCGATAGACACACCCAAACACAAACATACACAAGAAATTCAAGCTTTTGCAACAAACGGTTGCTTCATCAGGAAAGAGGGAAGGAGAGGGAAAGACGAAAGGATATAGGTTTTAAGGGAGAGGGTAAGGAGTCATTCCAATCCCGGGAGCGGAAAGACTTACCTTGGGGAAAAAAGGACAGGTGTACACACACACACACACACACACACACACACACACACACACACACACACACACACACACACATCCATCTGCTTGTGTGTGTGTGTGTGTGTGTGTGTGTGTGTGTGTGTGTGTGTGTGTGTGTGTGTGTGTGTGTACACCTGTCCTTTTTTCCCCAAGGTAAGTCTTTCTGCTCCTGGGATTGGAATGACTCCTTACCCTCTCCCTTAAAACCCACATCCTTTCGTCTTTCCCTCTCCTTTCCTGATGAAGCAACCATTTGTTGCGAAAGCTTGAATTTCGTGTGTCTATCGACCTGCCAGCACTTTCGTTCGGTAAGTCACATCATCTTTGTTTTTAGATATATTTTCCCACGTGGAATGTTTCCCTCTCTGTCATTTCTTGTTTACAATATTAGCTTATTCTCAAGAATAAGCAGCTTTCACTCAGTTAATACTCGGCAGAAATCCAACCTGCATTTGGAGCGGACTTCCTTAACTCTTGTGCAGAAGGGTGTGCAGGATACTGCTGTATCCATTTTCAATAAGTTACCACAAGAATTCAAAAATCTCAGCAGTAACTCATGTGCTTTCAAATTGAAACTGAAGAGTTTCCACATGGGCCACTTCTTTGTTCTGTTGAGGAGTTCTTTGAAAAATTAAGCTGACTCTTGTGTTATATTGTTGACTGCATTTTCTGAAACTCATGGCTTGACTTTTTTTGGTTCAATAAACATTTTATTTTTATCTGTTATTACTTTTATGTTGGAATTTCATGTACTGACACATTCCATGACCTTGGAGATTTACTCCTCAATTTGACACTACAGAACTTCAGGTGTAAATAAATAAATAAATAAATAAATATTAGTGTCAGTGGTGTTGAGAAATAGCTAAAATCATTAAAACTGAAAAAAAGCTCCAGGGCCTAACAGAATCTCTGTCAGATTCTATACTGAATTTGGAGTTGAGTTAACCCCTCTTCTAACTATAACCTATCATAGATTCCTCAAACAAAAACACAGGTCATACCCATCTGCTAGAAGAGTAGTAGGGATGGTTCAAAAAACTACTGTCTAACATCCTTGACACTGACTTGTTGTAGAATCTTAGAACATATTCTGAGCTCAACCATAATGAAACATCTTGAACAGAATGACCTCCTCAACACCAACCAGCATGGATTCCAAAAAAATTGATCATATGAAACCCAACTCACACTTTTCTCACATGACGTACTGAAAGCTTTGGATCAAGACAATCAGATACATGCAGTATTTCTTGGTTTCTGAAAAGCATTTAACTCAGTACAAGACCTACACTTATTGTCAAAAATAGCCTTATATGGGGTATCAACTGAAATTTCTGACTAGACTGAGGACCCTTTTTGTAGGTAGGATGCAGTATGTCATCTTGAATGGAAAGTCATTGTCAGATGTAGAAGTAACTTCAGGTGTACTCCAGGAAACTGTATTGGGACCCTTGCTGTTCATGTTGTATATCAGTGACCACACAGCCAATATTAATAGTAACAGCAGACTTTTTGCAGATTATGCAGTTATCTATAATGAAGTATGATCTGAGAGAAGCTGCATAAATATTCAGTCAGATCTTTATAAGATTTCAAAGTGGTGCAAAGATTGGCAACTTGCTTACATGT
This sequence comes from Schistocerca nitens, assembly GCF_023898315.1. NCBI lineage: Eukaryota > Metazoa > Arthropoda > Insecta > Orthoptera > Acrididae > Schistocerca > Schistocerca nitens. Next base: position 487,344,568 of record NC_064616.1, read on the forward strand.
TCTTAAATGTAAATTAAGCACTTCATAAAATGAATGAAAACATTGTATCCTATGACTACAATATCAATGAGTCACTTTGTAGGGATATGAAATTGAACCATCACATAGGCTCAGTTGTGGGTAAAGCAGGTGGTAGACTTTGGTTTATTGGTAGAATACTGGGGAAGTGCAATCAGTCTACCAAGGAGATTGCTTAAAAATCACTTGTGTGACCCATCCTAGAATATTGCTCAAGCATGTGAGATCCGCACCAAATAGGACAAACAGGGTATATTGAACATAAACAGAGAATATACTAGGATAATGGAATGTAGTCAAATTAAATCGTGTGATGCTGTGGGAATTAGACTAGGAAATGAGACACTTAAAGAGAGAGGATCTAAAATGTAGACTGGCAGTGGCAAAGAAAGCGTTGCTGAAGAAGAGAAATTCGTTAACATCGAGTATAGATTTAAGGATCAGGAAGTCGTTTCTGAAAGTATTTGTATGGAGTGTAGCCATGTATGGAAGTGAAACATGGACAATAAACAGTTTGGACAAGAAGAGAATAGAAGCTTTCAAAATGTGGTGCTACAGAAGAATGCTGAAGATTAGATGGGTAGATCAAATAACTATTTAGGAGGTATTGAATAGAATTGGGGAGAAGAGGAGTTTGTGGCACAACTTGACAAGAAGAAGGGACCGTTTGGTAGGACATGTTCTGAGGCATCAAGGGACCACCAATTTAGTATTGGAGGGCAGTGTGGAGGGTAAAAATCATAAAGGGAGACCAAGAGATGAATACACTAAACAGATTCAGAAGGATGTAGGTTGCAGTAGGTACTGGGAGATGAAGAAGCTTGCTCAGGGTAGAGTAGCATGGAGAGCTGCATCAAACCAGTCTCTGGACTGAAAACCACAACAACAATGGAGAGTGGCAGCACAAATTGTCACCGGTTTGTTAAATCCATGAGAGAGTAAAGGAATTGAACTGAAAGACTCCTGAAGATAGATGTAAACTATTCAGAGAAGGTCTATTAACAAAGTTTCAAGAACTGGCTTAAAATGATGACTCTAGGAGTGTACTACAATCCCTTATGTATTGCTCACACAGGGATTGTGAGGTTAAAATTAGAATAATTACTTCATGCACACAGGCATTAAAACAATCATTCTTCCCATTCTCCATAGATCAATGGAATGGGAAGAAACCCTTATAACTGGCACAATGGGACGTACCCTCTGCTGTGCACCTCATGGTGGTTTACAGAGTATAGCTGTGACATAAATATTCCTTTCTGCCCTTGCACGGAAATGCACATGAGAAAGAATCATATGGGGAAGAGCAATTCCAATTTCTCACAGCACAATAAATAACTTTCCAGTCAATTTACCATACAGGTTAACAGTTGGCATAATTGTAAATGAATGCATTAAGGCATTGATGTTATTTGATCACGATACAGCTCTCTTGGTACCGTTAATTTGCAGAGTTTCTTCTACTGCATTTCCTCTTCAAATCCCGACTGGCCACAGTTGAAAGCAAATGCCTTACTGAATGAGGAGATAAGTTTCTTTATTTCCATTTACAAATTTTTGGGCTGATTCTGCAGTTTGCCGTGCACCATCAAGTTAACACTTTGTTTGAAATTTCATTATCTTATGGCTTACAGTTCTGTAGCACTGTTTGAAGTTATGCAAACGTCCACTGCCTTCCCTGAATCACTGAAATCTATGTTGTGCCTATATTGCTGCCAGTGGTGGTAGCTCCATGTACTAAATTTTGTAGCTGTATACTGTCAGATCACCTACAGATTCAATCACGTATTCTTCCTATTATGCAGCATATGCACAAAAAGTGAAATTTTGTTATTTGTTATTCTTCCTGATACTGCAGTTTTTATGTTCAGCGATGTATTTCACTATTAGTAAAAATCTGATGCAGGACTTCAATGGCTGTCTGAATGCATTAGTTGTTTTGGTGTGTGTGTGTGTGTGTGTGGTGCACTCTCTGGATACACCATTTTTTTTTTCCTTGTTGTTGTAGCCCGGGTTTAAATTGCCATGTAGTGACCTCTTGTTTCATTTGTGCCTTGAAAATCAGGGTGAGTTGTGTTAGAGTGAGAATTCATAGCAAACAATGTCGTTGAATGTCCACTGAGCTATAAATGTAACTAGGTCCTGGAGGATTGTGGAACAAAAGACTAAGTTGAAGAAACACTTCCCAGCTATTTAATTCCACATTGTACAGGATGTGAAGTGATTACTGAAGAAATTGGAGATTAGATGTTTACCATCTCATTGATGAAGAGGTAACTGGTAAAGAAGGTTAAGGCTTCACATTAGATAGATGAATATATCACTAGGCGTGGCGCGTAAGCTTGGATTGAGGAAGGGTGTCTTTTTTCTGAAGGAATCAGTCCAACATTTGCCTTATGCAACCGAGGGAAATTGCAAGGAACATAAAATTGGACAGTTTGTTGGGGATTTAAGCCACCCTCTTTCTCAATGAAAGTCCAATGTTGTAACTGCTGCACCATTTTTCTAAGTATAAAAGCTCATTAGACACAGAGCACCAGCTCTGCATTAAGCAATTTAGGAGACAGCAGTAAACCTAAATTTGGATGGACTGACATCAATCAGAATCCAGGAAGAACAATTAATGTAACACACAATTACAGATGAAAGAGTTGATAGCACAGTTGTCAGAGATTGTATCTCTGGTTGTCCATGAAAATTAGTGGATTCAACAAAATGATGCAGCATTCTATCTTAATAGCAATATCTGTGGGCATCTGAAGAATAGATATGCTCATTGCCACCCTATGTCTACGTCTACATCTACATCTACATCTACATAGATACTTAACAATCCACCATAAGGTGCATGACAGAGAGTACCCTGTACCACTACTTGTCATTTCCTTTCTTGTTCCACTCGCAAATAGAGCGAGGGAAATATGACTGTCTGTATGCCTCCATATGAGCCCTAATTTCTTGTATCTTGTCTTGATGGTCCTTAAACACAATGTATGTATGTTGGTGGCAGTAGAATTATTCAGCAGTCAGCTTCAAATTCTAGTTCTCTAAACTTTCTCATTAGTGTTTCCAAAAGGAACACCGCCTTCCCTCCAGGGATTCCCATTCGAGTTCCCAAAGCATCTCCATAACACTTACATTTTGTTCAAACCTACCAGTAACAAATCTAACAGCCCTCCTCTGAACTGCATCGATGTCTTCCATCAGTCTGATCTGGTATGGATCCCAAATACTTGAGTGGTACTCAACAATAAGTCGCACCAGCATTCTACACACAGTCTCCTTTACAGGTGAACCACTCATTTCTAAAATTCTCCCAATAAATGATTTGTCTTCCCTACCACAGTTTTCACATGCCCATTCCACCTCAGATATTTGCCCAGATATTTAAACATTATGCCCAGATATTTAAACGACTTGATTGTGTCAAGCTGGACACTAGTAATACTGTATGCAAACATTACAGGTTTGATTTTCCTACTCATCCACATCAACTTACATTCTTCCACATTTAGGGCTAGCTGCCATTTATCACACCAACTGGAAATTCTAAGTTGTCATGTATCTTCCTACAGTCACTCAACTTTGACACCTTACCATACACCATGGCATCATCAGCAAACAACCACAGATTGCTGCCCACCCTGTCAGCCAAATCATTTATGTATAAAGAGAACAGCAGCAATCCTATCACACTCCTGGGGCACTCCTGACAATACCCTTGTCTCTGATGAACACTCGCTGTCAAGGACAACATACCACGTTCTATTATTTAAGAATTCTTCAAGTCACTCACATATCTGTGAACTTATTTGATATGTCCATACCTTTGTTAACAGTCTGCAATGGGGCAGCATGTCAAATGCTTTCTAGAAATCTAGAAATATTGTATCTGCCTGTTGCCCTTCATCCATAGTTCTCAGTACAACATGTGAAAAGTGCAAGCTAAGTTCCACACGAGTGATGCTTTCTAAAATCATGTTGATTTCTGCACATAAGCTTCTCAGTCTCAAGAAAGTTTATTATATTTGAACATGTTCAAGGATTCTACAGCAAACAGAATTTAGGGATATTGGTCCGTAATTCTGCAGGTATGTTCTTTTACCTTTATTATGTACTGGAGTACCTGCACTTTTTCCAGTCGCTTGGGACTTTGTGCTGGGTGAGAGATCCACAATAAATACAAGTTAGATAAGGGGCCAATGCCACACAGTACTCTTTTTAAAATTGAACATAGATTCCATTTCGACCTGGTGATTTATTTGTTTTCAAATCTTTAAGTTACTTCTCTATGCCATGTATGCTTATTTCTGTATCATCCATACGGAAGTCCGTCCAGTGGTCACGTAACCGTATGTTTGTACAATTCTCCTGAGTGAACGATTTTTTGAAAATGAGATTTAAAACTTCAGTTTTCATTTTGCTATCTTAAACTGGTACACCAGACTAGTCAACAAGGGAAGCCTTAGACCCACTTATCAATTTTACATAAGATCAGAATTTTCTCGGGTTCTCTACAAGATCTTTTGCTAAGGTGTGATGATGGTAGCTGTATGCTTCGCACATAGATCTTTTCACATAAGAACAAATCTCTAATGGCCTTTGCATGTCATCATTTGTGCATTCCCTTTTGAACGGAGAGTGCAACAGCCTCCGCTTCCTCAGCATCCTCCAAATTTTGTTATTAAAGCATGGTGGGTCTTTTCCATCCTTTATTCTTACTACACACTAACTCTCCACATCATGATTTATAATCTGCTTAAACTTTTCCTATAATCCTTCTACATCCATTTTACAGGAACTAAGTGATGTCAGTCCACTGTCTAAGTGAGATGCTAACAACTGCTTATCTGCTCTATCTAGCAGAAACACTCACCCAGTCTTCTCGATTCATTTATTAACTTTTGTAATCACAATAGCTATAATGACGTTATGAATGCTAATTCCCATTTCTATATTGACATTGTCGATAAGGTTCACCTTACTTGTAGCTACAAGATCTAAGATATTTCCATTGTGTTTGGACTGCCATACTAGCTCTTCAAGACAGTTTCCAGTAAATGTGTTCAAAAGTATTTTGTATGACTGTCCATCTGTCTGTCTGTACCCCGCACAATGAATCCATAGACATACCAGCCTATAATCAGCAGGTTAAAGTTGAAGGCAACTAGTATTGCATGATCTGAGTATTTATGTGTTATTTACCATAAACTTTCTTTGAATGACTAGAATTGTCACAATGGAATCGAGTGGCCAGTAAACATATCCTACAATTAACTTGGTTTCACCTACACTGTTATACGTGACCAGATAACTTCACTGTCACATTCAACTTCAACCTCAATACAGATAGCATTTTTGTCAACTGCAATGAACACTCTCCTCCTATGGCCTCTAATCTATCTTTCAGATATATGTTCCATGACTTGCTAAATATCTGAGAGCATTCCACTTCGGGTTTCAGCCAGCTCTCAGGCCCAAGAATAATTTGAACGCAAGAACTCTCCTAGAGGGCAGTAAATTTGGGAACTTTATTATGAATGCTTCAACAGTTTACTGATAAAATTAGGACAAAGTGTCTTTATTCTGAATCCCAACTGACTTCTTGTGAATGTTCATTAGAGCACCTCAAACTACTGCCTAGCCTAAAACAACCCTCACATGCACTCCACAAGTGCTCTGATATCCAAGTAGCTGCTTCCTCTATGAACTGCTCCCCTGACCTATCAAAGGGATACCTACAAATCCCCACATGATAATGCAGGTCCAGAAACTGCAGCGAAGACCATCACAGAGTCAACAAAAGCCTATGGTTGAGACCCTCCACTCACCTCCAAACCAAAGGACCCCCGTCAACTCTGGGAATGATACTGCCAACTTCGAGCTCTGCTTGCACTCCATGGGCAAGGCCAGCAGTCATCACCACCTCCACCAGAAGCATGTATGAACTGAGGATCACCTCAGAACCCATGCGATAGGCATCACTGGTGTCAACGTGAGCCACAGTTTGCAGACGACTGCAGCTTGCACCAGCAAGGCCACCTCCTCATCTCAGGTGAGGTCTTCCAGCAGACATACTGAGTGTGCATTGGCTTTCTTTCCAGCCCTGAAAGCTATCTGCCTAAGGGGTTCTGTAACGTGCCTAACATTGGAGCACCCAATAACCAGTAAACCACTCCCCCCATGTGCCTGCTCAGATCCTGCTGAAGGAGCAGCCAACTGTCCACTAACAGCATGAATGGGCAAGGCCAAGTGACCAGTTCCCACATTGGCCCTCTGCCTTGACCAACACGAACAAGTTACCACCCATCAGTTTTCCTGCTGTCAGGGTGGATCCTTCACATCATGTGCACTAGAAGGTGCCTCAGAAGCAGAGCCCATGGGTAAATCAAGTGACACCTGAGGCGCCAGATTCTCCACCACTGCTATACCCCGAGGCAGCAGTCAGAAGGTGACTGGCTGTAGCCAACAGCATGTTCAGTTGTTCGTGAACTGCAGCCAGCTGCTCCTGTCTCCAAACACAGCCTGTACACATCCTACCCATTCTAGAAAGACTAACTGAATAAGTGAACTATAAAAGCAGACAATTCTAGATATTGACATGCTAACCTCCTGATGTGTCACCAGTGGATGCTGATGTAGTCGCTCAGTGAGAAACTATTGCACTAAAGACTGAATGAATTTGCGGTGATTCATTCTGCAAGAAATATGTATGAAGATCTCAGTTGATACTTAGCAGAATCATAAACGGAAAGTCAGTGAGTGAAAAATATATCACCAAAATAAACTGTGCTCTTAAAGAACAATGTGATCGTCTTGGGGCAGTTTTTATAGACCCAAACAAATTCCTACATGAAAACTCCTTAGCAAAGGATGGCTTGTATTTAAATAGACTGGGGTCTGTAACTTTCAGCAGAATGTTTGCAGATGTCTGCAAAATCATTAGAAGCAAGGGAAACTAATACGGCCTGAAGGGGGTGAAAAATCATACACTCTAGCTCGAAAAGAAAAATACAAGCACCATACAAAAAAAGATGATGCTAAAGAATTTGCCTCAGAATACAGCTCACAACATCTAAACCAACCAAAGAAAAAATCACATAAAAGTACTTCATCAAAATATTCAGTACTTTGGTAACAAAAAAAAAAATAGAAGCAGAAGTACTCCTGAGTGAAGTAAGACCAGACATATTATGCATCAGTGAACATGGACTAACTGAAAGTAAAATAGGTAATGTTGCAATAAAGGACTACAAACTAGGTAGTTACTTCTGCAGATCTAAATATAAGGGTGGTGGCGTTTGTATATGTACTAAAACAGGTACTCTCCTAAAGAATGTAAACAGTGAAGCTGCTACATTGCCCATAGCTAGAGAAAAAGACTTTGAAGTTACTTGTATAGGGACAGAGGATTTTAGAGTGTTTTGTGTGTACAGATCACAATGTGGCAATATTAGCATCTTTCTGAAAAAAAAAAAAAAAATGCTAGCTTATTGAGAATGAACGTGAAGAGAAACATTATTATATGTGGAGACTTCAACATTGACATTGGAAAAGACACAAAAATAAGACAGGATTTTGAAGAATTGTTAATACAGCATAACATGAAAGTAACAATAACTGCACCAACAAGAGTGACTTCACAATGTGAGACAGTTATTGACAACATAATTACTAATATGTGTAACTATGAGTCACATGTAACTCAGACAGAAATATCTGATCATCATGGACAACTAATCAGCTTTTGCAGAAGTAATGACACAGTATGAGAACCAAAATGGACAACCAAAGAAATCAGGATCATCAGTGTACAAAATATCAACATCTTTAGAATAATGTTAAGTAAAGAAACCTGGAATGAAACCGTACAGGCCCAGAGTGCAAATGAAAAATATGATGCATTTATTTCAACAATTAAATACCATTTTAATGTAGCATTTCCCAAAGTAAAGAGACAAGAAAGGCTGCAAGATCAAACACAGTGGATTACCAGTGAAATACTAAAACAGCAAAGGTAGCTGCAGGATCTGAGATGGATGGGCGAAGCTGAAAACTATAAAATGTTAAAAAAGAAGTATAGAAAAACGGCAAGAGAAGCAAAAGCAAGAGCAGTTGAGACCACCATAACGAACTCAATAAACAAGGCAAAGGCAGCTTGGAATGCAATTAATACTGAAAGAAAGGAAAACAATGGGTCAATCAAAGAAGGAGGTATTAGGAAAATTAAAATAGACAACACAGTGGTCACAGATGGTATGGAAATAGCAAACATACTGAATAATAATTATATCAGTGTAGTATAAAATTTAAAATTGGAAAGAAATAGTCAAAAACAGAAGAGTATTAAGATCCCAAAAAGATAAAGCATTACTACGTTCTTAAGACTAGTCATGGAAGATGAACTACGGAAAACTATACAGAAACTGAAGTCCAAGAAATCAGCTGGTGATGATGAAATATCAAATCATATAATAAAGCTGGTAAGTGAGCAGATAATAACACCACTGCTGAACATAGTAAACTGTTCTTTCAGATATGGAATTTTTCCAGAAAAACTGAAGATAACAAAGGTGGTGCCAGTGTACAAGAAAGGGGATAAGGACGACCCCAACAACTACAGACCAGTTTCACTTATATTAGGTTTCTGAAAAATCCTAGAAATGCTTATGTATACCAGATTAGTTAATTATTTGGAAAAACATAACATTCTCATACCGTCACAACATGGTTTCAGAAAGACTGAATCTACAGAATCAGCAATTGCCAGTCTAACAGAATACATTTTACAGTCCTTGGATGAAAAATAGGTTGTCTCTGCAATGTTTCTGGATCTTTCAAAAGCATTTGTCACCATTGACCATGAAATGCTGATACAAAAATTAGGCAACTATGGCACTCGAGGGCAACTAGGTAAATGGATAAAATAATACTTGTGCAACTGCAAGCAGTATGTATAATTAGGAAACTCATACCAATCAGAAACCAAACCCATCAGATATGGAGTGCCACAAGATTCGATAATGGGGCCATTGTTATTTAATGTGTTTGTAAATGATATAGGTGTTGAAAAGGAAGAAAAGAAAATATTGTATGCTGATGACATGACAATACTAAATAGTGACCAAAATATGGAACAGCTTGAGAGAGGAACATACATATCTGCAAATGTCACAGCTCAATGGCTGTTTGAAAATGAACTGGTTATAGATCTAAAAAAGACTGTGTATGCAGTGTTTAAAAACAAGGAGAAGGCTGTAGACATGGATTTAGAGGTTGATGGAACAAGGCTGGAAGAAGTAGAATCTGCTAGATTATTAGGTATTCTTGTGGATAATGAACTGAAATGGAAAAAAAAACACATTAATAATGTCTGTAAGAAACTGAGCTCTGTCATATTCTTAATGATGCAGCTATCACAGTATTCAGACAAGAACCTTCTGTGTACAGTGTACCATGGACTTTTCGAACCATACTTACAGTATGGAGTGACTGTGTGGGGAAACTCAAACAAACAAGAGACAAAACGAGTGTTCACATAAAAAAAAAAAAAAAATAAAAATAAAAAAAAATAAAAAAAAAGCAATTAGGACCATTTTAAGAAGAAAGACCTCTGAAATGTGCAGAAACTGTTTCAAGAATTTAGGTATCTTAACTTTTTCATCATTGTATATATACAAAACAATAATGTACATCACAAAAGGTAGTGAGGACTGGATTACAAATGCTAGTGTACACACCCACAATACAAGAAGGAAGAATGAAGTATGGAGCATACCCCACCGACTGGCAACGCTAGAAAAAGGACCCCAGTACTCTGGTATCAGGCTACTAAGAAGTCTGCCTAAAAACCTGCAAGGTAGTGTACTTGATAATGACTTTCCAAAGAAACTTAAAGATTATCTCAGTGAAAAAGAGTTTTATAGTGTTGCAGAATACTTGTGCCATTAAATTTGTATATATTGTTATTCATTATCAATTATGTAAAAATGTAAGCTAAAGGGGTAGAAAAATAAGTGATAATAAATGTTACTACTTTAAGATGTCCTATATTACATGTACATTTACTGTACACAATGTGATCTTACAGGATCAAATAAAATTCAATTCAATTCAATGTGAGATTAAACCTCTTAAACAGAGAAATATGCACGAAATTTAATAAATGTACTATGTGGAAAAAACAGTTAAGGATAAACACTTTACACTCTGTAGGTGCTCGTGTATCACAGCCATTAGCTGTATCCTGACTGGTTGGCTTACTGAACGAATGGACTGTTGCTTTCAGAACAAAACAAATGAGCAACTGATGCACTAGAGACTGAATGAATTTACACTTACAAAAATGCTAGAGTAATCCTCTTAAACAGAGAAACACACATAACATTTAATAAATATACTGCATGGAAGACACAGAAAAGGATAAACACTTAACTTGCCACTCTGTAGATGTACTCATATCACAGCCAAGAGCTGGAGCCTGTCTATGCTCAGTGCTCTCTGTATAGCTTGCTGGACTACTGGTACAAAGAATATTGTATGTTGTGTTATGATAGCTCAGTGAATAAAGGCACTGCACTCAAACAACAGACTTCCAGATTCCAGTCCCGGTCACCCACACAGTTTAAGTCAGTTAGAAAGTTCCACATTAGTACATACTTCACTACAGAATTAAAAATTCATTTAAAAAACAAGCCTGGACCTCAGTTACATCATTTCTCCATGGTATCCTTTATTCTTGGAGTACTAAACCAGAAAAAGAGGTTCTAGGAAGAGAATATATGTCACAGTCAGAAATTGGTCAGTAGGGGACAACTGTGACACCCGAGTACTTACTTACTTGTCTTCCATTCTCTTGGAGCTGAGTTTGAGGCACATCTGTGGTAGAAGCTTTGCTATTTTATTCTTCTAAGGTTGTTTCATTCACATGCACTTTATGTATGTAGTTGGTATGTCTTCCCCAAAACTGATCAAACTCTTTTTAGCATCATCCCAATGAATTGTATGGTTTGTATTTGTTTGATCAGAAAGTGTTTTTGACCACAGGAAATCACTAGGCATAACCACTTGCCCAATGAAAGTAAAAGTAAACCTACATTTTGTGTCAAGTTCAGTAGTACAGCACACTGTCTATAACTGTGAAAATGATAATGCAGCCAGTGCACACTATTCAGTCTGTCTAAATGCCTCAAAGAGTCATTTCAAGTGTACAACATGCTCCCCTTGCTATTATATAACAAGAAGCATTGACAGCATGAGAAGTTTCCTCCTAAACTGGTGTACGAGGCATCTGGAAGGACTGTGTCAAACCAGATAGCATGCAGCTATCTGCAAACAATCTATTTGGCCTCTAATAACCCATTACAAGCAAAGTACAAACCTCCCAGTACAATAGTGTGAGAAGAAATTGAGTGAGGGAACACCTGAGATAGGGGGAACACCTGAGATAGAACCTGGATCAATGGCATCAGGTTCCCTTCACCACTGAGTACAGGATTTGTCTGATGCTTGACACTCATCATAGAAGAGTGTGGTGCCAGTCCGTTACAAATACGTGCATCAGGCATGCAGTCACACTGATTAAGCAGGGAAGTAGGTCAGTCATTTTTTGGGTCGATATACTGTACAACTGTCTGACACCTCTTATTGCTATTGAGGGGAATTTGAAAGCTGTGCGACAGGAGGACAGGATACTCAAACCTACTATCCAACTCTATGGTCAATATTTCAGCAACAGTTTCACCTTTCAAAATGATACTGCAAGATAACACTGCACCCACCTTGTGAACACCCCTCTGAGAAGCAGGAATCGATTGAATGGAATGGCCTATGGTGGTTGCTGCCTTGAACCCAACTGAGCATGCTTAGGAACAGTTAAAACTTGCAGTGTGTCACTGCATGAACCCTCCTATCTCATTGAATGACCTGAGGAAGGCCACTGCAAGATGTGGTATAGGCTCAAACAACTACTTCTTGACTGCCCTGCAGATGGTGTGTCGAAAAGTGTCTGAGCATATTATAAAATACAGAGTGGGTTGGGTTGGGTTGTTTTGGGGGAGGAGACCAAACAGCAAGGTCATTGGTCTCATAGGATTAAGGAAGGATGGGGAAGGAAGTAAGCCATGCCCTTTCAAAGGAACCATTCCGGCATTTGCCTGGAACGATTTAGGGAAATTACAGAAAAACTAAATAGGGATGGCTGGACGCGGGATTGAACCGTCATCCTCCTGAATGCAAGTCCAGTGTGCTAGCCACTGCGCTACCTTGCTTGGTAAATACAGTGTGGAAACAGTACTGAATGGACAGCATTCCTTTTCATTATTGTTTTGTTTTTATTTCAAAATAAAGTTACTTTTTAGCTTCATAAGATTCATTCTTTCATTTCTTCCTCCTGTTTGATTTAAGTCCACACACGTTAGAAGACATACAGATGAAGTAAAGCTTTTTGTGAGCAGTCTGAGACAACATGGCAACACTTTCATCAGATTAAGCAAATGTTTGTGCTGTACACTTACAGTACCAGTAAGAGGTAAGTGCGCCTATACCCGGAGGAAAGGGGTGTGAGTGGGAGGGGATGGGGGTGCCCCCCACCCCTTCCCCAGTGTAGTCAGGTGTTTTTCTTTCAAGAAAATTACACTCCTGGAAATGGAAAAAAGAACACATTGACACCGGTGTGTCAGACCCACCATACTTGCTCCGGACACTGCGAGAGGGCTGTACAAGCAATGATCACACACACGGCACAGCGGACACACCAGGAACCGCGGTGTTGGCCGTTGAATGGCGCTAGCTGCGCAGCATTTGTGCACCGCCGCCGTCAGTGTCAGCCAGTTTGCCGTGGCATACGGAGCTCCATCGCAGTCTTTAACACTGGTAGCATGCCGCGACAGCGTGGACGTGAACCGTATGTGCAGTTGACGGACTTTGAGCGAGGGCGTATAGTGGGCATGCGGGAGGCCGGGTGGACGTACCGCCAAATTGCTCAACACGTGGGGCGTGAGGTCTCCACAGTACATCGATGTTGTCGCCAGTGGTCGGCGGAAGGTGCACGTTCCCGTTGACCTGGGACCGGACCGCAGCGACGCACGGATGCACGCCAAGACCGTAGGATCCTACGCAGTGCCGTAGGGGACCGCACCGCCACTTCCCAGCAAATTAGGGACACTGTTGCTCCTGGGGTATCGGCGAGGACCATTCGCAACCGTCTCCATGAAGCTGGGCTACGGTCCCGCACACCGTTAGGCTGTCTTCCGCTCACGCCCCAACATCGTGCAGCCCGCCTCCAGTGGTGTCGCGACAGGCGTGAATGGAGGGACGAATGGAGACGTGTCGTCTTCAGCGATGAGAGTCGCTTCTGCCTTGGTGCCAATGACGGTCGTATGCGTGTTTGGCGCCGTGCAGGTGAGCGCCACAATCAGGACTGCATACGACCGAGGCACACAGGGCCAACACCCGGCATCATGGTGTGGGGAGCGATCTCCTACACTGGCCGTACACCACTGGTGATCGTCGAGGGGACACTGAATAGTGCACGGTACATCCAAACCGTCATCGAACCCATCGTTCTACCATTCCTAGACCGGCAAGGGAACTTGCTGTTCCAACAGGACAATGCACGTCCGCATGTATCCCGTGCCACCCAACGTGCTCTAGAAGGTGTAAGTCAACTACCCTGGCCAGCAAGATCTCCGGATCTGTCCCCCATTGAGCATGTTTGGGACTGGATGAAGCGTCGTCTCACGCGGTCTGCACGTCCAGTACGAGCGCTGGTCCAACTGAGGCGCCAGGTGGAAATGGCATGGCAAGCCGTTCCACAGGACTACATCCAGCATCTCTACGATCGTCTCCATGGGAGAATAGCAGCCTGCATTGCTGCGAAAGGTGGATATACACTGTACTAGTGCCGACATTGTGCATGCTCTGTTGCCTGTGTCTATGTGCCTGTGGTTCTGTCAGTGTGATCATGTGATGTATCTGACCCCAGGAATGTGTCAATAAAGTTTCCCCTTCCTGGGACAATGAATTCACGGTGTTCTTATTTCAATTTCCAGGAGTGTATTTAAAAGTTGAAATTATGTAGGTCTTTAATAGATTCAAAACTGGGACTTTTTTATGGCTACTTACAAATTGCCATTCATCCTTCAAAATATTAAAAATATTCCATACACCTAGGGCTAGTCCCCCCAACCCACTTTACCACTACAAACTGTTGTATGGATGAGCTTGATAACATGTCACAATAATTTAAATTAAAAGTTTATGTTGCAAGCTACAATGCAGTCAAAGCAACCAAATTTTTATTTCACATTTATTTTTAACTGCTTACCTGCAAGTGTGGTCGTGTTAAATCAACTAAGCTACATATGCATCTGTGTACAACATTATCTTTCAGATATAGAAAAGTGAAAATATCTTCATTAACTGCACAGTCCCATGCTCTATGACCACCTCCACATTGAACTTCTAGGAGTATTCGTTTTTCTTCATGGCTCCAAACAATAAATTTCACCTATAAATAAAAAATTGCAAGATTATTACGCAACAATGCACAAAATGATAAACAAGGCATACTCTAGCATCAGGAAGGAGATTTTTTTATGACTGCCACTACACTTCAGTAACCTATTTTCCATGACAGCCTCAAATGTACACATCCCTTCAAAATGATCTGTCATGCTATCTAAATGATATAATCTAACCAGTCATGAAATTAATCATTGGGCTCATAAAATTTGGCAACTTCAGCCTTCACAGTCACTATGGAAGAGGTTGGAAGTGGGAGCAGCAAAGGTGAAGGGGTAGGGTAGAAATGTTTTCAGAATGCAGATTAATATTCAGTGGGTCCATGCTGATGGTACAGTGTAGCTTAGGTTGGAAGGCTGAAGTGACAGAGTGGCAAAAAGGAGTGTATAGTATACTGCCCTACATAGACATTTTAGTAGACATTTTAGCCTAAAATGAATCCAGGACAGAACTGTGGCCTTCTGATGGTTATGACAGAATGCAACTGTCAACTTCTGTCTCCTCTCTTGGAAAAAAAATCTCTCTACTATGAGTAGAATATGACTGCGAGAAATCCACATCTATCACTTTCAAAATGAAGACTCCAAAGTGCATTGCAGATCTGAACTACATTTGCGCATTTGAGTGTAACCTGCTCCTTCCTGTCCTTGACTGGAAAGTGTTATAGTGGGTGTAGGTTCACCAGCAGTGAATCATGGGAATGTAAAAAATGTCCAAAAGGCTTAGCTCCACCTACCATTATGAGATTCTTGCATCTACTGAGCTAAATTAGTAATTCCTTGGCACAGGAATTAAAAAAAAAAAAAAAAAAAAAATGGCAGTACCTAAAACAGTACGCTAAATTACAGGAACAGCACTCATACAATCTAACTGAACTGTTGTAGCAGCAATGACTATACATTAATGAGATCTACATCTGAAATCTTGAAAAGTCAACAGCATAGGATGTCACAACTGTTATCAAGTCCCAACAGTCAGATGAAAGTGAATATTTTTTCCCTTGTCAACTTTTCGACACCTAGCAATAAATGAAATGTGTTCTGTGGAAAATGATAGTTTTAGATGGGATGACAAAACAATTCAAGTAATATGTTCTATTTTTCAAAATTCACTGCCCATTGAGAGCATTCTCTCATGATCTTTCATTTGCAATGGTGAATTTCCGTGAGCTTCATAATGCTGAGACTACACATTCTTGAACTACAAGATGATTCCATGTAGAATCGGCAATCAGACCCAACATCTGAGCAGCTGTTGGACAAAGAATGTTTGGTCATCTACCGGTTATCATTTGAAAGAAATTATGAAATAAAGATACATCCCTGAATATGTGGCTCTAATGCCACGAAACTAATTGAATCATAAATAAAGATTTAGCATACAGATGAAGTGGTCTTTTTCATCTGGGTAAAACAGCAGTCAGTACCTCATTTCTCCGTGATTGAGATTTGATGCTTTGTGACACAGGCTCCATGAGACACCGACAACATAATTCATTACCAATCAACCACCATGCACAAATACTTCAGAATGATCAAAGTTTGGCCCAAGACATGCGTATCTCACTCAAAAACATCCCAAATGTGTTAGGTAGAATTGAGATTAGGAAAAGTGTTTCTCAAAAAATCCTGGCACTATGTGGGGATGATACAGTTTTGCATTGAGGGTGCACATTGCCCGCAGTGTACTGTAAATAAATATACAGATGTAAATACATGGAAGTATCTTCACATATTGTTTGTCAGAGAGAGAGAGAGAGAGAGAGAGAGAGAGAGAGAGAGAGAGAGAGAGAGAGAGAGAGAAAAGCAAACCTATCAAATTACCCATTTCATTCCCTCACATAAGAGTTGCTCCACCACATGCCTGAACAATGACTGTTTGTGAAGCATGATATATAACCTAATATGGTTTTCAGTTTATTTGTACCCTGTCATTGGTGAGTTCAGGTGACTTTGTTCCACAATTTTAGAGTCTAATGATGATGTTGCAGTGCCCACATTAACCTCTGCAGCCTTGTGATGTTTGGTGAGCAGCAGTAAATGTGTAGGGTGGTAACGTTTGTACCGCACATCGAGGTAGTAGGTTTGAATGGTTGTCTGCTCAACAGTTTTTGTTGACAGTCCTAGAATTCAGAGTGATTTGCTACACATCTGCTTTTATAATTTACAGCTGTGTGTTTTTAATCATCGCAGCTGATTAAAAAGCTGTTTTCTCTAAATCGAGATACTCACAGTAAATACTTGACACAGTGGCACCTGCAAAACCTTGCAGTTTAAATGAACAAGGCAGTTGAATTACAATTATCACATTAATATATGATGTATTAAAACTGACATATTTCTGAGGTAAAAGCTTCCATGTTCAGACACAAACCAAACTAAGAATCAGATCATGAACAAATAAAAGCACAAATCACTTCATGTGGTAGCCTTTGTGTCGGGCACTATTTCCATTACGATCATACAATATGTTGAACTGTGCAGCATCCTTAGCACTTGTCACAGCTTCCAGCAACTTGTATTCCAGCTTGTCTGACATACCAGGACGGACGCATACACCACATGTGAACGTCTGTCGTTCAGCTGAGCCACTTTAAGTAATCCCAGATTGCATAGTCGACAACCCCCCCTTCCCCTCCTGCCCAATTTTGCACACACTTGATTTTTTGTATTAATTTGTTTCACATTCCAGGTATGCTGTAACTTATACCCCAGCATGTTACCCATTTTGAAAAAAATTTTAATCTTACATGGTTCGAGAATATTTGCTTCCTTTTCCAAAATGAGATTACAAATAAAGCATATACAAGGTTATTCATAATTAGCTCTAGGTTCCAGAAGATGACTATGTAAAAACTACAAGACATACAGCAAATAGATATATATCAAAGGACAGAGCATCTCTCCAAGTTTTTAACTCACATGACAGGTGCTCAATATGGGCACCATTTGTGACATGGCAAACATGAATATGACAGTTAGATTCTTGTCATACACATATCAACATGTCATGGCCAATATCATTTATGTCAGGTGACTTAAGAAGCCACTGAAGAAAAGTAATGATGGGAAGCTCATCCAAATCCATCACTTAGGCAGTATAACAGTGAGGTAATCGCGAATGCTTGAAAGTATGGTGAAGAACCATCTTGTTGCAAAATGAAGTCTCCACTGTCTTGCTGTAATTGGGGCATAAGTCATTGCTGTTACATGTCCAGGTACACAAAACCACTCACGCTTTTCTCCGCAAAGAAAAATGGTGCATAAATTTTTGAAGAGGACATGGCACAAAAGATGTTACCATTAGGTGAATTACAAATATGTTCCACAATCTCCCGTTGAGTCATTGGAAAAGTGATCACATTAAACAATTGCATATCATATGGCTTTACACACAGACGTTTGCGCAGAATGTATCTGTGAGTTGACTGCAGATATGCAGTTGCCTGCTCGAACATGTCACTATTTCTTCGGGCTCCTGACAAATGATTTCCACACACATTCTACCTTCTATGCTGATAGTACCAGCTGATTTGTTCTGTTTCTGCCACATAAGCAGAATACTCAAGAATATGTCACACCAGCATTCTACACGCAGACTCCTTTACAGGTGAACCACTCATTTCTAAAATTCTCCCAATAAACGATTTGTCTTCCTTACCACAGTTTTCACATGCCCATTCCATCTCATATCGCTGAGCAACATTATGCCCAGATATTGAAACGATTTGATTGTGTCAAGCTGAACACTAGTAATACTGTATGCAAACATTACAGGTTTTATCTTCCTACTCATCCACACCAACTTATATTTTTCCACATTTGGGGATAGCTGCCATTCATCACACTAACTGGAAATTCTGTCTAAGTTGTCATGTATCTTCCTACAGTCACTCAACTTCGACACCTTACCGTACACCATGGCATCATGGCATCTCAGTACATCATGTGAGAAAAGGGCAAGCTGAGTTTTACACGAGTGATACTTTCTAAAATCATGCTGGTTTCTGCACATGCACATAAGCTTCTCAGTCTCAAGAAAGTTTATTATATTCGAATGGAGAGTATGTTCAAGGATTCTACAGCAAAAAGAGAAGTTAAGGATGTTGGTCTGTAATTTTGTACGTCCGTTCTCTTACCCTGCTTGTACACTGAAATCACCTGTGCTTTTTTCCAGTCGCTTGGGACTTTGCACTGGGTGATAAATTCACAAAAAATGCAAGCTAGGTACAGGGCCAATGCCATAGAGTACTCTTACTAAAATTGAACTGGGTCTCCATCCGGACCTGATGATTTGCTTGCTTTCAAATCTTTCAGTTGTTTCTCTATGCCAGGTATGCTTATTACTAAGTCATCCAAATGGGAGTCTCTCTGATGGTCAAATGACTGTATGATTCTCCTGTGTGAACAATTTCTTGAATGTGAAATTTAAAACTTCACATTTTGTTTTGCTGTCTTCAACTGCCACACCAGACTGGTCACAAGGGATGGGATGGAATGGAAACTTTAGACCCACTTAGTGACTTTTCCTCCCAGTCCCATCCATCCCTCTCCCTCATCCTTCCTTCCTACACCCCCACCCCCACCCCCCCACCCCACACACACACACACACAAAATGATGAATAAGATCAATGTTTGGAATGTATATGCCTGACATGTTTTTTTCATCTTAATTACAGAAACTGTAATATAAAAAGCTCAGTCAATGGTGAAAATATACAGTGGAGGTCATTACTCTGGCATAACCTAATTTCCAAATGATTGTCATTAAACCCTTCCTTAGTATCAATTTTATGAGAGTGTGGCTCTGAGGAACACATATTTAGTGCCATTCTAAATGGGATTCAAAACTGTACTCTGAAAATAGTGGGAGCAATACTAACAATCAGAAATTTTAACAGTATCACTTTTCTTAGCTACTGGTTAATAACAGCAACATAAATTAGCACTTCAGTTCCACAGTATATGCAATATACAAAATAGAAATGAAATGCTTAGGTACAAGAACAACTGTCAATACATATGTGAAATGATTCCTTTTAAATGCACATTCTGTGTAAAAGAGAAATGGAGTAAAACTACAAAAAAAATCTGGACATTAGGGCAAAATGTTTAAACATATAGTCAATTTTATACTACATTTATTTCTGCATTAAGTAATGCTTGAGTTCTATCATGACTGGTGTGCCTGCCACAGCCTGTCTTTACAAGAATTTCTCTTTTTCCATTAAACTTATGGTGTGGTTTATAATACTATGAACCACTCTAACACAAAGGATGAATGGATAATAAAACAGAAAATGTATTTATGCCACTAAATAAATGTTACAATTGTGTCACTTCCCTCTGTTGTCTGAAGTCCATGCCAAGCACTTATACTGAGGAAACCGCTGTTTTGCTTTTCATAGAACTCCACTCAGGGCTCAGCTAGTTTTGCAAGGAAATCTTTGATAGTTTACTTTTCTCAAATGACTGAGACACAATACAATCTTTGAAGTGTACGAAGCGATGACAGTTTTACTGAAGTCAGGCTTATAAAGTATGTGCTCAAAATTGTCTCATTGGGACTTGTCAGTATTCTCACTTCATGCTTTTTATAATCAAAGAAAACAATTCAATACATCTGTATTTCTGATAGTAAAACTTTAATGTCACATCACTGTTCTGGAGTATTACACTATGAGTGTGAAATATGTTATTTGTTATAGGCTCCATGAAATCCATGATGTGATTATCCTTCTGGCCCCCGTGTTCTGCTGTCATGTTCTTCTCCTGGAATGAAGTTCTCTTTCCCCATTTTGGATTAACTGGAATGAAATCACTCAAGTAACTGTTGTCAGGAGTTACCATTGATGTACTATCCCACTTTTCATCACCAATGATAAAAAAAGACCTTTCATAGCACTCTGTGAAAATTGTATAAGAAACATGGGCACTTTCGAACCTGGAAATACTCCTTATAGCAACTACACACATTGTCTTATTTTACATTCTTAAGTAAAGTACTGAAATACAGTATTTCATCAGTTCTGTGAATAGTTCTTTATAACAGTAAACATTTTGGAGCTTAACATCTGCAGCACAACATATTTCTCCAGGATTACACGAAACAAAAGTTGTGATAAGTCTACTACTTTGCATTTTTGGGTTCTGTAGCTCCCCCCCTCCCTTATTTTCAGTGTCTTTCAACAATATGTGCTGTTATCCCTGTGAGTATGCTAAAGGCTATTGCTTGGCATCTCCTTACAACACCTTGCTCAATGACATGCAAAATTCTACAAAAGTCTTCTTGCAAAAGTCAACACTATTATCTGAAGATGGGCAAGTGCTTAAAAACAACATTGCAAAGTTTACATGCATCAACAAACACAACACTCCAGCGCTGCAGCAGTACACATGATACATGTTAATATCACTGCAGCTTTTATATAAAAGACACTTCAATCACAAAGTAACACTGTGTTTTAGTTTTGTATGCTTTAACAATAATACCATGATTTGCAGCTTTGTTTACAATTAATCACAACAAAAAAGCTGCAAATCTCTCATACTGTCTTATTTTGATAAAAAAAATACATTTTTGTATAAGCTCAATCACCAAGACACAAAACATGTATGAAAATAAATGGACACAGAAGACAGGAAGACAAATTTTGCTCTGAAAGACTGAATTAAAAAAAAAAAGACAGTACTTACATCAACAAAACCTGCAATAAGGATTCCACCATTTGCAATAAGAATTCTTGCAGGCCATTCCATAGGTAGCCTACAGACAGAAACCTCATGTAATGTTTTATTTGCTACAGTAAACCAGCAGAGCAAACCATCACGTCCAACTGAAATTATTTCAGATTTCAGGCTCATTATAAATGTGACACTTTCTTTTCCGTGTTGGTGCTTTGTATGCAGTTTATCCAACATTACTGTCCCATTGTTCTGGAACAATTAATTACTGATATGAATGTGTAACCAAGATCACAAAATTTATCACAAATAAGCAAATTAATTCAGAAATGGAAATTCTTATGGGACAATAAATCATTCCTGAAAATTTTCCTTTCCTTTAAGCACAGAGTCACAAATGATTTGAAATAAAACATTTAATCATATTACATGCCAATGTGTAAACCTTCACAGATAAAGTAGCAATGTACCCCTTTTGCTGACTGCTATCTACTACATAGACTCATACATGATGCAAGTGGCAAAAGTTGCACAGATTCCAGTGAACCTAAGGAATATACACATGCCAGTTATTCAGTTTTACAGACTATGGTGGAAGCATTTAATTGCAGCTACTTCTGCACCAGTTATTCTAACCGCCCCGCCCCCCCCAACCCCCCCCCCCCCACACACCCCACCACCCACACTGTCCATCCAATACTGAAAACAGTAGTCAGATACCTAATGAAATTAAAGCCAATGACACTGTAATTACCTGCCTTCAGTTATAGGATCTCTCTTCAGTACACATATTCTCTCACATTGCAGTTTTCTTTATTCATGTTGTTATTTCTAATGTTATATTATTACATTTTACTTTCTTAACTGCCATTATTAATGTCTTACTCTTAATTGAAAATATTCATGCATGCATTCATTTTTTAATTTCCTTTCTTCTTTCCTTCTATCCCACTCCTCCTGTCTCCAAATCTCACAATCACATCTGCCTCTTTGTTTAGAATCAGTATATTTCTGCTTATCCTAACTGGCCCACATGAGGTCAAAATGTGATGTGATGCCATTTCCTTTATTTATTTGCCTTTTTATACATCCACTTGACAGTTCTCTTCATCTGAGATTACTTTATCACATATCCAGAACAGCAGATATCTAAGATGTTACCTTTACCCATGGCAATGGATGGCTGACAGTGGCCATTTTACGAGGTGGAACAGGTGTTCCCAACGTGTCTGGATCATCGCCTATAAGACTTACCATATTACAGAAAATGCAAATAAAGACTTTGGAAAATCAACATATATGTCACCCTCACCTTTTTTCCTTTCCACACGTAGTAGACGTAAAATATCTGTAAATGAAACTGTTTTTAATTGGTGTAAAGGTAAAGGTACCTGTGAATATGTTAAATTTGTTGGAGATTGTACAGTATATTTTCATAAATAAATTGAACTGTAGCGTAGCTTAAAACCAAACAACGTACATCTAGAATCTGTCGGCATAGAGGATGCAACAGCATGTTACGTCAGCTCTCTGAGCGCTTGACCTTTGACCCCGCCGATAAGGCGGTGCTACGTCAGCTTGGCAGCGTAGCTTAAAACCAAACAACGTACATCTAGAATCTGTCGGCATAGAGGATGCAACAGCATGTTACGTCAGCTCTCTGAGCGCCTGACCTTTGACCCCGCCGATAAGGCGGTGCTACGTCAGCTTGGCAGCGCGCCAGCTGCAGACTTACGCTCTAAGGCGACGGGCGCACCTAGTACGGCTAGTGCGCCCGTCCGGGATAACGCGCGGCTGGCACTGTGAAATATTCTAAGTCCCTATCAAGGTCACGCGCTCTGCCGCGGGTATAAAAGCGAGCGATGCCCGCGCATAGCGGGTCATTCGCGCTGCTGCTGTCGCACAGGCAACTGCATTGAACGCTGCCAACATGCGCTACCGACGACAACGGCGACGTGCAAGACAGACAATATACAAAACTATTGAAGACCTTTACCCATTTAAACATAAAATTGTATTTTTTTTATACAGTGCATAGGGCTAATACCACCCTCTTAAATCTTGAGGACAAAGATGAACACTTAGTCAAAAATGATCGGTTATGATGCAGGTTTAAAAGATATGATTAATGCCATGGCAAGACATAGAAATCACCAAAACAAGATAAATTTACAGCAATATAATAGAGTGATGCCATATTGAGGAATCATCTCATATGGACTGATGAAACTATTCGATATACATTTCATATAAGGACTACGAAGATAAGAGTGTGAAATTAGTGCTGATATGGTGGCATACAGACAGTCGTTTTTCCATCCCTCTATTTGCAAGTGGAGCAGTAAAGGAAATGACTAGTAGTGGTACAGGGTACCCTCTGGCAAGCACTGTATGGTGTCTTGCAGGATGTGTATGTGGATCTAGGTTTATAAGTTAAAACGCATTTTGGGAGATAAACTGGAGCAAAGCTAGAACATAAAATTGGTAATGGTGCAAATTGGATGGGGTAAGAAGGAGTATATGAAATGAAATATCAATACTGTGAGATGAAGTATATGGGTGAGATAGGAAGAAACTTTAAAATAAGGTTCAAAGTACATAATAGTAAAGGGAATGGTTCATCAGCAGTAGCAAAGCAATTTAAGAATGAAGAGCACTCTTTATTAAGCAAGTGTATTGTTTGTTTGCACTGATGTATACATAATAAGGCATTGAAATCCTTGGTAGGTAAATGGCATTGGAATTTTGTTTGCCAGTAAACAGAGTTACATAATAGTGTTAAGTGCCACAAGTATTCAAGAACATTGTGTGGTAAGTATAATGAAAATCATATAAACCACACATTCAGAAAACTGGTACATCATAATCTCCATACTAATATTATCATACTGTTGTACCATTGCTTCACAACAGAAAAAGTGTCAGTATTATTCCTTGAAATACGTCACACACAGTTTCCCATCCATCCTTATTCAATCTGGATTGTACGCTATCTCTAATGGCCTCACAATGATTGGCTTTAAAATCTTACATTATTTATCTTCCTTCTACGAGAGACTGGTGTGCTATTAGGTATTATATAAAATTAATGACAAGTAGTTCCATTTATGAAAAGAGAAACTGAAGACGCAGGCAAATCTCCATGCAAAGCATTACACATTTCAATTTACAAATATGTTGTTGCTATGATGGTGCAAAAATCTGATACCTTTGTCAATCTGTGTGATGTGCCTCACCACTCTTCTGCTCATAGGACATAAAATGTACAGGATTACTGTATCATTGCTCGAGGGACTATATCAACAACAGACTTGTAGGCTTAGGATTGTTAGGCATAAAAATATAACAAAAGGTGTAAAAAAAGATGTGAGACTTCTGGTAGAAAAAAGGAGGAACAAAGTGCCAATTCCAAATGAAAAAAAATATTTTTGAACTCTTACATTAGTTATTAAGTCACAAATCTCCCAAAAGAATTCACTCAAAGCCTTTAAGATTGAAAAAAATGATACTTTCTGTACCATATTAACTGCTTCATTTTTAAAGAAAACTGCTCCTTATGCACCTCATGCACATCACATTTCTTATCACTCACAGTCTGCACTGAAACAAGACTGTTCTGTTTCTGTTATATTTCCATCTAACCAACGTGATGAACAAATGTGTGTACAAACAAACTCCACATAAACTATGGAAAGTTTTTATTTTTTAACCTGACGTATGATCCATTCTGGCACCATGGGCAATAGGGTTGTGTTCCAACTTCAGATTTTTCCTGCTGTAATGAGTTCATTCATGAAACGGTTTCCCTTCATTGTTTGCTACCTTGTATGGACTCCACCAAAAATTAGGGTGATATATCTGCATCATAATCATGATGAAGTCCTCATTTATGTGCAAAAAAGCTTCAGGCATTACTTTCATGAATAAGAAATCTTGGGCCTAAACATGTTTAATGAATACATACTGGGATGAAGGGGTGGCTCAAAGATGTAATTTACAATGTAAACTTTTGCTGAGTTGGCTGGCATGGGGATAATACTTACATCATCAGTGGTTATTAAACCATAAACATGTATGTTTCCTGTCCTGTCACCAAATAACAGATGACTGTCATGAATCACAGCTGTCATAACAGATGACCTTTTCTTAGTTGGTAAGCTGAACTTCTGAAGACAGGTAAGAGATTGACATTCATCTGTAATAGAAAATAAACCAATATGTAGTGACTGGAAATATGGTAGATACCACTGACAAGTACAGAAAATAAGTAATTTTTATGCAGTCCACAGTAATCAACTTTCTTTCATCAAATAAAAATTTATCACTTGATTATCTGATGGAGAGTTTTGAAAAATGTGGAATATATTTATTACCAGTCACAGCTCTCCATAGTACATACATTACGCGATCAAAAGTGTTTCGACAACCCCAAAGACATACTTTTTCATATTAGGTGCATTGTGCTGCCACCTACTACCAGGTACTCCATATCAGCGACCTCAGTAGTTATTAGGCATCGTGAGAGAGCAGAATGCAGCACACCGTGGAACTCACGGACTTCGAATGTGGTCAGGTGATTGGCTGTCACTTGTTTCATATATCTGTACATGAGATTTCCATACTCCTAAACATCCCTAGGTCTACTGTTTCTGATGTGATAGTGAGGTGGAAATGTGAAGGGACACATACAGTACAAAAGCATACAGGCCGACCTCATCTGTTGACTGACAGAGACCGCTGACAGTTGAAGAGTATTGTAATGTGTAATAGGCAGACATTTATCCAGACCATCACACAGGAATTCCAAACTGCATCACGATCCACTGCAAGTACTATGACAGTTAGGTGGGAGGTGAGAAAACTCGGATTTCATCGCCAAGCGGCTGCTCATAAGCCAAAAGATGCCTCACTTGGTGCCCAGTGAACATCATCTGCCAGTGTGTGTAGTGCCAAAAGTAAAATTTGGAGGCAGTGGTGTTATGGTGTGTCATGTTTTCATGGAGGGGGCTTGCACCCCTTGTTTTGCATGACACTATCACAACACAGGCCTACATTGATGTCTTAAGTACCTTCTTGCTTCCCACTGTTGAAGAGCCATTCAGGGATGGCGATTGCATCTTTCAACATCATCAAGCACCAGATCATAATGCATGGCCTGTGGTGAACTGTTATATGACAATAACATCGCTGGAATGGATTGGCCTGCACAGAGTTCTGATCTGAATGTTTTGGAACACCGACTTCATACCAAGCCTCACCCACTGACATCCATACCTCTCCTCAGTGCAGCACTCCATGAAGAATGGGCTACCATTCCCCCAGAAACCTTCCAGCACCTGATTGAACATATCCCTGTGAGAGTGGAAGCTGTCATCAATTCTAAGGGTGGGCCAACACCATATCGAATTCCAGCGTTACCGATGGAGGGCACCATGAACTTGTACGTCATTCTCAGCCAGGTGTCCCGATACTTTTGATCACATAGTGTATGTACACATTATTACAGGATATACATTTTTTCTGTGTGTTTTTCAGAGGGCTACAAGAGGAAATGATCTTCACTGAGATCAAAAGAGCTGCAGGAAAAGAAATCCAGTTTCATCTTCCTGATTTAGACTGTCAGTAAAACAAACTAATTTTGTATTTGGCATTTCCTATTATGTACCTAACAAATTAAACCCAAGATGCAAACATGTTGTTGTTGTTGTGGTCTTCAGTCCTGAGACTGGTTTGATGCAGCTCTCCATGCTACCCTATCCTGTGCAAGCTTGTTCATCTCCCAGTACCTACTGCAACCTACATTCTTCTGAATCTGCTTAGTGTATTCATCTCTTGGTCTCCCTCTACAATTTTTACCCTACATGCTACCCTCCAATGCTAAATTTGTGATCCCTTGATGCCTCAGAACATGTCCTACCAACCGATCCCTTCTTCTAGTCAAGTTGTGACACAAATTTCTCTTCTCCCAATTTTATTCGATACCTCATCATTAGTTATGTGATCTAACCATCTAATCATCAGCATTCTTCTGTAGCACTACATTACGAAAGCTTCTATTCTCTTCTTGTCCAAACTATTTATCGTCCACGTTTCACTTCCATACATGGCTACACTCTATACAAATACTTTCAGAAATGACTTACTGACACTTAAATCTATACTCGATGTTAACCAATTTCTCTTCTTCAGAAACACTTTCCTTGCCATTGCCAGTCTACATTTTATATCTTCTCTACTTTGACCATCCTCAGTTATTTTGCTCCCCAAATAGCAAAACTCCTTTACTACTTTAAGTGACTCATTTCCTAATCTAATTCCCTCAGCATCACCCGACTTAATTCGACTACATTCCATTATCCTCGTTTTGCTTTTGTTGATGTTCATCTTATATCCTCCTTTCAAGACACTGTCCATTCCGTTCAACTGCTCTTCCAAGTCCTTTGCTGTCTCTGACAGAATTACAATGTCATAGGAGTACCTCAAAGTTTTTATTTCTTCTCCATGGATTTTAATACCTAATCCAAATTTTTCTTTTGTTTCCTTCACTGCCTGCTCAATATACAGATTGAATAACACCAGAGACAGGCTACAACCCTATCTCACTCCCTTCCCAACCACTGCTTCCCTTTCATGCCCCTCAACTCTTATAACTGCCATCTGGTTTCTGTACGAATTGTAAATAGCCTTCCGCTCCCTGCATTTTACCCCTGCCACCTTTAGAATTTGAAAGAGAGTATTCCAACCTTCTAGTATCTCCAGGCTTCTACCATGTATACAACCTTTTTTCATGATTCCTGAACCAAATGTTAGCTATGATTAAATTATGATCTGTGCAACATTCTACCAGGCGGTTTCCTCTTTCATTCCTTACACCCATTCCATATTCACCTACTACGTTTCCTTCTCTCCCTTTTCCTACTGTCGGATTCCAGTCACCTATGACTATTAAATTTTCGTCTCCCTTCACTACCTGAATAATTTCTTTTATCTCATCATACATTGCATCAATTTCTTCATCATCTGCAGAGCTAGTTGGCATATAAACTTGTACAACTGTAGTAGGTGTGGGCTTCGTGTCTATCTTGGCCACAATAATGCGTTCACTATGTTGTTTGTAGTAGTTTACCCGCACTCCCATTTTTTTTATTCATTATTATACCTACTCCTGCATTACCCCTATTTGATTTTGTATTTATAACCCTGTATTCACCTGACCAAAAGTCTTGGTCCTCCTGCCACCAAACTTCACTAATTCCCACTATATCTAACTTTAACCTATCCATTTCCCTTTTTAAATTTTCTAACCTACCTGCCCGATTAAGGGATCTGACATTCCACGCTCCGATCCGTAGAACGCCAGTATTCTTTCTCCTGATAACGACATCCTCTTGAGTAGTCCCCGCCTAGAGATCCGAATGGGGGACTATTTTACCTCCGGAATATTTTACCCAAGAGTACGCCATTATCATTTAATCATACAGTAAAGCTGCATGCCCTCGGGAAAAATTACGGCTGTAGTTTCCCCTTGCTTTCAGCCATTTGCAGTACCATAACAGCAAGGCCATTTTGGTTAGTGTTACAAGACCAGATCAGTCAATCATTCAGACTGTTGCCCCTGCAACTACTGAAAAGACTGCTGCCCCTCTTCAGGAACCACACGTTTGTCTGGCGTCTCAAGAGATACCCCTCCGTTGTGGTTGCACCTACGGTACGGCTATCTGTATCGCTGAGGCACGCAAGCCTCCCCACCAACGGCAAGGTCCATGCAAACATAATGAATACTTAAATGTTTCATGTAACCTAATTAAAACTGTGCTCCAAGGAGGAGTTAAGAGCAGCAGCTGTGAAAGGTGAGATACTGCTTCATTACTTGTTTCCACAGCAAACAGCTGATGGACAGTACAACACAGACAATGATCAATGGTACCATGGTTGTTACACTACAGTATTGTTTGATCAAAGATGTGGCAAATATAGTACTGTCTGAAATTGTAACTCCTGTCACTTCATGACTAGCAAGCTGAGAGGCACAAAAATGTGTGCAGATGCTACATAACACAGTCTTAAGATTGTGTACTCACCACCAACTGCTTTGAGTTTCCATAGCTCCATAGGACCAGAAGAGGAACATACTAATAAACAGTCATCTGAAGCCCAGTGCAATGATGATATGGCTCCTTCCGAAGAGTGCACTTCGACCAGTTTTGTTAAGGTTTCCCCTCTGCAGCAGTTTTCATCTGGCAATGCAAAATAAGATAGTAAATAAAACATTGTAACATGTTTGAACATATCTCATCAAAATAAACATGCACAAGTCTACGATTTCTTGATAACAATTTGTATACCTTTCCAGTGTCCATAGGTCAACCTTAACTATTGGGAAGGTTATTTTACATTGCAGTCATTGATTTTTTCTCTTTTCTTGGTTGATAACTTAAAACATTAATACTGAATTTTATGTTTCAATTTCTATTGTTTTATTTTTAAGTGCATAAGCCTGCAAACATCACACGCCATACTGCAACAAACTGTGGTTGGCCTGTTGCACAGGTGCCCCCTACTGAACACCACCTCTTCATGTGAATATATTTTCAGATGACACTGTGAATAACTGAGATGCTCACAATGTTACATAAAAACAGAATGTACAGCTACTAGTAATGTGGCCACACCACTACCAGTGGTAGCAGTCAGAGCTGCTGGTGGCAGAGATCATGTGTGCATCTACAACTCAATTCTACATCTACATCTACATCCATACTCTGCAAGCCATCTGACGGAGTGTGGCGGAGGGTACCTTGAGTACCTCTATCCGTTCTCCCTTCTATTCCAGTCTGGTATTGTTCGTGGAAAGAAGGATTGTCGGTATGCCTCTGTGTGGGCTCTAATCTCTCTGATTTTATCCTCATGGTCTCTTCATGAGATATACATAGGAGGGAGCAATATACTGCTTGACTCCTTGGTGAAGGTATGTTCTCAAAACTTAAACAAAAGCCCGTACCGAGCTACTGAGCATCTCTCCTGCAGAGTCTTCCACTGGAGTTTATCTATCATCTCCATAATGCTTTCGCGATTACTAAACGATACTGTAATGAAGCGCGCTGTTCTCCGTTGGATCTTCTCTATCTCTTCTATCAACCCTATCTGGTACAGATCCCACACTGGTGAGCAGTATTCAAGCAGTGGGCGAACAAGCGTACTGTAACCTACTTCCTTTGTTTTCAGATTGCATTTCCTTAGGATTCTTCCAATGAATCTCAGTCTGGCATCTGCTTTACCAACGATCAACTTTATATGATCATTCCATTTTAAATCACTCCTAATGCGTACTCCCAGATAATTTGTGGAATTAACTGCTTCCAGTTGCTGACCTGCTATATTGTAGCTAAATGATAAAGGATCTTTCTTTCTATGTATTCACAGCACATTACACTTGTCTACATTGAGATTCAATTGCCATCCCCTGTACCATGCGTCAACTCGCTGCAGATCCTCCTGCATTTCAGTACAATTTTCCATTGTTACAACCTCTCGATATACCACAGCATCATCTGCAAAAAACCTCAGTGAACTTCCGATGTTATCCACAAGGTCATATATGTATATTGTGAATAGCAATGGTCCTACGGCACTCCCCTGCAGCACACCTGAAATCACACTTACTTCGGAAGACTTCTCTCCATTGAGAATGACATGCTGCGTTCTGTTATCTAGGAACTCTTCAATCCCATCACACAATTGGTCTGATAGTCCATATGCTCTTACTTTGTTCATTAAACGACTGTGGGGAACTGTATCAAACACCTTGCGGAAGTCAAGAAACACGCCATCTACCTGGGAATCCGTGTCTATGGCCCTCTGAGTCTCGTGGACAAATAGCGCGAGCTGGGTTTAACACGATCGTCTTTCTTGAAACCCATGCTGATTCCTACAGAGTAGATTTCTAGTCCCCAGAAAAGCCATTATACTCAAACATAATACGTGTTCCAAAATTCTACAACTGATAGACATTAGAAATATAGGTCTATAGTTCTGCACATCTGTTCGACGTCCCTTCTTGAAAACGGGGATGACCTGTGCCCTTTTCCAATCCTTTGGAATGCTACGCTCTTCTAGAGACCTACTGGTCATCTTGACAATGGGTAGCACTGTATCCTTTTCCTAATCCTATCTTTTTGGTGATATTCCAATCTGGAGTCTCCATTTTTTGATTCTGTTACTCATTGAGGTATTCCCCAGATGCCTAAAATAAAACAAAGATATTCCAATCAGTAATAAAAAAATTGCAGGTGATGAATAACATCCTTTCTAGCTCCAAATATTATATACTTCAGTCAGCACAAAATCTTAAGCAGAAAAATACTGGGGGTATGGCTCCATACATTCTGAACCCTGTCTTGACTCGCTCATGTTGCTGCTATAAGGGGTGAGCACTGTACTGTCTATGCAACATAGCATGACTCTATTGTGGGCATACAAGCACCAACATGAAGACAAGGTATTAGTGTGGCATTTACGTGTTTTTGGCAAGCATGCGGTGCAAGTGCAGAAACATGAACTATGGTGACATTATTAGCAGATGCATCCAAACAGGACCAACATGCTGTTATTCTTCTCTTGGCTGCTGAAGGACAAACACTGGTAGATATCCACTGGAGAATGAAGAGTGTGTACACAGCAGTATGTCTATTCAAAAACCCTTTGTGGAAAAATTTGACAAGAGGCACTGTTGCTTCATGATAATGCACATCCGCATATTGTAAGTGTTGTAACACAGAAGTTATACTAACTGAAGTGAGAGACACTCAAACACTTGCCCTATTAGCCTGATTTTTCTCCATATGATTATCATGCTTTCAGTCCCTTAAAAAGGGCCTTGGAGAGTTGATAATTCCTGTCAGATGAGGGACAGTTAAAGACTTCTTCATGCAACAGGGTATGGTGTTCCACCAATCAAAAATCTTCATCCTGGTGTGCTGGTGTGTCAGTGGGGTGATTGCCTCAATGCTCATGACAATTTTGCCTGAGTGGCATATCGATTCTGGACTATGCGGCCTTCAAAAAGAAACTTTTTGGTGCCTCTTATATCTCAAATATACAATTATTACACCTCTGAATTTACCCAGCAGCCTTTTGATAGGAAAACTTTTTCTTTCTTTCTGAAGTCATCATCTAAAACTGCTGAGCAACACCAAGATACTGACATATCAACTGAAACTGAAAACTGCTCAGCAACTAAACTATTAACTGAAACTATCATTTATAGAATATTCTGTCGGTACTTGGAGGAACATAACTGATGTCTCAGAGTGATATAGTCTTATGTTATCTGAGGATTGACTAGAAAGCCAAAAACCAGTTCAGAATGAAATATAAAATAAATATTATTAACACCAAATACTGTGTATTTCAGTAACTACCAGTTACAACCATAGCAGGATGTGTCTGAATTCCTTCAAACAATGTGCAACAGCATGTTCTTTGCCTTCACTGGCTGCTATGTCAGCTTCCTAATTTTAATAAATTCCAATGCTCTGAGGGCACTCAGAAGAATTATACCTCTTTTCCATAAATGAAAAAGGTGCCCTATACATTCTGGGCCATTTAGTTGCACACATCATTTCTCAGTTTTTTGATGGTCATTTGTGTAATCAGAGCAGATGAGGAATCACAGAAGATGATAAAAATCTTTATTATCTACTCAAATATCTTTCATGAATTCATTTAGAAGGCAAAACTCAGACATTTTAAGGGAAAATAACTGAATCCCCAACAATGCCCCCTTGACCTAATTCACCAAGTTACAGTGTGTATCTAACTTAGTGTAAAAAGCTTATCTAAAGGCATAGTCTGAAGGATATGATTTATTGTTCTTTTATTTGTTTATTCAGAACAAAGAACCTCAGCAGTAACCAGTATATGTACATAAACCAATCTTGGATTAATTCGTGTATGCAATACTTATATTTGTAAGATGTCTCTTTGTTTGAAATGAAAGTTACTTTCTTGGCCTTCTGCAACTTTGAAAAACACATTTATGACTATGAATTGAGATTAAAATCTGGATAATATAGGGTTGACACGAGTCGATACTCATGACACTATGAATAATTTGTGCTAGATGAAAAGGGCACCTTCACCAGCTTCAGCATAAATGCTCTGTGTTATGGACATTCTGAAGGTGTCCATTGTCAATATATTGCCCTTATGGTAGACACTGTTTAACAATTTTATGTATGACAGCCAAGCATACTGATGTATTCAATGCTGCCACTGCCCAGCTGGAACAGTGAAAAATGTAATATAAAAGAAACAGTGAGGAACATTTTTTTTTTCTCTGGTACTTTTTTTTAAGGAATCTGGGATTGTCCAGATCCTTCAAGGATCTTACTTTAAGATTTCTTAGGTATGGCACCAGGTGAATTCTTGGTTGAATAGGCAGTTGTTTCTTTAGGAATGACAACAATGTCCTTGAATGACACAGATTATACAAACGTAACATACATGGTTAAAAGTGACATAAACAGATTTTCCAGGAAAATGTTCATATTGGCATATTGGTGTTCTGCTAACACATCCAGCCTCCTCAGTCAAAGGATGAGGTGAGAATAGAAAAGGTACACAGAAAGCATTGTCACATTCCCTTAAAATTTTATTGCTAACTTCAACTTCTTCTGGAGTTCTGTCATATGTGTTATGCCTCTATATATTCTACAAAAACTTACTATAATTTAAGGTGTTGTGCAATTCAACTGTAGCTGTGTCAAAACACAAGTTATGAAACTTGGTGTATAGTTTCCATTGGCAAAGTTACCCTACAGGGTATCTCCACAGAATTAAACATACCTTTCTTTCTTCTATCCCTCTGCATATGAAGAACTAACATATGTCTTTTAATAATTATAAATATATTTCACCATATTCATCATATTATGCACTTTTTTACTGTCAAGTTTGTGAAGGACTAGTAAGACCAACTCCTTAACCCTATAATTGTATGTTGCTGAATGTGTGAAGTTTTAAAATAGGTACTGTGTTTTAATTTTTTATTCCATAAGAATTAAGAGACTGAGTAAGCACAAAAAATTGGGATGAAACACAGGTTTCACTTTAATAAGTATGTTGTCTCTCCTTATTGCCCACTGTCAATCTTGAGGCTTAATTCCCCCACCTCTGGCTTCCATTAATATGACATACTAAAAATAACTGTAACTCATACAAATAAAATTTCTGTCACAGATGAAACAACCTGTTAACAAATCCGTTCATTAACAACAGTGTTTCATATTACGATACATACCACTCATAACAAGAATTTCACCATCACATGATGCAATAGCAAGCAAAGCTCTTGATGGTGAGATGTCAAGAAGGCATATATTTGAAAATCTTTTGCAGTCAAATGTAAATTTACATTCGGCACCATGGCAGTCATCATAATGCCAAAGAGCGGCATTTTTAGTTAATGCCACTACATGGTTATCCTTTAAAATAACAATACGGCGAAGTATGATGCCATCTATATGATTTACATGATTAACTGAATTGTTTAAGCATCCGTGGAAAGACAATTGTGCATGATTCAAACTCTCTTCTCTCCACATATTAAATGGCCATGCAATAACTCCCCCATCACTTCCACCGACAACCTACAAAAACAAACAAACAAATAAATAAATAAAGACATTCAGTTCACAACTGTGCTAGTCAGTATCATTTCAAATAAAACACAATCTGAATATACATTCCATATTTCCACACAAAACCATAAAGCTGCTAACAGTCTAACCAAGGAACCTATGATGCTCAAAATAAATAATATACAAGATATGGCAGTCAAGTATGGGAACAAACCAACATACAGAAAGTACAAAAAAGTCATGTATACACAACAGTAAACGTATTTACTATATTCAGTTATTTAAACTCGTTTGTTTACAGTCTCACCACATACAAAAGAAATTAGTGCATATAGCTCAAAATTTTTTGTACATTTATAATTCTTAATTTGTTACAATGTTCCAAACCCAGTTGAACAAATTGTATAACAACATTTATCTTGAAGTTATGACCTAAAATACACTAATATTGTGAAACCTGCAGCACCTGGAAAGATTGGCAAAAATGAATTCAAACACAAAGGAGGTGTAGAATGCTGTTCGTAGATTACCAACCCTGGAGAGAGACTGTGTATATGTAGACACAACAGTGCTCTCTCATGTGACTGAAAAAGGTCAGTGTAACACAATGCTCTGTCAGTGAAAATCAGTCATATGAAGAGCAGTCACATGAAGCTACAGCATAAAAGCAAATGACAGGACATCTTCTCAGCATCAAAAAGATCAGCATGTGAAAGACTCAAAGAGCACAGAATAATTGGTCTCCATGAAATGCATTTTTCATACTGTGGCATGTTGGCACATATGCACTGGTGCTATGACAGTGAGGTGTGTACAATTTCTGGAGAGAAGAGGGTCAGATACAGCATTAAACCTATTATATGAGCACAGCACAAGATGACTGCAATGTCACCTGCAGAGTTCAACCATAGTTTCCAGTGTTGGTTTGACACTGAAGAACTGCAGGGGGGTGTGGATTTGATTGAGCAGATGGTTTGATAATTTTCTCTCCTACTCTGTATTGGTAGAACTCACTTTATGATTACTCGCACTGGCAGAGTTCATGAGGTCAATGAAAGTGGAGTTCACAAAGTGAGAGGATACCCAAAACAAGTCCTGAACCTAGTAAAGTTGTCTTAAGCACATACAACAGTTCAGGGAGCAATCCAACTCACAAATGTAAATTGGGAAAGGTCAGGACTCTACTATTCTATGGTACGTAACTAAAGGCTTCACAGACTATCAAAATACTAACTGGGGTGACCGAGTTGTGATATTTAGTGGGATACACACATTGGAGGGCAATGCCAATGATGTTCTTGCTGCAATTGTGGCACCTAATGCAGACACTAGCTGTGTCCATCATATGCAGCCCAAGTATCTCCGACATGTTCTCCCTATAAATACTTGGGCTAGATGGGAAATCTGAGTCACCGTTAGATACTGAAACTCCCCCCTTTTAACTGGCACATAGTGGTAGAAAAGGTCTGGACACTTCCAGCTTCACGGAGTAAGGGGAGATGGAGATGCAGGAATCCTCCCCAAAGGCTCCAGCAGTATGTCCTCAATGTGATCGGCTGGGTTGGATGGCAGTGCCATCTGTGGGAATCCCAGCCAATTGACATGATCTGGGGCACAGCTTGGGCCTGCCTGCAGGGAAGTGCCACATGCGACAGATTTGTGAAAAATAGTTTGGTTTCCTTGGGCACCACAGTCCAAAAATGCTCAACCTCTATTGAAGGCGAGGGGACAAGGTCACGGCTGGGGGGGTTGGGTTGGTGGTGGTGGTGGTGGTGGTGGTGGTGGTGGGGGTGGGAGCCAGCAGTGGTGTAGGGGACTGAAATGGTATCACCTGCATTGGCTCCCATCACCATTTACTGTCGAGTTCCTGTCGATGCCTAACACAACGTCAGAAGTTGCAGTGGTAAGAGGTAGGCTGATGGGCTGGCCCATTGTTACAGTTATCACAGAGGTCATGCCCATTCAGTGGTTGTAGGGAAATGGGTTGGTACATTATGTTACAGATTGACCTGATTCCGATATTATCAAGTGCTCCTGGCTGACCACAACCTCAAACATCTTTCATCCGCTATTGCTGACAATGACGCCTTGTTTCAATCCGGGTTTGTGGCCAAAATTACGAGCCTACACATGGAAGCTCACACCATAATACAGCTGTGCACATGGGTGGTGGGCCAACTGTGTCAGATGTAGCAGGTCAAAGAGAGTAAAATTTCGCCCGCATAAAATTTCTGCTGGCCCTTCCGAATTGGATACAGAACGGAAAGGAGCAGTTGTCTTGAAACACATATGCCATGAACTGAGGGCCATTGCTGAAAATCAGGGTAGAAGGTGCCTCCTCTATCGCAAATATGATGGACACATCATGGATAGCTGCTGCCATAGTAACTGTTATCATCAGTGTCATATACAGGGTGTGTCATAATTAATTGTGTAAATGCATACAGTTGAAAGTACACGATAGTAGAAGCGAAAAAGTCTCAGTAAACATAGGGTTAAAAATGCATTACTTAGGAGCTGCAATCAATTCTTCATCTTTGATACTGTGAAACAAATCTCTTCTACTGCAAGTGCTTTCCTTCCCATATTTTGGGAACTCGTAGTATGGACCAAAACATGAAAAAAAAGTCCAGTAAACATGTGCTCTAAAATGCATTCCTTTCAAGGTATGAGCGTCGACAAGTATCAATCACACTGCTCCCCAGAATGGACCATCAAAATCAACATGTACTCTTTACCAAGTGTGATCAGGGCATGCAGTGCAGTGGCCAAATACACACATTAAAAGAGGCTTTGCATTACCTTGGTTCTGAGAGTTCCAGAACCTGTACAGAAAATTGGAATAGAGGTCAACATAAACATCACTTCCACCCTTTTTATTGCCCATGAAAACCACACACTGCATGTTGTACCACCATACAGCGAGACCTTCAGAGGTCATGGTACGGATTGCTGTACACACCAGTACCTCTAATACGCAGTAGTACATCCTCTTACATTGATGCATGCCTGTATTCATTGTGGCATACTATCCACAAGTTCATCAAGGCACTGTTGGTCCAGATTGTCCCACTCCTCAATGGCGATTCAGCATAGACCCCTCAGAGTGGTTGGTGGGTCATGTTGTCCATTAGCAGCCCTTTCCAATCTATCCCAGGCATGTTTGATAGGGTTCATGTCTGGAGAACATGCTGGACACTCTAGTCAAGTGATGTCATTATTCTGAAGGAAGTTTTTCACAAGATGTGCATGATAAGAGGTGCAAAGTGTTGTCCATGAAGACGAACTCCTTGCCAAAATGCTGCTGATATGGTTGCACTATCAGTTGGAGGATGGCATTCACATATCATACAGCCATTACGGCACCATCATGACCACCAGCGGTGTACATCGGCCCCACATAATGCCACCCCAAAACAGCAGGGAACCTCCACCTTGCTGCACTCGCTGGACAGTGTGTCTAAGGCATTCAGCCTGACCGAGCTACCTCCAAACACGTCACCAACAATTGTCTGGTTGAAGGCATATGCAACACTCATTGGTGAAGAAGACATGATGCTAATCCTGAGTGGTCCATTCAGCATGTTGGTGGGTCCATCTGTACTGCGCTGCATGGTGTCGTGGTTGCAAAGATGGACCTCGCCATGGATGTTGGGAGTGAAGTTGCGCATCATGCAGCCTATTGCACACAGTTTGAGTCATAACATGATGTCCTGTGACGGCACAAAAAGAATTATTCAACATGGTGGCATTGCTGTCAGGGTTCCTCTGAGCCTAATTGATAGGTAGCAGTCATCCACTGCAGTAGTAAACCTTGAGCGGCCTTAGCGAGGCATGTCATTGACAGTTCCTGTCTCTCTGTATCTCCTCCATGCCCAAACAACATTGCTTTGGTTCATTCCAAGACGTCTGAACACTTCCCTTGTTGAGAGCCCTTCCATGCACAAAGTAACAATGCGGACGTGATCGAACCCCGGTATTGACTGTCTAGACATCACTGAACTACAGACAACACGAGCCGTGTACCTCCTCTCTGGTGGAATGACTGGAACTGATTGGCTGTCAGACCCCCTCTATCTAATAGGCAATGCTCATGCATGGTTTTTCACATCTTTGGGTGGGTTTAGTGACATCTCTGAACAGTCAGGGGGACTGTGTCTGTGATACGATATCCACAGTCAACGTCTACCTTCAGGAGTTCTGGGAACCAGGGTGATGCGAAACTTTTTTTTATGTGTGTAGTTGCGGGCACAGGCATAGCACTTCTAGATGGTGCCTTCAATGGTGAGGTCAAACCCAGACCAATACACAATGCCTCACTATTGCCTTCATTCTGTACATTCCCCAAAGTGAAGTGTGGAGGAGTTTTGGCATGTGGTGGCGGAGCATGGGAGGAATTACAACCCAGCATTCAGCACTATCCATAGCTAACAAAATGATCTCATCAATGATGTTAAGCAAGTGCCATAAGGAAAAACAGGTGCATCATTTGGGGTTGATGTCCATAGGCAAGTGCTATGGCCAACCTCACCATACAGCAGACAACACCCTACAGAGAAGTGGATCACAGTCCATTCCTGTTGTTATTTCACACACCATAATCAGAAACTTGTCAAGGGCATGTTGTTGATTTGCACCTAATGTGAAACACAACACTTTAGACTTATCAAAGTCAGCATCTGAGCTGCACAGCTTTGGAGTGCTGCGTGGTGGGCCAGTAATGGCCCTCATAGGTATATAGGGTGTACATAATTAAAGTTCCAGTTTCAAAACACAGTAGAAAGAGACTGACTGCTCAGAATGATGTCAAATTTGAAAATAATATTGACACAGAAGAAAAAATCATGGAACAATAAAATGTAACAAAAGTTTCACCAACAGATGGTACTGTAAGAGTGTTAATGTAAATGAGACTGGTTAGAAATAACAGATGAATCACAATATAGTGGCTATGGCTTGAGTTGCACATTACACTATCAATGTACCTGACTGCACAAGTTTTGCAGTCAACACTTGTGGCACTGTTAGTTTGGTAAGCCCATCCACATTGACAATGTTGTATCACATCAGATGGGAAAAACCAGTTTCTCATTGTCCTCATACCAAAAATTGCACAAAAATCAAAATGACGACATCAGTTCTTAATTGTCCTGGGGCCAAAAACTGCATAAAAAGCAAAATAACATCAATTTTTAATTGTCTTGAGACTGGCACAAGACATGTTTGCTATGCTGTCCACCATTTTCTGCCTCAAGTTGAAGTCAAGAAATAGGATGTTCCACAACAGATTGGAGTGTTTTTGGGGTCATGTTCAGAATTCATTTGCAATGCATGCCTTCAGTTCAGCTACATTCATAATTGGAGCACTGAGCAGAACATCTTTCAGTTAACCCCACAGCCAAAAGTCACACAGAATAAGATCAGATGATCTGGATGGCCATGCTGTAGGGAAATGATGGGTGCTGTCAACCTGCAACACACAGTCACCTTTGCAGAATTAAGTGGTACTGGTTTATGTGCATTCAAGTTTTCTGTTGCCCATATTCTGCAATTCTGCATTTTGACATGTCCTTGGAGATGGAGACAGAAATACACTTCATCTGTCCACAGAATGTTCCATGGCCATTCATTGTCCACTTCAGTGTGAGCAAGAAATTCCAGATTGAAC
This sequence comes from Schistocerca nitens, assembly GCF_023898315.1. Lineage (NCBI taxonomy): Eukaryota > Metazoa > Arthropoda > Insecta > Orthoptera > Acrididae > Schistocerca > Schistocerca nitens. The sequence continues at coordinate 487,385,101 of NC_064616.1, forward strand.
ATTTGTCTTCCTCGCAGGTCAGCAGGAAGCAGCTTCTGGACACGGGTGATTTCATGTGGATAGTGATGCAGAATATTTCATAGAATTTTATGCACCATGCTTGCAGACATGTCCAATGTTTGGGCAAATCCCCATGCAATGTATGTTTGCACACCACTGCTTGGCTCCTCCTGTAATGCTGTGGCCACACATCAACAGACATAGGATCAACTGCTTTCCTCCCTCCGCCACAACACACTTAAAAAAAAAAAAAAAAAAAAAAAAAAAAAAAAAAAAAAAAAAAAAAAAAAAAAACCTGTGTTTTTGAATTTTTTTAATCATTCTCTCCAAACCCTTAGTAGACATTGAACCAATGCCCTTTATCATACCCTTGAGTGGCTGGAACTTCTGCAGGGCTACTGGCACACAGTCACCATTCTTGTAACAAAAGCTTTACCAGCAGCACGCAATCCTTCATGGAGACAGACATGTTGGATGACTTGGACGCAAACTGGGGAACAGACATGTGCTGTCTGTCGTTTGGTGTGCATATTCTGATGCTTAATATGGTGTTCAAATTTGGCATCATTCTGAGCAGTGGTTCTCTTTCTACAGCACTTTGAAACTGGAACTTAAAGTAAGGACACCCTGTAGTTCCTTAAGTACAATGCCCACTGTTGCAACCACTCTGCCATTTTATCTGAACAGTGGTTGGTAATCAGATGAAATTTAGTACCGTAGAGATACATGTGAAACTTCCAGACACCAATGTTTCTTCCTCTATTTGTAAACAATTCCTCTGCCCACATTTAATGTTTTAGAAGCAAATGCACTGGACAGTTCTGAGCCATCAGCATATTTGTGAGACAGCATGGCACCAATGCTACAATCTAACGTATCAGTGGCGAGCATCAAATGCATGCCAGGATGGAACACCGCTAAACAAGGACCCAATCAAAGGCACTTTTTAAGTTGCACAAAAGCCTTCTGGCATGCCCGCATAAATTTAACACCATTTTTACACAGTTGAGTGAGTGAAGGAGAAATGTGGGCTGAACTGGTAATAAACTTGGTGTAATAATTTACTTTGTTGAGGAATGACTGCAATTATTTGAGGTCCTTTGGAGCCAGTAATTTAGTGATTGTGTCCATGTGATCCTATGTGAATGTGAACCCATCTTTACTTAATATACGTACCATGTACTTGACATTTCCTCAAAGAAACAGTATTTCTCGAGTCGACAACATAGACCATGGGCCCGGAGTCACTCACACAACATCTTTAGGTTGCACAGCCACTGCTACCACATGGTTCTGGCAACTAACAAGTCATCTAAGTAATTAACATATTTGAGGAAACCTTGAACAAGTTGCTCAAGGTATCTCTGAAATATTGCAGGAGCACTTGCAACACCAAATAGCAAACCATCAAAACAATACATGCCAAATGGCATATTAATCACTAAAAACAATTTCATATGCTGCTCATCTACATGCAATTGAACATAGGTGCTAGCAAGTTCAATCAGGGAAAATAATGGTTACCAGCCAATTTAGCCAACAATTCTTCCGGCCAAGAAAGTGGATACAAATCGACATTTGCTTGAGCATTAACTTTAGACATAAAACCATCACGAATATGAAGGGATCCATAAAGTTTCTTAACTTTGACCACAGGCATCGCCCACTGGCTAGATGCTACTCAGGATATAACATCCACAATTTGCAATCTGTGTAGCTCTGCTTTAACTTGCTCACGCATGGAGAAAGACACTGGATGAGTTCTATAAAACTTAGGCACTACCGATTGCTTTAAGGATACGTGGGTCTGGAACCCTGGTGCACAACCTAATGTAGGTTCAGGGAGTTGCTTAAATTGTGCACACAACATTTCAAGTTTTGTGAATGGGATCACAGTTGAAACTAGATTAAACTGGTCCTGAATTTGAAAACCAGGAAGTGCAAAAGAGTCTAAACTAAATATGTTAGATGCCATCCAAGTGGTGACTACCATCAAAGTTAGATGCCAGGCTATATTCTTATACTTAGCTTGGACTATATTCTGACCCTGCAGTGGAACTGACTGGCCACTGCATGTCACCACTCTGTGTTGAGAGTCCACAGCTGCGGGGAGCCAATGCGCTGTCATGTGACCTCATTAATCAGTATCCAATTGGAAATCTGCTGTCACACTATTAACGTCCAGTTGCAACATGAGACATTGCACCCCACCAGCTACTGCCATGGGCAATGCAAAGTAGTGTTTAATGTGCTGACAACCACTATCATTGATACACACCAGCTGAGGTGGTCATTCGCGAGGTTCTGCAGTTTGTGGCGTGCAAAACAGATGACATACAGAAAGGGCCGTGATGCCTTTGATGCTGTTAGCTACAATCCGGACACAATTTGACAGCATGGACTTTTGTGGGGTCCTTTTACAGTGAGGGAGAGGAAAATATTACATGAGCCTCTGCTCACTTTGGGACACATTGACGGCAAATAAAGCACTTCTGTTTGTGCACTTCTACTGATGATGAGGGCAGGGGATCACTAACTACTGAATCCCATGTTGCTTGACTACCAGACAAACAGGTGCCTTGTAAATTTGATGATAACATAATGGAAGTCATCAGCTAATTGTGGAGTACACCAGCGCCTAATACTACTAACAACATCAGCATCAGAGGAATCATGAAACTCAGCTTCCACTGACTTCATGAGCTTTGGCAATTTTTGACACACAACACAGGGCAGGCTAAAATGCCTCTAAAGCCTTTGCACTAATTTCTCAAACAAAAGCAAAATATATAACGTCACGGATTAAGAAGTCTACATATGATGTGCACACTGTTTAGAGGAAAAGTCACACTTGTCAGCAGCTCATGGTATGCAGGATTGCTTAATTTGCTTAACACACTGATTTAACTTGAACCTAGTTGCAATGATGTGAGTTTGGAGACCATAACAGTTGGTCAGAAAACCACAAACATCAGGAAAAATCAAACTACTAGGACCAGAGAGTGGATGTAGTTTCTGCACCACTTCATACAGTTTACTACTAGAAGGAAGTAAGAGGGTACACTGACATACAGAGTCAGACACTAAATTGCCTTGCAGTAAAGAACAAAATGACATACAAGGGGTATTAAAATGGAAATGGAAATGTCGTGTAGCTAGGGCCTCCCATCGGGTAGACCGTTTGCCTGGTGCAGGTCTTTCGATTTGATGCCACTTCGGCGACCTGCGTGTCGATGGGGATGAAATGATGATGATTAGGACAACACAACACCCAGTCCCTGAGCGGAGAAAATGAAACCCAGTCACTAGTGTAAAGTAACAGTAATGATTTTATTAACTCAAAAATGTAGTTACACAGTACACTTAATCAAAAATGTAGTTATACTCAGTACACTTACTCAAAAATAGTCACCAAAACATTTATCCCATTGTGACATTAGCCAGTTGATTCCATCCTTGAAGAAGCTAGTAGGCTGCTGTTGGACACATGCCTGGACCCAGTCACACATTTCGTCACCTGTTGTGAATTGATATCCACAAATAGCTTGTTTTAGAGGTCCAAACACATGAAAGTCACATGGTTAATGGTCAGGACTGTACTGTGCATGTTCCAGTATTTCCCACCGAAACTGCTGCAAAGTTGTCTTCACCACAATTGGCCGTGTGTGGGCAGGCATTATCATGCAGGAGGATAATGCCATTGGACAATGCTGTGGCCTTCTCCACTAGACTCATGGCATCTAGAGTATCAGCAACCAAACTGGCAGCCTGCAGCCGCGGTTGCCCACCTCGCAGGCACACCGAAGCACTACACAACCGACAGGCAATATTGATGAACGGTCACAACAACCACAACAACAACACCACAGCAAAGACACCAGCGGCCACCAGGGGCCACTACCGGCCCACATAAACATAAGGAAGAGGTCATTGCAGATGCCGGAACTATTTTCACACGTCAAATCATGTGATGGAAAATAGTTCCGAGGTACTCATCTGCCGAAGCGCTATAAAGGCCGGCACTCGGCCACACATCGGCAGTTTATCGACCGCCAGTAGACATGGATAGCTGCCGCCCCAGCAGCCTGGCTTGGATCTTCTCGCTGATCTCTGGATTAGGCTTGGTATATCGGAGAAGTTTCTTGCAGAGACTAGTAGGAAATTATTTCAATTGTTTTCTATATTGTTCTTGTATGTAGTTGTGATTCGAAGATGGATCACTGTTTTGTGTTTGTGTTATACTTGGAGAATTTGTTTAGGTTAATTGAACAGTCCAATGAATTGTTTTCGGACTTTGATCATTGGTTTCTTCTGCTTACGCAGACATATCAGACAACATGCCTCTGCATTTCAACTTGATGGCTCATCTAAGGTTCTATAAATTGGCTTGACAACGCTGGGCATTGATGCTGGTTTGCCATTCCAGGAACTCGATGAGTACTGGGTCTGGTACGGCGCACTGCGGAATTTGAATCCGCACCAGGTGTCACGGACGTCGAAGACCCATAGAGGTCTCTGCATCATCGTGTCTTAGGCTGTGGCGGCGCACACCTCCTGGCCCGCTTTTACTGTGGGGGCGCCACAGTGGAACACGTGGTCCCAGCGGCCAATAGTGGTGCCCCCGATAGCGTACTTAAACGCCGGCCACTCGCTCAGCCAGTCAGTCTAATCTCGCTTATGTCGGATTACACCTCGCTTTGCGCTAGACTGCTTACTTCCTGGTTTGTGTATGAGTTTGTTTCCTTGCGACTCTGTTGTTCGGTCTTGTTGTATTCGTTTCATCCTACATTGGTCGTGTCCATCCTCTTCCATTGTGATGTTGTTCGCGCCTTCCGTATTTGCTACCCCGCGACCATCCTGGTCACAGTTACAACACTGGGCCCTTGTGGTCAAAAAAGAAGGACATCATGACCATACCAGAAGTGGTGTGCACAGCCTTTGATTTCTTCGGAGGTGTGAAGTCACATGTTTCCACAGCTTGCTCTGACACTTACTTTATGGTTCAAAATGGTGGCACCATGTTTTGTCACCTGTGACAATACGGGACAGAAAGCCGCATTGCTCCTCATGATAACATTGCAGTTAAGTCAAAGACAGCACCATTCGAGTACTGTGGTGTTCGGTGGTCAGTTGGTGGGAAACCTACTGTGCACAGACTTTTCAACAGTTCAAGTGTTGATGGATTATGGTGTGGACGGTGCCCTTACTAATACCCAGTAACTGATAGATCTTGTCCACGGTGATTCTGTGGTTGTCCAAGAATAAAGCATTCACTTCCACAACCATTTCTAGTGTAATGATGTGATGAGCCTGTCCAGGACAAGCATCATCTTCCAGTGACACATGCCCCTCAAGGAATTGTTTGCGCCATTGCACAACACTTGAACACCTCAGACTGTGCTCACCGTACACAGCATTCATCCATCATTACATTTCACGGCCTCCAACTCCCTTTGCTGCCCAAAATCAAATCATTCCTCATTGTTCCTGCTTACTCACCTGCATGTTTGGTAGTGGATGATAACTTCTTGTGTGACAACCTTTTCTTTGGCGTGAAACCACACTGGCACTATGCAACATCCAACGCTGTGCATGCGTCAGTCTCTCTACCAATAGATGGCGCCACCATACCCCCAGTTACGTGGTGCCACCTTACATGTAAGGCAAAGGTAGATGCACTGACAAGGTTTCATTTGAATGAACCTCATGAATATACATACCAAGTCTCGTTTGCCTCATCAAAGCAAGTGAACGAAAGAGAGGGGTGGTGAGGAAATGGCAGCTGCCAACTGTTTTTGGTTTTACAACTGGCATAACAGCAAGAACTGCTGTTGCCGATAGAATTCCCACTTCTTTTCTTGCTGCTGCTGCTGCTGCTGTTGCAGCTGTTGTTGCTGCTGCTGCCAGAAGTCACATTGTTTTTCTTGCTGTTGTTGTTTTTGTTACAACTGCTGCTGCCATAACTTTAGAAACTTGGGATCCGTGCTTCACTGGAATAATTGCATGATGAAAAAGTTCTTGTCACTACTTTTCTATCCTACTCTGTGTTGGTAGAACTCAGTTAACGATCACTCACACTGGTAGTAATGCAGAGACTGGCAGAATGAACAGGCAGTTCCTGAGATTCACAAAGTAAGTAGGTAACTAAAACAAATCTTGAGCAGAGAAGTCTTTTTAAGTGTTTACAACAGTCAGGAAGATATCCAAATCACAAATGTAAATCAGGCAAGGTGAAGACTCTACTATTCAATGGCACAAAACTAAAGGCTTCAGAGACTAACAAAAGATTAACTGGGGCAGGCCAGGATGCAGTATTTAGTAGCACACACATGTCAGTGGGCAGTGCCACCTTACATGTTTGCTGGGCTGCAGCACCTTGCACATGCACAAGCTGTTGCCACTGTATGTACCCCAACTATCTTTGACACGTTCTTCCTACTGATACTCAGGCTGTATGGAAATCAGATATTAAAAATGTCACCTGCTAAAGCCTGGACCAGTGCTACACAATTTACAGTGCACAGTGGAAAGATTCGAAGTGTGATATCTGGCATGCCATTTGATACAACAAATAATTTCATCTTTTACACATCAAGTGTAATCTGAAAATTTACATGACATCAGGAAGAGTTTACAGCCTGAAGTACTGTGCTTCCTTCATGTAACTCTGTATGCCATATTTCAGCACGACAATACCCATTCACAAGTGGCAAGAGATGGACAAGATTTTTTTTTCAGAAAAGTAGGCCACTACTTCCTGTTCTGCACTTTCACTTGACATGTCCATCAAACATGGTTGGTTAGCTACTGGTTTGTCATATTCCTCCATAAAAGATTGTTAACCTATTGTGGGCTTGCATACAATCCATCCCCCAGAAACATATCCAAGATATATTTGATTCCATGCCACAAAGTTTAAAGCCTCTAATTCGAACTTGTACAACACCATACTGAATTTTCAAAATCAAAGACCACATACACTTCTGTAGTCTGATGACTGGTGTATTTTTATGCACATAAGCTGTGATACGAAGTTTATTCCAGTAACATGTCTCCTACTTGGTGCAGCAATTTTCATAAGTTTTACTGTTTCATAGATGGGAAGTTTAAACACGTCCAGTTTCATCGAAATCTATTCACCGATATTAGTCCTTCATTGAGAGAATAATTTAAGTCACTGTAAATGGTATAAATAGACTTAATTACCACCTGCAAAGCATACAGATGACATTCTATTTAAGAATTTCTTCCTGTAGAAGAGGTTTGTGCTACCATAGTGGAAGACAAAAAATATAATTGAAAAATCATTTCTTATGCCATAGGATGCCAATGTTTATATTTCTCTAGTGTGATCAAGACGTGGAATAATTGTGCTGAAGTTTGAGAGCTCAAACATAAATAGTGTACATGGAACCCTGCATGGACAGACAAACAGACGCCCCCCCCCCCCCCCCACACACACACATAATAATAGCGCCAACTGTGATGTAATTAGAGCATACTAATTAACAGCAGTTATCCTTCAGAACAAGGGTTTCCTAAGAGATATCAACTAATGATCATGAACTGAAGTATATAAATAAGATTATTTTCCCTTCATTTCAGTAATCATAAGAAACACACATAAACAATTGTCCTATACTTACAACAATTTTTTTCTCAGTGCTGTAGTCCATAGCCCATATGGTACTGCTCTGATGATACTTCCACTGTTTCAGCAATTTTCCTTCAAATCCCCACACCATTACAGATGAATCCTGATAACAACAGAAAACACAGAATGAATCATTTCTGCAGTGGAGCATCCACTGTTAACAAACTTTCTGATATTAAAACAGCATGCCACACCAGACCTCTGACCTGGATCCTTTTAATGTTCCAAACATGAAATACAGTTTATTTATTGGTTCCCTGCTACAGTGGTGTACAAAACTTAAGGATAAAAGTAACTTTGACATTATTTGTCAGTGCTAAGTAACATAGCTTGACGAAACTGGAGCATACATACACTGAAGTGCCAAAGAAACTGGACTAGGCATGTGTATTCAAATAGACAACACTTATATAAGACAAAAATGTCTGGCACAGTTATAAGATTGGTTATTGCTGCTACAATTGCAGGTTATCAAGATTTAAGTGAGTTTAAATGTGGTGTTATAGTCGGCGCACGAGCAACAGGGCACAGCATCTCCAAGGTAGTGACGAAGTGGGGATTTTCCCATATGGCCATTTCATGTGTGTACTGTGAATATCAGGAATCTGGTAAAACATCAAATCTTCGACATCACTGCAGCCAGAAAAATGTCTTGCAAGAATGGGACCAACAATGACTGAAATTGTTGCAGATTTCAATGCTGGGCCATCAACAAATGTCAGCATGTGAAACATTCAACAAAACATCATCGATATGCACTTTTGGAGCTGAAGGCCCATTCGTGGGGACTGTTGATGACTGGAAACATGTTGCCTGGTCAGACGAGTCTCGTTCGAAATTGTATCAAGCAGATGGACATGTACGGAAACAACCTCATGAATCGATGTACCCTGCATGTCAGCAGGGGACTGTTAAAGCTGATGGAGGCTCTGTAATGGCGTGGGACATGTGTAGTTGGAGTGATATGGGACCCCTGATATGTCATATCTAGACTCTGACATGCAACACATACATAGGAATCCTGTCTGATCAATTGGATCCATTCATGTCCATTGTACATTCCGATGGACACGGGCAATTTCAGCAGGACAATGTGACACCCCACACATCAAGAATAGCTACAGAGTGGCTATAGGAACACTCTTCTGAGTTTAAACACTTCTGCTGGCCACCAGACTCCCCAGACATGAACATTATTGAGCATATCTGGGACGCCTTGTAACGTGCTGTTCAGAAGAGATCTCCATCCAATTGTACTCTTACAGATTTATGGACAGCCCTGCAGGATTCATGGCATCAATTTCCTCTAGCACTACTTCAGACATTAGTTCAGTCCTTGGCACACTGTGTTGAAGCACTTCTGTGTGTTCACGGGGGCCTGACATGATATTAGGCAGGTGTACCAGTTTCTTTGGCTCTTCAGTGTGGAGTGAACTGCTACAGTAGCCGGCCAAAGTGACCGTGCGGTTCTAGGCGCTACAGTCTGGAGCCGAGCGACCGCTACAGTCGCAGGTTCGAATCCTGCTTCGGGCATGGATGTGTGTGATGTCCTTAGGTTAGTTAGGTTTCATTAGTTTTAAGTTCTAGGTGACTGATGACCTCAGTAGTTAAGTCACATAGTGCTCAGAGCCATTTGAACCATTTTTTTGCTACAGTACATCACAAAAGGTAATGAGAGAAACATGCAATGAGACAAACAGAAATAACACTTTTATTCAAAGACAATAACTATGCTGAGATCACCGCAATTTTTATGATGGTGCCCTGGACATTACAAAAGGTGGGACATGGTTCTCAATAGGATGGTTCTTAATAGTGTGTGTGATCACCACAGGAGGCAATGCATGCTCTGCAACATTCTCCCATGCTGGCCACAAGTTTGGTAAGGAGTTATTGTCGTAGGGCATTGCATTCCACCACCAGTGCAACAGACAACAGCTGAATGGTCATTGGTACCTGTGGACGTGCTGCAATACATCTCCCCACAATTGCCTAATGGGGTTTAAGTCAGAGGGAATATGCAAGATAGTTCATTTTCCGAATATCATCTTGTTCCATGAGCTCCTCTAACTGCATTATTTGGTGTGGTTGCACACTGCCATCCATAAAAATGAAGTCAGGGCTGAACACAACCCAGAAAAAATGTGCCGTGGGAAGGAGTACAGTGGCACAACAACATTGACCATTGAGTGTACTGTGTTCAAAGACCTGTAGTTCAGTACACCCACGCAACATCATGCCTCCCCACCATCCCATCCGGACCACCAAAATAATAATGCTTGAGAATGCTGGATATACCCTCATATGGTGAGAAGTGTGAACACTTAATGCACCCAGTAACCTTGTCGAACATTATTGTTTCGGTGGTCCATGTGTTATGGTGTGGAAAGGCATAATGTTGCATGGGTGTACTGACCTCCAAACCTTTGAACATGTACACTCACCAGTCAGTGTTATTCTGACATTGTATTCCTTCCCCATGTGTGTCTTTTCAGGGTTGAATTCGGCCATGACTTCATTTTTATGGGTGAAAATGTGTGAACACATCAGACAGTACGGGTTAAGGAGCTTTTGGGGCAAAAGAATATTCAGTGAATGAATTGGCCCGATTGTTTCATCCCACTTAAATCCCATCAAGCACGTGTACGATTCATTCTGGAGATGTTTTGCAGCACATCCACATGCACCACTGACCATTCTACACAGTTATCAACAGCACTGGTGGAGTACTGGAATACACTAATGCAAGAATTCCTTGCCAACTTTGTGGCCAGCATGGGAGCTTGTTGCAGAGAATGCATTGTCACCTGTCGTGACCACACACCCTGTTAAGAACCCTGTCACACCATTTGTAATGTCCGGGAGACAATCATAAATTGCAGTGACTTCAGTGTAATCAGTGTCTTTGAATAAAAGTGTCATTTCTGTTCATCTCATTGATTATTTCTTCCTGTTACCTTCCATAGTATACTGTAGCAGTTCTGACTATGTGTTGTCCAAATTTTATTGAGTTATGTTACTTTTCAGTGACACATCACGTGAAGCTTATTTTCATCCTTATGTTTTGCACACCAGTGTACTGTCCTAAAAACTGCAGAGACTTTCATCCTTTCACAAATAAAACATTTTTTTCCATGAAAAGGTAACTGTCAAATCTACCAGCAAACCTGGGCTGCAAATTTAAATAGGTGTCCAAATAGATTTGTTCATACACTGTACACAGATAACACATTATCCTTGGAAGAGTCCTGTCAACTTTTTGTGACTTCTTGAATTTGTAAATCCCTCAGCTATGTTACCCACAGCCTTTAGATTCAAAAGAAATATAAATACTACTACCTCGTTTGGTAAAGCTTATGAAGTGTTCCCCATTAAAATTTGGTGATATGGGGTGGCGTCTTTGTGTAGTATTCCTTGGTATGCTTACTATATGATAGAAACACAAACAGCCAGGTTCACCATCTGCTTTTTCAGATCACTATCACATTTTTGTCTTGTCCTTCCAGATATGTGCCCTCTCTTTCTGAGATTTTCATTTAGAATCCAAATATCTTTGGGAATTCCTATGAAATGTGCACTATATCCAGTCTGTCTACAACACAGTTTCCTTCATTGAAACTAAGTAAGATGACATGGTGATCGATGCTTGTGCTCTGCCTATAATGACCTCATTGTCAGTGAGCTAGTTATCTTTCATTCCATCTCTAACACTGTTTGTTTTTGCATTTCTACTTGCCTTACAAGACAATCCATCTGGCAAGTTGCTATTTGCTTCTAGGGTTTCTGATTAGTTTGTCAGTCTGTGGTCTATCAAGAAACTGATGGTGACACCTCAGTACCTATTTTTATGCTTCAGTGTATGCAGTGAGTGAATTAACTGACTGACATCACTACTACCAAAGAAATATTGCTGTAATAGGTCCTTGAATCTTCCATTTACATGTCAGTTCCTGCTCAACTTCTTTATTGTTGGAGCACTGTTCTTTTCTCTTATTATGTTTATGTTAGCTTGGTTACCATAATTTGCTAATAATTGTTGTCCTCAGTTACTAATCGATAAAATCATACACCTTTCAAATTATGCAGTGAAAATGAAAGGCTAATGTGGAAAATTCATCCAGGGGAAGAAGTGATCAGTATTAATACAGTGTGGACACAGTAAATATGTATCAACAAGCAAACCTATACAGTAACAAAACAGCCTTGGTGTATAATTAGGCTCTGAAATTTGACACAAAAAAGGCCACTGAAATTACTGACCACCAACCACCACAGCTCATTAACATAATGAACACACTCAACTTCAAATTAACTATTCTAAATTAATTCTGCAACAGGTGTGCTACATATTTATGAGCATTAGGAAATCTACTTGTATTCACTATGCAGAATAACTTTGGCTGCAGCCTGTTAGCCTGCAGTAAGTGCAAAAAAAAAAAAAAAAATGGGATGTTGCTTTTTCAGTATACTTGTTGATGCTGCTTACATTTTCTGACATCTCAGTGTTAATTTTTCATGGCAACATAACATTTTGCACGAACATTTGTGGTTTGCAAGGTAACAGCCTGATAAAGAGTGACAGCCTCCTGTCCATGTAGACCACCAATGGGCACAGGTACTAGTATGGGTCCTTGTGTTAAGCCTAAAGTCATCACCTTAAAACACATTGTAAATGCATAGTATATTTTAAATTCAATTTCTTATCAAACCCCTCAGTACCTAAGCGATTTTCTTTTCTGTCATAAAATTATCCCTCAATAAACAATCCTGTACTGATGAGTGGTCTTTCACACAAATATGAGCAAGTCACTTTCCTGAACTGTTCTTCAAAGGTACATGGCAAGTAAATACCCATAACATCCTCATAGACTACTTCTGCAGCATTGTCACATAAAGCAACATGAGGCATGCAGTCTCAATGAGAACAGTATCTTATTTAAAAGTAAATTCTACAGTACACGGGTTTCACACCAAAAGATAGTTTTTGTTCAAACAAGCATGCTTCAAACAGAACAGCACCTGTCAGACTATAGTCCACCAAAGCACAAAATGGCTTTTGATTGTTGTGTCATTCCATAAATCAAATGAGGCAGCCATGTCACACAACATCCTAAGAGCCACGGTACAGCTATCAATGTGCATTTAATGTTTACAGATTTTACAAACGCTTGTAATGCAGTATCAGACAGATGCCTAATACAGAATATGTATTATTGTGGAATATCTATCCAGGTTTGCAACTGGACAGAAAATAATTATCTTGAATGGAGACCCATTTACTGAAAAAGAACTAATTTTGAGTGTGCCCATGGAAATGATACATCTTTCTGTGTAGGTAGTATTATTCGCAGTTTCAGGTTTTTAACACGTAACTGACATGCTAAGAAGCACATTGTGCACTACTATTATAAAACTTTAAATCTGTAGAATTTAATTACTTAAAATACATACAATACCACATACACTTAATGTTTGATATTAATTAGCAAAGATGATAAATTTTCACATCACACAGATGTTATTCTCACTAACCTCACCAACACTAACTACAGTTCTGTTCACTATGACAGCCTTCCATACTCTTGCTGTGTGTCCATACAATGAACAGACTAACTGAATTGATGCAGTTTCCCAATATTCCTCATGATTCAGGCTCACTTTCCATATTTTTACTGAGCGGTCATCTGAAGTGGTACAGATGACACTAGTCTCTGCATCATATGATACAGATGATACAACACCCTGGAACAGATGAAAAATCCGACACATTTATATTTCTTTTCTCCAAATTGCTTTAATATATTTTTTCACAGGATAATGTTCTTTCTGAAGTTACAATCATTACCAACAAGAAAACTTTCTGTGTAAAGAATCTGATGTACCAAAACCATTTAAAAAGAGTTCATAAGCAACTGCCAGCAGATCATAAACAAATAACATATTAAATTAGTTTTAACAAAAATCTGTGAATAATAAAACTTCAGACTGACAATATTCAGTGACATGCATGAATAGAATTATTGTGCCTTGTTGCATAAAATTTACAGGACTCTTAATTTTACACAATGTCCTATTTTGAACTGAATAAAAAGTGCAAACATGCCAGTGTAAATTATGAGACAGGTGTTATCTCATCCATAGTTATCCAAATGAAATGTACAATTTAAAAACCACATAAAAGAACAGAATTTGAAAAAGATTTAGACATCGAATTTTTAACACAAAATTCACAAAATATGTAATAGCTCATTCAGAAACTGAATCTGATGAATCCCACCATAGAACCTGCCCCAGATCAGATTGAACCAGTAGTAATTTTATCACTAAAGAGTGTGCTGATCGACCTAGAGGTTTAGTTTATGGTGTTTATCTTTCCAATTGATTTTTATTGGTGAAACTCTAATGCAATGCAAATTGGACTTTGACTGGAATGCTTCCTTATAAAAGCTTGTACTGCTCTGAGAAACACTCAATAGTGTCCATTAGTCTTGTGTGCAGCTCCTCTTTCACAAAAGGGGAGACAACTCGGGACATGCGACATGTGCAAGTTGGATGTTGAACATTTTTATGATTCAATGAAAACGTGGTTTTTCAGCCATGGAGGAACCGCTACCACGGCTAACACAGGCTGCATGGGTTTATCAGGAACTAACAGCAGCACTGTGACAGGCATTGCAAGCCTTAGAAAATTTAACAGGAACGTATTACACACTGTGCATATTTACAGCTTTTTCACCAGCTACTGGATGAAATGAAGAGTGGAACACTTACTACCTATGACAGCATTTACATTTTATAGCTTATTGGATATCTGACAATGAAAGACAAAACTGCATCCTACAATACAGAAGCAAGAGCCACTAATGTGTCCAATGGGACCCATATTGCCTAGAATCTTTTCTTTATTATGAGAATATTTTTCAGTGAAGAAACATATTATTGAAGCCAGGTTAGAACTCTGGCAGTGGAAAAAGGGCCACAATCATTCACATTATGTAGACTGGGCTGCCAGCCTACAGGGATTTAGTAAGAATTGCAATTTTTAATGTTTGTGCAGGCAAAACTATGCTCTCTAGTAAGTGGCATTATAGTATGTCTTACAGTCAACTTGAAAAAGAGAAACAAAACATTGAGGATATCAAATACACATCTGACGGAATGACTGTGAATAACTCAACTGTATGAAACAGCCTGTGCAGCCCAGAGTTTTTTTCTGAGGTAAGAAAATATCGTGGCAGTCACCTCTCTGGCACTGGTCACGTGGGCTGTCATGACACCTCCAGCAGGGCCCTCACCTGCTGCACAGCCCAGACAACCCATAAATAACCACACCAGTAGCATCAGTGCCCAACCATAAACATTGCTTCTTTCACCATGCATGCAGTGCGTGCCCCTCTCAGAATGCAATACGCTAAAGTGCAGCAAAAAGAGAGATTTTTAAGAGTATATTTTAGCAGTTCTGTTGCATACACCCTCCAACTTCCAAAAGTGAATGAAGTGACTATTAATCCTTTGACTACCATTGAGACGTATGTGTCCCATGACAGGTTATCAGAGAACCAATTGGGATTTGTTGCATGTTATTGTTACATGTCAAAGTCCCACAGGTAAAGGGAAGCCTAATAATGGTTAGCAAAACTGTTATAATTACAGATTGTACTTGATGACTGTGTTGTTCTTAACTTTCATTTTTAACTCTTGTCTCTGTATTGTCACATCACATTAGTTCACAACTGCAGGTAGGCAACCAGTTAGCAGATTCACAAAGAGGCCTGCCTTCACAACTTACCACACACATCATGTCAACGACCTGCACAAACAAACTGACCTTTGCCACATCACAAACAAAGTCCATATTGAGTTCCTGTAGAGAGAGTTACATACTTGGAGAGATGCTCTCCACTGGAGAGTGTGAGTGTGTGTGTGTGTGTGTGTGTGTGTGTGTGTGTGTGTGTGTGTGTGTGTGTGTGTGTGTGTTGTAGCTTTTGTATCGCTACCCTCCAACCCTCTTGGAAGATGAAACTGGGAAAATATTCTTTTCATATATTTACTTCTGACTAATACATTAATTAAAATAACCATACATTAATGTTGTTGAAATAAAATTGGTAGGCAAATGGTTAAATCTAGGAAGTGCAGATTTCTCAGAACACTGCCCAGCAAACGTACTTAGATGTGTTCCATAGGCAAATACCCTGTGAAGTTACTCCTGAACGTAAGTGCTTCTGTGACCTTGCTAAACCAACCAACTTAATTAAGTTTAGGGTCACAACCTTTTCAGGCAACCAAGACAAATCTTTGGGCATATGGATGTCATAACGTGCTCTTTCCAGGAAAGTTTCCATCTGTACTCACTCACAACCACGTCACTTATCCAGGAATTATCTTATGCAAGCTGACGCCAAAGTGGACGTAGTTTTTAGGGTAGACTCTTTCCATACTTTTGGGCTTGTGGTTCATGAGGAAGTTCAAGCTATACAGTCTGATGTACTTTGTGCCATTAAAAACACAGTCTGTGACAGATATACTCAAACAGTCTCGTCTTGGGCTAGGAAAAGTAACTGATTTTGAAGCTCACATCACTCTTAAGATGACAGCTATTCTTCACTTCTTCAAAGCTTGCCCGCTGACCCACGATCTAAAGGGCACACTTAAAACAAAACTGGACAGACTTATTCATGAGTATGTGTCAACACCTATTTCCTATAGTCAATTAGCCACTCCACTGTTAACAGTACCACACCAAATAGGACCCTGTGACTTTGTGGTGACTTTAAATTAACAGTAAACTCACCAGCTGAAGTGGAAACTTAGCCTCTATCGACCACAAATGAACTCTATCCAAAATTAGACCATGGTACCTTATTCAGTAAAATTCTCCTCATGGAGCCATATTTTCAGATTCTCCTGGATGCAGTATCACAAGATTACAGCCTCATCATTTTCTTTTTGAAATATCTTCAAGCCCCTGCCATATTCCAGCATTTTATGGAGCAATCACTATAAGGTATTCCAAATTGTGCAGCTGCCACTCCAGAGGACCATCTTCACAACCTTGAGCTTCAGAGGCTGATAGCAAAAGAACACAAATGCGACCTATGCAACTCATATTCTATGCAACCGTCCTTGACATATTTGGGTTTTAAATTCTCGGCCAATGGACTAGAACCAAAGGAAGATTATGTCATGGCAATCGACATCATGCACCCACAAATGTAAAAAACCTAACAGTGCTTCTCGATAAGGTCAACTACTATGGCCGTTTCATTGCAAACCTAACTGAGCACACTTGTGCAATGAGCCAGCTATGATGCCAATGCACGCATTCTGTCCCAAATTCTTTGTTGTATCATTATGTTTGAGTGAGCAAGAGAATCAGATATTTAGTGATGAGCTGAATACAAAACAAAATGCTCAACACAAAAGAGTGCATGTTCATTGTTGAGTGTTACACAAGGCACAATTCATGGAAAACATGTGCAGAACTGTTCATGCAAGAGTTGAAAAGTAGAAGTCTTTTGGCAGAATTACCAGTGAAGTCTGCAATGAAGAAATGGGGTGAAATGGGTGCTGTAGTGAATAGAAACTGTAACTACCTGAAAAGAGTTTGAACACCAGAAAACATTACTTGAGAGAAGGAAAGCCTGGAACAAACTCCAATGAAACATCAACAATGTTTATCTGTGTAAGTGGGAATTAAGAGATTGTGTGTCCAAACATAATCAAAAAGGATCTGAATCTGTTTCTTTACAGATTTACTGCTGTGCATGAGTTAAAGTGCCCAGACGATATTCATATGTTGAATTCTGCGGGTGGTTTCTCAATGAAGTGAAGTCAGAACTTTTGCAGCCTCAGTTTTTCATTTCTTCAGATGAGGCCTGGTCCAACCTGTCAGATTATGTGAAGTCATAGAACATGCATCACTATGCATCAGAAAATCCCCACCAGTACTTTGAAGAACTGTTGTATAATATCAAGACTGGAGTTTGGTGCACAATATCTGATACCATACCACAACACTAGCCTTTCATCAAACTGCCACAGGTAACTGGTATGTCCAGGAGCTGTTTAATCCACATTGAGATCAAGCATATAAAAATATTTAGCAATATAAAGCAAATGGTGCACATTGCCTAGGTAACCATGTCACAAGTGGTTACAGCGTTTGGCGAGAAGAGGACGATCAGCAGAGGCTGTGTGATCTCCAGGCCATCTTCACTTCCTGCTATCTCTTTCTCTATGTGATTTGCACCAGTGGGGCAAATTGAAGGGTCAGGTGTACTCAAATAATCCTAAGACACTGGAAGAGCTACAGCAGAAAACTGAAAACATAACTGCTGCTATCTCTCAGGCAAAGATGCTATGTGTGTCTCACAGTTTTATAAAACAAGCACAGCACTGCATGAACATCAGTGTGACCATTTCCAGCATCTTCTGTGATGTTTCTTTAGGAGGATCAATCCCACATCAGTCTTACTGTAAATATTTTCTGGGGCAGGTTTATTTTACACAGGAGGCCCTATGCAGTTCAGAAATTTAAATTATTCTTTTGTTGTTGTTGTGGTCTTCAGTCCTGAGACTGGTTTGATGCAGCTCTCCATGCTACTCTATCCTGTGTAAGCTGCTTCATCTCCCAGTACCTACTGCAACCTACATCCTTCTGAATCTGTTTAGTGTATTCATCTCTTGGTCTCCCTCTACGATTTTTACCCTCCACACTGCCCTCCAATACTAAATTGGTGATCCCTTGATGCCTCAAAATATGACCTATCAACCAATCCCTTCTTCCAGTCAAGTTGTGCCACAAATTTCTCTTCTCCCCAATTCTATTCAATACCTCATCATTAGTTATGTGATCTACCCATCTAATCACAACATTCTTCTGTAGCACCACATTTTGAAAGTTTCTATTCTCTTCTTGTCCAAACATTTTATTGTCCGATGGTTCCTTTCAAAGGACACGGCCGACTTCCTTCCCGATCCTTCCCTAATCCGATGAGACCGATGACCTCGCTGTCTGGTCTCCTTCCCCAAACCAACCAACCATTTTATTGTCCACATTTCACTTCCATACATGGCTACACTCCATACAAATACTTTCAGTAAGGATTTCCTGACACTTAAATCTATGCTCGATGTTAACAGATTCCTCTTCTTCAGGAATGCTTTCCTTGCCATTGCCAGTTTACATTTTATATCCTCTCTACTTCGACCATCATCAGTTATTTTGCTCCCCAAATAGAAAAACTTTCACTATTTTAAGCACCTCATTTCCTAATCTAATTCCCTCAGCATCACCCGATTTAATTCGACTACATTCCATTATCCTCGTTTTGTTTTTATTGTTGTTCATCTTATATCCTCCTTTCAAGACACTGTCCATTCCGTTCAGCTGCTCTTCCAGGTTATTTGCTGTCTCTGACAGAATTACAATGTCATCAGCGAACCTCAAAGTTTTTATTTCTTCTCCATGGATTTTAATTCCTACTCTGAATTTTTTTTTTTTTTTTTTTTGTTTCCTTTACTGCTTGCTCAATATACAGATTGAATAACATCGGGGATAGGCTACAAGCCTGTCTCACTACCTTCCCAACCACTGCTTCCCTTTTGGGCCCTTTGACTCATAACTGCCATCTGGTTTCTGTACAAATTGTAAATAGCCTTTTGCTCCCTGTATTTTACCCCTGTCACCTTCAGAATTTGAAACAGATTATTCCAGTCAACATTGTCAAAATCTTTCTCTAAGTATAGAAATGCTAGAAACATAGGTTTGCCTTTCCTTAATCTATTTTCTAAGGCAAGTCATAGGGTCAGTATTGCCTCACATGTTCCAACATTTCTACGGAATCCAAACTGATCTTCCCCAAGGTCGGCTTCTACCAGTTATTTCATTCGTCTGTAAAGAATTCGTGTTAGTATTTTGCAGCCGTGGCCTATTAAACTGATAGTTCGGTAATTTTCACATCTGTCAACACCTGCTTTCTTTGGGATTGGAATTATTATATTCTTCTTGAAGTCTGAGGGTATTTTGCCTGTCTCATACATCTTGCTCACCAGATGGTAGAGTTTTGTCAGGATTGGCTCTCCAAAGGCTGTCAGTAGTTCTAATGGAATGTTGTCTACTCCCGGGGCCTTGTTTCGACTCAGGTCTTTCAGTGCTCTGTCAAACTCTTCACGCTGTATCGTATCTCCCATTACTCTTCATCTACATGCTCTTCCATTTCCATAATATTGTCCTCAAGTACATCGCCCTTGTATAGAACCTCTATATACTCCTTCCACCTTTCTGCTTTCTCTTCTTTGCTTAGAACTGCCTTTCCATCTGAGCTCTTGATATTCATACACATGGTTCTCTTTTCTACAAAGGTCTTTTTAATTTTCCTGTAGGCAGTATCTATCTTACTCCTAGTGATATATGCCTCTACATCCTTACATTTGTTCTCTAGCCATCCCTGCTTAGCCATTTTGCACTTCCTCTTCATCTCATTTTTGAGACGTTTGTATTACTTTTTGCCTGCTTCATTTACTGCATTTTTGTATTTTCTCCTTTCATCAATTAAATTCAATATCTCTTCTGTTACCCATGGATTTCTACTAGCCCTCGTCTTTTTACGAACTTGATCCTCTGCTGCCTTCACTATTTCATCTCTCGAAGCTACCCATTCTTCTTCTACTCTATTTCTTTCCCCCATTCTTGTCAATTGTTCCCTAATGCTCTCCCTGAAACTCTCTACAACCTCTGGTTCAGTTAGTTTATCCAGGCCCCATCTCCTTAAATTCCTGCCTTTTTGCAGTTTCCTCAGTTTTAATCTACAGTGCATAACCAACAGATTGTGGTCAGAGTCCACATCTGCCCCTGGAAAAGTCTTACAATTTAGAAACTGGTTCCTAAATCTCTGTCTTACCATTATATAATCTATCTGATACCTTCCAGTAACTCCAGGCTTCTACCATGCATACAACCTTTTTTCATGATTCGTGAACCAAGTGTTAGCTATGATTAAATTATGATCTGTGCAACATTCTACCAGGCGGCTTCCTCTTTCATTACTTACACCCATTCCATATTCACCTACTACGTTTCCTTCTCTCCCTTTTCCTACTCTCGAATTCCAGTCACCCACGACTATTACATTTTCGTCTCACTTCACTATCTGAATAATTTCTTTTATCTCATCATACATATCATCAATCTCTTATCTCGTCTGCAGAGCTAGTTGGCATATATACTTGTACTGCTGTGGTAGGTGTGGGCTTCATATCTATCTTGGCCACAATAATGTGTTCGCTATGCTGCTTGTAGTAGCTTACCTGCACTCCTATTTTTTTATTCATTATTATACCTACTCCTGCATTACCCCTATTTGATTTTGTATTTACAACCCTGTATTCACCTGACCAGAAAAATTGTTCCTCCTGCTACCGAACTTCACTAATTCCCACTATATCTAACTTTAACCTATCCATTTCCCTTTTCAAATTTTCTAACCTACCTGCCTGATTGAGGGATCTGACATTCTATGCTCCGACCCATAGAATGCCAGTTTTCTTTTGCCTGATAACAACGTCCTTCTGAGTAGTCCCTGCCCAGAGATCCAAATGGGGGACTATTTTACCTCTGGAATACTTTACCCAAGAGGACGCCATCATTTAATCGTACAGTAAAGCTGCATCCCTCGGTAAAAATTATGGCAGTAGTTTCCCCTTGCATTCAACCGTTCATCAGTACTGGCACAGCAAGGCCGTTTCGGTTAGTGTTACAAGGCCAGATCAGTCAATCATCCAGACTGTTGCCTCTGCAACTACTGAAAAGGCTGCTGCCCCTCTTCAGGAACCACGCGTTTGTCTGGCCTCTCAACAGATATCTCTCCATTGTGGTTGCACCTATGGTATGGCTATCTGTATCTCTGACGCATGCAAGCCTCCCCACCAATGGCAAGGTCCATGGTTCATGAACAAAAATTTCATCTTGTCACAGACTGTCACCCATTGCTCACCACTTACTAGATTGGACTGCCCATCACCCCTAGTGCTCGGTGCTGTACTTGTCTAATTTTCACTATTTTTTTCACTATCAAGTAGCTATATTTCATGCTAACAAGGACATGCTGTCCTGATTCCTCATGGGTCCCAATCAAGCTATTGACCAATACGAATTGGTAAGTTTTCAGCTTGATTCAGATCTGTATTTGGCCACTTCAGTTTTTCCTTAACTTCATGACATCAGAGTCAGCATCCATAAGTACCCTATGTTACGCTGCCTCACTCACTTTGTGCAACACAGGTTGCCAGACACACCTTCTGGCCCCAATTTTCGCACCCAATGACCACAGGGAAATCAGTTGCTACTAAACCAAGGAGTTCTGTTGTGGGTTTCAGATGAGGATCACTACCACATAGTGATCATAGTGATTTCTCCCTCTCTTTGGCTGTGAGTGCTGCACTTCCTACACACCGCATATTGGGACACACTAACGCGTGTTGTGGCTAATATTGACTCTGGTATTGTGGATACTGTCCTCCAATATTCTGCCTGTCAGACCCATCAACTGCCCCTCCCCTGTGGTTCTCTACCTGGCCAGATGCTGCAGAGCCATGAAAGCATATCTACCTAGATTTTGTTGGCCTGTTTTTGGGTCCCATGTGGTTGATTGTGACTGATTCCTTTTCTCATTTTCCTTTTGTGTTCTGCATGTCTCTGCTACTATCAAAGTCTTGAAAAAATCTTTGCTCTTGAAGCCATCCCATGCCCTTTTCTTTCAGATAATGGGATGGCATTTATCTCTCACGACTTCGAATAGTTTTGTGCCTGTAATGGGATTCAGCAACTTCAGTCCAAGACCTTCGGATGGCTCACAAAAGTAATGTAGAATTATTTATCCATACCTTCAGTACCCACCTCAGACAGGAAATGATGTCTAACACTGCACCTAATGCCCTCCATAGTTTTCTAGCAAATTGCAGGGCCATGCTGACTGAAAGTGTAGCCCAGAGTAATGGCTTCATGGTCATTGTTACCGCACATTCTTGGACATCCTGTGGCCAGAGCTGCCACATGTTATCAACAGGGACTCTCACTGTCAGGTGGGCACTCCTGCATAGGCTTCCAAGTTCTGAGATCTCCTGACATGGACTCACAGGAGTGTTTCCACCTGACACAGGTCGATGATGAATACCATGGCCTCTACCTGATGACTTCTGTGGTACCGCCAAGAACAACATTGTCTACGTCATCCTGGTGCGCAGCCACATGCTTCTCTGCCAGCTGCTGGCGGTGGGTGGGAGGTGGGGAGGGGATGTAGTGGTGTTACCTTACATTATTACAAAAACCAAGTAGATGGTGAAAGATTGCTGTTGACTGCCACAGCTCCACTACCTGGAGGGCATTTGTCACTGGAGCACCATCTGAAATATCCCCCATATAAGTCTGTCCAGGGCCGATCTGAGCCAGTTGTAATTCTATCAGCAAATTATGAACAAATTGGTCTATATGTTTTGTTTGCAGTGTTTACCTTTTGGACTCCGTTTGTCGTTAGTGGAATTCTGATACTGTGTGACCTGAACTAAGATTGGAATGATGGCTTAAAAAATTCGCATTGTCCCAAGAAGCACCCTGTAGTCTCTGTTGGTTTTGTGTGTAGCTTGTCTTTCTTCTACTTCTTCCAGTACCACTACATCCCAGGATGGGACTTGGCCTCCTGATAATTTTTTCCACTCCTCTCTGGAGTTATGGCAAACAACTCGGGCAGCATCTTCTCCAACATCGTCACTCCATCTCAACCCCAGTTGTCCTCTTGCTCTTCTTTCTCCAGGTTCACTGCAACAGGCTATCCTTGCAGGATCTGTCTCATCGAGTCATATTACATGTCCAGCCCATGTCAACCTACACAACTTTATGAATCTGACCACATCAGCCTCCTTGTAGCATTTATAAAGCTCATCATTCCTTTGCATTCTCAAACTCCCATTTTCATACACAGGTCCAAAGACTCTCCTCAATATACTTCTTTTGTGTGATCTCAGTCTGCTTTCAGGCTGTGTTGCAATCATCCATGTTTCTGAGCCACACACAAGTACTGGGCATATCAGTATTTTATAGAGTCAGCACTCAGTCTCGTGATAGAAGCTTGGCTTTAAAATGTCACAGCATCCCAAAATAACATTGATTAGAAGCACTTATGTGTGTCATAATTTCAGTCAAATTACTGTCATTTGCTTCTACCTTTGCACCCAGATAAGTGAAACATTCCACTCACTCAAAAGTAATTTCATCAAGAGTCACCATGGGTTGGAAAGGTTGATTTGTACCATTATTCATATACTTGGAGTTTCCTTCACTAATTTTCAAGCCCACCTTCCCTCCGCTCAGTTTTAGAGCTGAGAATGCACTTTGTAGATCTCTAAATGTTCTACTCATTAAGTCCAAATCACCTGCATATCCCAACGGTTGTACAGATAGTAGATAGTACCTCTTTTCTGGATACCTGATTCACACACCACTTTTTTGAGTGCCAAATTGAAGAGCACATAGGAAAGCACATCCCATTGTTTTAGCCCAGTTTGTGTGGGAAACTGGGGTGATAGCCCAGACTCGACACTGGGGGTGTCTTAGAGTGACCTTTATCAAATGCACCAACTTCCCAGGCACAAAAAATTTCAACATTGTCTCATAAAGTTCAGCCTGATTTATTGTATCATATACAGATCTGAAATGAATAAAAAGATAGTGTATACCAACATTAAATTTGTTTGTTTTTCCTACTATTTGCCAGAGGGTAAATATCTGGTTCACAGTTGATTTCCTGGTTTGAATCCACATTAGTAACTTTCAATAATGTTTTTGCTGTTGGTGAGAGTCTACTGAACAACATATTTGACAGTACTTTACATACAATATTTAGGAGTGTTATGCCTCTGTAGTTGCCACATTTAAATATATCTCCTTTCTTGTGTATCAAACATACTATCGCTACATTCCATTCTTCTGGCAACTTTTCCTTTTGCCAGATGAGGCACAAAATCTTGTATACCCTGCAATTTAACTCAACTCCTCTGGCTTACAGTAGTTCTGATGTTATATTATCATTCCATAGTGCTTTATACTCTTCAGTTGGGCAACTGCTTTGTCTTCTTCTCCTTGAGAGACTATGACATCATCATCTTCTTCTGGGCGGATTAGGATCTCTTCAATAGGGGGCTTTGGAGCATCCAACAGTTCACTAAAATACTCTAACCAATGTTCCAATATATCTTGGTCATCAGTTAGTAATTCCCCATTTTTACTTTTACATATGTTAATATGTGACTTAAATCTTCTTCTTTCACTGTGAATTTTCTGATAGAATTTCTGACATCATTTGTTTTTCCAATTGTCTCCAATTCTTCAATCTGCTTTCTTTCCCCTTTCCTTTCTCTTCTTCCAATGCAGTTTCTTCTCTTATTTCCTTTTATTTTGATAAATTCTTACTGTTAAATGTGTATGTGATGTCTCAAGTATTTTCCTACAAGCTAGATTTCTCTCATTATTTATTCTATTACAATCTTCACGAAATCAGGAATTCCTTTGTTGTTTTTCTTCTTTCCCTAGAACTCCTTCTGCTGCCTTAATGACAGTGTGCCTACATGCACTGCATTCCTGAGTGTAGGCCTTTACAAAAGTTTATGTAACGCTAGATATGTCTACTTTTTCTTAGACTGATGCTACAATTTGTTATGATTTTCAACATTAGCATTTTTTCTTGCATAGAGCAACACGAATGTTTGTATAACAGCTGTCATCTTCAGTAAGCACATTTCTGCATAACTACTTCAACCTATATTCACTTGAACCTGCTTACTGTAGTCAAGCACATATCATAAATTTCTTTTCTCTACAATTTGATTCACCTCATTAGTGATCTGATCCAGCCACCTAATCTTCAGCATTCTTCTGTAGGACTACATTTCAAAAGCTTCTACTCTCTTCTTGTCTGAACCATTTATCGACCATGTTTCACTTCTACACGTGGCTACATTTCAGGCAATTACTTTCAGTAAAATTTTTCTAATACTTAAATTTATATTGATATTAAAACAGTTCTCTTTTCGAAGAAGTGCTTTTGTTTCCACTACCAGTCTCCATTTAATATCCTCTCTAACTCACCACTGTCAGTTATTTTGCTGCTCAAATAGCAAAACTCATGTACTACTCTTAGTGCCATGTTTCCTAATATAATTCCCTCATCATTACATGACTTAACATTACTCCACCCCATTATCTTTGTTTTACTTTTGTTGATGTTCGTCTTACAACCTTGTTTTAGAATATTGTCCATTCCATTTAACTGATTCCCCAAGTCCTGTTCCAGCTCTGGCAGAATTCAAATGTCACTGACAAACAAAGTTTTAGTTCTCCTCCCTGAACTTTAATTCACTTTCCAAATTTCTCATGTTTTGCTCTACAGCTTGCTGAAAGTTCAGACTGGATAACAAGAGGATTGGTTACAATCCTGTCTCTCATCCTTATCAGCTATGACCTCCAGTTCGCATTACACGACTCTTGTGAGTGCAATCTGGCTTATGTACAAGTTGTAGGTAATTTTTCACTTCCTGTACTTTATTCCTACTTTCTTCAGAATTTCAAAGATTGTATTTTAAAAGAAGAGTAAGGAAGGAATGTTGATTAGAGTTTAACATCCCATTGATATTGAGGTCATTAGCGATGAAGCACAGAGAAGGAAATTGGCAGTACACTTTCAAAGGAACAGTCCCAGAATTTGCCTGGAATGATTTAAGGAAATTACAGAAAAGACCTGTAATTCTCCCAACTGCAAGTCCAGTGTACTAACAATTGTGTCACCTCATTCAGTGAGTGTATTCCAGTCAAAACTGTCAAAATATTTCTCTAAAATTACAGATTCTACAAACATATGTCTGCTTTTCTTCAGTTTTGTTCTAAGGTAAATCATAGGCTCACTATTACCTTACAAGTTGCCTACATTTCTCTGTAACTCAAACACATCTTGTCCAATGTTAGCTTCTACAAGTCCTTCCATTCTTCTGTAAAAACACTGAAGCACCAAAGAAACTGGTATAGGCATGTGTATTCAAATACAGAGATACGTAAACACGCAGAATACAGCACTGGGGTAGGCAATGCCTGTATAAAACAACAAGTGTCCGGCGCAGTTGTTAGATCGATTACTGCTGCTACAATGGCAGGTTATCAATATTTAAGTGAGTCTGAACTTGGTGTTATAGTTGGCATATGGGTGATGGGACACAGCAGCTCCAAGACAACGATGAAGTCGGGATTTTCCCATACAACCATTTCACAAGTGTACCATGAATATCTGGGATCCCGTACAACATCAAATCTCCGACATCACTGCAGCTGGAAAAACATCCTGCAAGAATGGGACCAACTACGACTGAAGATAATTGGCCAACATGACAGAAGTGCAACCGTTCCACAAACTGTTGCAGATTTCAATGCTGGACCGTCAACAAGTATCAGCATGTGAACCATTCAACAAAACATCATCGATAAGGGCTTTCAGAGCCGACTGCCCACTCGTGTACCTTTGATGACTGCACAACACAAAGCTCTACACCTTGCCTTGACCTGTCGACACTGACACTGGACTGTTGATGACTGGAAACACATTGCCTGTTCGTATGAGTCTTCTTTCAAATTGTATCGAGGAGATGGACGAGGTCCAGGTATGGAGACAACCTCATGAATCCATGGACCCTGCATGTCAGCAGGGGACTGTTCAAGCTGGTGGAAGCTCTTTAATGGTGTGGGATGTGTACAACTGGAGTGATATGGGACCCTGATAGACCTAGATTTGACTCTGACAGGTGACATGTATGTAAGCATCCTGTTTGATCACCTGCATCCATTCATGTCTATTGTGCATTCTGATGGACTTCAGCAATTCCAGTGGGACAATGTGACACTCCAAAAATCCAGAATTGCTACAGAGTGGCTCTAGGAACACTCTTCTGAGTTTAAACACTTCCACTGGCCACCAAACTCCCCAGACATGAACATTATTGAGCATATCTTAGATGCCTTGCAGCGTGCTGTTCAGAAGAGATCTCCACGCCATTGTACTCTTACGAATTTATGGGCATCCCTGCAGGATTCATGGTGTCAGTTTCCTCCTGCACTACTTCAGACATTAGTCGAGTCGAAGCCACATTGTATTGTGACACTTCTGTGTGCTTGTGGGGGCCCTACACAACATTAGGCAGGTGTACCGGTTTCCCTGCCTCTTCAGTGTAACTCATGTTAGTATTTTCCAACCATGACCTATTAAACTGATAGTTCAGTAATATTCACACCAGTCAGCACCAGCCCAGTTTGGAAATGGAGTTCTTACATGCTTCTTTGGAACCTAAGGGTATTTCACTGTCTCATATATTTTGTATACCAGGTTGAACAGTTTTGTCATTGCTAGATCGCCCGAGGGCATCAATAATTTTGAAGGAATGTTATATATTTCAGGTGCCTTATTTCAACATATGTCATTCAGTGCTATGTCAAATTCTTCTCATAGTATCATTTCACTCATCTCTTCTCCATCTGCTTCCTCTTCCCTTTCCGCAATACTGTCTTCAAATTTGTTTACTTTGTACAGCTATTACATACATTCTTTTAATTTTCAGTTCTTCCTTTTTTCATTAGTGCTGGCTTCCCATCTGAGCTTTTGATATTCATATGGCTATTTCTATTTTCTATAAAAGTCTCTTTAATTTCCTATATGGGCATCTACCTTTGCCATAGTCTTGCACTCCGTTTTCCTCTAGCCATTTCTGCTTTGCTGTTTTGCACTTTCTGTCAATCTCAATGTTTACATGTCTGTACTCCCTTTTGCCTGCTTCATTTTGGGCATTTTATATTTTCTGCTTTCATTAATGAAATGCACTACCTCATGTGTTACGTGAGGATTTCTACTAAACCATGTGTTTTTGTCTACTTGATCCTAAGCAGCCTTCACTATACTATCTCATCTTCTATTATGTTCCTTTCCCCCTATGTCAGTAAAATGTCACCTAATGGTCACTTTGAAACTCTCACCAATCTCCTGTTCTTTCAACTTATCCACGCCCCATCTCATTAATATCCTACTTTTCTGTAATTTCTCCAGTTAGTTAGCAGTTCATAACCAATAAATTATGGTCAGAGTCCACATCTGTCTCTGTGTAAAAACTAGTTTCAAAATCTCTGTCTTGCCATTATGTAATGTATCTGAAACCTTCCAGTATTTCTAGATCTCTTCCACAGATACTGCAGTCATTCGTGATTCTTAAAAACGTGTTTCCAGTGATGAAACTGTGATTTATGGAAAATTCTACCAGGCAACATTCTCTTTCATTCCTTTCCCTCAGTATATATTCTCCTACTTTTATCAATCTCCTCATTTTCTTACTACTGCAATCCAGTACCTGATCACAATTAAATGGGCCACCATGATTGCTGTCCAGGGTATCTTTCCATCATGTTTCACCATATTTCTGTCCTAATTACTTCACATCTGTTAGCATCATTAGTAAGAGTAATTCCGGGACCTTAACTGGAATACTTCTGCAGTTAACTAATATTATATTTATTGTAAACTGAAAGCATGAAGTCTGTATAATAGTACACAACCATAATTATGATCAAACTTCTTTCCTCTGTGAAGATATCTGTTCCCCTTCACTAAAATTACAGGTGACCTGCTCATGAGTCTGTCTACTCTGCGGGCCTATGAGGGGTTTCTGTAACCTAAATTACTCCTGTGCATGCCACGTGAATTCTGCTACCAAGTAGCTATAGCTGCTTCCTGTGTGTAGTGAATCCCTGACTTATTCAAGTTGACTCTATAGTTCTGTACCCAACAGAGCAAGTAAAAAAAAAATCTGTCCTCAAGGTCTTCATAAGACCAATGATGTACCTGGTGCAACAGGCTCACAGTCAGTCTTGAGGACAATGCTACAAATTGTGATTTGTGCTTCTGTCGCACAAGTAGGGCTATCTAAACCATGTAACAATCATATGTAACAGGTTGGCTTCTGAAGATGCTTCAGTCTTGCTGTTTTGTCATGACTATAAGCAGGCTGCACCCAGTGTATTCATTAGCTATCAGTAGAGCACCCCACCCATCTTGGATAAGACCCACTGCCAGTCATGCTGGACTTCTTTCATGAACTGTCTCCTATCTTCCTGAGTGGCTGCCTAACATTGGAACCACAAGTAACATGCATTCCCTCCTTTGGATCTTGCATGAAGACTAGTCCCATTTCTAATGGACAAGGCAACTCTTGCTGACCCACATGCACATTCAACACTGGGCAATGTATCTATCGTTTTAAGATATAAGGGGAAAGGCATACAGCTAGTACCTAAAGCTAGTTTCTGACTAGCAAAATGTGACATCACCACTGTACACCATTCACTACCAGGTGAGTGATAAACAGGCGCCAGGGACTGCAGCCATCATTACAAATGGTACAAGCAAACTTACATAAAAGTGCACTTACTGCAAAGAGGACTCATAATTCCAAATGGACACTCACTGCTGAAAAAAAGGCAGTATGGAAGATTGTAAAGCAGGAAACAGGTACCAGACAGATGAATCAAGCAAACATAAAAACCAAAGACAAAGGCACTCTACCAAAGATCCAAAAGATTTGGCAAACTTTATAAATAACAACTTTAGCATTATACGTACCAAATTACAGGAAAAATTTCAAATATGCCCTTATGCAAAAAGCTAAATAAATATGTACTGCAGTCAAAGGTATTACTGCTCACAACAAAGGAAGAAGTCTATAAAGGAGTTTACAAATTGAAAAATAATATTTCAGCAGGTTTGGATGACATACCGACTTGGCTGATTAAGGACTGTATAGAGAGCTGAACATCATCATTAGTTGACACTATAAACTAGTCAGTCAAACATGGTTGTTTTCCTGACTACTTAATGTATGCTAAATTACTGCCTCTCTTCAGAATGGGCAACACTGAAAATATAGAAAATTACAGCCCATTCTCATTACTCTTTGCTTTGCAATAATAATAGGAACTACTGTGAAAGATAGACTTAATACATATTTAAATAAATGCAACCTCCTTTCCAATTATCAGTTCGGTTTCCAATCAGGGAAAGATACTGAATTGGCAAAAGCATATCTTACATTGTCTTACGTAACAAGTCCTAGAAGCACTGGATATAGGGAATTACACAACAGGTGTATTCTTTGATATAACTAAACCATCTGACACAGTTAAATACACTAGATTTAATCTGAACAAGGGGGGTGTTGAAAAAGTGGTTTCAGTCATATCTAGAAAATAGAGTACAGTTGACTTAAATTACGCATATATCAAGTAACTCCAAATATACTGAAAAACAAATGCCTGACCCTAAATATAGCAAAATATGTGCACTACTGGGTACTGTGCTATGTCCAGTACTGTTCCTAACTTACATTAATGATTTCCCACAATGTATCAAGTATGGGCAACCGGTATTGTCTGCAGATGACTCTGATTAGATTAGATTAGATTAGATTAATACTAGTTCCATGGATCATGAATACGATATTTCGTAATGATGTGGAACGAGTCGAATTTTCCAATACATGACATAATTAGGTTAATTTAACAACATACTTAAGTTAATATAACAACTTTATTTTATTGTGTTTTTTTTGTTTTTCTTTATTTTTTATTTTTATTTTTTTATTTTTTTAAATTTTTTTTTTCTTAATTTATATCTAAAAATTCCTCTATGGAGTAGAAGGAATTGTCATTCAGAAATTCTTTTAATTTCTTCTTAAATACTAGTTGGTTATCTGTCAGACTTTTGATACTATTTGGTAAGTGACCAAAGACTTTAGTGCCAGTATAATTCACCCCTTTCTGTGCCAAAGTTAGATTTAATCTTGAATAGTGAAGATCATCCTTTCTCCTAGTATTGTAGTTATGCACACTGCTATTACTTTTGAATTGGGTTTGGTTGTTGATAACAAATTTCATAAGAGAGTATATATACTGAGAAGCTACTGTGAATATCCCTAGATCCTTAAATAAATGTCTGCAGGATGATCTTGGGTGGACTCCAGCTATTATTCTAATTACACGCTTTTGTGCAATAAATACTTTATTCCTCAGTGACGAATTACCCCAAAATATGATGCCATATGAAAGCAATGAGTGAAAATAGGCGTAGTAAGCTAATTTACTAAGATGTTTATCACCAAAATTTGCAATGACCCTTATTGCATAAGTAGCTGAACTCAAACGTTTCAGCAGATCATCAATGTGTTTCTTCCAATTTAATCTCTCATCAATGGACACACCTAAAAATTTGCAATATTCTACCTTAGCTATATGCTTCTGATTAAGGTCTATATTTATTAATGGCGTCATACCATTCACTGTACGGAACTATATGTACTGTGTCTTATCAAAATTCAGTGAGAGTCCGTTTACAAGGAACCACTTAGTAATTTTCTGAAAGACAGTATTGACAATTTCATCAGTTAATTCTTGTTTGTCAGGTGTGATTACTATACTTGTATCATCAGCAAAGAGAACTAACTTTGCCTCTTCATGAATATAGAATGGCAAGTCATTAATATATAATAAGAACAACAAAGGACCCAAGACTGACCCTTGTGGAACCCCATTCTTGATAGTTCCCCAGTTTGAGGAATGTGCTGATCTTTGCATGTTACGAGAACTACTTATTTCAACTTTCTGCACTCTTCGAGTTAGGTACGAATTAAACCATTTGTGCACTGTCCCACTCATGCCACAATACTTGATCACTGACAAGTCACCAGAAGTACCAAGAAAGAAAGCTGAAGAAACACTTAGCAGTGTATATAAGTGGGCAATAAACAATAGTCACACTTAATATACAAGCACTATGAACTTCTACAGAAACAAAAAACCAGATTCCAATAACCTGAAAATAAGTAGTGAATTTATACAATGTGTGGAAAGCAGAAAATTTTCAGAAATACATGCTCACTGTCATTAAAGTGGGAAGAGCATGTAAAATTACTTAATAACACAACTGCAACAGCATGCTATGCCCTCTGAATTCTTACATCAGTATGTGATATTTCATGAATCAGATAAGCATATTTTGCTTCTATACATCCTGTTATTAGTTATGGCATAATTTTTTAGGGAGAGAATAGGAAAAAAAATTCAAGCTATATTCAGACTGTGGAAAAAACCTGTATAATGACCAGCGTGGCTCACTGCCTGGGACTTTTTAAAATGCTGGAAATGCTCAAATCAAACAAAAAGTTTTGCATCACCTTGGTTGTGAGAGTTCCAGAAACTATACAGAAAATTGGAATAGAAATCAACATAAACATCACTTCCACCCTTTTTATTGCTCATGAAAACCACACATTGCATGTTGTACCACCATACACCGAGACCTTCAGTTGTCATGGTCCAGATTGCTGTACACACCGGAACCTCTAATACCCAGCAGCATATCGTCTTGCCTTGATGCATGCCTGTATTCATTGTGGCATACCACCCACAAGTTCATCAAGGCACTGTTGGTCCAGATTGTACCACTCCTCAATGGTGATTTACGTAAATTCCTCAGAGTGGTTGGTGGGTCACATCGTCCGAAAACAGCCCTTTCCAATCTATCCTAGGCATGTTCAATAGGGTTCATTTTTGGAGAACATGCTGGCCACCCTAGTCGAGTGATGTCATTACCCTGAAGGAAGTCATTCACAAGATGTGCATGATGGGGGCATGAATTCTTATCCACGAAGATGAATGCCTCACCAATATGCTGCCGATATGGCTGCACTATCAGTTGGAGGATGGCATTCATGTAACGTACAGCCATTACAACGCCTTCCATGACCACCAGTGGCGTACGCCAGAGCCACATAATGCCACCCCAAAACAGCAGGGAACTTTCACCTTGCTGCACTCGCTGGACAGTGTGTCTAAGGCGTTCAGCCTCACCAGGTTGCCTCCAAACACATCTCTGATGATTGTCTGGTTGAAGGCATATGCGGCACTCATAGGTGAAAAGAACATTATGCCAATCCTGAGCAGTCCATTTGGCTGTTGTTGGGCCCATCTGTATTGCGCTGCATGGTGTCGGGGTTGCTAAGATGGACCTCACCATGGATGTCCGGAGTGAAGTTGCGCATCATGCAGCCTATTGTGCGCAGTTTGAGTCATAACACGAAATTCTGTGGCTGCACGAAAAGCATTATTCAACATGGTGGCATTGCTGTCAGGGTTCCTCCGATCCATAATCCGTAGGTAGCAGTCATCCAGTGCAGTGGTAACCCTTGGACGGCCTGAGCGAGGCATGTCATTGACACTTCCTGTCTCTCTGTATCTCCTCCATGTCTGAACACCATCGGTTTGGTTCACTCCAAGATGCCTGGACACTTCCCTTGTTGAGAGCTCTTCCTGGCACAATACAACAATGTGGACATGATCAAACTTTCGTATTGACCATCTAGGTGTGGCTGAACTACAGAAAACATGAGCCTTCTACCTCCTTCCTGGTGGAATGACTGGAACTGATCGGCTGTCGGACCCCCTCCATCCAACAGTCACTGCTCATGCATGGTTGTTTACATCTTTGGGCGGGTTTAGTGACATCTCTGAACAGTCAAAGGAACTTTGTCTGGGAATGAAGGTGATGCAAAACTTTTTTTTATGTGTGTATTAACTGTCCCTTGTGAATATATTTTTCAGAGTGTTATGTGTGTGGTTCGCTATTTGCTAGTTATTGGTAGCTCCACCATTAAGCACATTATGGAGCCACTTATGAAGACAACGTTCGGGGCTGGAAAGAAAGCCAATGTGCACTTGGTATATCTGCTAGGGGGCCTCATCTGAGACGTGGAGGTGGCCTTGCCTGCGGCTGTTGAGCATAAAGGGTGCAGTTGTCTGCAAGTTGTGGCTCACGTCGGCACTGACGATGCCTGTGACATGGGTTAGAGGACATCCTCAATTCTTACAGGTGGCTGGCAGAGGTGGTGACGAATGATGGACTTGTACACAGGATGCAAGCAGAATTCACAATTTGTTCACGGAGTTGATCGGGGTTCTTTGACTTTGAGTCAAGTGGAGGGTTTAAGCCAAAGGTTTCATCATCTCTGTGATGGTCTTGGCTACAGATTTCTGAAACTGCATTATTGGGTGTGATTTGTAGGATTCCCCTTGATAGGTCAGGGGGGTACTACATAAAGGAAGCAGGTACTCGGATAGCAGAGTACTTGTGGAGAGTGCACATGGGTGTTTTTTAGGCTAGGCGGTAGTTTGAGATACTCTCATGAACACTCACCAGTCAGTACACATATAGGGAAATCAGACCGTGTTCAGAGTAGACAGTTCGAATGTACAAATTTTATTGGTAAATTGTGGAAGTATTCTTAACAAAGTTCCCAAATTTTTGGCCTCTGGGAAAGTTCTCAACCTCAAATAATTCTTGGGACTGAGAGCTGGCTAAAACCCAAAGTCAAAAGCTCTGAGATATTTAGTGAGTCTTGGAACTTTTATTGGAAAGACAGATTAGACGCCATAGCAGGGGGAGTGTTCATTGCAGTCAACAAAAATATTGTCTCTACTGAGGTTGAAATTGATTGTGATAGTGAAGTTATCTGATCATGGATAACAAGTCTAGGTGAATACAAGTTAATTGTTGGATGTTTTTACTGACCAAGCAACTCCGCTGTGACTGTTCTAGAGTAATTCTAAAAAGTCTATGGTCAGTTGTGCATAAATACCCAGATCATGCAATACTAGTTAGTGGTGACTTTAACCTACTGAATATAAACTGATGGATTCATTCCAGGAGATTCAGACAGAGAGTCTTGTGAAGTACTTTTGAACAGGTTTCCCAAAAACTGTCTTGAGCAGCTAGCTCGGCAACCACATGCAATGGAAGTATGACGGACCTTGTAGCTACAAATACGTCGGACCTTTTCGGTTGCATCAGTCTAGAGACTCGGATTAGTGATCATGATGTCTTCATAGTGACTATGGTTAAGAAAGTTAGTAAATCAGTCAAGAGGACTAGGAGACTGTTTCTGCTAGAAACAGCAGATAAGCAGTTGTCAGCATCTCACTTAGACAATGAACTGCAATTATTTAGTTCCAGAATGATGGCCGTAGAAAAATTATGGGCAAAGTTTAAATAGACTGTAAATTGTACTCTGAACAAGTTTAAGTGCCAAGTAAGTAGATTAAGCATGGAAAAGACCTGCTGTGGTTTAATAACAAAATTCAGAAAAAGCTGAGGAAGCAAAGGTTGTTGCACACTTGGTTCAAAAGATGACATGTATATGGTGACAGGCAAAGATTAGTAGAGATCTGTGTGTCTTTGAAAAGACCTATGCGTGAACCATACAATAGCCACCACTGTCACACCTTGGCTAAAGATCTGACGGAGAAACTGAAAAAATTCAGGTCCTATGTAAAATTGCTAAGCAAGTCTAAGGCTTCCATTCCGTCACTTGTTGACCAGTCTGGTTTGGCAGAAGAAGATAGCAAAAGGAAGGTCAAAGTTTTAAATTCCACATTTAAAAAATTGTTTATGCAGGAGAATCATACAAATGTACAGTTATTTCATTTCACCATCACATAGAGTTGCATGTGGATGAGACAGTAATAAGCATCTCTGGCATAGAGAAACAACTGAAAGAGGATCCAGATGGAATCCCAGTTTGGTTTTACAAAGAGTACTCTATGTCATTGAACCCTCACTTCATTTGTATTTATTGTGAATCTCTCAACCAGCATAGTGTGTCAAGCCACTGGAAAATAGCATAAGTGACTCCTGTATATAAGAAGGGTAAAATAACAGAACCGCAAAATTACCAACTAGTATTCTTAACATCAGTTTGCTGCAGAATTCTAGAGTATATTACGAGTCTGAATGTAATAAATTTCCTAGAGACCAAAAAGCTCATGTCCATGAATCAGCACAGCTTTAGAAAGCATCGCTCATGTGAAACCCAGCTTTCTCTTTTCTCACATGATATACCGCAATCTTTGGATGAAGGGTAACAAGCTAATTCCATATTTCTAAATTTATGAAACATATTCGGCACGGTACCCCACTGCGGACTGTTAATGTAGGTACATCCACACAGAATACACTGCCAGGTATGTGACTGGCTTGAAGACTTCTTAAGTAATAGAACACAGTACATTGTCCTCGATGGCGAGTGTTCATCAGAGACAGCATTAACATCAGCGGTGACTAAGGGAAGTGTGATAGGATCTTTGCTATTTTTCTGTATGGTCTGGATCTGACAAATAGGGTGGGCAGCAGAATGTGGTTGTTCACTGATGATGCTGTGGTGTACAGGAAAGTATCAATGATAAATGACTGTAGGTTGATACTAGATGACCTAGACAAAATTTCTAGTTGGTGTGATGAGTGGCAGTTGGCTCTTAATGTAGAAAAATCTAATGTGGATGAGTAGGAAAAACAAACCTGCAATATTCGGATGCAGCATTAGGAATGTCCTGCTTGATATAGTCACATCTTTTAAATATCTGGGTATAAAGCTGCAAAGTGATATGAAATTGAACGAGCATACGAATATTGTGGTAGGAAAGATGAATGGTCAGTTTCGGTATATTGGGAGAATTTTAGGAAAGTGTAGTTTATCTGTAAAGGAGACTGAATATAGGACACTAGTATGACCTATTCTTGCATACTACTCAAGTGTTTGGGATCCACATCAGGTCAGATCGAAAGAAGATGTCGAAGCAATTCACAGGTATGCTGCTAGATTTGTTACCGGTAGGTTTGATCAGCATGCTAGTGTTATGAATATGCTTTGGAAGCTCAAGTAGGAATCCCTGGAGGGATGAAGACATTCATTTCCAAAAACAATACTGAGAAAGTTTAGAGAACCGGCATTTGAAGCTGACTGCAGAATGACCCTACTGTTGCCAACATACATTTCACACAGGGACCACAAAGATAGGGTAGGGGAAATTGGGGCTTGTATGGAGGCATACAGACAATCGTTTTTCCCTCACTCTGTCTGCAAGTGGAACAGAAAAGGAAATGACTAATTGCGGTACATGGTGCCCTCTGCCATGCACCGTATGCTGCCTTGTGGAGTATGTATGTAGATGTAGATGCAAAAAAAAAGGACTACTAAGCTAAAACTTGTTTAGCACATTATTATAAACCTAGAAAAAGCTATATTTTCATTTGGTCAGGAGAAATAAAGCTAAAATGCAGCAGAGTTTATTGTACAGTGCCATCAAATGATATAATAAATTACCACAATATATAAAAGACATAGGTATTGTCTGCTCTTTCAGAGCAAAACTGAAAGATCATTTACAAAATAATAGTTTTTATACAGTCTTGGTAACAGACTACCTGAATTAAAATGGGTTACGTAATTTAAGATGTAGTGTATTATAACATACACAGAAATAAGAATCAGCTAACTAGGGAAACTCCTCATTGCACCACCCTCAGATTTAGTGGTAAGATCGTATAGTGGGTGGCCCATCAGAAACTGAACACTGATCAAGCTTGAAAACAGGAAGAAGGTGAACTTTGAAAAAAAGCAAAACAGAAACAGCCAACAGTCCAAGCTTAATAAGTACAACATCGAGCACACTTGAATAGTCATTGCATCCTGGTTAAGTGGTCATGGTATTGGACTCCAGTGCAGATGAGCTATGTTAAAACTCCTTCATGGCAATTTTTTATTTACTTTTTTTCACAAAACTATCACCTGCCCATCTGGTCATTGAAATGTTTGTTCTCTTTCTGAAGTCTTGGCAATTGTCATAATGTATATTGGTTACAGAATATGAGTCATGGGGTGAGAATACATTACTTTGCAAGTAAATATGATGAATAGTGAGAGCAGGCAAGATATCACATAAATATCTCACAGAAATAAAACCAGCAAATAAATAGATGTGTATAATGTTACAACAAAGAAATTCAAGAGTCAAAACTTCCAAAATGGAATGCAACTTCAAAAATATTAAAGCATATACCTTGATAAATCAGAGGGAGAACTGTGTGATTGTGAAATGTTGCTTTCATTTGCTGCAGCTTATGTGACAAACTATTATGTTTTCATCATTTCGTTGGGAGTGATCACATTCAAATTCATACAAACACCTAAATCGGGCAAGGAGGCATATCTCAGTAACTCATCAGGTGTACAACTTAGGTGCACTGATAAGAGATTCCTATAATAAGACACCTTACATGGACAGATGGTTCATAATTTTCTGGGAAAAAAAAAAAAAAAAAGTTGGTACGACGGTGCTTTCAACACCGGCTCATCTGCTTTGTAGTCTAATTCTGTCACCACTTAACTATGACACTATGACTCAGCATCTGTGCTTGATGGTGTACTTCTTGAGCTTGGACTGTTCAATGTTTCTATTTTGCTTTTTCCACAGTTCGGTACACCTCGTTCTTCTTTTCATGCTTGATCTGTGTTCAGTTTTTGACGGGTTATCCACATGGCCCTCTTACCACTAAATCTGAGGTGGGTGTAACGGGGAGTTTCCCTTGTAAAACTAAAAAACAAATGTAATTAGATTACACAAATTCATTGACAACTACTGTGTAAGAAACTAACAGCAAGCTGTTAATTTTTCACAATGTTTTGAATGACAAAATTCATACAATGTAAATTGTTTTATGGATTAATACAGAAATCAGTCAATTAGAGGTTAATTGTCAGAGGCACCACATCACTGCTGGATTCCAGACTGGCAGTCTGAAACCCACTCATCACAGGCAATGCAGCTTCTGAGGATTTTTGCAGACACCAGTCAATTCCCCTTATATCCATACACAATAATCACAGTTCTTAGGCATCCATTGCTGTCAGACAGAGCTTAGATTGAATTAAAACACAACAAAGGTGTCTAATCTGATCCAAATTTTTAAGAAACTAACAAACAACCTAGCACTCAGTATCAGTGGACACTAAAACATTCTAACCATTGTTCAAGTTCGCTAAACCACTACGGACTGTTACAGTTTTTAATACAAATTCTGTAATCATTATTGATTTTATTATACAGAGGAGTCCATAAAAATGAAGACACTCTTTTATATTTAATATCTTTGGAACAAAATGACATACCATTGCAGTTTTGCGTGGTACCATAGTCCATGGTTTTCTCAAGAGATCTTGGTGTGCATTTCCCAGCAGATTATAGTGCAGCAATGAATGAAGTTAGATTCTCATTTGGGCAATACAAGGCCATATTGAAGTGATACTGGAAGTATGAAAACATGATAGTGGTACAACGGCAATTGCATAATGTGTACAGAACATTGCCATCAACACATACAACAAATTATGAGATCCAGGATAAATATGAAGCCAATGGTACAGTTCAGGATGTGCATAAGAATACATCTGACCACCCAAGACCATCTTCCAGCACTGCTGTGTTGTAATATTTTACTAGATCACCTAAAAAATATGTGAAGCAGGGTGCAGGTGAAAGTGGAGTAAGCCAATCAAGTGTATGACAAATTCTGAAGGCTGCAAAGTGGAAAGTTTGCATTCCAAGATAATTGCACACTATGAATGAAGATGACCTGGATCGAAGTATGGAGTAGTGTGAATGATTTAAAGGCATCCGACAACTGTGTGTATTGGGCTCCTGAAAACCCTCATGTTCACATGGACAAACATGTTAATCTACTAGCTGTTAACGTGTGGCATGGTTTGTCACCATGCAGTTTGATTGGCTCTTTCTTCTTTGAAGGTACTGTAACTGGTGAGGTGCATCTTCATATGCTGCAAACACTGATTTTACCTGCCATCCTAGAGGTGTTTGGAAATGAAAGATTTTGCCTACAACAAGATGGCACCCAACATCACTACTACAGAGATGACAGAGCCTACATGAATGAAAATCTACCTAGACAATGGATAGGTTGAAGAGGAGCTTCTGAGTACCCACCACAGTCTCTGGACCTTACATCTCTTGACTTCTACCTATGGGTGACCTGAACGAGCCATGAGAAATCACTGATGCATTCTGTGTGGCAATCACACCAGCAATACTCACAGCTGTAGTTTGGCCAACAGTTGAGGGGCATTAATGTTGTTTGGCTGGTGATGGGAGTCACTTCAAACGCATAAAATAACCTCCCCCCCATGCAAGAATTGTAATGGTGTGCCATTTTGTTCCAATAATATTGGCTATCAAAGAGTGTCTACATTTTTCTGGACTCTCTGTATAACTGTGTATTACTCAATATATTGACAGGGTCTAATGCCTAATGTTAAACAGATAACTGCTGAGGCAATGTACAAGCTATTAAAAGAGAAAATCAGTTTATGATGTTCTCTTATATATAATTCAAGCTACAGGGGATAGACAAAATAATGTAAACATTTGTACTTACTTGGGAATGGTTTATTAATAAGTGGTTGGACCCCCATTTGCCCATAATACAACTGCGATTCTGCTTGGAATACTCGCATGTAATGATTATATAATCTCCAGTAGAATGTAATGCTACTCTTTGATCAGCACCTCTTCTAACTTGTGTAGTGATGAGGGAGGCGAAAATATGCTCCGGAGCCTGCGCTCCAATACCGCCCACAATGGTTCGACAATGTTCAAGTCCGGGGATTGTGCTGGAAAGGGAAGATGCTGCAGTTCAGTTGCATGCTCCTCCTATCACAATTTTACTGTCCTGGCTGTGTGAATGGGTGCATTATTGTGCTGAAATATGGCATCATTGTTGTGGAACAACATTTCAATCATGGGGTGCACCTGATCAGCTAAAATGTTCACATAATCGTTGGCTGTAACACGCCCTTTTGAGAGTAATGATGGGGCCAGCAGAATACAATGATATGGCTGTCCACACCATCACACTTCCACCTCCATTCTTAACTGCTGGAATCAAGCAATCGTTGTTGTCTTCTTTTGGCATTCTCCAGATGTAAGCCTGGCTGATGTTGGAAATAATGAAAATGTTGACATGTTGGGGCATATGACATGTTTCCGCTGATCATCCATCCAGGATTTATGCTCCTGACATCATGTTTTACATTTCTTTGTGTCAGTTGTCCTCACTAATTGTTTCAGTGTAGCAGCTTGTCCATGAATATTAACTTTATGGAGTTCTCGGTGGATGGTGTCAATAGACACAGGGTCTCGAGGATGGCTACTGAATGCTGCAGTCACTTAAGCTGCCATAGTTTTGTGGTGTTTTGACACAATTTTTGTTAGCATATGAGAATACCTGTCATTTAATTTTGATTTGCTGCCACTATTACGTTTACACAATCATGTCTTTCCATGTTTTGTGTAGGCTGCCATGACTGTAGAAACAGTTGCTATGGACACATTCAATAAGCTAGCTGTCTTGGTTACTGATGCTCCAGCTAATTGGGCCCCCACAATCCACCCTCTTTGGAACTCTGTTAGGTCTTTCATTGCATGTTGACCTCAGTCTCTGAATGCAAATACGAAGTGTGCCCTTTTCGTAAACAACCTTCACTGATGCCTCACTCATACTGAAAATGCACAATCCAGTGCGACATGTGGCCTACCTGCGTTGTTGACTGTCAAACACAACCATCCCATTACTACCACTGTTCACATTATTTTGGCTATCCCCTGTATTTAAGTCATGAACCTTGCGATGTGTGAGTTTTTACTTTTTACTTTACAGAGTATGTAATGGTCAACAGTAAACTCTCACATTTGTCTTGGAAATGGTTAACCCTAATGAAAGGGGGACACAAGTGCCTTCAAAACTAAAAAGTATAAGATACATTATACATTTCTTTCTGTTTCTATTTTTTAAGTAATTAATATCCTACTGACAATGAGGTTATTAAGGGGAGGGTGGCTGGTGAGTTTTGGGAAACACCAAAAAAGTACTGTGTCTGTCAAAAATAGTGCATGCAACTTAGGAATTAAATTTCTCATTTGAGATAAGAATAATAGCTTTTATCATCATGCTTGCAATAAAGACTTAACTTCAGAGTGTAGACTGCTCAAAGTAGCCACCTTGTGCCCAGATAAAGACTTCAGCTCAACACCATAGTGAGATTCAAAATACTTGAATTCACCTGGAACTGATATATTCTATCACATGCTTGCACAGCTCACACAAGAAGAGATGCAGTAACACTGATAGGTGTTATAGGTGTTATGCAAACATGTAATGCCTAATTGCCCTTCCTGCATTATGGCAGTGTCTGTTGTCCATTATGGGAGTAACATATGCTGTGACACACAAGGGGTGAAAGATTTCATTGTCTAACCACCCAATATCCAAATGATCACTCACTTACAAATGTTTATGCATAATATCTTCTTCTAAAATTGATGTAATTAATACTTTTCAGGATGAGCCAGAGTTACAACTCATGTAGGAAACTGTTGATGCAATGCCAGTGCAGTTTTTTTAGTCCAGCAGCAAACTGACTTGGAAAAACTCTTCACACAGAAATAAAATGCAAAAACTGAATAATAAGTACTATTTGGTGAGATTGCAGTTAATTTTAGGATGATCTCCAACAATTATGATTCCTATGCCTTTAACTACACTGTACACAAAGCTGCATCTCTCAGACAAGTTCAGTCACAGACTGCTTTGACTATTGTTTACAAGCTGCAAGTTGGAAGACTTTGGCTATTGGCATTATCAACCAAAAGCATTCTGACAGTCATCTTTTATTTCAATATTTAATAAAATGGTTAACATACATATGCTCATTAACAATAATTTTATCTGGGAACTTTCCTACATAATCCTCTCAGTGACAACTACTTTACAATGGTATTATTGATTAAAAAAAACTGTTTACAGTCTTACCGCATGAAATAGAGGTGCATCCTTATCTCATGAACTGTAAGGTATGCATAGTTCAGTATGTGTTTGGATCATCTGCAATGTTTCGGGTCATATGAGAGTCAGCATATTGATGTTGCAGCATGAAAGTATGATATGCTGTCAGTGCCTGTTTCTGCAGATTTACTCAAAGCTAACAACAACATGCAAACACTGGCCCTTGTCCATATTACAACAGTCACCAGGTCATCGATGTTGTGGCCACTGTAACTGTGCAACCAATGTGCAGTCCAGGGATCCATCATATGCAAAGTCCAGTTGAGCCATTCAGTTGTCATGCAGCTGGATCATCCACCTGTACAGCATCTGCTGGGAAGCCACTATTCATTCACCAACCATCACTTATATGTTGATCTCCAGATTTCAAGTTTGGAGCCACCAGTGCCACCCCGACTCCCCTAGACCCATTTGCAATGCAAACAGCCCCAAGCAGTGAGATCATGATGGCCAGCTTCTTCCACCACAACAGCATCAGCTGCCATCAGCCTAGCACTACCATCCAGACCGGGTACTGCAATGCGACCTCTGCAATGCACCATCACCACTTTGCTCTGCGTAGTGCAGAGGTTGACACCAGGCTGTGCTCAGACCACAAGTGTGGGATGTATTGAAAGGCCTGCAGTTAAAAAACAGCTCTTCCTAGCTGTTGGCATCTTGATAACTTAGGGAAAGAAATCAGCTGTGTCCTACCATTCACCTTAAGTGATTTCCCTGAATCATTGAAAACCTTAATTTGGGATATCAGAAGTGCTACACATGCCCCTTCTCCATCAGATGGCTATAGGGACACATACACTTTTGCATTTCAGTATGCCCAATATCATTGTGCAATAATTATAATTATTAGAACAACTTCTTATCATACCATACAGTTGATCTCTTGTCGTAGAAAATGAGAATACATGAATTCAATGAGACATTAGTTTCAGCAGCCTCCTAATGGTGCAACATGGTATTTCTTTAATCCAATACATTTGCCTTTACTACAATTTGATCACACATTCAATACAAATGACTCTGTAGTCCGCAGCTATGTTAGCACATTTTATAGCAAGAACTCCACAAATAACTGTATCTTGAATCATTTTTAATAAGGAACTACTGGTTTCATGGCTTTTAGCCACAGCATCAGTTGCATATCTAAACAACAAGAAATAAATGATGATAGTGACTGAACTCTTATACATAAAAGTTATACCAGATCCTTAAGCACTTAATTATGAGAATAAATAAAAACAAATGTGTACTTACAAGAATTAAAATATGGTGAACAACATGGCAGAGAATACAGAAGGCCCACCCTTCATAGTTAAAACCATAATGTCCATGGGGTAAATCTTCAATTAACAAAAAGTTTGGTGATTAAAAACATCATATGCCATGTAACGAGGATGTGCCCATAACCAAAGAGCAAAAGTGAGACACTGGACCAGTAGTGCCTTAATAAAATT
Source organism: Schistocerca nitens (assembly GCF_023898315.1). Taxonomy (NCBI): domain Eukaryota; kingdom Metazoa; phylum Arthropoda; class Insecta; order Orthoptera; family Acrididae; genus Schistocerca; species Schistocerca nitens. The sequence goes on from NC_064616.1 coordinate 487,430,085, forward strand.
GGTTCAAGATACAGTTATGTGTGGTGCTCTTGCTACAAAATATATGAAATGCTTTAGTAAACAGATGTTATTTATCTTATGTTTCATAATTCATTCTCCAGTATTAATTTCTTTGTCACATGATCTGGAAATCATTTTATTTTGGATCATTTATGGTGGTCCTACTTCAAACATACATTCATTGTTCCTCACCAGGCCCCTTAGAAAACACATAAATATATCTCAACAGTATTCTTTAACTTATCTTATTGATTTTTTTAAACATTCAGTTTACAGTAGCTTTACTTCAAGATCAGTGGCTGTTTTGCCATTAACATTAATATGTCCTCTCTGTTCCACTTGCAGCTATCATTTGCAGTGGGGCAGCATCTTCTCTAGACAACAATAATTAAATGTATTCTTACGACTTTCATCTGTGCATAATTCTGTTTCGCATCTGGACTTGTACATTCAGGAAAACTGATCATTCTCACTTTATTTCAACTTTTAACATCAATGTTAGCCCATTAATATTCTACATGAAATTATTCTCTTGCCATTTTTTAACAGTTATCAGACTATTAGTTTCATAAACAGTATCTGAAATACACAATCTTCATTAACATATCCACTATACACATTTTATTCTGAGTCACATGGTTTCAGAACTTTTACATACTCAACTTTCAAGAATACTTGCATTTATAAGCAACTAATTTTGGCTTCTGCATACACTTGAGAACTCCTCATAACATGCATAAGACACTCAGGAGCATCTATCATTCCCCTAACTTACCCATATTTGCTTTACAACACAGCATACGTGTAACTTCGCAAATTGATAACTGTTCATATATCTTTTTCTGTGCTTCAGTAGTTGGCTGTTCCTTTCTTAGTTAATTTTTTGCCACCCTCTTTAACTTTGCTTTTATCAAATCCACATTTAATGGTAATTAGTTAATGATCAATCATGCTCAGACCTTATCCAAACCTCCCCTCAACGTATTATAAGTTTTTAAAGTAAGAACCATTTTGTTATAGCATAAGAAATATTTTATTTATGAACATAACTTTTATAGGAAATGAAAGTACAAATGTTATCTTATTTTTCCACCCAGTCACCATTAATATTTAAACATTTGTCCAGTCCTGGCATCAGGTTTCGGATACCATCATCACAGAACTCTGCCGCCATTCTATTTAACCAGTCAGTTACAGTTTCTTTCAATGTGTCATCATTCCCCAATAATCACCCACCAAGAAATTCCCAAAGCTTTGGAAAAATATGAAATTCTGAGAGTGCTAGAGCAGGACCATAGGGCAGATGGTCCAGTAATTCCCACTGAAACTTGTCCAGTTATGCCCTTGTCCTTGCTGCAGCATAAGGTTGAGCACGGATATGGATGTTACCCTTTGAGAGTAGACCCCACTGGCAGTTTTGATTGGTGCACCTAAGCTTTAATAAGGTTTCACAATTCCCCTTTTTGATCCCAGAAAACTGAGGCCATCATTTTCTGTGTTAATAGTTGTTTGAATTTTTTCGTTTTGTCAGAGAATTTGGATGATGCCATTCACTGGATTACTGTTTAGTCTCTGGAGTATAATGAGCAACCCATGTTTCATCACCAGTCACAATGTGACCCATGAACTCACACCACCCTTGGCACAGCACTCCAAAAATGACAAAGAATGTGCCACAAGCTTTGTTCAGTGTTCATCCATCAATATTCTTGGGGCCCATCTTGCAAACTTTTTTTGTATTGAAGTTTGTCAATAACAACTGCATAAATTACTGACCTTGAAACTTGATGGAAATGTTGATGAAGCTTGTCAATACTGAAGCACCTATCTTCACAAATCTTCTCATCAACTTTTTGTGTCAACTCTTCACTGATGACAGTAGGTCACTAATCATAAACATTCCTTCTTCCTTCATCAAACAATCTGCTCCACATAGCACACATTTCCATCACTGATCACACATTCTCCATAAATTTCAACAGAATGGACTTTTTTGGGTTTAAAAAGTGAATGATGGAATATGCCTCATAATTGGAGGGATTATTAATTTACATGATGGCAAACAATACAACACAACTGAACAATCAACACAGACAGAGTTGAAACTTACTGGCAGAGTAGTGGAGGACCAGCTGAGAGTGACTGACCTTGAATTGGCATTACCTGACACCCTGTGCAAACACTCTGTGCAATTAGTTCATCAAAAACAACTCTTGTAGATTAAGTGTTTCTTATTACTAAATTCCTGTGTGTCATATTGGTTGTACTTCATCTGTTTTATTTGATATGCTCTGCTTACATTACCACTAAATTTTCCTTGGAATTCCATTAAAGTTTTTCTCATTGAAGAAAAACACAAAAATTGCTAATACGTAAATAACTATCGTATCACTGTCACCAGGACCATTTCCTTTGTTTCCTCCTGATTAAGTGACACCTCTAGCCTACTTCTTATATTCATTTCTACCTTTCTGGTGTTATTGTTGGCAATTTCACTGATTTTAAGTTTTTTTCCAAAAATCACTTTGTATTACATCTAATAAGATGATATTGTTATAAATTTTCTCCTTACAATGCATTTTTACAACACATGTTTTGTAAATGAGCTCAGATTGTACCTTGTTGTCATTTACAACATGAGTCTCATTCTATGCCCAGAATTTGTTACACATTTCAGCAGAAGAGAGCAGAAGGAGAGTGTGACAGATTGGGGAATGTTAAAAAGGAAGGGCAGGTCACTTAAATCCCAGAATGAGAGGGTCCCACCTGTTATGAGCTCAGATTGTACCTTGTTGTCATTTACAACATGAGTCTCATTCTATGCCCAGAATTTGTTACACATTTCAGCAGACTCAATATTTTTTTCTGCACCATGTCGAACATTACATTCTCCAAAATTACATTCATTTTCATGAGTTTCCAATTGCTCTAAGGCAATTTCAGAATTTTTCTAAATTCCCCTGCCTCCTTGACAGTTCAATAAGTTTTTTTTTATTTGCACTGCTGGCAAAGGTTAGGAAACTTCTTTTATTTCTTTACCTATTTTCTCCTAATATGTTTGTATCTTTTTAATAAACTGATCAAGTTGAACAACTTGTTTTACAGTGGTATTATTTATCTTTTCCAGTTTAATATTAATATGTTTTCTTAGTTCAGTAACACATTGGATTATTATAATTTAATATTAATGCTTTTGTTTATTTCAGTAATACCTTTGCTGACTATTTTCAGTAATACTTTTGTTGATTTCGGCAATATTGTTAAACATTTTTCCAGGTATTAAATTAAAAGCAAAATTCATGCAGTGAAACTATAAAATTATAAAACATAAATGCTGCCTCATACTTATCTTCAGGAGGCAAAAGTCAGTATTGCTGATACGCAAATATGACGGTACATACACTATCCTAGCTTTTGGAACTAACAATTCCTTCTTCAGGAAGGAGAGTGTGACAGATTGGGGAATGTTAAAAAGGAAGGGCAGGTCACTTAAATCCCAGAATGAGAGGGTCCCACCTGTTATGAGCATGAGGGGAGACAAATATCATTACTGACTTCTTTGAACAATAAACAAAAATACTCTTACGAAAGATATTATTGAAGATTTTATTCTAGTAAAATTAGTTTCCTTCCATACATCTGTATTTACAGGCAGTTTCTTATACACACCATAAAATTCAAAACTCTCATCCCACAATACATAAATTTCCCCAATAGCATTAAAAATATCATTAATAATTACACTGCAATTGCACTGTCTGTCTAATATTGAAAATATTCTGTTCATTAAAACAATTACTCCTTACACAGCACATTTAATGCATGCTACTCTGAAATCAAATCAAATTTCAGTTACAACAGTGCACTTTTATTTACATTTACTCACTTTTGGCTTTCCACACCCATATGCCAATGTGTAGTTGTAGAAGCAAGAGACTTCACACTCCTGACTGTGTGATTTCAGTTCCTCATTAGCTTCCTAACCTGCACTATGACATCTGCTTCACTTTACACCCATTTAGGCACCCTTAACTGCAACTGGTTCTCACTTAACCTTGCAGTATGCTATTTGCAAAATTGGTGTGACTGTTTAAGCATGCCAAATAGTCACATATTCTGACTGAATCACCTGGTATACAACTTGTGTTATCCCAATAACAAAACATCCACTCTTCCTGACAAGCTGTCTTTAATAGTTTCTCACTTGTAAAGTTCACAGCACTCACTCCTAACTACCTTGATCGCATCATTGAAATTCGCAAGCTAACAGTTTGCAAATAAGTTTGTGCAAAGATGGATCATACACTTTGCAAGAGTCCAAGATAGTTCAATTTATTTATGGCCACTTTATCTTTAATCAAGATAAACTCGTCTGTTCACACTGCTCATATGCAGGAAACCCTATGAGCATAATCCTCTGTCCTCATAATTTTGAAAATAACAGCAATTCCCTTCGTTTTGGACTGTTACTTACAGGGATATCTAAAACAGGGCCCTCTTTAGTCAATTCTCTAACTGCTTGAAATAATTTTCAGTAAAAATTTCACAATGATCTCCTTCAAATCCCTGTCCCTGGCAACTAGAATGAGTAAGCTTGTCAAGGTGTGGCTTTCAGCGGGTTATAGGGGACAATGGGGAGAATTTTTTAATGTATGCACATAAATTTTAATGTTTATAGTTGCCAAATTATTACACTAACCTTTATTTATACAAATAAAACTATAAATTTTCTGTGGAATCTGAAAGAGCTTTCAATTAAGAATTCAACAACATAACATGTGTGGAAGTTGATCAAATAGCAACACCACAAACCACTGTTCTGCCTTCATCAGAAGAGACACCATAAATGCTAGCCCTACTGTACCAAATGTGACGCAGGTACATTTTCTATGTTTGCCTGTGCACTTGAAGCCCATTAGTCTGTGCTCTGCTGTTGTAATGATAAGACAACTTGCTTAAGAAGCCATTCAGACATGAACAATGTATACAATAGTCAAAAAGTGGATATGGTGTTTTCCTTTATTTCGAATGTCAGCAAACTGTTATGGCAATGTATGGTTGTATGTGAAAAGGTATCATTATACCAAGCACTCGCAATCCATCTTTAAAAAAAAAAAAAAAAAAAACCTAGAACTGTGAAGTTTAAAATTTGCCAACGAAAAAGAACAGCAGTGATGTAGTATCCATATATCACTATGAGGCAGCTTCAATGTCCATATGGGATCAGCTGTCGGAGTGTTCTGCAGCATACACAGGTGCACCAACAGTGGTGCATCTGGCAGCAACACTGGACACAGGAGTGGCATGACTGTTCTGAGAACAATATCATAATGCATGTACTGGTCTGTGGAGGCTCTGCACAAAATGAATGTTTCTATACCACATTTGTCATCATCATAAAGGCCCAGAAACTTGCATGACAATATGGGATGCCATTCAGTGCAAAACTTCTGGTATATATTGACACTAATTTAGACAGCAGGTGTTACTTTTCTGATGTGTTAAGGCTGGTGATGGTGTAGTCTTGAGGTCTCCATACCGTTGTCTTTTAACAAGATAATGCAAGACCACAAGTTGCCCTTGCTGTCACAACATACCTCAACACAGAGGTTGTTTGACTTACCCTGGGCAGCATGTTCTCCAGATCTCTCATTCACAGAAAACATCTTGTCACAGGTTGCCAAGAAACTGTACACAATTCACCACCCACTATGATGAACTATAGTATAGAGTTGAAGTAGCATGGAATGATATCTCCATATCTGTCACCTAAGTTAATTTCAAGGTGATGCCCAGATCAGTTAGAGCAGTTGGTGCTGTCAGAGATAGCCGCTTACTGCACTAAATTTTGCACACAGTAAACCCCAAAAATGCATAAAAATTTAATCATATATTATTCCTACTGTATACTATGCATACAATAAATAAAATGGCATTATTTGCTTTCTTTCCTGATGATGTAATATTAATGGCCATGATGTACAAACATTAAAAAATATTTTTTTTTGATGTCATAATTTGGTAGCCATAAACGTCAAAAATTACTTGCATATGTCAAAAAATTCGCCACATTTGACACTATAACTGAGAAAAAAGGAACTCTCAATATAGTTAGTTATTCTGGATACACTTGGGGTTGTCTGTTTGGATTCTGGTAGCTTTCTCTTCCTAGCACATTACTAGCTTTGAAAAGTGAGACTAATTCTGGGACCTTATCGCAGATTTTCTGCAGTTTACTAATACCACATCAACATGATCTTTTTGTGATCTGCAAGGACAAATGTTCTCCTCTGCAATGAACAAAGTTGATTAACAAATTTTTTCTTATATGTCGTGTAACTAATCATGGAGCGTTTAGTGTGGTTCCTTATATGTGCATGTCTGACATACTCCAGATATCCAAATAGCTGCTTCCCTGATGTAGTACATGGTTGGCCTATTCAGGGGGACACTACAATTCTCTGTCCACTAACAGAGGTCACAAAATCTATGTGCAAGATCAATACAGCTTTATCTGAGCCACCTATTATGTGTCACTGCTGCCTAAATCTAACATACAGTCCTCTCTGACACATCAGTTGCTCATACATTACAAGCTTCAAACTAAGGTATATTTAAACAGACAAACAGAAATATGTTCCTTTCCACAACAACAACAACAACAACAACAACAAGAAAACTTATCTTTACCAGTACACTCTAAGACTTTGTGTGTGACATACATAGCAGAATGACTATAACTGAACATTATTCATCACACAACAAAAAATAACAACTTCTTCTTTAGGGTACGTCTTGGCTCCATCAAATGACATACTATGGTTATCATTTAAGTAGAAATTACAGTACATTGATATTTTATTGAATAAATAATGTAATACTCACATCATGCCCAGTAAGTGTATGCAGGACGTGTTCCTGTTTTTCTGAAAGATTAAGAGCAGGTTTCCATACAAGAATTTTCCCAAAAGCTGTGCCTGCTAACACAATCAGGTTTGACCATGATTCTTTAAGCATGACAGCACTATAGCTGATTCATATTTAAGGACATTATATTTAAACGAAAACCTAGGTAATAAAAGCAAAGATTAACATAGCACCTTTGCAGGCATTATATCCACATACATATCTAACTTCAGACACTAAATTTATTCCTACATTTTATATCAGGCAAATACTTTGGTTCTTCTCTATAAATTCTGTCTTCTGCTTTTATGAATGTAGTTCATACCATGTTATTCACTAAACAACTAAAATTACTTACCTCATCCATCAACTATGTACAGGTGATACACTTTCACAATGTATGAGTTCTATATGTAATATCTTGCAGTGGGTCTACAGAAATATTTATTTAACTACATTGTGAAGTTCATATTTCTGTTGGCCACAGCTGTTCACCTAATTATAATGTACTGCACTAACTGCAGCAAACTTCTAAAGTCTTCAAGTATAGTAAGTAAATCAAGAGTAAGAATCGCCATAAGATAAGGATGATGATTCAGCTTGGTGTTCTGTTCATTGTGAAGTTACACACACCAAAAAAGTTTTTGCATCACCCCAGTTCCCAGAACTCCTGAAGACAGAGATTGACTGTGGATATTGTATCACAGACACAGTCTCTTTGACTGTTCAGAGATTTTACTAAACCCACCCAAAGATGTAAACACCCATGCACGAGCAGTGCCTATTACACAGAGGGGGTCCGACAGCCCATCAGTTCCAGTCATTCCACCAAGAAGGAGGTAGAAGGCTCGTGTTTTCTGTAGTTCAACCATGCTTAGACGGTCAATACGAAGATTTGATCATGTCCACATTGTTATTTTGGGCCAGGAAGAGCAGTCAACAAGGGAAGTGTCCAGGCATCTCGGAGTGAACCAAACCGATGTTGTTCAGACATGGAGGAGATACAGAGAGACAGGAACTGCCAATGGCATGCCACACTCAGGCCACCAAGGGCTACTACTGCAGTGGATGATTGCTACCTACGGATTATGGCTAGGAGAAACCCTGATAGCAATGCCACCATGTTGAATAATGCTTTTCGTGCAGCCACAGAATGTCATGTTATGACTCAAACTGTGCGCAATAGGCTGCATGATGCGCAACTTCACTCCTGACGTCCATGGTGAGGTCCATCTTTGCAAGATGTTTATAGTGCCCATGACATGAATGAAAAATATAATACATTCATGAACAATGTCAGTACCATGTTTGAAAACTGTTTTCCTCTAAAAGTTACTCATATTAAACAGAAGTCTATAATAAAACCATGGATTACACAAGGAATAAATATTTCCTGTAAGACAAAGAGGAAAATGTATCTGTCGACCAAGAACAGCTCCAATACTGATGATTTAGCTAAATACAAGGAATACTGTAAAATATTAGAAAAAGTAATTCAGACATCTAAGCACATTCACTACGAGAAGAAGATAGCAATGTCAGGGAACAAAATAAAAACAATATGGGATATAGTGAAAGAGGAGACTGGTAGAACCAGAAAGGAACAGGAGCAAATAGCATTAAGGGTAGATGACACATTAGTAACCGATGGGCATAGTGTGGCAAATCTATTTAACAAGTACTTTATATCCATTACTGATAGAATAGGATTGTCAGGATCAGTAAATAATGCCCTTGAATATCTGAAACTAGCCGTTACAAATAGCTTCAAGTACATGAATATATCACTCACTTCACCAAAAGAAATAACTTCCATAATAAAATCTTTGAAAACAAAGCATTCTAGTGGTTATGATGAAATATCAACAAAGTTAATTAAGGCATGTTCTTGTGAGTTTAGTACAATTCTAAGTTACTTGTGTAACCAGTCAATTATAACTGGGACATTTCCTGACTGGCTAAAATATGCAGATGTTAAGCCTCTATTCAAGAAAGGGGATAAAGAGATACCATCAAACTACAGACCGATTTCACTTTTGCCAGCATTCTCAAAAATTTTAGAATAAGTAATGTACAGGCAGCTTCTCATCCATCTGACCACAAACAACATATTATCAAGAACACAGTTTGGATTTCTGAAGGGTTCTGATATCGGGAAGGATATTTACACCTACAGTGAAAATGTACTTAATTCATTAAATAACAAATTACAAGCAGCAGGTATTTTCTGTGATTTGTCAAAGGCATTTGATTGTGTGAACCACAACATCCTTTTAAATAAATTAGAATTCTATGGTGTCACGGGCAGTGCTGCAAAATGGCTCAAGTCATACCTCACTAACAGGAAACAAAGGGTGTCAGTACAAGGGACTAGTGAATTAAGTCATCAGTCATCATCAAAATGGGAAGAAATTACATGTGGTGTCCCACAAGGATCCATCTTAGAGCCATTGCTTTTTCTTGTGTACATTAATGATCTCTCATCAGTTACACTACCAGAAGCAGAGTCCGTTTTGTTTGCAGATGACACAAGTATTACAATAAATAGTATGTCGAGTGTAGTTCTAGAAAGATGTGCTAATGATATTTTCATGGATATTAATAAATGGTTTAAAGCCAACTCATTGACATTAAACTTTGAAAAGACTCACTACATGCAATTCAGAGCCTGTAAGAGGTTTCCACCCAGCATATGCATAAAGTATGAAGAAGAGCAGATAGAAGAGGTTGACAGTCTTAAATTCCCGGGATTACAACTTGATAATAAATTCAGTTGGGAGAAGCACACCAGAGAACTGCAGAAACACCTTAACAAATCTGTATTTGCAATTCGAGTGTTAGCAGGCATAGGCGACATAAAAATGAAAAAGCTTGCATACTTTGCCTACTTTCATTCCATAATGTCATACGGTATAATATTTTGGGGTAACTCTTCAAGTCAAACAAAAGTTTTCAGAGTCCAAAAGCGTGTAATACGTATTATTTGTGGAGTAAATTCACAGGCGCCATATAGAAACCTCTTCAAAGAACTGGGTATACTAACCACTGCCTCTCAGTATATTTACTCCTTAATGAAATTTGTCCTAAATAATATATCTCTTTATCCAACAAACAGCACAGTTCATACATACAATACCAGGAACAAAAATGATCTGCACAAAGACTTAAAAGCACTTACTTTAGTTCAAAATGGGGTCCACTACTCAGGAACACTCATCTTCAATAATTTGCCACCAAACATAAAAAAATTAGTTACAAATAAAGATCAATTTAAAAGGAGCCTGAAAGACTTACTAGCGGCCAACTCCTTCTACTCCATAGACGAATTTTTTAATAGAAACAAATGATGTATTGTATATATTCATACTATTAGTATTGTTATTTCAGCTTAAAAAAAAAGACATGTTCCACATCCACGAGGATCTCCTCAGCATGGATCTATGGAACGAAAAACTAATCTAATCTAATCTAACCATGACACCATGCAGCATAGTACAGATGGGCCCAGCAACATGCCAAATGGACCGCTCAGGATTGGCATCACATTCTCTTCACTGATGAGTGTCACAAATACCTCCAACCAGACAATTGTAAGATACGTGTTTGGAGGCAACCTGGTGAGGCTGAATGCCTTAGACGTACTGTCCAGCGAGTGCAGCAAGGTGCAGGTTCGCTGCTGTTTTGGGGTGGCATTATGTGGGTCAGACGCACATTGAATGGTGGTCATGGAAGGCGCTGTAACGCCTGTACAATACGTGAATGCCATCCTCCAGCTGATAGTGTAACCATATCAGCAACATATTGGTGAGGCATTCATCTTCATGGGCGACAATTCGCACCTCTATCGTGCACATCTTGTGAATGACATCCTTCAGGATAACGACATTGCTTGACTAGAGTGGCCAGCATGTTCTCCAGACATGAACCCTATCGAATGTGCCTAGGATAGATTGCAAAGGGCTGTTTATGGATGACATGATCCATCAACCACTCTGAGGGATCTACACCGAATCGCCATTGAGGAGTGGGACAATCTGGACCAACAGTGCCTTGATGAACTTATGGATAGTATGCTACAATAAATACAGGCATGCGTCAATGCAAGAGGACATATTAGAGGTATTGGTGTGTACAGCAACCATGCTGGAAGTGATAACAATTTTTTTTAAAAAAAGAACAAGACCAGTCACCACCTATCATATATCCTCTAAAGAAATCTGCCACTTTGACTGTTGAAAGTTTATGGAAAAATGTTTCAAAAATTTGAAGATAACAAGATGTTTACAAGTTGATGGAAGGGACTGCTGAAAATAAGGTGTGGCTGCTGCCCAGTGCGTGGACATTTATAGTTCAAAAGACAGTTACAGGAAATTTTGGTAACAAAATATTTTGGAATACCTATAATTCAGAAACCAACCATTTTCTGTTTGTATTCAGAAATTTTGCGTGCTTGTGTAGTAAGACTTAGAATACTGAACTCGTTTAGTAGAAAAATTAGAGAAGGTGAGAAAGTGTGAAATGCATTTAGCGAGCAAGACTCTGGCTTTAGGATAAGAAATTCAAATTTACTGTCAATACCTAAGATGATTCTATGTGCAAGTAAAGATTGGTGAACAAACCTGTTTGATGGCCAGATAATTGGTTTAGTGTGCTCCTTTCACATTATGCATAACCCATGGACAGATTATGCATTCAGAACAGCAGCAGGCTCAAACTGAAGTAAAAGGAAGATCAGGTTTTAAGAATCCACTGACAACGGTGTCATTAGAGACAGAGTGCAATCTCAGATTGGGGAATGATGTGGACTGAAATTGGTCACGCCTTTTAAAGGAACCAGTCCTGTATTCACCTTAAATAATTTAGGGAACACACAGAGAACTTGAAACTAGATGCCTGGATGTGGATTTGAGCCACCGTCAACCACTGTCCTCCCGAATGCAAGTCCAGCATCTTACCACTGTATCACCTTTCTTGAATGGCAAAAATTGGCATTGCAAAGCTAATTACTGGAAGAGCAGTTGAACGGAATGGACAGTGGCTTGAAAGGAGGATATAAGATGAATATCAACAAAAGCAAGATGAGGATAATGGAATGTAGTCGAATTAAGTCGGGTGACGCTGAGGGAATTAGATTAGGAAATGAGACACTTAAAGTAGTAAAGGAGTTTTGCTATTTGGGGAGCAAAATAACTGATGATGGTCGAAGTAGAGAAGATATAAAATGTAGACTGGCAATGGCAAAGGAAAGCGTTTCTGAAGAAGAGAAATTTGTTAACATCGAGTATAGATTTAAATGTCAGGAAGTCGTTTCTGAAAGTATTTGTATGGAGTGTAGCCATGTATGGAAGTGAAATGTGGACAATAAATAGTTTGGACAAGAAGAGAATAGAAGCTTTAGAAATGTGGTGCTACAGAAGAATGCTGAAGATTAGATGGGTAGATCACATCACTAATGAGGAGGTATTGAATAGAATTGGGGAGAAGAGGAGTTTGTGGCACAACTTGATGAGAAGAAGGGACTGGTTGGTAGGACATGTTCTGAGGCACCAAGGGATCACAAATTTAGCATTGGATGGCAGCGTGGAGGGTAAAAATCGTAGAGGGAGACCACGAGATGAATACACTAAGCAGATTCAGAAGGATGTAGGTTGCAGTAGGTACTGGGAGATGAAGAAACTTGCACAGGATAGGTTAGCATGGATAGCTGCATCAAACCAGTCTCAGGACTGAAGACCACAACAACAACAACAACAAAGCTAATTACATGATGGCACATGGTATGAGGTGTGATTTTGTTGGGAGGGACAGGACATACTTGTCTTGCGGTGTAGAGGAATATGCCTGCCTCTTCTCTCATGTTCTTACTTATCACTCTCAGTTACATGACAGTGTAGATGTAGTCTGCAAGAACAGCATGGCAAAAGCTACTCAGGGAGCTGTGATGTGGTTAGTAGGCAAGAAAGGAAAGAAGAGGATAGTGATAAAACTGAGATTTATTTGTGTGTCTTGTTTAACAATATGTGGATGAAATAAGGACACACTTCCTTATATGCCAATGCAACTGTCATCAACACAGAAAATGGGAAAAATTTTGGTGTACATGTACTGAGTAAATATTCTCATATATGTAACAATAAGAAGAAAGACAGTGATCATCAAAAAGGGATATAATGGAGAGAAATGCAGTAATGAAATTTCTTCAAAAATTTTTCAGGTAATAGTGGAGGGATGGAATCAGTTGGCACATTTTGGCGCTAGTGACTGCAGTGCTTTAGATAGTGTTCTCAAAGCTAACTATACAGTAGGAATAAAAAGTTGAGTGTGTTGACATGTGCAAAAGTGAGCAGGTGGAAGAATGATGAAGCTCAGAAAGGACATGAACTACAAAAAGTTGTGAGATGGATCACTGGTGCCACGTTCTTATACACCTGCTTCTCCCTACCAGGCCTCAGCCGCCCTTCCTCAAGATCCTTTCCACTCCCCACCTCCTTTCTCCCCTCAACCACTCCAACTTACAACTTCTCACCCAAGCTGACATGCAGAATGTAACCAACCACGACAATTTGCCATTCAGGTGTGCACACCTTTGGACCACTTTGAAATATTATCAAGAACAGAACTTCATTACGAATAATTGTATCATGTGTGAAAAGTCTGATGTTACCATTAATATTGCAAGTAAAGTCATCAATATACAACACAATATTAAGGGCCGCAAAACACACTTCCCTGGGGCACACCTGAAGTTGTTCCTACATCTGTTGATGACTCCAACAATTTTCTGTCTTTTCTCCAATGGTTTCTTTAATTTTCTGATATGTGGTATCTACCTTTCCCATAGTCATACATGCTTCAATAACTTTGCATTTCCCATCTAGCCATTCCTGTTTTGCCATTTTGCACTTTTTGTCAATCTCTTTTTTAGTCTACATTCCCCTTTGCCTGCTTCGTGGATATATTTTTAAATTTTCTCCTTTCTATCCATGTCTGTTTTGCCATTCTGCACTTTTTGTCAGTCTCTTTTTTAGTCATATTCCCCTTTTCCTGCTTCATGAATGTATTTTTATATTTTCTCCTTTCGTTAATGACATTCTATGTCTCCTGTGGTATCCAAGAGTTTTTACTGGGCCTTGTCTTTTTGCTAGTTTTTCCTCTGCTGCCTATACTTCATCTTTCGAAGCCACCTGTTAATATTATACTGGATTTCTTTTCCCTATTTTAGTCACCTGTTTAATACTGCCTCTCAAACTCTTAAGTAATCTCTAGGTGTTTCAGCTTATTCAGGCCCCATCTACTTAATTTAATACATTTCTGCAATCAATAAATTACGGTCAAAGTCCACGTTTGCTCCTGGAATTATTTTTCAAATTGAAATTCTGGTTTCAAATTCTCTGTCTCGTTATTGCACAAGCTACCTGAAACCTCCCAATGTCTCCAGGTCTCTTCCACGATGTTCTCTCATGATTCTTTAAACAAATGTAGGCATTGATTAAATTGTGATTTGTGCAAAATTATACCAGATGACTTCATTTTTCATTCTTTTACCCCAGTCCATGATCTTGAACTACTTTTCTTTATTTTTATTTTCCTACTTTTTAATTACAGGTCTCCAACAAAATTAAAATTTCATCTCCCTTTATGCACTAAATAATTTCTTTGATCTCTTCATGCATTTTTTCAGTCTCTTCATTATCTGTGGTGATAGTAGGTCATAAGTCACAGTTGTGGCCTTGTGTCTATTTTGGCTATGATAATCCATACAAAATGCTGTTCATAGTAGTTTATTTGCATTCCATTTTCTTGTTCATTATTAGACCCACTCCTACATTATCCCTATTTGAATTTGTGCCAATAACCCTGTACTCAACTGACCACAAATACTGTTCATCCTACCACCACACTTTACTTATTCCCACTATATTTAAATTCAGCCTTTTTTGAAGTTCTATAACTTGTCTGCATGATAAAGGGATTCAAAAATCCTGCCCCATGGACTGCCAAATTTATTTTTCTGATGACAACATTCTTCTGAGTTGTTCCTGCCTGGACATGCAAATGGAGGGACTATTTCATCTTCAGAATATTCCCCCAGGAGGTTGTCATCAGCATTAAACAATACAGCAGAGCTGCATTTCCCCAGGGAATATAACATCTGTCATTTCCCCTTGCTTTATGCTGTTCCATAGCCCCAACATACCAAGGATGTTGGCTAATGTTACAAGGCAAGATCAGTCAATAAGCCAGACTGTTATGTGTACAGTTATTTAAAAGGCTGCTATCCCCTTTCAGGAAGCATATGTTACTCTAGTCTCTCTACAGATACCTCTCAGATATGAGTCATTGAACCACACAAGCCATTCCACTTAGGCATGCTACATGGTTCAATTACATTGGGAGATTGAGGACTGTACATAGATGAGCCAGTCTAGCAGTCATATGGTGGTTTAGGGTAACCATATAAATGTAAATCTGTATGACCAAATGGAAATTTGAACCCTGTTGCTCCTGAATATAAGTGTATTGCCTCAATCACTGCATCACTTTGTAAGCTACTATGTAGTCAAAATACTATATTTTGACAAATATTTATAAAGAGTCCCAGTTTCATGCCTTGAACAACAAAATACCAAATGACTGCAATTGTAAATAGAAGTGACTGAGTAATTCTACATGCCGATTCACTGCTTACAAATCTGGCTTACAAGATTTGAAGTACACAGAGTGACAAGTGCTGTATATTCTGAAAGAAATAAAAATTGTCTGCAGAGAGCACTTTACTAGTTCATAAAAATTGAAAATTTTAATGTACAAATATCCCTATGGTTCAGCACACACAAACCAGATGGGATTTTCCAGTACAACTTGCCTATATAACTAAGTTTCCACACTGGAATGCTACAACTTAACATTACATGCAAGGCACGAAATTTTCTAGTTATTGAAAGACTATTATCAAAACTATCTTTAGTGTTATGTATTTTTACACAGTGTTACAAGTAACCCAGAATTGCAAATAATCTATCAATAAGCTAAATAACAATTTATTTTTTTCAACAAAAGATAGAGGGGTGGGGGTCAGCTAATCAAAATTAAAACACAACTCATCTTTAAAAGGCTTATCAGTAACAAAGCAAACCAGAAAGTCATTTTAAAAAAGGAAAAGATATTAATACATATTTTATGGTTAACTCAGAGAGTTTACAAAGCAACACTTGGTATGGAATGTTCTTATCACATGAAGTTCTGGGTAGTAAACACAAACAACTAAAAGACCACTTTTTCAGTAAAATTGCACTCTCATTTGTTTCAAAGTAGCATATGATGTATAGCATTGTGGATTTGCAGCAAGTGTTAGTCCTCACTGACTCCATCTCGCATGACACAGAGCCACATTGAGACACATCAAATTTACAAGAGTCTTCTGAATTACACCAAGAAGTTCTCCTCATTATATGCTCCATTGACACCACAGGAAGATATCTGGTGATAACTTATTAATCACAGTGAAATAACTCATATAAAGCAAGAGAGATTACAGATGCCAGGACAGACATGAAGTTAGGTCTTCAAAATTGGAATTTGGCAGAAGGGAGAGGGTGATAGGACACAATCTCAGTCATCAGGGAATTACCAATTTGGTGTTGGAGGGAAGTGGAGAGAGGGGGCTTATAACTGTAGAGGGAGACTAAGGGATGAACACAGTAAGCAGGTTCAAATGGATGTAGATTGCACTACTTATTCAGAGATGAAAAGGTTTCCAACAACGACATGTAAAAAATATAAAATTTACTATGAGTGCAGAAGATTTTGCCATTCATTGTAAAAAAGCAAGAGACATACCTACTCAACTACAACCTCAAGAAAACATATGCAGAACAGATGAGGCAATACAGCAATATTAGCAAAACAGCATGGAGTATCACAAACAAGAAAAGCAGGGGAAGTGACAATGCAGTGTGCAATAACATAATAATAAGAGGCAATGAAAAATTGTTGAGTGACCCATAGGAAGTAGGTGAGAGATTCATAAACCAATTTAGTAAGATGAGTAGGGAGGATGTGACTGACCCACCACAGGTGCTAAATCCCAGTAATGTCATTAATTCATTCTTCCTGAGGTGTGTTACAGAATTGGAAATCCTGAAAACCATTTCCAACGTAAAAGCAAATACATCCAGTGGCTGGGATGACATTTCAGTCAAATTTCTGAGAGAATGCAGTAATGAATGAATAAAGCCATTATAACATTTAATAAACAGCTCTTTCAGTCAGGGGTCATTTCCTGGCTTGTTAGAAGTACCTGAAATAAAACTGGTGCATAAAAAGGGAATAACTACCAATGTGCAAAATGATAGGTCTATTTCATTGACATCAATACTCAATAAGTTGTTGGAAAGCCTACTTCTTGATCAAGTTGAGTCAATTTTCTGCAAGTACAATCTACTAAAAAGCTTTCAGCATAGTTTCAAGAAGGGCAGGTCTATAATAAAAGCTGTAGCTACATTTTTTCAAGTGGTACTGGATAAACTTGATGATGGAAACAAAGTTATTGGCACATTTTTAGACCCATCCAAGGCCTTTGAATCTGTAAATCATTCCAGTCTTCTACGTAAATTATAAACTTGTGGAATCAGAGGAGTGGCATTAGACTTGTTAAGATCCTATCTTACTGACAGGAGATGATATGCTAAGCTGCATCATACAACTGGGAGACATGCACAAATAGTAAAATTATCTTATAAAATTCCTAACTAGCACAATAGCACCAACTGTCTTAAGACAAATCTATTTTGGAATCATACACTCCCACCTACAATATGGTATCGAGATTTGGGGTGGGACACCAATGGTATACATGGATAGGGCTTTCAGAGCCCAGAAAAGAGCAGTTAGGATAATAGCTAATATTGGTAAACATCAGTCCTGAAGAGAATACTTCATGATGTATAACATACGAACAGTGTTTTTATTGTATGTTCTCCTGACTATACTGTTTGTAAAAGAAAATATGGAACATAGCATAAACAATAGTAAAATTCATAATTATAATACAAGTAAAAGAGAGGATTACCATATAAAATTTAGTAATAAAAGAGCAATAGATCATAGTCCATTTTCTGCTGGAAGACATTTTTATAACAGACTGCCAAATAATATAAAACTGTTAAATGGAAACATATTTAAGACAAAATTAAAGCAACTGTTAAATGCTAAATTTTTGTACTCCATCAAGGATTTTTAATGATGTTGCATATAATTTATCTTTAATTATAAACTCTTATAATGTTCATATGTTTATACACAGACTATGTCCATAACTGTAAGAGTTATTATGGACAAACAAACCATTCATTATTATTATTATTATTATTATTATTATTATTATTATTTCTTTCTTTTCTCAGACGTTATGTCTGGTCAAAAATGGAAAGTGACACGGACCTTGATCAAGCGTGACTTCCTTTTAACTGTACGGTATATGTTATATTGCATTTAGGAACTTTCGGGTAATTGAACATGTATCAATAATTACGGATTTCTGTAGTTGTATATATAAGTTTGGGTGTAGCTGTATTGCATTGATGTACTGGTGGATATTGTTTGGTATGACTCCTGTAGTTGATAGTATAATTGGTATAATGTCAACTTTTCCTGATGCCACATGTACTTGACTTCCTCAGCCAGTTGGATGTATTTTTCAATTTTTTCTCCTGTTTTCTTTTGTATATTTGTTGTATTGAGTATGGATATTTTGATTACTTGTGTTAATTTCTTCTTTTTATTGGTGAGTATGATGTCAGGTTTGTTATGTGGTGTTGTTTTATCTGTTATAATGGTTCTGTTCCAGTATAATTTGTATTCATCATTCTCCAGGACATTTT
This sequence comes from Schistocerca nitens, assembly GCF_023898315.1. NCBI lineage: Eukaryota > Metazoa > Arthropoda > Insecta > Orthoptera > Acrididae > Schistocerca > Schistocerca nitens. The sequence goes on from NC_064616.1 coordinate 487,448,873, forward strand.
GTGGTGCATACTTGTATGAGGGAATGTGTTGTTTTATAAGTTTATGTTGTAAGGCAAGCTGTTAATGTATTATTTTTGCTATATTGTCATGTCTTCTGGGGTATATTGTATTTGCTAGTATTGTACGTCTGCTTGTGATGTGATCTACTGTTTCTATTTGTTGTTTGCAAAGTCTGCATTTATCTGTTGTGGTATTGGGATCTTTAATAATATGCTTGCTGTAATATCTGGTGTTTATTGTTTGATTCTGTATTGCAATCATGAATCCTTCTGTCTCACTGTATATATTGCCTTTTCTTAGCCATGTGTTGGATGCATCTTGATCGATGTGTGGCTGTGTTAGATGATACGGGTGCTTGCCATGTAGTGTTTTCTTTTTCCAATTTACTTTCTTCGTATCTGTTGATGTTATGTGATCTAAAGGGTTGTAGAAGTGGTTATGAAATTGCAGTGGTGTCGCCGATGTATTTATATGAGTGATTGCTTTGTGTATTTTAGTAGTTTCTGCTCGTTCTAGAAATAATTTTCTTAAATTGTCTACCTGTCCATAATGTAGGTTTTTTATATCGATAAATCCCCTTCCTCCTTCCTTTCTGCTTAATGTGAATCTTTCTGTTGCTGAATGTACGTGATGTATTCTATATTTGTGGCATTGTGATCATGTAAGTGTATTGAGTGCTTCTAGGTCTGTGTTACTCCATTTCACTACTCCAAATGAGTAGGTCAATATTGGTATAGCATAAGTATTTATAGCTTTGGTCTTGTTTCTTGCTGTCAATTCTGTTTTCAGTATTTTTGTTAGTCTTTGTCTATATTTTTCTTTTAGTTCTTCTTTAATATTTGTATTATCTATTCCTATTTTTTGTCTGTATCCTAGATATTTATAGGCATCTGTTTTTTCCATCGCTTCTATGCAGTCGCTGTGGTTATCCAATATGTAATCTTCTTGTTTAGTGTGTTTTCCCTTGACTATGCTATTTTTCTTACATTTGTCTGTTCCAAAAGCCATATTTATATCATTGCTGAATACTTCTATCATCTTCAGTAATTGGTTGAGTTGTTGATTTGTTGCTGCCAGTAGTTTTAGATCATCCATGTATAGCAAATGTGTGATTTTATGTGGGTATGTTCCAGTAATATTGTATCCATAATTTGTATTATTTAGCATGTTGGATAGTGGGTTCAGAGCAAGGCAGAACCAGAAAGGACTTAATGAGTCTCCTTGGTATATTCCACGCTTAATCTGTATTGGCTGTGATGTGATATTATTTGAATTTGTTTGGATATTAAGTGTGGTTTTCCAATTTTTCATTACTATGTTTAGGAACTGTATCAGTTTAGGATCTACTTTGTATATTTCCAATATTTGTAGTAACCATGAGTGGGGTACACTATCAAAAGCTTTTTGGTAATCAATGTATGCGTAGTGTAGCGACCTTTGTTTAGTTTTAGCTTGATATGTCACCTCTGCATCTATTATCAGCTGCTCTTTACATCCTCGTGCTCCTTTGCAACAGTCTTTTTGTTCTTCATTTATAAAAAAATGGTTCAAATGGCTCTGAGCACTATGGGACTCAACTGCTGTGGTCATAAGTCCCCTAGAACTTAGAACTACTTAAACCTAACTAACCTAAGGACATCACACACATCCATGCCCGAGGCAGGATTCGAACCTGCGACCGGAGCAGTCACACGGTTCCGGACTGCGCGCCTAGAACCGCGAGACCACCGCGGCCGGCTCTTCATTTATAATTTTGTTCTGTGTTGTATGTGTCATTAATTTCTGTGTAATGACTGAAGTTAATATTTTGTATATTGTTGGTAGGCATGTTATGGGGCGATATTTAGCTGGGTTTACTGTGTCTGCTTGATCTTTAGGTTTCAGATAAGTTATTCCATGTGTAAGTGTATCAGGGAATGTGTATGGGTCTGCAATGTAACTGTTAAATAATTTATATCTAAAAAGAAAGATGATGAGACTTACCAAACAAAAGCGCTGGCAGGTCGATAGACACACAAACAAACACAAATATACACACAAAATTCAAGCTTTCGCAACAAACTGTTGCCTCATCAGGAAAGAGGGAAGGAGAGGGAAAGACGAAAGGATGTGGGTTTTAAGGGAGAGGGTAAGGAGTCATTCCAATCCCGGGAGCGGAAAGACTTACCTTAGGGGGAAAAAAGGACAGGTATACACTCGCACACACACACATATCCAACAGAAGGGGAAATAAGACGACCCCTCTTTCCTGATGAGGCAACAGTTTGTTGCGAAAGCTTGAATTTTGTGTGTATATTTGTGTTTGTTTGTGTGTCTATCGACCTGCCAGCGCTTTTGTTTGGTAAGTCTCATCATCTTTCTTTTTAGATATATTTTTTCCACGTGGAATGTTTCCCTCTGTTAAATAATTTAGTTAGATGTGAATGTGTTGAGGTGAACTTCTTCAGCCAGAAATTTGCTATTTTATCTTTTCCAGGGGCTTTCCAATTGTGAGTAGATTTAATTGCTTGGGTGACTTCATGTTGCAAAATTATCACTTCAGGCATTTGTGGTATCATCTTGTATGTGTTTGTTTCTGCTTGTATCCACCGCGCATGCCTGTTATGTTGTACCAGGTTTGACCATATGTTGCTCCAGAAGTGTTCCATGTCTGTTATGTTTGGTGGATTGTTTATTTTAATGTGTGTGTTATCTATTGTCTGGTAAAATTTCTTTTGGTTTGTGTTGAATGTTTGGTTTTGTTTCCTTCTATTTTCACTTTTTTTGTATCTTCTAAGTCATTTGGCTAATGCTTGTAATTTCTGCTTCTTTTCATCTAATTGCTCTATCACTTCTTGTTGTGAGATTTTACCTAACCTTTTTCATTTTTTTTTTTTTTCTGACATTTCATTTCTTATAAATTGTGTTAGCTGTCCGATGTCTTTTCTCAGTTTTTCTATTCTGATCTGTAGCCTGTGTTGCCATGCTGGTTTTGTGGGTTTCTTCTGGGTGTTGGTTGGTTCTGATCTCTGCCTAGTGTGTATATTTAGTGTAGTGAGTGCTCCTATATAAACCAGTAGTTGTAACTCTTCCATAGTCGTGTTTTCATTTATTTTGTTGTGTATGATTGTGTTGATAGTTTTTATTGTTGTTTCGACTTGTGGGTTATTTGGCGGTCTATGCAAAAATGGTCTAATGTCTGTATTTGTGTCTTTGTATTCTATATACGTCAGCTGAATTTTTTCTTCTATATCTAACATGTGTGTCACTTCGTGTTCTATTTGTGCTTTTTCTGGTGGCTGTCTTAAGATTTCGTTTTCCTCTGATTGTTTAATTGATGCGTGCTGTTCTTTGTTTGTTTGCTCTGGGATGTTTGAGTCCATTACTGTATTTTCTTCTTCTTCTGATTGCACATTATTTTGTTCCAGTATTTGTTGTACTTGTTGTTTGATGTTTTCTAATTCTGACTGGGGTAACCTGTTATTTTTTATTATTACACGGATCTGATCAGCTAGTCGTTGTTCTGTTAAAAATTTTAATTCTGGGTATCTGGTAATAAATGTTGCGTATACTTGTGATCTGTATCCAGTTGTGGTGGTTCCCAGGTTTGTTGCTTGGTAATAACAGAACATGAGGTGTCGATTAACTTTATCTGACCATCTCATACTCTGTCTTTGTTTTCCTTCTAGGGTGGTTGCAGGAAGCATATCCTGCAAAACACCTCTATTTGGATTTAAATCATTTTCCAGTTGGCTAGCAGTGTCGTTACCATTGTGGGCGGGCATAGGGTTCAAGCGTCGTCCCCGACCATGACGGCGCTTGTCCGAGGCTTCTTTAGTTCTGTCCTGAACCAACTAATCACACTAAAAGGGGGGTTAGCCCTATTAGTGGTTTGTTCTTTTCGTCGCCTTTTATGACTGGCAGAACATACCGGAGGCCTATTCTTTTCCCGGGCCTCGACGGGGTTTATTATTATTATTTCTTTACTTTCTCAGACGTTAAGTCTGGTTGAGAATGGAAAGTGACGCGGACCTTGATCAAGCGTCACTTCCTATTAACTGTACGGTATGTGTTATATTGCATTTAGGAACTTTCGGGTAATTGAACATGTATCAATAATTACGGATTTCTGTAGTTGTATATATGTGTTTGGATGTAGATGTATTGCATTGATGTACTGGTGGATATTGTGTGGTATGACTCCTGTAGTTGATACTATAATTGGTATGATGTCAACTTTATCCTGATGCCACATGTCTTTGACTTCCTCAGCCAGTTGGATGTATTTTTCAATTTTTTCTCCTGTTTTCTTTTGTATATTTGTTGTATTGGGTATGGATATTTTGATTACTTGTGTTAATTTCTTCTTTTTATTGGTGAGTATGATGTCAGGTTTGTTATGTGGCGTTGTTTTATCTGTTATAATGGTTCTGTTCCAGTATAATTTGTATTCATCATTTTCCAGTACATTTTGTGGTGCATACTTGTATGTAGGAACTTGTTGTTTTAAAAGTTTATGTTGTGAGGCAAGCTGTTGATGTATTATTTTTGCGACATTGTCATGTCTTCTGGGGTATTCTGTATTTGCTAGTATTGTACATCCGCTTGTGATGTGATCTACTGTTTCTATTTGTTGTTTACAAAGTCTGCATTTATCTGTTGTGGTATTGGGATCTTTAATAATATGCTTGCTGTAATACCTGGTGTTTATTGTTTGATCCTGTATTGCAATCATGAATCCTTCTGTCTCACTGTATATATTGCCTTTTCTTAGCCATGTGTTGGATGCGTCTTGATCGATGTGTGGCTGTGTTAGATGATACAGGTGCTTGCCATGAAGTGTTTTCTTTTTCCAATTTACTTTCTTCGTATCTGTTGATGTTATGTAGTCTAAAGGGTTGTAGAGGTGGTTATGAAATTGTAGTGGTGTAGCCGATGTATTTATATGAGTGATTGCTTTGTGTATTTTGCTAGTTTCTGCTCGTTCTATAAAGAATTTTCTTAAATTGTCTACCTGTCCATAATGTAGGTTTTTTATATCGATAAATCCCCTTCCTCCTTCCTTTCTGCTTAATGTGAATCTTTCTGTTGCTGAATGTACGTGATGTATTCTATATTTGTGGCATTGTGATCATGTAAGTGTATTGAGTGCTTCTAGGTCTGTGTTACTCCATTTCACTACTCCAAATGAGTAGGTCAATATTGGTATGGCATAAGTATTTATAGCTTTGGTCTTGTTTCTTGCTGTCAATTCTGTTTTCAGTATTTTTGTTAGTCTTTGTCTATATTTTTCTTTTAGTTCTTCTTTAATATTTGTATTATCTATTCCTATTTTTTGTCTGTATCCTAGATATTTATAGGCATCTGTTTTTTCCATCGCTTCTATGCAGTCGCTGTGGTTATCCAATATGTAATCTTCTTGTTTAGTGTGTTTTCCCTTGACTATGCTATTTTTCTTACATTTGTCTGTTCCAAAAGCCATACTTATATCATTGCTGAATACTTCTGTTATCTTTAGTAATTGGTTGAGTTGTTGATTTGTTGCTGCCAGTAGTTTTTGATCATCCACGTATAGCAAATGTGTGATTTTGTGTGGGTATGTTCCAGTGATATTGTATCCATAATTTGTATTATTTAGCATGTTGGATAGTGGGTTCAGAGCAAGGCAGAACCAGAAAGGACTTAATGAATCTCCTTGGTATATTCCACGCTTAATCTGTATTGGCTGTGATGTGATATTATTTGAATTTGTTTGGATATTAAGTGTGGTTTTCCAATTTTTCATTAGTATGTTTAGGAACTGTATCAATTTAGGATCTACTTTGTATATTTCCAATATCTGTAGTAACCATGAGTGGGGTACACTATCAAAAGCTTTTTGGTAATCAATGTATGCGTAGTGTAGCGACCTTTGTTTGGTTTTAGCTTGATATGTCACCTCTGCATCTATTATCAGTTGCTCTTTACATCCTCGTGCTCCTTTGCAACAGCCTTTTTGTTCTTCATTTATAATCTTGTTCTGTGTTGTATGTGTCATTAATTTCTGTTTAATGATTGAAGTTAATATTTTGTATACTGTTGGTAGGCATGTTATGGGGCGATATTTAGCTGGGTTCGCTGTGTCTGCTTGATCTTTAGGTTTCAGATAAGTTATTCCATGTGTAAGTGTATCAGGGAATGTGTATGGATCTGCAATGTAACTGTTAAATAATTTAGTTAGATGTGAATGTGTTGAGGTGAACTTCTTTAACCAGAAATTTGCTATTTTATCATTTCCAGCGGCTTTCCAATTGTGAGTACAATTAATTGCTTGGGTGACTTCATGTTGCAAAATTATCACTTCAGGCATTTGTGGTATCATCTTGTATGTGTCTGTTTCTGCTTGTATCCACCGTGCATGCCTGTTATGTTGTACCGGGTTAGACCATATGTTGCTCCAGAAGTGTTCCATGTCTGTTATGTTTGGTGGATTGTTTATTTTAATGTGTGTGTTATCTATTGTCTGGTAAAATTTCTTTTGGTTTGTGTTGAATGTTTGGTTTTGTTTCCTTCTATTTTCACTTTTTTTGTATCTTCTAAGTCATTTGGCCAATGCTTGTAATTTCTGCTTCTTTTCATCTAATTGCTCTATCACTTCTTGTTGTGAGATTTTACCTAACCTTTTTCATTTTTTTTTTTCTGACATTTCATTTCTTATAAATTGTGTTAGCTGTCCGATGCCTTTTCTCAGTTTTTCTATTCTGATCTGTAGCCTGTGTTGCCATGCTGGTTTTGTGGGTTTCTTCTGTGTGTTGGTTGGTTCTGATCTCTGTCTAGTGTGTATATTTAGTGTAGTGAGTGCTCCTATATAAACCAGTAGTTGTAACTCTTCCATAGTCGTGTTTTCATTTATTTTGTTGTGTATGATTGTGTTGATAGTTTTTATTGTTGTTTCGACTTGTGGGTTATTTGGTGGTCTATGCAAGAATGGTCTTATGTCTGTATTTGTGTCTTTGTATTCTATATATGTCAGCTGAAATTTTTCTTCTATATCTAACATGTGTGTCACTTCGTGTTCTATTTGTGCTTGTTCTGGTGGCTGTCTTAAGATTTCGTTTTCCTCTGATTGTTTAATTGGTGCGTGTTGTTCTTTGTTTGTTTGCTCTGGGATGTTTGAGTCCATTACTGTATTTTCTTCTTCTTCTGATTGCACATTATTTTGTTCCAGTATTTGTTGTACTTGTTGTTTGATGTTTTCTAATTCTGACTGGGGTATACTTGTGATCTGTATCCAGTTGTGTTGGTTCCTAGGTTTGTTGCTTGGTAATAACAGAACATGAGGTGTCGATTAACTTCATCTGACCATCTCATCCTCTGTCTTTGTTTTCCTTCTAGGGTGGTTGCAGGAAGCATATCCTGCAAAACACCTCTATTTGGATTTAAATCATTTTCCAGTTGGCTAGCAGTGTCGTTACCATTGTGGGCGGGCATAGGGTTCAAGCGTCGTCCCCGACCATGACGGCGCTTGTCCGAGGCTTCTTTAGTTCTGTCCTGAACCAACTAATCACACTAAAAGGGGGGTTAGCCCTATTAGTGGTTTGTTCTTTTCGTCGCCTTTTACGACTGGCAGAACATACCGGAGGCCTATTCTTTTCCCGGGCCTCGACGGGGTTTATTATTATTATTATTATTATTATTATTATTATTAACGTTATTATTATTAGCACCAACAGAATTCCATATAGGTGAGGATGCCTAAAACAACACATTACTTTTTTGTTTTATTAATTAATCATCTTCATTTAAACTTATTCCTAATGAACTAGGATTTCCTTGCTATATACATGTATTGTTAAGGGGCTCCGGAACGCCCTATACTTGCAATGTTAAAATAACGCTTGTAAATTACATCTTTCCTCACAAAGTATTTGAGGTGGGAAGTTGAACTTTTTACAGATTATTTATTGGAATTGGGGCTACAACTTAACACAGGGATTTTACAAAATTTTATTTCAGTTATTAAAGATGATTTTTTTTCAATTGTAATGAAAATTCACAACATTTTTTTGCAATTTTTTATTTATATATTCAAAAATATACAGTTTTTTGGAAAAAGGCTGTGTTAAATTATGCAGAAGGTACTGTGTAACAAAAAAATGGTTCTAATGGCTCTGAGCACTATGGGACTCAACTGCTGAGGTCATTAGTCCCCTAGAACTTAGAACTAGTTAAACCTAACTAACCTAAGGACATCACACACATCCATGCCCGAGGCAGGATTCGAACCTGCGACCGTAGCAGTCTCGCGGTTCCAGACTGCAGCGCCAGAACCGCGCGGCCACTTCGGCCGGCACTGTGTAACATTTACTGAAAGTTTGAAACAAATATGTTTGGAAGATCCTTAGAAAACATGTAATGAGTATGAGAAAATAAAAGTTTTGGGAATCGAGCGACAAAGATTGGATTAACTTTTTAGTGCATTCCAGGTCAATAGGATGGATTATCTTCATCCTCTGCAAACTCCTCCTCCAGCTTCCTCTTGTTCCTCCTCCTGTTTACTCTTGCTTGTATTTCTAGACTCTTTACAGCCCTGTCTGCAGCCCGAAGGCGTTCCTTGTCTAAAGCAAGCATCGCTCGTACCATGTTAGAACCTATCTTCATTTCCATATTTCTAAATACCTTTGGCTTTCCAACATTTCTCCTTTTCTTAAAAGCCTTCACAGGATTTCTAATAACTTTACTTTTACTCATTATTATACTTCAACAAAACAGAGACTCAAGAAACAGAATTAATTACGAATATTTTCGAGATAACAACAGAGAAAATAAACATGAAACAATCGACAATCACACCAGCGATATATATTGAACCATCACAGGTTAGCCACAACACATACTTTATCTCACATCACTAAAATGTACCTGATGAACACGGACGTTAATAATAACACCATTTGACAGCAGCTTAACAGCGCCACAGTGGGTCACGCCCATGTAGAACACATTTCAAAAAAAATTTTAAAATAGTTGTAGTCTTCGGAATTGAATAAATTATATATCTATTAAAAGGTAATAGTCTGCAGATTCAGAAAACGCAAAAAAGTAAAAATTGAACTTTTCATGATTTTGAGCCTTTCCGGAGCTCCTTAAGTTACATTGCAGAAATCTGTATCTTTAGTATTGCATTATTAAAAACACAATTATGTGGAGGTAATTCATTGTACTGAATGCATAATGTGACTGCTTTAGACACACATGAGAGCAGGTTTTCAGAAAGCAATAAATAAATAAATAAATAAATTTCTTCATTACAACTGAAGGAACTAATGTGTAACATCATGTCATCCCAAGAAACCACTTCTACATTGATTGTAAGCTGGATTTCACCAAAAATATGAAGGCTTACTGAAAATTAATGCCTCTGAATTTTTTATGTGAAAACTCTTAAAACCTTTCAAAAAAAGAAAACAAATGTTACTAACATTCTACATCTTGATTCTTCATCTCCACATATTTTCAGCCCTCTGCCACTCTAAATTGTAACGTGCAACATGACAATATGTAATGTAACTATGATGGTGCAGGAGAAACAGCATGCTGTAATTGAGTTTCAAATTAGAAGAGTTCATCTACACATGGAGAACCCTCTCATTCAGCATGACAATGCCAGACCACACACAAGACTTGTGGCATCTGCAACAGTCTGATGCCTTGGGTTCACTGACGTCAATCGTCATCCGTACAGTCCTGACTTAGCCCCATCTGATTTTCATCTGTTTCCAAAACTTAAAGAACACCTTCAAGGACTTCACTTTGATAGTGGTGAAGCGATGCAATCAGAGGTGAGGTTGTGGCTCCATCAATAAAGTCAACCATTTATGACTATATCCACAAACTGGTCTCTCATATGGAGAAATGTGTTTGTTCCCTATGACTATGTTCACTTAATACAAAAAAGGTAGACTTTTCAATTAAGTACCCATGTAATTGGGCTCAAATTCCACCCACACTCACCTTAAAAAGAAACTCAATACTACATAAGCATGTTACATGTTACAATTTTCTGTGCACTGCCTGTAAAAGGAGGCATTTTATGTTGTGTCCTTACATTTGGATTAATGTATAATTCATTGCTCTCTAATTCTTCAACTGCGCAAATTGGAATACTGTACACTTCACTTTTGAAGTGGCCCCAGACAGAGAAATTAAGATGACTGAAGTCAGGTGATCTTGGAGGCCAAGGCACAGGAACTGCTCAGTCTATCCTTCTAGAACCATATAAACACTTTAGATGTTATCTTACACTAACGACAAAATGTGCTAGTAACCAATCATGCATGTACAACATTTTCCATCCTTGTGCAAAGGGGACACCCTCAAGCAGTACTGAAAGATCACATTGCAGAATATGAAAGTAACCCTGTCCATTAAGTTTTCTTGAAAGTATGTGTGACCCTAGTACCCCAAAACACACATTTAATGAGAAATGTACCGATGTGGTGATTCTTGAACAGCATGCAGGTCTATGTCACTCCAAAAATGAGTATTATTTATAAAAATTAAATACACGATCACCTGTGAATTCCCACTTTGTCTGTAAATAAAATGTTACAATGGTTGACTGCAGCCTGTTGTTGAATACACTGACAAAAAAATCATCGAAGGACAATGTCTGTTTCACTGAGATATTCATATCATTGGATTGTATATGAGTATACTGAATTATGATGTGAAATTCTCCATACAGTAGTGTGTATTAGTACAGGCATCTGTGCAGTTATTATCCTCGATGATATCCCTGACAAAAGTTCAGTTTCAAGTGTAATGTGTGCAGGTCTTCCTGCTCCCCTGCCAGGTACAATGTTCTACTTTTGTCAGAGATGCTGATGAATCCTTATAAATGTGCTCTTTCAGTGTGTCTTTGTTCAGGGTATTTTTGTCAATACCAACATGCAGTTTCTTATGCAGTGCCATCAGCACTGCCAAACATCAAATGCATGTCTGCATACTCTTTTTGCTGTAATGTTCCATTGTGATTACACCTGACATTGTTCAGACAAGGGAACTGACTGCTATGAATACGCACTGCATCTATCCTGTCTGTCCTGTACATAATGTTGGATTTCAACTAAACCTTTTGGCAAATCTCTAAACAACATCATCACATTATGGATTGTTTCTTGTGCACAATGAGGAAAGAATAACTATGTTTAGAATAAATGAAGTCAGTGGGACTTGTATACATAAGTTCACCACTATCCTGAAAATGGCTCATTTGAAGACCAATGTTTATTGGAATGTGTTCGCTTCCACATTACATAATTTTACCCATGTCGGTTTTTGGTAACAATTATGTTACACCCTGTATAACCAAAACAGATTACGAAATTCCTAAAACAGGCAATAGATTATCAATGTTTTACAGCAGTTCTGTGGGTATCACAAAAACTTGGAAATGTTCTGATCTTATAGTAATATTTATTAGAGAACCCAAATCAATGTTAATTAAACATAAGACTAGGCATATGCCTAATAGCTATACTATGTTCAACAGAGTTCTGAAAGAGAAGTACACAGAACCTCACTAAAACAAATTTACTGGAGTATAATGAGAATACAGTCAAAATAATATTTGTCATGGAAAAGGATACACAAGACAGTTTAACTCGCAAGAAACTTTAACAAGTTGCTCTGGTTCATTCATCTTCCAGAGTGAAATGACATTATCTGCAGTAAGAATGGCAAATTTTCTTCCACATTCCAACCAATGAAGTTCAATTATCCACTCATCAACATGACATCTGATTTTGTTAAGGATTCTGGGGACAAATAAAAATATATTTTTTGAATATCATTAAAAATCAGTCATAATGTATATGGTACAGAATTTTATGTTACCATATACATATTTTCAAAATATAAATAATGCATACTTTGACTAAAATAACTTTCTACATCTATACCTACAGCCATACTATTCAAACCATTGTAAAGTGCATTGCAGAGGGTACTTTTCATATTACCAGGCATTATGGCTTCTTCATGTTTCATACATCTGTGGAGCATGGGAAGGATGACTGTTTAACACACTGGAGACCAACGCTGAGCACAGCTTGGTCCACAACTTTGTGTTAAACAGACCACTCCTGATTACAGGTCGGACCCTAACGCACTGCTTTCTGGGCGGGAAGGAGCGCCAGTCCCCGGCACGAATCTGCCCGGCAGATTTGTGTCGAGGTCCAGTGAGCCAGCCAGTCTGTGGATGGTTTTTAGGCAGTTTTCCATCAGCCACGTCAAATGCGGGCTGGTTTCCCTTATTCCGCATCAGCTACACTATGTCGGCGAATGCCGCGCAAACAAGTTCTCCACGTATGCGTACACCACTATTACTCTACCATGCAAACATAGGGGTTACACTCGTCTGGTGTGAGACGTTCCCTGGGGAGTCCACCAGGGGTCGAACCGCACAATAACCGTGGGTTCGGCGTGGGGCGGTGGAGGGGTGAAGTGGACTGCGATAGTTGTCATGAGGTTGCGGACCACTGCAGCTGCAGTGGGGATGAAGCCTCTCTGTCGTTTCTAGGTCCCCAGTTAACATAACATAACATAACATAACATAGGTTGGACCACAATTTTCTCAATGCTTCAATCACCTGTTGCTTGGAAACTGGACTCATTTTGTATGAGAACAATGTACGGACATCTCCAACCTGCCCTTGACTGTTGCTAAATTCTGTTATCAATTTCTAAAATTATTTCAAAAGAAACATTAGCAAACATAACAGCTGCTGTCGTGAATGGCTGAGCCAACATGATCATGCCAAGTTTAAGGGCAAGCCATCCTCCAACTCTATGTTTTTTGTGGGTTTAAAATGTTCAGTATGTTCTGCACCTACATCGAAATCTACAGCTATACTCCAAAAACCACCTTCTGGTACAAAGCAGAGGGTACTTTATGTACAATAACCATTTTACTCCCCTTCTCTGTTACATGCATGAATGGGACATGGGTATTAGAATGGCTGTCACTATGCATCAGTGTAAGATGGCATTTCTCTGGTTTTATTGCCATAGTCATTTTGTGATGCAAATGTAGAAATAATATGTTGTGGGCTAGTACTCAAGGTGCAACAAGTGGACATACTGAAATTATAACACCAGGCCCTTCTATGAAAACATGTTGAAAGTGACACTGTACTTGGATGTGTTAGCACTGTGACTATATGTTTTACTCTTGATCAGCCCCTAATGCAGTCAATACTGACAATACACACTGAAAGGTCAGTAAACATTTGTTAGCCATCCCAACATTTGTTGCCCATTCTCATGTATCAGCCTGGGACATGCCATATGCTACTGCAATGCAGCAGTGCTACACAGTTACTGTTGGAGTACTAATTAGTCTTCATATTTTGTTGTCCCTGTTAATACATATTGATAAACCAATCATCATACTAGACTAAATGGACCCACTCTATGGAAAGGACAAACAAAAGTTTACTTTAAAAAAATCAACATTTTTCCACTGAAATGTATGACAAGCAGTATTTTTATGAGCTTACTATGGCTACACATTGCAACAATGAAATTGCCAATATCTGCCAAAAAATAAGAGAAAATTCATTTGATACCTGGTTTATATGAAAAACTCAGTTTTCCAAGTCTGAATCCCAAACATTTTGCAAAAATGGCTACTGGACATGGATACTCTCCTCTATATAGCTGTCAAAATTTACAATTAAATTGTGAACAAATAGAAGAACTCATCACTCATAAGTATATGTCAATAAAATTGTAATTATTTATGAATTTTTAACATTACCTATGTTGCATGTATGTATGTACGCATAAATACAGATTGCGCTGGCAGGTCGATAGACACACAAGCAAACACAAACACACACACAAAATTCAAGCTTTCGCAACAAACTGTTGTGTGTGCGAGTGTATACCTGTCCTTCTTTCCCCCTAAGGTAAGTCTTTCCGCTCCCGGGATTGGAATGACTCCTTACCCTCTCCCTTAAAACCCACATCCTTTCGTCTTTCCCTCTCCTTCCGTCTTTCCTGATGAGGCAACAGTTTGTTGCGAAAGCTTGAATTTTGTGTGTGTGTTTGTGTTTGTTTGTGTGTCTATCGACCTGCCAGCACTTTCGTTCGGTAAGTCACATCATCTTTGTTTTTAGATATATTTTTCCCACGTGGAATGTTTCCCTCTATTATATAAATACAGATTGAAGTATATATGCTAATCTCATTTCCTAAAGCATGTATATATGATTATTTTTGCATTAATTGACTGTTCCCTTGGTTCTTGGTTGAATACTTTATACATTATGAATGGAAAAAAAAAGACACTGACACTGGCATAACAGCTGAAATAATATATATATAAAATAATAAGTATTGTAGAATATTACACCAGTGTTGTCTTTTGTTTCCATTCACAATGATTTTGTTTTCCATTGTATAAATGTAAACTAGTAGAGTATATAGTAATTCAAATAAAACATGACTTACAGGTCAGATCTCATCTAATTCAATCTAATGAACCTCAGCCTGGAATCTGTCAGTGCATTCCTCTTTAAATTGCTGCTGGATATGTTACAGTTGTGACTGTTTCCAGTGACTAATTGTCAGACATGTAGTGAAACAATAATAGGCACTTGCATTTCTTCATAAGTAATACATCATATAGGTTTATATTGAGGGTCAAAAGCTATCCCTGCACCAAGCATTCATCTTCTGCAGGCTATACTGCATTTTACAACACTATTCTAGCATTGCAAATCATCTGCATACAGAAACAACACTTGCAAGAAACCTCACAAATCTTTATTTTTACCCATCAATATATAATAAATAATAATGACCCCGTAACACTCCTCTGGGATGTACTCAAAGTTACTTTTCCATTTGATAATTCCTCCCCATTAAGAACAACATGCTGAAGTCTATCTTTAAGAAGTCTCCAATCAAATCTGAAAGCTCAATATCATATTCTGTTCAGTAGATGACAGTGAGGCACCCTATCAAACATCCTGACATCAATAAAAATTGCATCAATCTTGGTGCCACTATTTAGTGCCTTCTAGACCTTGTGGACAAACATGAAAAACCAGATTTCAGAAGATTGCTCTTTCCAGAATCTATGTTGATTCCTACAATGGAGATTTGAAAACTGAAATGAAACTATATGGTTCCAGAGACCTTTTCACATCTCAAACATCTATGATGTGTGTATATATACAGACTGAAGCAATGAACAAAAATTTGTACTGAGGCTGCTCTCTAGGCAGATGTGCTAACCACTATGCCACCCTGACACAGTGGCTTTGCAAAACTGGAAAACCCTCTGGCAGTAGCAGCAATTTAACCCAGGTCTACATCTATATACATACTCTGAAAGCAACCAATATGATACCATTATGATCATTCCATTTCCTGTTCAACATGCAAATGGAGCAAGGGAAAATAACTGTCTATGTACTGCCACACAAGCCATAATTTCCATTACCTTGAATCTGTGTTCCTTATACAAAATGTACATTGGCAGTAGTAGTATAGCTCTGCAGTAAGCTACAAATCCTAATTGTCTAAATTTTCTCAATGGTGTTTCAAGAAAAGAACATAGTCTTCCCTCCAAAGATTCCCATCTGAATTCATGAAGCATCTCCGTAATACACGCACACTGATCAAACGTACTGGTAACAAATCTAGCAGCATACCTCTGAGATGCTTTGAGGTCATCCTCTAATTGGATCTAGTGGTGATTCCCAACACTCGAGCAGCTCTCAAGAATGAGTCGCATAAGTGTTTTATACCTGGATCCTTTATAGGTGAGCTACACTTTCCTAAAGGCCTCCTGATAAACCAAAGTTTATTGTTCAAGAGTGCTATCATGTATTTCATTACCTGATGGTAACAATCAATAGGTAGCATCAGCTGATTACGTACACAAGTTGTCAGATAGAAGTGATTACATGTCACAGCTGTGTCCTGGTCTGCACAGTACCACAAACATTCATGGCAATGACTTCAAGTTACTGTCATTGCTTGTACCTACCACCAAAGTTCCAATGAAATTCCTCACATAAGGCTTCACAGAGAACTCTCCCTCATTAGGGCTATGTCTCCCCAAACCTTCAGAAAAATTTACTATGATCACTGTCATACATCTGACTGGCCGAAGTCTTCATCTCTCCAGTTGAATTATTTGTTAGCTACTTTCGTTGCTATTGCTTAATGCTTTTCTCCCCATATTAAAAGAAACACACAGTCATCAGTAATGTCCATTTCTAAAATCATTCCTGAGTAAACTCAAGTAATGTTTAGACTACAGATATCAACAAAATTCCATGTCTCATTGTATCATAAATTTTACTTTACTGAAGATGTTACACCATATGTATTATTAGTTTATTATCTATTTTTAGTATTATTATATATAGTGTAAAAATGACAAGTTACCTATGTCACAATCTTTGATTGTATAAGGCATGTTATGTGATGATAAAAATGGAAATGGAAAATGGAAATGGGTCACCTACCGGACATTATCATTGAGAAATGGGACAGCCTTCATTCAGGTCCCTTGTGAAACATTTCTGTTGATTTATCTATGCTTTTTGTCACGCTAAGATCAACTGCAAGCTAGGGAACTACATCTAATCAACTGATTCAGATGAAAACTCCTTTGTAAAGTATAATGTAAAATATTATTTAGTAAAAGTAATTATCAGACTTATCGAGGAATTTCTCTAACCCTTAAAAAACCACACATGTACACACCATATATACTCTGCTAGCCAAGTAGCTACTTTTGGGTGTAATGCACTAATGATCGATTAAAGAAAACCTCCACAATTTTTCATCCAGAAACACACCACACAATCCTCTGAGCCTCTAGTATAAGCTCTCCATCCAGCTCCAAACAAGAGGACAATAACTGAGCGTGGGAACAATAGCGTAAAATAATAATCATGCTTCCTCAGCATGTGTGAGCCCAGCTGCCTTGATCAAATCAGCCAGCCATATAAAGGAACAGAGGATGGTCTCTGAACCAAGGTAACAGGTATCATTCATGCAGACATGAAGTATTTGCAACTGCATGCTCCATGCAATAGGCAAAATGCCATATCCATTGTTAAGGTGTAAGGTAAAAGCCATGAAGCCAGGTACCCACATTTGTCATTCACACAAACATACAGGGTTTGTACAAAAAGTATTTGGGAAAGTTTGGGAAAAATAAGTTTATTTGGGATATTGCTACAATGCCTAAAAATTCTTCAAAGTACAGCCCTTGAGTGTTAACAAACTTTTGCTAGGAGCTTTACCTTGACTTGAAGGCTCCCTGATAGGCAGATTCAGGAAGGTCCTTAAGGATACACATGCAAGCTTCTTTGATGACACTTAGGATTCCATGGTGGTGACCTCTGAGGGAGGATTTCACTTCTGGGCATACACAATAGTCTGCTGGTGCCAAGTTTGGACTGTAAGAGGGTTGGAGAATTGTTCATGATGCCATTTACTGTTACGTAGTTGGTGACCTGGGAGCATGTGGGGCTGCATGCACTGTCGTGATGCAGTTTCTAATTTTCAGCAATGACTGGTCTCACCCTGTTGTCCCTTCTCTTCAGTCCTCTTAGTATTTCCAGGTAAAATGCATCATTCACTGTCTGCCGCTCAGGTACAAATTCATAGTGGACTACCCCTTGATGTCCAAGAAAACAATGAGCATGGCTTTCACTCTGGATTTGCTCATTTGAGCCTTTTCTGGATGAGCTGATGTGGTAGTTTGCCATTTGGAACTTTGCCGCTTTGTTTCTGGGTCACATTTGAATATTCAAGTTTCTCTCATGATTATGTCCAAAAAGCTGGGATCTTCTTCAGCACACTGCAAAAGGTCTTCACAAGCAGACACACACCCCTGCTTTTGATCATCCGTCAAGACCTTTGGGACAAGTTTAGTGCATATCTTTCACATAGCCAAATCTTCAGTGACAATGGAGTGCCGTGTCATTTTATCAATGTCAAATGCTTCTGCAACCATGTACACACTTAACCGATGGTCTGAATTCAGTACTTCATGCACACTTTGCACACTGTCATTGGTTCTTGATGTCGACAGCCATCCAGTATGTGCCTTATCCCCCACACACTCTCTGAGCCATCTTTGGAGAGCTTGTGCCTCTTAAAAACTGCAGTATGTGACATGCTTTCATCCTTTAACACTTGCTGAATCATGTCCAACGTCTCCGTACCCAATTTCCCCAGTACAACACAAAATTTGATGATGTATCACTGCTCAGTCACTCGCTGAATTTTGCACTTGCGCCAAGTCACTAGACAGTGTTCCACTAAAAATGTGATTCTGTCCACACGAATGCTCACAGGCAACTGGTACCTGCCATGTGTCGGAAGTCACACCCCTCTGCCACCACTGAGCATGCACAGTGTGAAGTGCTGTAACAAACAGTCATGTCAAGTAAAATATTCCCATTACTTTTTATGCAGACTCTGTATGTGACTCCTTCATTGTCCACCACTCACTCTTGGGTGCATACATACCAGCCAGGTCATCTGCACGAGAAGACAGTCACATCAGTGACCCAGGTAAAGCCAGAGTTGTCATATTCTTCACTCCACATACCATAATGCTGCCACAGCCCAGTGGAGCAAACTGATACCTATCTACCATGGCTAGCACAGCTTCAACCTGGACACAGGTGAATCCTCCTCCTCCTCACCACCACCACCACATCCATACAATAAAGACAGTCCATATCCATCCACCACACAACTATACAATAACATGAAAGAAGATATGAAATGATACAATCAAAGTCTAATTGAAAACTACAGTGGCACAACTATAACAAGAGATCAAATTTCATGACTGTGGACTGAAGAAGATGGAAATTTTGGAAATTTGTGGTAATGTCTTAAGGGACCAAACTGCTGAGGTCATCAGTCCCTAAGCCTACACACTACTTAATCTAACCTAAACTAACTTATGCTGTGGACAACATGCACACCCCTGCCCGAGGAAGGACTCGAACCTCCGATGGGGGGGAGCCACATGGACCTTGACAAGGCGCCTTAGACCGCGCGGCTACCCTGCACAGCTGAAGAAGTTGCAAAGCCAAATTACTAAAACACAAACTACAAAGAATGGATGAAAACAAGAAAATAAGAACGAGCCCTTGTGCATTTTAGACAAATAAAGCTATTTCATAAAAGTAAAAATGAAAGCTATTACGTAAGCACCTAGTATTAATGTGATGTGTACAGGCCAATAATTTAATGTTGGCTGTTTTGTAGGTATTGTTCAGCTTTTTCAGATACAGTAGTTTCAGCAGAATGGTGTGTCTAGCAAACATAATATTGCATCTAATACAGCAGTCAAATGACACAGGCCAGATAAAAGAAAAGTACTGGTTAGAAATCATGTAACCACTATTTTGTGGCTGCAAACTTCAAGATCATGTACCAATCAGAAGAAAACCTTAGCCTTTATCCAAAACCTACATTACACTTACAACAATCATAAAAGCAAACAATATTGTGAGTCCAGTGAATTTTTCTCAACAAACTCCAATGGTAGACTCTACATCAGTAGTGCAGAGCATCATGGAGAGGTATACCGTTGAAATCCCAAGTTTAGTATATGCACAGGTGTGACAATGTCACTATACTAAACATTCAATGTGAATACTTCACAGACTGATGGTTGCCCAATAGTAGCTGGGGAACAGTATCCCATGAGAAGAAAACAAACTCACCATGTGAGTCAGTCTATGGGAAACAAAGAGTTTGAACCCACATAGAGACAGGCATGAGAGCAAAACAGCATGTGGCTGGTGTGGATGGCTAATGGCTAAGCACTCAGCAACAACTGAAAGTACGGAGTGCAATGCGAGGCCCGCAGTCATTGAGCTCTGGCTAACTACTGGCTCAACTGGCCTACTGCCACCGACAGGTAAATACCTCCACCAATGTGTCTGCCCATGCTACACATCACAAGCACATGGCAGGTTTCTGCACCATCCCACCGCACTACCCACGCCAACTCATCTGCCTTCATTGTGATGTCCACTAGTGGGGATACTAAACCGAGAGTGTATGTTTCAGGAAGAATCAAGCAACATATTACTTCCTCCCACATACATCTTGCAAAATGATCATTATGAGAAAACTACAGAAAATAGAGATCATACGGTGGTCTAATGACAATCATCTGTTAAGGCAGTCTAAAGCAGTCTAAACCTGCAGATTTAAACTGCTTTAAACTGCCTTAACAGACATGGCATAATAATTGTCTAACAACATTTAGCACTGTACTTGAGAATAGCATAAAAGCCAAACTCTAGATAGTACAAAAGATAAATACAGTAACACACAGTCAAATGGCAGTTTACTCTTTCAAAAAGTTTTGACAGTGTGTTTGTATACATCAACACAGTTATATATTTTGCTGCATATAAACAACCAATATGTATGTACAAGAGGTATTTGAAAAGTCCATGCAAAAACAAAAACTACTAACGTGTTTGGGGTAAACCTTTGTTTTATTTTTTGACATAGACTTATACGCTTCATCCAACACTGTTCTAATTTGTTGATCCCTTCCTAATAATAGGAACTGTCCAAGTCTGCAAAATAGCTATTAGTTGCTGCAATCACCTCCTCATTTGAATAAAATCTTTGTCCCGCCAGCCATTTCTTCAAATTGTGGAACAAACAGTAGTCCAAGGGAGCCAAGTCTGGAGAATAGGGGGGATGCGAAATGAGTTGGAATCCTATTTCCATTAATTTTGCGACCACAACTGTTGAGGTGTGTGCTGGAGTATTGCTGTGATGGAAAAGGACTTTTCTGCGGTCCAATCACACGTTTTTCTTGCAGCTTGGTTTTCAAATGGTCCAATAATGATGAATAATATGCACCTGTAATAGTTTTACCCTTTTCCAAATAGTCGATGAGGATTATCCCTTGTGAATCCCAAAAGACAGTTGCCATAACCTTTCCAGCTGAAGGACTGGTCTTCGCCTTTTTTGGCACAGCTTCTCCCTTGGTAACCCATTGTTTAGATTGGTTTAGATTGTTGTTTGATCTGGGGAGTATAGTAATGTATCCATGTTTCATCCACAGTGACAAAATGACACTTAAAGTCCTGCAGATTCTTCCTCAACAGCTGCAAACCATCCTTGCAACACTTCACACGATTCTGTTTCTGGTCAAACGTGAGCAATCGTGGAACCCACCTTGTGGATAGCTTTCTCATGTCCAAATGTTTGCACAAAATATTATGTACCTGTTCATTCAAGGTGCCCACAGCACTAGCAATCTCACGCACCTTAACTCTTCTGTCATCCACCACCATATCATGGATTTTATCAATGATTTCTGGAGTCGTCAAGAACATTCAGCATCACTTGTGCCCACATGGCCACTCTGAAAATTTTGAAACCACTTATAGACTGTTCTAATCAAAGGTGCAGAGTCACCATAACGTTTAACAAGCTTCTCTTTAGTCTCCTGAGGTGTCTTGCCTCACATAAAGTAATGTTTAGTCACCACACAAATTTCTTCTTCGTTCATTTTTTGACAATCACTCGACTTCCTTGATTCACACGAATGCCAAACACAAAGAAATAGACCAATATGGCTCAAACTTGGTGAGCGTTCTGCAAAGGTGCTATGTTAATCTTTGCTTTTATTAACTAGGTTTCCGTTTAAATATAATGTCCTTAAATATGAATCAGCTACAGATTTCAATGCTGGGCCATCAACAAGTGTCAGCATGTGAGCCATTCAATGAAAGATCATCAACACTGGCTTTCACAGCCGAATGCCCACTCGTGTACCGACATAAAGCTTTACACCTCCCCTGGGCCCATCAACATCAAAACTGGAGACTGTTGATGACTGCAAACATGTTGCCTGGTCAGACAAGCCACATTTCAAATTGTATCAAGTGGATGGACGTGTGCGAGTATGGAGACAACCTCCTGAATCTATGGACCCTGCATGACAGCAGGGGATTGTTCAAGCCAGTGGGGGCTCTGTAATGGTGTGGGGCATGTGCAGTTGGAGTGATATTGGACCCCTAATACATTTAGATACGACTCTGACAGGTGACACATATGTAAGCATCCTGTCTGGATCACCTGCATCCATTCATGTCCACTGTGCATTCTGACGCACTTGGGCAATTCCAGCAAGACAATGCAACACCCCCCATGTCCATAATTGCTACAGAGTGACTCCAGGAACACTTTCCTGAGTTTAAAAACTTCCGCTGGCCACCAAATTCCCCAGGCACGAACATTATTGAGGATATCTGTGATGTCTTGCAACATGCTGTTCAGAAGAAATCTCCACCTCCTCATACTCTTATTGATTTATGGCCCTGCAGGATTCATGGTGTCGATTCCCTCCAACATTACTTCAGACATTAGCTGAGTCCATGCCGCATTGTGTTGCGGCACTTCTGCGTGCTCACAGGAACCCTACATGATATTAGGCAGGTGTACCAGTTTCTTTGTCTCTTCAGTGTATTTTATTAATGTGGACATTTCTGTCTACATAGGTGGGAATGAACAAAACATTTTTGTGTTCAGAGGAGAAAGTTGGTGATTGAAATTTCATGTAAAGATCTTACCATGCCTCTGTTTTAACGATTGCCAGCTGATCTTAGATATCACACCTGTGACATTTTCTCCCTTATTATGCAATAATAAAAATGAGCTGCCCTTTTTCGAACTTTTTGGATATGCTCCATCTGTTCTATCTGGTAAGGATCCCATACTGCACAGCAGTACTTCAGAAGACGATGGACAGGCATAGTGTATGCAGCCTCTTCAGTAGATTTTCTGCATCTTACAAGTGTTCTGCCAACAAAATGAACTCTTTGGTTTGCTTTCCCCACAATACCCTCTATGTGATGGCACCAGTTTAAGGTGTTTGTAACTGAAATCTTTGGATACATAATTGAACCTACAAGCTTTAAATTTATAAAATGTATCACATAACTGAACTTAACAGGTTTTTTAATACTTATGTTCAGTATTTCACACTTTTTATTGTTTAGGGGTCAGTTGCCACTTTTCACACTACATAGATATCTTGTCTAAATCATTTTGCAATTTGTTTTTAACTTCTGAAGACTTTACTTGATAGTTAATGACAGCATTAGATGCAAACAATCTAAGAGGGCTGCTCAGGTTGTCTCCTAAGTCGTTCACATGGATTAAGGACAGCAGAGAGCCTATAATACTTCTTTGGTGGACTCCAGATATCACTTCTGTTTCACCAGAGGACTTATACCAATTGCTGTGAGCTGTAACCTTTCTGACAGTAAATCACAAATCCAGTTCCACAACTCAGACACAGGAGCAAATCCCATTACATAGTGTACAATACTAGTAATAAAAGAAAAGGAGGGCAATTGAGGGAGGTATGCCTTACTGACACTCAGCACAAAGCAAACACGATCTAACACCACATAAGACATGTGTATATATCTGTACCTATAGTTAATAATAGCATATTTTATTTGCAGAAAAGCTTTTGTGTCTTCTTGGAAAAGGTATAGAAAACAACTGGGGAAATTTTGGTGTCATATTCCAAGTAATAATTCCTTTTCCATGTGATCTTGATGCAATCCACAAAATTGTATGTTGCATTTCATTCATAGCAGTGCTGTAGCAGCCTTTGACTGTGGCTGCAATTTTCCACCGTAAGTTTTTGTGCTGTCAAGTGTACAAAGTCATTTTAGCAGTATCAGGCCATGACAATGTAGCCACACTTGTATATACACTCCTGGAAATGGAAAAAAGAACACATTGACACCGGTGTGTCAGACCCACCATACTTGCTCTGGACACTGCGAGAGGGCTGTACAAGCAATGATCACACGCACGGCACAGCGGACACACCAGGAACCGCGGTGTTGGCCGTCGAATGGCGCTAGCTGCGCAGTATTTGTGCACCGCTGCCGTCAGTGTCAGCCAGTTTGCCGTGGCATACGGAGCTCCATCGCAGTCTTTAACACTGGTAGCATGCCGCGACAGCGTGGACGTGAACGGTATGTGCAGTTGACGGACTTTGAGCGAGGGCGTATAGTGGGCATGCGGGAGGCCGGGTGGACGTACCGCCGAATTGCTCAACACGTGGGGCGTGAGGTCTCCACAGTACATCGATGTTGTCGCCAGTGGTCGGCGGAAGGTGCACGTGCCCGTCGACCTGGGACCGGACCGCAGCGACGCACGGATGCACGCCAAGACCGTAGGATCCTACGCAGTGCCGTAGGGGACCGCACCGCCACTTCCCAGCAAATTAGGGACACTGTTGCTCCTGGGGTATCGGCGAGGACCATTCGCAACCGTCTCCATGAAGCTGGGCTACGGTCCCGCACACCGTTAGGCCGTCTTCCGCTCACGCCCCAACATCGTGCAGCCCGCCTCCAGTGGTGTCGCGACAGGCGTGAATGGAGGGACGAATGGAGACGTGTCGTCTTCAGCGATGAGAGTCGCTTCTGCCTTGGTGCCAATGACGGTCGTATGCGTGTTTGGCGCCGTGCAGGTGAGCGCCACAATCAGGACTGCATACGACCGAGGCACACAGGGCCAACACCCGGCATCATGGTGTGGGGAGCGATCTCCTACACTGGCCGTACACCACTGGTGATCGTCGAGGGGACACTGAATAGTGCACGGTACATCCAAACCGTCATCGAACCCATCGTTCTACCATTCCTAGACCGGCAAGGGAACTTGCTGTTCCAACAGGACAATGCACGTCCGCATGTATCCCATGCCACCCAACGTGCTCTAGAAGGTGTAAGTCAACTACCCTGGCCAGCAAGATCTCCGGATCTGTCCCCCATTGAGCATGTTTGGGACTGGATGAAGCGTCGTCTCACGCGGTCTGCACGTCCAGCACGAACGCTGGTCCAACTGAGGCGCCAGGTGGAAATGGCATGGCAAGCCGTTCCACAGGACTACATCCAGCATCTCTACGATCGTCTCCATGGGAGAATAGCAGCCTGCATTGCTGCGAAAGGTGGATATACACTGTACTAGTGCCGACATTGTGCATGCTCTGTTGCCTGTGTCTATGTGCCTGTGGTTCTGTCAGTGTGATCATGTGATGTATCTGACCCCAGGAATGTGTCAATAAAGTTTCCCCTTCCTGGGACAATGAATTCACGGTGTTCTTATTTCAATTTCCAGGAGTGTATGTGTGCACATCAATTATGTTTACCAAATAAAGTTTATTACTCTTAATATCACAAAAAATTTCACAGGCTGGTGATAAACTCTATGTATTTAAGTGAACTTAAGCTTAACTCAAACCTCCAAATAGATGTGGGGAAAAATACTGTAGAAATAAAATAGCTGTAGAAGACAGACAACACTCACAGCTAAAATTAATTGAGGTCAAACTCCACATCAACATAAATAAATGGTAGTCTAACTGACGCACGGTGCAATAACAGTAAGTGCCAATACATGAAAAAAATAATCAAAAGTCTCCACTGGCAAACTAAGTCAAAAATCAGACTCAGTGCGAATAACTAAAAGGCAAATTGTCTTAATTCACAAAAATACAAGTCCTGATGAACAACCGGCAGCAATAAAAAAAAAAGTTCTGTGCACTGCAGAATATCTCTAAGGTCCCACTGAACTGATACAAAATATTCCAAAGAGTCACGACTGATGATGCAACAATTGGTATCGCTGTAAAGCGTGTGGCCACATCACTGCTGAAACTAGCACAGGTCTTGCATCTGCCAGTTTGTCCCGACCAATAAGAAAGAGTTCCACCACCCTCTTAGTTCCTCAGTGCACCCCTCCCTGGAAAATCCAAGCCTCTGCATCACTTAATGACTTCATGCTATCACCAGACTCTCTTACAACTTTATATATACAAATGTAATTGAAAATCTGTGTGTGCAATTAGATGCATGCTAAAAATCTAAACAAAACTGGAATCTTACGCTTAATTCTATGAGCAGTAGTTTGCCCACAAATTAATTTTTACAAAATTGCAAATCTTAGCAGCAGTCATAAAAACAGTTTATGATCTCTATACCTTCACTAATCCAGTATAAATAAATAAATACAAATATGTAAGGCACCTCTGTCTAAAAAGAATTTGCCTACTCTTTCCACTGCTGCAATCAGAATTAACAAAACTCTAATCAATTTTGAATTATGGGCAAAACTTGGTTGATTTATAAACAATTAAAAAGACAAAAATGTAAATTTTACAAACTAAATGTCATAGGTGATGTGTAATCTCATCTGGCAACATACAGTGTCATGCTATTACTGTAGCTGTCTTGGATAAAATGACATGCCAATTTTAATCAAAAGTTCAGTTCAAATGCCTCTCACAGGTTAATTAATTACACTATGAATCATGTGACTAGTGCAGTCAATGCACATTGATAAGTGATAAAAATTGATAGTAAATGATATTAGTTATTTATTGGATTTCAGTTAAACAAATCTTCTCAGCACTATATCTTACCACACCCATTATCTCGAGTGCGTATCTGCATATCAACAGAATCATCTTCACTACCTCTTTAACGTGACATATTGTGCTTTTCTGTAACTATAAGTGCTTGCCCTGCACATGTGCAAATGTGAACAATATAAATCTACCCTTTGTGCACACCTCCGGGTGGAACTGACATCATGTCCAGAGTATTCAAATCTGACAGGACGACATGCAGGCTCCTAGCCTCACTGCTCTGCCCTGTCATGCCATGCCACCTTTGCATGCTGCTGGACACCCATCAGAGGCATGCTCACCTGGCTTTTGCAATCCAGAATGTACACTCCAGATGTAGCCTCCAAGCAAAATTAATCATGTTTCAGTCTTTTTGATGTGCTTACAACTTTTCAACACCTTAATTATAATGGTGAATCCCACCATTAATTTCCCCATTATTAATTTGGATAGAAATTACAATGACAGTAATAATACAAATATGGTTGAAATATATATGCATCCAAATCCGCTAAAATCCTATTAGAGTACTCACTCTTTAAAATTCAGGTTTAAGTGAAGAAAAACAACTTGTCTTCCACCAAAAATAGCAATTCTTTCATCTGACTGTGGAGCTATACCATGAATCCTCTGTCCATGGAAGACCGAACATTTTAATAAACATTCTGAGGTCTCTGCATTATATATACTGAACCACGGTCCCGATCCTGCAACATAAAAGTCATAAAAGATCAGGATACAGAAGTAAAAATATGGAAAACACTGACACTGTTGCTTATTTTACTAAACTTGCCAAACAAGCAAACAGAAGACACAGATATATCAATATGTTTCACATAGCCAACATTCAGTGAGAGCGTCTGCAGCAAGAACATTGGTGTTATCACAAGCCTGTCACATGAACTTCTGTGTTGGGCAAACATAAGCTGCATGGCAGCAGACACTCTTGTTTACCTGGAGCGATTTAGACTTGTGTTGCTTAGCGCTTTGACTGATGAGTATGTAGTTTCCATCACCACATGGCTTAATGGAACTTTGCTAAGTAGTATCTTACAGAGAGAGAGAGAGAGAGAGAGAGAGAGAGAGAGAGAGAGAGTGTGTGTGTGTGTGTGTGTGTGTGTGTGTGTGTGTGTGTGTGGTGAGCTAGTAGTGCTTAGGCTTACATCCAGTTCAATCACTATTGCATATGAATTTTTATCTGGAACTATGACTTACATTAATTCCTATCAAGAACTATTTTTGCTGTTTCCATGAACTAACAGACAATTTCAATCTGTTATTATAGAAGTTCATTTGCATTCAATAAATGTTGTTGGTCTTAAAGTGAAGGTAATAACACAGGCAATGAGGTGGTTCCAGTTTGGAACACCAATTGCTACCATGGATGCTAAATTCTTTGAGCTTTGACAGGAACAATTAAACCAGCATCAGGAATTGGGTCAAATATTTAACTAGTTCAATGCTGCAGAAGTCACAGGTACTACCAGCCCTCTTATCATTTCAGCCATTCCATTCTCAGAAAAACTGAGAAGTATACCAGAAACGTGTCATGTTGCACTATCTGGCAAGCGATATCAAATGGCCAGATTGTTCATGGGACTTTTTGTTGTCTGTAAATGCACAGTTATATTCCTGGTTCAAAAGTTAACCCCATTATCTGATCCATCCAGGTTAATGTTGTCTGACCTATTCCCTTTACCATCTGATCAATTTTTCAACAAAATACATGTGGTAGTGGCACAACGCCATACATCAGATGCTATAAATTATGCTTCTTTTATTGTGGATTTGCATGGGTTGAGTCAAAAATTCAGTTCTTCACATATGTGTGTGTGTGTGTGTGTGTGTGTGTGTGTGTGTGTGTGTGAGAGAGAGAGAGAGAGAGAGAGAGAGAGAGAGAGAGAGAGAGAGAGAGAGAGGGTGGGGGAGGAGGGGGAGGGGGGGTGGAGTAAATCATACACAAAAAGTTTAACATGTGAAGTAATGTGAGTCACTTAGTCCTACATAAGGAGGTTTGGTCAGAACTTTTAAGACAGTCAAACTCCTGCCAAGCTGATGTGCTGCAAATTCCTAGTGCTGTTGGAATATTGCACACAGTGCAACAAACTTTTTCAGCACACTTTGACATTTCTCATGCTGCCCAGAGCTGTAGCAATAGAGTGCAGTGGATTTATTTAACAGGCTCTAAAGTGTTCCACAAGTTCCATTCAGTGACAGCCCACCAGACTGCTCTGCAGACCCACGGTAGTACCATGCATTGTTCACGGTGATACACTTTGTATGCCAGACAGGAATGTCCACATTATGATGATTCAGTTTGTTAGTTTCATGTTCCATGGATCATGTTGCATGATAAATTGTAATGGCGCGGAATGAGTCATTTTACATTCACATCGCAAATTAATTTGTAAATGTGGCAACATGCTAAACATTTATGGGGTGGTTTTTTTATGTACAAATGTGAGTTAGCTATTTCTGTGCACCACCTATTACACATTAGAATAACAGAAATTCTTCTATGGAACAGGAGGAGTTGTCAAGGAGAAATGTTTTCAGTTTGTTTTCAAGTTTTACTTTGCTATTTGTCAGACATTTTATATCACTCGGAAAGTGATCAAAAATTTTAGTTGCAGCAGTTTGTATCCCTTTTGTGCTAAATAAAACCTTAATGTGGAGTAATGAAAGTCATTTTTTCTTCTGGCATTGTAATCATGTACAACATGGCTCTTTTTGAATTGTAGTGGATTATTTACAAGAAATTTCATGAGGGAATAAATATACTGTGAAGCAGTAATCAGAATGCACAACTCCTTACACAGATGTCTACAAGATGATTATGGGCGAGAACCACATATTATTCTTACAGCATGTTTTTGAGCAATGAAGACTTACTTTCTTAAATATGAGTTACTCCCGAACATTTTTCAATATGACATTATTGAATGAAAATATGCAAAATATGTCAACTTACAGATTTACCTCTCCCCACGATTTTCAGTGATTCTGAGTGCAAATATGGCTGAACTAAAAGGTGGAATCCAAAATTTTCGGGACTGCTGCTACCATCTGGAAAGTAGGAGTAGTAGATCTTTGTACAGCCAGGTGGCGAGAGCTGCATATCTGATGAATCAGTGTGCGGAGTGGCATTCACCTGGGAGGACGTGTTGTATGTCAACAGTGATTTCCGTAATACTCTGTGTTTGGTGTGTGGCGATTTTACGATGGATCCGCAAACAGAACAGTGCCTGTGTATCAAATTCTGTGTGAATCTTGGAAAAAGTGCTACAGAGATGAGAGCTGGATTTACGGTTATGAGCCAGAGACAAAGCAACAATTGTCCCAGTGGAAGAGCCTAGGCTCTCCAAGACCCAAAAAAGCGGGACAGGTGAAGAGCAAAGTGAAGAGCATGATCATCGTTTTCTTTAATACCAAGGGAATTGTGCACAAAGAATTCGTCCCACCCAACCAAACAGTGAATTCCGCATACTACTGTGATGTTTTGCAATGACTCCGTGAAAACTTGCGGCAATGATGGCCCGAACTTTGGCATCAAGGGAACTGGCTCCTGCATCACGACAATGCGCCCTGCCACACATCTTTGTTCACCAGGACCTTTTTAACAAAATACAGCATGGCAGTTGTACCCCACCCACCGTACTCGCCAGATTTGGCACCTTGCGACTTCGTGCTATTCCCAAAACTGAAATTTAAGTTGAAAGGCCATTGGTTCAACACTCTAGAGAGGATTCAAGAAGCATCACTGGTGGTGATAAACACCTTCAAAGAACAGGACTTCCAGAAAATGTTTGACCAGTGGCAGAAGCGCTGGGACCAATCTGTATGTGCGGATGGGAATTACTTTGAGGGTGATGGTGGCCATTAGTCCAAATGTAAGGATTTCAACAGATGGCAGAACCAGTCCCGAAAATTTTGGATAGCACCTCGTAAGTTGCTTTAGAAGTTCCAAAATGTGCTTTTTCCAGTTTAAATTCTCATCAGTGCGGACACCTAAGAATTTTGAACTTTCCACCCTGTCTACTATTTTCATACCATGTGTCGCACTTATCACTGGTGTAGTACCTCTAGGTGTGTGGAACTGAGGGCAAGACCATTCACAGAAAATCAGTCAGTGATACTTGTAAGAAAATTGTTTACTACTTCAAAATAAATTTACTGAAAGCAAATAACTTGGCTTCAGCTGTGTTAGATATAGATGTACTACCTACTGGTCATACATGAAAATTTGTGAGGGGCCAGGACTCAAACCCGGATCTCCCACTTATCGCGAGTGGTCACTTTAGCCATTAGGCTATCTGTGCATGCCTCTCGGACCAACTCAAACTTCCATATGTCAAACTGTATACATCCCTATACCATAGTCTCCTACATTCAACACTGAATGCTCGCATTTATATTCTGTATTCCCATACCAGTGACAATGAGACTAAGAGGAATTGAGACCTATGATTTTATCATCTTAGGCCTGCCTCAGTATGGAATATTTACTTGCCTGTCTGGATGAATAGACATTGTTGATGATAGGCAGCTGTCTGATACTACTTCAGAATAAATTCACTGAATGCTAATAACTTTTTTTTTACTTCTGCTGTGTTAGGTACAAATGTACTACCTATTGGTGATGAGTGAAAATTTTTGCCAGACCAGGACTCAAACCTGGATTTCCCACTTATCGCAAGCAGTTGCCTTAACTGTTAGGCTATCCAGGTGTCCCTCCCAGAGCAACCCAAACTTCTGTATGTCTCATTATCACTGGTGAACGAATACAGAGTATAGCTGCGAGCATTCAGTGATGAATGTATAGGGATGTAGACAGTGTGACATATGAAAGTTTGGATCAGTCTGGGAGGCATGCTTGGATAATCTAATGGTTAAGAAGACTGATGACAATAAGTGGGAAATACGGGTCCAAGTTACAGTCTGACACAATTTTTTTTTATGTCACCAGTAGGTAGTACATCTATACCTAACACAGCCAAAGGCAAGTTATCTGCATTAAGCGAATTTATTTCGAAGTAATATTGGCTGGCCGTCTATCGTCGACCATGTCTATTCATCCAGACATGCAAGTAAAAATTGTTTACCATTTCTTCTGTTTCTGTATGTGTGATTGGACTGATTACAATACTTGTGTCATGTGCAAAAAGAACTAATTCTGCTTCTTGTATATTAGACAGAAGATTGTTGACATATCTGAGGGACAATAGTGAACCCAAGGTTGAGCCTTGGGGAACCCCATACATGATTTCTTCCCAGACAGAATTACGTTCCCAGACTACATTTGTTGAATTACTGTACAGCTTTTTGCATTCTTTTGGTTAGATATCACATTATCCATTGGCTGGCTACACCATCAACCCCATAAAACTTCAATTTATATGGGAGAATACTGTGATTCCCACAATCAAATGCCTTAGATAGAGTGTAGAAAATACCAACCAGTGCTATTTTGTTAGCTAATGCTTGTAAAATTTGATGAGTGAACATGTAAATCGGATTCTCAGTAGGGCATCTCTTCTGAAACACAAACTGTGATTTGCAGGGGATATTATTGTTGCTAAGGTGAAATACTATTAGGTTGATGCATTAAGTTCCTAGTGTTCTTGTTTTGCATGGTGGTATTCTGGGTGCTATGCATTTATTTATCGACTGTCCTTTTTTATTTGTAGTTCACTGCTATTATTTGAATTTACATACTGTCATTTTCTCATATGGAGATAGTGAGTAGAGCTATGGACACTAGAAAATGGAGTGCCAAGTAGAGTGCCATTTTTGACCATCTTCTGTTTGAGTTAAACAGAGGGGCAACAGCAGCAGAGGCAGCCAGAAACATTTGTGTTGAGTATGAGAATAATGCCATTGGACAGAGCACAACAAGAAAATGGGTTTCTTATTTTATGGAGGATTGTTTTGACATTAGTGATTCTCCACACTCAGAAAGACTTTTGGGGTTTGAGGAGTATCATTTAAAAGCATTAATCCACAACTATCCAAGTCAGTATACTCAGGAACTGGCAAAGGTGATGAACTGTGATCATTCCACCATCATGTGACATTAGCATGCAACACAGAAGGTTCAAGAATTGGGTGTATCTCTACCACATGCTCTAAGCCAAAATCACAAACATCAGCAGGTGGCCATATGTGCATCTCTGTGTGCTCATCATCAATTTGCTCATGAACACCACCAATCATTCCCGTCCCATATCATTACTGGTGATCAGAAATGGTGTCTTTATGATAGCATAAGAAGAAGAAAGGAACAGTTGAGCCTAAATAAAGCAGCAACTCTCTGTACAAAGACCTGCCTGCATCCATAAAAGATAACATTGTACATCTGGTGCACAATAACGTCCGCCCACATTCTGCTAGACTGACAAAAAACAATACAGGAGTTTGGTTGGGAAGTCATTCCTCGTCCACATTATGCACCTGATCCTGTGCCCTCAGATTTTCACCTTTTCTGCCCCCTATGGAACAACCTTCAAGGAACTTTCTTTCTGGATGAAAATGTGCTCCAAACATGGCTCAACGAGTTCATCTCAAAACCATGTGACTACTACACTCGTGGAATTGAAAAGTTACCCCAGTGTTTGCAGACTAGTAAATAGTGAAGCAGAGTATATTATTGACCACTAAAGTCTCTCTTATGTGTATCTGCTGTGTTTATTAAACTTATGGAAAAAACGTTATGAACTTATGCATCAACCCAATATAAGAGACACTCAAACTCAAATGATTTCTACAGTTGCAGAATCGAAAAGTTACCCCAGCTTTGGCAGACTGTTGTAAATAGTGAAGGAGAATATATCATTACGACTAAAGCCTCTGTTATGTGTATCTGTTGTGTTTATGATTTAGTGGGTAGGATATGGAGGCTGCCTAAGGAATAAATCACACATAGTAATTCAATTTTCCTAGAAATACTCAAAGGTCCTTAGCAGATTTAGACACAGGCATGTTCTGAACATGCCTCTACATATTCTCTGATGTGCTGAAGTCTCTCTTCTCTGGGGATATTGCCTAAACAAGTGACCTCTGGTTGAAAGAATGTGCATTTGGGAAAATTACAATTAAGGCAATTCTGTTTAAGGGCTTCAAAAACCAGACGTAGACTGTGCAAATGCTGCTCTGTTCTGCAACCAATGACCAGGATATTATTGAGCTAATTCACAGAATATGGGATCCCAGCAATATTCTGTTTAAGAGACCTCTGGAATACGGCAGGGGCATTAGCCATGCCAAAACGCAAACAATTACATTGATGAAGACGGAATGGCGAGTTGAAAACTAAAATCTTTATTGTCTCTTCATCAAGAAGTAACTGAAAATGTCCCTCTGCTAAATCAATTTTAGAATATTTACATCAAGGCAGTGCAGAAAGAATTTATCTGGATAAGACTGGCATAAGAATCAGTGTCCACGTGGGCATTAATGGTTTGCTTAGTTCTCATCCTTAATGGTCAATGGAATTAGGGGAGCTTCACAATGTCTTGGACTTGCTGTTGTCTTTAAGACAGTGTGGGATTTCCCCTAACCTGGCTTAAATGCATGGCTGAGAGCCTTTCAAACAAAGATATTATGAATATTTACTTTAATTAATGCCATAGTCAGAAGCAACAACATGAAAAAAAGATTTCGCTTTGTGTCATTTTCCAATGCAGATAGGGGTGGTACAAACATGGTTATTTGGAAGTACCTCTGGGGTTTCAGAAAAGTAGTGTATAAAAACTATCAGACACACAGAAAACAGTCATATATTGGTGGATAGAGCATCCCTCTAGGTTTTTAACTCACATTACACATGGTCACTACAGGCATCATTTGTGTGGTGGAAACATCAATAAGTGTGTGCAATTCATTGTCGTGAATTGTCTGTGAAGATGTGACAGTAGCTTACTTTGCATCTCTGTTAATTGGGTTGCTTATCTGCAGGCATGAACTAATTCAGTGAGACAACACAGAGTGGAGCTGAGGGTTAACAATAAAATTCTAATACTGCACAACCTACAGATGAAACTGTAATTATAAGTTCTGCAAACCATTAGCAGGCTTCCCTTTACCAGTTGGACTTTAATACATAGTAATAACATACAGAAAATTCCCATTGATTTTCTAATAACCTATCACGGGACACACACACATCACAGTGATGGCCAAAAAGTTAAGGTGAAGCAACTGAAATGAAATTTTTGTAGGAAATTTAGATGTTAGGCAGAAATATATTTTGTCTGTATGTGACATAGCTTTCGATACCATTGCTTGAGTGTGTATTTTTTTTTTTTTTTCTCATCTGTCTGGGACACTTACTATGTTGATTGATCATTGTAGAATGAATTTTTGATGACACAACGTGCCATCATCATGATGCACATTCACTGGGTAAACCTACGAACAAACATTAATATATTTCACTATGGAAAAAAAAGAAAAAGAAAAAAAATGGTAGTAAACGGATAAAACTTTTATGGATGCACACTCATAGATATTCTTTGGCGGTGATTATTCCCAGTAATTGGTGCAACCATAAAATTAATGGTATCTCCACTTAATTATTTCAATTTGCAATAGGTTACATTTTTTTACTCCGAGGGCTAGCTGTCACTTCCTGCACTAAGTGTTGTTCCTCTGCAGGTGCTCGTGCATTTCATCAGAATGTCCTGGGATTGCAACTTCCCAATACACAACAGCATTAACTGCATACAGCCACACAGAGCTGCTAATGTTATCCACAGTTCATTTACATACATTGTGAACAGAAACAATCCAGTAACACTTTTTTGGAATATTCCCAAATCTATTTTCATACCCAACAATATCTTGCCATTAAGAACTGCATACTGAGTCTTACTTAACAGAAAGCCTTCAGTTGAGTCACAATGATTATCTGATACTTTTTTCACGTTTATTTTGTGGACTAAGTGATGATTGATAGTGCAGAACTGTATTGAACAAGTCAACGAATAATGCATCAATCTGAGCACCACAATTTACTGCCCCCTGCAAGACGTCATGGATGAAAAGAGAAAGTCAAATTAAATATAACTGAAGCTTGTGGAATCAATGCTAATTTCTGTGGAGGCAATTCTCCATCTTCTGATAAACAAAATAAAGCTTATTCAATGGTACTGTGAGATACTTTCATAAGTGATATGTGTCTGACATATCTTCTTCAAAATGGAAATACCTGTGCTGCTTCTCAGTCACTCGAAAGATCAACTTGATCACTGTACAAACACGTTTTAAAAACCACCATCAACCAACAAAAAATAAAAAATACATAGTTCGAAAATTGCGAAAATCTTCCCTGAAGCAAATGCTGATACAGATCGTAATTTGCTAGTGGCAGACATGTCAACAAGGCTAAGCATTTTAAAAGAAAACAACTTGTAAGAAAATGGGATGGTTGTAACCTGACTCCAGAAGGATGTAAAGGCAACTCTGAAACCACTGAAAACAAAGTGGAAAATTCAGCAGAAAGTACCAGAAAGATGGAATGCAACTAAAAACATAATTCTGAAACCCTTTGAAGAAGAAACTGGAGAAGCAGAGAATGAAAAGAATAGGAAACAAAAGATTACATCAGGTATGGATGAACATAGGAAATGGAAGAATGACCACTCTACATAAGGAAAAAAGAACTGCATAGAAAGCTGAACAATGAATTAAGATTATCTGGTCAGGTTAGATAAGAATGTATGAAAACCCAGTGCGATGAGATTGAAGGACTGGAAAAGCAAGGTGTATTACAAGCAATGTATAGGGTAGTTAAGAACCTAAAAATCAAAGATCCAAGAAAAGTTAGTAAACAGGGCACACTAAATAAAAATGAAAAGATGACAGCATGTATAGATGAAAAGAAAATGGTATGGAACAAGTAGGCCTTGGTTGAAGAATTATATGAGATCACTCACAAATAAGATTGCAACATGAATTGGAATGTGATGACATAAACCATGGACTAAAGCTATTGAGATGTGGAATAGAAAATTCCATTAAAGATTTAATAAAGAGGAAAGCAGTTGGTCATGATTAAATACTAGCTGAAGCTCTAAAAGTGTTCGGAAACAGAATAATATCCTACTAACCAGTCTCACTAATAAGACCGATAACAAGGCGTTTTGGCCAGAAAGTCTAGTTAAAACTACCCTAGCCCCTTTACCATAACATTACATTGGCAAAGGATGCAAAGATTATAGAACAATGTATGCCTAAAACTCAGATGACTAGGAAAAGAAAAGGAAGATGATATGTGTTTCTATCTGAATGTGGAGATTAATCTCAGGAACTATTGCCGGGAGTCTGATACACTTTTCACAAATAGACTGACTGGTTCATGGCGAAGGTTTGTGTGTGTAATTTATTACCTCTATGCCAGGTAAGTCACTTGACTGTAGATACTTAGTGTTATTCCTGTGAAGGCTTGGCTGGTTGCACGTGGACATATGTGATGTTCATTGGGAAAAGACATTTCATAGGATGGACTGGTGTATCCTCACCTTAAAATATGGTGGTGTGGACTTCAAGCACAAAAGATTTACAAAATAACTCCACACAATAAAGAAAGTGGTAATAAGGATTGGCAATGGGGAAATAGTTCAGGCATGCATTGGGAAAGGTGTTTCAGGTATGGGTGTTGTTTTTCAAAAATGCTTTTCAATATTATGACAAGACACTAACAGAAAAATCAGTAGAAAAAGCAGGATTATAATAGCAGAAGGAGAAGGGGTACAGACAATTAAATATGCAGATCATCAGGCAGAATCAGAAGAAGAACTACAGTTTATGATGGAGGGGATTGTAGAAGTGGGAAAAGAATATTGAATGGGGATAAATATTAAAAAGATCAAACTGATGAGACACAGCAGACATGATGATTCCATCAAATCATTATGGAAGAAAGTACTATGGATCAAACAACCTCTTTTAGGTACTTAGGAACTTTGGTGGCAGAAAATGGAAGCTCTGTGGAGAAAATAACAATTAGAATTTCACAAAACTAAAAAATTGCAGCTTGAACAGGATTGGAATTATAAATACACAGCTGGGTGGTGGCTGTGCTTTAGGTTTCAGGTCAACAACAGTGAGGTCATCAGTGCACAATGATGTGCCAATATCACTTAAGGGAAACAAACATTAAAATTTTTCTTAAAAAAAGACTGAGGAGGTACGTCATGTACAGAATTAGCTTGGATTTTTAATATATATATATATTCAGTTGGATATCTTTGTTAGGGACAAAGTGTTATATAACTTGTCACAAAAAAAAAAAAACACACACACACACACACACACACACACACACACACACACACACACACAAACCAGAAAAATAAAACATGGAGCTATGGAACACGAGAGTGTAAATTATACAAAAATGTAATAACAATAACATCTTCTACACCAAGCTCTTCATGACACTCCTATTCTCACAATAAAAATGATTGTATGGCCCATGGACTGCTGTGGAATACCCACTTAGCAGACCAATCACTAGCAGTAGTTGTAACAGTAAGTTGTGGAAGGAAAAATGGAAGACTACAGTTTAACATCCCATCAAGTACAAAATCATTAGAAATGAAGCACATGCTTAGCTTGGGGAGGTAACTTCTCTGTATCCTTTTCCCATCCTTGAATTTGTGTTAAGCAGTTTAGGAAAACAACAAAAAACTTAATGAGGATGGTCAGATCAGGATTTGAAACACAATCCTTCCAGAAAAGCTGTAAACCAATATGATGTCCAGACAGTGATCACCATCAAGAATCCCTAAGCATAAAGGGCATGTCAACCTGCTTACTTTACAGTCATTGTTTAACTGCAAATTGATGAAGGTTTAATTACGCTATCAAAAAACAAAACCAGTCCATCTTGCCTTCAAAATCACATAATTTTTTTTAAATCATTATAATGCAAAAGCATGGTGAAATACAAAGCCTAGGAAGTCTACAGAATGTGTAGGATTAAGGGTGGTCTCTTTATGTTGCAATTTAGGCACACTAAAAATATATTTAAAATGCAAACATACTGATATTTTTTTATAAAATCTAAGACCTGTAGTCTTTGCCCATTCTTCTAGTGTTTTACTTGTTAGCTCAAAGTGACAATCAACTGTTTCGAGGCAAGAAGGGAAAGAAATTTCTAAATCATTCACAAATAATAATGACTGAACTAGGTTTGCAAGAAGCTCCATGATAATAGGAAAAGCAACCAACATGGTACTTAAAATGCTGCCTTGTGGTACTCCATTCTTCTGAGTAAAATGGTCTGAGACCACAGCTTCAGCTGTGTGTAGCAGAAATGCTACATAGTGAGAAAGGACCACATTGGAACTGAGAGTAATTTATTGTGGTCTTCTCCTTTTAAATGATCATTTAACCATACTCACATAAATTTTCTGTGGAATGTTTGTTCACTGCTAAAGTCCCATAATTTGAGCATTATACTGGTTCTAGCTTTTGTATTATATCTCATGTTAGAAGTAAATCCAGGCATATTGAACCCTACATGTTGTCAGAACAGTAGGATATTCTCAGCCTTGAAAAAGGCTGTGACACCACTTTCTTTAAAGATTATTTTGCCTCACACACGAATGAGACCTTCACAAATCCTTTCTCAATTCCTATGTGGTGGACACCTTTGTCCTCACAATAAATGGATCTGTAACATCCTTGAGTCTAAGTGATCTTTTGCTCCTTTCTAACTCATGCCTGAGGAAGAACAAATGTGTCTATTGGCCATACTGAAATTTCACCTCCTGAAGATGTGTATTAGTCAACAATTTTGTGCTTGTAATCTGTCCACCCCTGGTAGCTGAGTGGTTAGCGTGACGGAATGTCATACCTGACAACCCATGTGCGATTCCCAGCTGGGTTGGAGATTTTCTCCGCTCAGGACCTGGGTGTTGTGCCATCCTCATCATCATCATTCCAACCCCATCAACATGCAAGTCACCGAAGTGTGTCAACTCGAAAGACTTGCACCAGGCAAACGGTCTATCCAACAGGAGGCTCTAGCCACACGGCATTTCCATTTTTTTTTTTTTCTTTGTAATCTTATAATTTTCTCAAGTGAATTTTTGTGGGCACACGTGGATATATATATATATGTGTGTGTGTGTGTGTGTGTGTGTGTGTGTGTGTGTGTGTGTGTGTGTGTGTGTGTGAGAGAGAGAGAGAGAGAGAGAGAGAGAGAGAGAGAGAGAGAGAGAGAGATCACACAGGGAATTTTTAGCATTAAACAGTCTAATTCACAATTACGATATTAAAACACTAGAAGCAGGAAGGATTGTCACAGAGAAGTACAGAGCAATACGCTACATAAAGAATTATGTTTCATCAACCTAAAATAATCTTCAATGCACTGTCTGCAAAAATAATAGCATGACAATGGCAGGTTTATTTAAGAAATAGTAGAGCAATTTAGAAGAAAAGAGTGCTCTTAAAGCTGAAGAGTGCTACCTCCCTTTTCCTAACTGTACAACTGCAGGACATGTGTGCCATAGATATGGTTGATTCCAGTTCACTACAGTTAGAATCAGAACAGCTCTCTTTTATAAGCCATAAGGAACTAAACGTTTATGTGATGTTGCATAAGTGCTCCAGCATTGTCTGGGCTATCTCCCTGGGAGCAGTAGTGAGTGTGTCATTCTTTAGTGTAGCACTGATGGTATGAATTTTCCCTACACCAAAGCACTTTCAAGTAACTCCCATACACCTGTGAATGGTACAAGCATGACATATGTTCTCACGCCTTACATCATCTCATATTACCTTCTTCAAAAAACAGTGACTTGTTTCTCATAACAGGTAAGGCTTTAAGGTATTTAGAAGTAAATAATCCTTTTAAAGTTGCAGAGTGCTACTTCACAGTTCCTAACTGTACAACTGCAACCGTCATTCAACGAAGAGACACAGCGACTTATCAAGTAATCTGAAGTTAGGGAAATGGTTTCTGCAACAGTAATGTGAATCATTATAATGATATTGAAACAGGTGATCACTTGAGTATAAATAATTAATGTAACTGTAAAACCTCTCATCCAACTGGGTCAAGAGGGGTTAAACACATGATCATTTCATTATAATACAATGCTATCCCAAGGTTAAAGTAACATATGCCAATATTATATATTTTTAAAGTCCTTGTTCCTTGTTTCTGTTGTATGACAACTCTATTAGAATAGAATAGCCTTAATGGAATACACAAATGTGGACCAATAAATTCAGATTATAGACTATGTCTTGTCTGTGGATCATAATTACTATTCTGCAGTAAGGAAGCAATTGGAAATTAATGTTTGAATTACTGTAGAAAGATTTGGAAGGCCATGACAAAGATCTGCTGCAATTACAATCCAACAAGTGCTGCTAAACAACAGGAAGGGCACATTAAATTAGTTACTTTTCAACATCAGTAAGTTACATAATAACCCTGTGGGAGTACAAAATGAGGATGAGTAGCTGCCCAGTGACATGATGGAAGACAAGAAAATTAAGTTTATGGGTATACAGCAAACAACAGCAAACAACAGCAAAGCCATAACCTTTTTTATATGTATCCTTAATTTGAGACACTGTAGTACCATCATAGGATAACTTTATGATTGTGTATGTCTCATTTAAAACACTGCAGCAAGCAGACATGTTAACAATGATGTCTCTTCAGAGTGCAGAAGGAATTCCAGAGTTAGTGGGCAGTGGGGCAGTGTCCTTTTATGGAGGTGAGCTAGAATTGTCTCATTTATTCTAAGTCATCAGAAAAAAGGTATGCCACAGTCAAGAGATTGGCTGAACAAACTAATGCTTATTCTCATTTGCTTTCAGCCATTCTCTCTCACATCTGTACATGACCATCCTTTTCAACGATAAAATTACTGACCTGACTGCAAAGAGATAGTGCATTGAGTCACAGTAATTTATTCAAAAACTTTTCTGCTTGTTACATGTGCCACCTGATTGTTGTGGATTTCAGTGTACTGAGACACCCAGCAGAATGGTTCAACTTTGTCCTGTTTCTGGATGATGACAGAAATGGCCAGGACAACATTACCTGCCAGGTACTTTCCCTCAATAGTATCAGAGCACTTGATGAGTTGGTGCACATGAGTGACTTCAGTATAAAGTCACATTGTATCTATTATAATGCCAAAACAATTGTCTTCAATTTGACAACACTGGATTCTGGTGGTAGATTAACGTTCTACATTTATTTGCATACAGTCTGGTCACATTCCCACAAGCAAAATAACCTTCCCATTTACTACTTAACGCATTACTGATAATTCGGAATACACAGACATAACCTTATGTGAATCTATCCTACCTTAATATGTTTGGATAAGTCTGACAAAACAAAGGTACCCGTTTCCTCCAGAGTTCTGCTTATTCTTTATCATAATGCACTTTACTCCATCTGCTGACTTTCTGAAGTTCCAAAAGATTTAGATTAAATATGTATCTGCATGTCATAATTTCTGGCAAAAATTAAGGGTTTTGTGTAACACAATTGCTACAGAATATTCACTCAACTTCTTACTGCAGTTTCAGTTTTGTCACTTGTCTAGCTGCAGTGGTTTGAATTACATACCTATCATTTCTTAATATTTGTATATAATGAAGTCCACATGATGTAGGTCTACCTTCTAGATCTACATTTAAATCTACAGGACTGTTCTACAATTCACACTTAAATGTTTGGCAGAGTTCACAGAATTACTTTGAGATTACTTCTCAATTGTTCCTGTCTTGTATAGCATGTTGGTAGATGAACACCAAAA
Organism: Schistocerca nitens; assembly: GCF_023898315.1. Lineage (NCBI taxonomy): Eukaryota > Metazoa > Arthropoda > Insecta > Orthoptera > Acrididae > Schistocerca > Schistocerca nitens. The sequence continues at coordinate 487,491,147 of NC_064616.1, forward strand.
TCTTTCCATGTGAGTTCTGACTTCTTTTATTCTTATTACAATGGTGATTTCTTACTGTGTAGGTGTGAGTCAACAAAATTTTCTTGCACTCTAAGGAGAAAACTAGTGATTGAAATGTCGTGAAAGCATCTCACTACAATGCAATAAGTCTTTGTTTTGATGATTGGGGCAACGTGCTTATCATATCTGTTGGACACTTTCCCCAGTTTAACGACAAAAGGAAAGAGCTGCCCTTATTTCAACTTTTTACATTTCCTTTTACAATTCTATTAGATAAGGATTCCATACTGCATAACAATACTCCAGAAGGGAGAGACAAGCTTATTGTTGGCAGTCTCTTCAGTAGATATGTTGCATTTTCTAAGTATTCTGCTTCCCCATAACATTTTCAATGTCATGGTTCCAATTTACAGTGTTTGTAATAGTAATTCTTAGATATTTAGTTGAATCTATAACCTTTAAATTGGCGATGTTTACTGGGTATCTGAAATTTAACTGATTTCTTTTAGCACTCATGTGGATAATCTGACTTTAAAAAAACATTAACATTTATTAAGTGTGGAGTTTTCAGCAAGTACAGGTTACTTTAATAGTGCCAAGGTACAGCATGTTTATATGGACTACATTCAGATAGACTCTTATGTTAGTTACGTATGTTAAATGTTTGGTTGGGCAATATTTGACGAAAATTTATATTTGATCCATTGATGTACACACTTTTTCACCTGTGAAGATGGTTGTAATAAGTGAAACCGGTAAGGAACAAACATGCAACTGTACAGTTGATGGCTCAAAATATTTAAAAGCCGTTGACAGTCACCTACAAAAAGATTTGCTTAGACCTCACCCCCCCCCCCCCCCCCCCCGTGAATCATGTACCTTGCTGTTGGTGGGGAGGCTTGCGTGCCTCAGCGATACAGGTAGCCGTACCATAGGTGCAACCACAACGGAGGGGTATCTGTTGAGAGGCCAGACAAACATGTGGTTCCTGAAGAGGAGCAGCAGCCTTTTCAGTAGTTGCAGGGGCAAAAGTCTGGATGATTGACTGATCTGGCCTTGTAACACTAACCAAAACCGCCTTGCTGTGCTGGTACTGCAAACGGCTGAAAGCAAGGGGAAACTACAGCCGTAATTTTTCCCAAGGGCATGCAGCTTTACTGTATGGTTGAATGATGATGGCGTCCTCTTGGGTAAAATATTCCGGAGGTAAAATAGTCCCCCATTTGGATCTTCGGGCTGAGACTACTCAAGAGGACGTCATTATCAGGAGAAAGAAAACTGGCGTTCTACGGATCGGAGTGCGGAATGTCAGATCACTTAATCGGGCAGGTAGGTTAGAAAATTTAAAAAGGGAAATGGATAGGTTAAAGTTAGATATAGTGGGAATTAGTGAAGTTCGGTGGCAGGAGGAACAAGACTTTTGGTCAGGCGAATACAGGATCATAAATACAAAATCAAATAGGGGTACTGCAGGAGTAGCTTTAATAATGAATAGGAAAATAGGAGTGCGGGTAAGCTACTACAAACAGCATAGTGAACGCATTACTGTGGCCAAGATAGACACGAAACCCACGCCTACTACAGTAGTACAAGTTTATATGCCAACTAGCTCTGCAGATGACAAAGAAACTGAAGAAATGTATGATGAAATCAAAGAAATTATTCAAACAGTGAAGGAAGACGAAAATTTAATAGTGATGGGTGACTGTAATTTGGTAGTAGGAAAAGGGAGAGAAGGAAACATAGTAGGTGAATATGGATTGGGGCTAAGAAATGAAAGAGGAAGCCGCTTGGTAGAATTTTGCACAGAGCACAACTTAATCATAGCTAACATTTGGTTCAAGAATCATGAAAGAAGGTTGTATACATGGAAGAAGCCTGGAGATACTGACAGGTTTCAGATAGATTATATAATGGTAAGACAGAGATTTAGGAACCAGGTTTTAAATTGTAAGACATTTCCAGGGGCAGATGTGGACTCTGACCACTGTAGATTAAAACTGAAGAAACTGCAAAAAGGAGGGGATTTAAGGAGATGGGACCTGGATAAACTGACTAAACCAGAGGTTGTACAGAGTTACAGGGAGCGCATAAGGGAACAATTGACAGGAATGGGGGAAAGAAATACAGTAGAGGAAGAATGGGTAGCTTTGAGGGATGAAGTAGTGAAGGCAGCAGAGGATCGAGTATGTAAAAAGACAGGGGCTAGTAGAACTCCTTGGGTAACGGAAGAAATACTGAATTTAATTGATGAAAGGAGAAAACATAAAAATGCAATAAATGAAGCAGGTAAAAAGTAATACAAACGTCTCAAAAATGAGATTGACAGGAAGTGCATAATGGTTAAGCAGGGATGGCTAGAGGACAAATGTAAGGATATAGAGGCTTATCTCACTAGGGGTAAGACAGATACCGCCTACAGGAAAATTAAAGAGACCTTTGGAGAAAAGAGAACCACTTGTATGAATATCAAGAGCTCAGATGGAAACCCGGTTCTAAGCAAAGAAGGGAAAGCAGAAAGGTGAAAGGAGTATATAGAGGGTCTATACAAGGGCGATGGACTTGAGGACAATATTATGGAAATGGAAGAGGATGTAGATGAAGATGAAATGGGAGATATGATACTGCGTGAAGAGTTTGATAGAGCACTGAAAGATCTGAGTCGAAACAAGGCCCCGGGAGTAGACAACATTACATTAGAACTATTGACGGCCTTGGGAGAGCCAGTCCTGACGAAACTCTACCATCTGGTGAGCAAGATGTATGAGACAGGCAAAATACCCTCAGACTTCAAGAAGAATATAATAATTCCAATCCCAAAGAAAGAAGGTGTTGACAGATGTGAAAATTACTGAACTATCAGTTTAATAAGCCACAGCTGCAAAATACCAACACGAATTCTTTACAGACGAATGGAAAATCTAGTAGAAGCCGACCTCAGGGTAGATCAGTTTGGATTCCGTAGAAATATTGGAACATGTGAGACAATACTGACCCTACGACTTATCTTAGAAGCTAGATTAAGGAAAGGCAAACCTACGTTTCTAGCATTTGTAGACTTAGAGAAAGGTTTTGACAATGTTAACTGGAATACTCTCTTTCAAATTCTGAAGGTGGCAGGGGTAAAATACAGGGAGCGAAAGGCTATTTACAATTTGTACAGAAATCAGATGGCAGTTATAAAAGTCGAGGGGCATGAAAGGGAAGCAGCGGTTGGGAAAGGAATGAGACAGGGTTGTAGCCTGTCCCTGATGTTATTCAATCTTTATATATTGAGCAAGCAGTGAAGGAAACAAAAGAAAAATTCAGAGTTGGTATTAAAATCCATGGAGAAGTAACAAAAACTTTGAGGTTTGCCGATGACATTGTAATTCTGTCAGAGACAGCAAAGGACTTTGAAGAGCAGTTGAACGGAATGGACAGTGTCTTGAAAGGAGGATATAAGATGAACATCAACAAAAGCAAAACGAGGATAATGGAATGTAGTCGAATAGGGTCGGGTGATGCTGAGGGAATTAGATTAGGAAATGAGACACTTAAAGTAGTAAAAGAGTTTTGCTATTTGGGGAGCAAAATAACTGACAAAGGTCGAAGTAGAGAGGATATAAAATGTAGACTGGCAATGGCAAGGAAAGCGTTTCTGAAGAAGAGAAATTTGTTAACATTGAATATAGATTTAAGTGTCAGGAAGTCATTTCTGAAAGTATTTGTATGGAGTGTGGCCATGTATGGAAGTGAAACATGGACGATACATAGTTTGGACAAGAAGAGAATAGAAGCTTTAGAAATGTGGTGCTACAGAAGAATGCTGAAGATTAGATGGGTAAATCACATAACTAATGAGGAGGTATTGAATAGGATTGGGGAGAAGAGAAGTTTGTGGCACAACTTGACTAGAAGAAGGACCGGTTGGTAGGACATGTTCTGAGGCATCAAGGGATCACCAATTTAGTATTGGAGGGCAGTGTGGAAGGCAAAAATCGTAGAGGGAGACGAAGAGATGAATACACTAAGCAGATTCAAAAGGATGTAGGTTGCGGTAGGTACTGGGAGATGAAGAAGCTTGCACAGGATAGAGTAGCATGGAGAGCTGCATCAAACCAGCCTCAGGACTGAAGACCACAACAACAACATATTGCTTAGAGTCAACTGCTACTTTTCGTGCCACAGACGTATCCTCTCTAACTAATTTTGCAATTAGTTTTGATATTCTGATGACTTTACTAGAAGGTAAAGCTGTTCAAATCGTCTCCCAAATCGTTTGGTATACAGATTAGGAAGAGCGGAGAGGCTGTAACTATCCCTTGGGGAACGCCAGCTATCACTTCGGTATAATTATATAGCGAATTGTGACCTTTCTGGTCATGTGAATAACGAGCCAGTTGCGTTTCACATGAACGATGTTTCTTTGAATCCGTGCGGTGTGTTAATTGATCGTTTTCTTCAAGGTAATTCATAATGTTCAAATACAGTGTATGTTCTAAAACCCTACTGCAGATCGACGTTAGTGATATGGGTCTGCATTTCGGTGGTTTAGTTCTATTTTCATTCTTGTTTATTAGTGTGAACGGTGCAACTTTCCAGGCTATAAGTACAACTCTTTCGTCGAGCGAGTGGTTGTAAGGGATTTCCGAGTACCGATCTATTACATCACCACACTCCAAACGGCACCAAATAGGTATACGGCGTGGACCGGAGCCTTTATTAAGTGATTCAAGTTGCTTCGCTACACCAAGGGTGTCTACTTCTATGTTACTTATATAGCAGCTGTTCTCGACTCGAATTCTGGAACGTTTAGAGCATCTACCTTGGTGAAGGAATTTCGGAAGACAGTGTTTAGTATCCCCACTTCAGTGGCACTCTAATCGGCACCATTACCACCGCTGTCGTAAAGTGAAGGTATTTAGTGTGTCTTGCTGCTGGGTGTACCTTAAATAATTTATGACGAGAATCTCTTTGGATTATAAGCCAGATTTCGAGACAGCGTTTAGTTGTGGAAACTATTAAAAGCACTTCACATTAAAGTCCATGCTAAATTTCGAGCTTCTTTTTTCGTTACTTAAGCGACAGTGTCCTGGCGTGTGTACCATGGCGGAACTGTTCCCGGTTCTCATCTCCCGTTTAGAAACGCGCCCCCTAGACGTTCAATAACACTACACAGTTTTTCCCGTAGCGCAATAACAATGAACGTCTAGGGGTGAAATTGAGCGATTGTGCAATAATATTGAGAACATCAAAAACTGTCGACAGTGTGTCTCGTGCTACAGGCTCTGGGGACGTCTGTATTCGCAGCTTGGTGTTGTCATCGTCATTGACTGTGGAAAATTTACAATGACTGCAAAACAAGGAGAGAGAGCAATTTTGTAACAGTGCATGGAGCTCTACGAATCTACGACAGCACTGACTTAATAATATTGTACACTATTATTGCGCTATTTTCTTGCATAGTCCAGGAAGAAATTCAATAATATTGCTTAATATAATTGTACAATATTAGTGCTCGTCTAGAGGCCGCTTCAGAGCGCGATAAACCCAGCACTCGATAATCCGGGAGACGCGATAGTCCCGCAAGCATCTGAAACTTACCCTTATTTTTTGCTTGTCGTGGTTGGCAGTACAGTCGGACTCCTGCGAGAAACATCGGAACTATTCGGTTCAGCGTCTTCTCAGTAACAATTGTCTGCCTCAGGGAGCAATTGTATTCTGGCGAAGTAACACAGTCTCATTGTTAACGTTGCGCTAGGCTTAAGTTTGTATCAGTTACATCTGTTTCAGTGCTGTGCGGTTTTATTTAATAGCTAATTAATAAAGTCGTTGTACTGTATCAATATTCAGCAACTTGTATGACCGTTAAACAGACTGCATAACAGTAATAAAGTTACGTACAGTGAATATGTTTTTCAGACAGAGAAAATGTGGCATTAAACCGCCAACACGCAAACTTGGGGTTGACAATCCATCAAAACAGGGCATCACAAGACTGGGGAAAGGTGAGAATTAAAACAGTATTATAAGTGAATTTAATATCGCAGCTTCAATTATATACGGCATTAAAAAGAAAAACAGCAGCTAGAAAAATTTATGTTACAATATGCTTCAGTTAAAAATTTTAGACGTTAGTACAGACTAAAAATAAAAAAATAAAACTAAATTATAAACTGTAGATGAAGCTTCGTGTAAGTGGTTCAGTGGCAAAAGAGCAGAGGGAACGCAAATAACGGGCTCTAGGTTAAATAGAAAGGCCAAATTTTTTCACAAGGAAATAGATGTACCCAAAGATGAAGTCCTTTCATTCTCGAAACAATAACATTATAATTTCCAAATATGTTATGGCATTCAGTTTTGTGTTTAGAGAAAACTCTCTCCCGTTGTTTTAATAAGTAACAGTTTGTTTTGTTTTTGTACGTTAAATATATAAATTTTGCGTGTACCACCGTTTTTTTTTTTTTAAAGAGGTTTTCAAAAATTGTTTTGATAATGCGGCATTGATAGATTCCCAAGCTTGCCGGATTAGAATGGTCCTACTGTAATTTATTTGGTATGAATCCCTCGATTTCCATCAATACTATTTCTCTGAATTTAAGCCATATCTTGTGTATGCTTACATAGTTTGTAAGGAATGGAGCATGTCCTTTTGGAAGGCATCAGGCGAATTTTTATCTACATTTTTAAATAGATATTTTTGGTAGATTTGGATGTTACAGTAGTCCGTATCACTACAATAACCTTGTGGTCACTAATACCTGTACACATTACGATACTCCCTATTTACTCAGGATTATTTATTGCTAAGATGTCGAGTATATTTTCACAATCAGTTACACTGTAAGTGGGCTCCTGAAATATTTGCTCAAACTAATTTTTGAAGAAAGCATTTAGTACAATTTAAAATGATGTTTATGCTTTACTTTAAACATATATTTTCGTCTACGTATCGAGGGTAGATTAAAGTCGCCACTATCTATAATACTGTACTAGTAGGGCACCTATTCAACAATTTACTCAAATTTTCATTGAATCTTTCAGCAGCTATATCATGTGAGTCAGGGGTTGGAAAAGGGAACAAAATATTAAATTTTTACTGCTGACAAGTATAACCTCTACCTGTACTAACTCACAGCAACTATCCACTTCAATTTCACTACAAGACAAACTACTTCTAACGGCAACAAACATGCCACCACCAAGTGGATGTTATGTATCCTCTTCTGAACACTGCTGGATGCTTAGTAAAATCTTTGGCAGGACTTACGTCCAACTTTAGCTAGCTTTCAATACCACTAAAAATTTGAGTTCAACTGCTTTCTGTTAACGCTTGGAGCTATGGTTCTTTACCAACAATCTGATTTTTTTATTTCTTATTTATTTATTTTTTCAAGCTGCATTATGGATACTAGTGCCTGCCATCTAATTATTTTATGCAAGCTGTAGTACCGCACACAGACCTCTTTAGACAGCTCCCGCAGCTCCCACCACAGCATAATTGTGCCATGCAGTTGAGACTGCAGGCACTGTTACCGATGCAGCACCATGTTGAGGTGGGGCTGCTTGGAGTTCTTGTGTCTGCCCTTTGGTATTATTTTTTATTTACTTACAACAATTACATTGTTTTTTTAAATATGTGAATTTGAAAGCAGGAAATTATAGATTTATGGCATATTTTAGAAAGAGACCAAAAAGACAACAAGAAAGAGTAAATATAGTTGTCCATTCACTTAACACCATTAGTGGAAAGGGACTTGATACTGAACTTCAAGTTCAGCATCCCTGTGTGGTACTGTCCATGTTAGTATTATCGTCAAGAACATCACTCCTTGGGAAAATCATGTGATACCTCCTAACATCATGTCGGACCTCCTTTTGCCCAACATATGCAGCAACTCAATGTCACATGGGCTTAACCAGTCATTGGAAGCCCCCTGCAGAAATATTGAGCCATGCTGCCTCTATAGCAGTCCATAATTGTGAAAGTGTTGCCAGTAAAGGATTTTATGTACAAACTGATCTCTCAATTATGTCCCATAACTGTTCGATGGGATTCATGTCAGGAAATCTGGGTGGCCAAATCATTCACTCAAATTGTTCAGACTGTTCTTCAAACCAATTGTGAACAACTGTGGCACAGTGACATGGCACATTGTCACCCATAAAACTTCTATTGCTGTTTGGGAATATGAAGTCAATGAATGGCTGTAAATGGTCTCCAAGTATCCAAACATAACCATTTACCATCAGTGATGGATTCAGTTCGACAGAGGACCCAGTCCATTCCGTGTACACACAGCCCACGCCATTATGGAGCCACCAAACCACCAGCTTGCACAATGCCTTGTTGACAACTTGAGTCCATGGCTTTTTGGAGTCTGCACAACACTCAAACCCTGCCACCAGTTCTTACCAACTGAAACCAGGACTCAACTGACAAGGCCACAGTTTTCCCGTCAATATGGTCACGAGCCCACGAGAGGCACTGCAGACGACGTTGTACTGTTAGTAAAGGCACTCCTGTCAGTCACCTTCTGCCAAAGCCCATTAACACCAAATTTCACCACACTATCCTACTGGATAGGTTTGTCATACATTATACATTGATTTCTGCAGTTATTTCACACAGTGTTGCTTGTCTGTTAGCACGGACAACTCTATGCAAACGTCGCTGCTCTCAGTGATTAAGTGAAAGCTATCAGCCATGTAATGCCTGAAATTTGGTATTCTTGGCACACTCTTGACACTCTGGATCTTGGAATATTGGATTCTCTAATGATTTCCAAAATGGAATGTCCCATGCATCTAGATCCAACTACCATTCCACATTCAAAATCTGTTAATTCCTGTCATGCAGCCATAATCACATTAAAAACCTTTTCACATGAATTATCTGAGAACAGATCACAGCTTCGCCAATGCACTGCCCTTTTATATCTTGTGTATGCAATACTACCCCCATCTGTATACGTGCATATTGCTATCCCATGACTTTCGTCTCCTCAGTGTATGTTGGTGTTGTTTGTTAACGTGCTGTGTGAGTCATTGTTTGTTAGATTACAAAACAATTACTAATACTGGGTTCGTAAGTAAACAAGTTTTGTCTGGTTTCAGAACAATATTCTGCCACAATGTAATCTAATTAAGTTATATACAGATCTGTGAGGCTGTAGAAAGAAATGACAAGCCACACTAAACTAATTATTAATCTTGTAAAAACATATTTATGTAATACAACTAGTTTATTTGCGTAGAGCACTTGTTAATTTAGTATATATTGTGTAATATCCATGATTTGTCGCTGTTGTATATTAACACTGTTTGAATTACTGCTGTGTGTTTACATACAGGGTGAGTCACTAACTATTGCCACCAAGAATAACTCTGAAAGTATGATAGGAGCTGAAAAGTTTGTGGGACAAATGTTGCATGGGACGAAGGGGGCCATAATATGACGTTGGTTTTTTGTTGCTAGGTAGGGTCGCTTGAGATATATGAAGTCAACTTTTTTTTTTTTTTTATGGAATGCTATAGTTTGATATTTATTTTCTGATGGTGGCTAGAATCCCACACCATACATTCACCGACCACGGTTTTTGGTGTGCAACTTGCCACAGCCCACATGGATTTTCAGTTGCCCAATAATGCATGTTATGCAAATTAACATTTCCATGGTTCGTGAATGTAGTCTCATCAGTAAATAAAATCAAATTAATTTTATGTGTCATCCTCTGAATCTGAAGTTGAGCCCGTCAGCAGAATTCAATGCGACGCATACAATCTGTGCCAGTTAATTCTTGGTGGAGACTGATATGATGAGGAAGATATTTATGGCTATGCAGAACACGAACAACACTACTCTGGCTCATACCAGATTCCCTTGCGATTTGACGCGAACTAACACAAGGATCTCGGACTACAGTGGCAAGAGTACCAGTTTCCGTTTCCTCGTTAGTAACTTTCCTTTGCCAGATATGTTTCCGATTCGTTAAAGATCCAGTTGTTGTCAATTTATCATACAGATATTTAAATGTATGACATGTAGATTGAGTACATTGAGGATATCTTCCAGCGTATAAGTCTCTAGTTCTCACTGAATTTCATTGGCATTCTGTGTAAATGCGAAGCATATCGACTTGTTCTTCGAAGGAATACATCATTCACATTTGCTTGATTCGACGATATTAGTCTTACCGTAGCAGTAATTAGAATAGTCCTTGGATAGATATTGTTCTAGAATCCATGCTAAACCTGTACACATCACTGGTTGGCTGTCGCGCGTTCTTATCAGCAGCGGCGTCAGCCGCTGCGTCACAGCCCGCATGGAGGGGGCCCAGACCCAGTGCTGAGGCAGCTGCACGCTTATTCGATTCGAGGCAGCCGCACAGTACAGACAGCCATGCCTTACCGAAGGAGAAGATATGCAAGAAGATCTAGACTACTGATCTACAAGAATGCAGATACATTTGATCTTAAACAGAAGCAAACAGCACAACAGCAGCTACTTGGAGGTCCTATTACTTTTGTAGGGTGTAAGATTAACTTTTCTTGCACTACTGCAGAGGTTGTGAGTGGTAATTCGTGGTTTACTATCGCTATACTACGAGGAGGTGATTCACGACTTGGAGGATTGGAGGATTGCAAAACCTTCAAATGGTGTACACATGTCAATGGCACGTTAGATGGATATGCTGTATTTGGCAAATATTTACTATTCGCATGATATACCAGAGAGAATTGTCAGAGCATGTGCTTCGATAAATGTCGAAGTGATAAGGACTACCACTCAATCCATGATAAGAGGATTGCAGCACTGCACTGATACCAATGGTCATCATTTCGAACACCTTCTGTAAATGGACATTCATGCCACCGTTTTGACCTTCAAAGATATTACTGTTATACATCACTGGATTCGACTCGATAGCCGCTATCAGGAAATAAGTACCAAACTATAGCATCCTATTTTAAAAAAAAAAAGGGAATCTTCATATCTCCGACGTGACCCCATCTAGCAACAAAAGACCAATTTCATATTATGCCCTCCATTTTCCCATGCAACATTTGTCCCATAAACTTTTCAGCTACTATCATACTTTTGGAGCTATTCTAGGTGGCAAAAGTTAGTGACTCACCCTGTATAACTCTAGTTCACATTTATATTACATTCACATTATTGCATTTACAATGATGTGTTCATTTATATTACACCTGCTACTTGACAGTGATGTATACAGGTTTAGTATGGATTCTACAACAATATCTATCCAAGGACTATTCTAATTACTGCTACTTTTAATTACATTCATGCATAATGAGATATACATTGTGATCTTTGATTAATGTTCACATTACTTCTTGTGTATGTTTTATGTTGAAGTTTTGTGTGTGGCAGCATTGTCACTGTCACTCATTTCATCGTCAGTAGTGGAGCTGTGTGAACTGTCTACATCAACTTGTCTTTGTCTTCTGTGCCTATGAGTCTGTTCATAAATGTCATGTTCTGCTTTTGAAATTTTGTCAGGAATTGTGTTCAGCTGCGCCCATGTATCTGGGTTCCCAGTGCTTCGTGTGATGTAGTTTCTGTTATGTTGTTACGTAAGTGCCTGTATCTAATGAATTTCAAAAGCTAACATTCAATGTTCTGGGGAAAGATTTTCAACGCATGTGCACCAACGGCTTTCTGAAAGCGAGACGCACTGCAAGTGAGTGGGATAAGGGCCGTGACCAGTCGCAGATTGAACCATGCCTCAGCCGGGGTCGATGTGGTACATCTGTCATCACTCCCAGATATTGGGGAAAACTAAATAAACTAGATGACCCTTAACACTTTCATTCCACTCTTTTTGTCAAGTGTCCACAAGCCAATTTTTTAGTTGGTGCCTATCTTCTACACCCTGCTGCCCAGTATCTGTGACACTATCTCAGGTCTACCCATCTTCAGCCAGTATGTTGCAGCCCCATAACTGATGGTTATATCTATCGGCTATATTACAAGCACCACTTACAATGGATCAACTGACAGGTGCTGAATGTCCCAGATAGTCTAAGTAGCACACTCCTCTGTCCCCACATAACAGTGATCCTGTTCATGGTGAGAGCAAGTCTGTGCGCCCATGGACTAGCTGTAGAGCTGAATACAGACCAAATAAAATGCACAATGGTATATTCTTATGTATAGTCTGTTTCATGTCAAATTTAATGTTGCCAGTTTGTGAAGTATACTTTCAGCTTTTTTTATAATTACGCTACTGGCCATTAAAATTGCTACACCAAGAAGAAATGCAGATGATAAACGGGTATTCATTGGACAAATATATTATACTAGAACTGACATGTGATTACATTTTCATGCAATTTGGGTGTATCGATCCTGAGAAATCAGTACCCAGAACAATCACCTCTGGCCGTAATAACGGCCTTGATACGCCTGGGCATTGAGTCAAACAGAGCTTGGATGGCATGTACAGGTACAGCTGCCCATGCAGCTTCAACATGATACCGCAGTTCATCAAGAGTAGTGACTGGCATATTGTGAAGAGCCAGTTGCTCAGCCACCATTGATCAGACGTTTTCAATTGGTGAGAGATCTGGAGAATGTGCTGGCCAGGGCAGCAGTTCACTGGCAGAAATGTTCTTCAACTTGTTACTCTTCTTGTCAGCAGCAGAAGTTGTCATTTCAATGTTCTCGATAGTTTTGTAGACTGTTTGACGGGAACGTCGACGGTATCTTCTGTATGGCATCGTGGCAGCGTTCAATGCAGTTGCCTGTGCAGCAGCAGCAGCGCGAATGAGCAGGCTGTGGCCTGTTCGCTAGCTTTCATACGCGCAAAGCATAGAGTATGTAACAGCATGTTCCATGTTAAAGTTCTTATCAGTTTGACCTTTGACCCTATCGCGCAAGGCGCGCTTACGCAATCGTGGCAGCGCGCCAGCCGCAGACTTGACGCTCTAAGGAGACGCGGGCACCTAGTATTACCAGTGCCCGCGTCCGGGATAACGCGCGGCTGGCACTGTGAAATCGGCTAAGTCCGAATCAAGGTCACGCCTGCAACATGTGGTCATGTATTATCCTGCTGAAATGTAGGGTTCCGCAGGGATCAAATGAAGGGTAGAGCCACAGGTCGTAACACATCTGAAATGTAACGTCCACTGTTCAAAAAGCTGTCAGAGTGAACAAGAGGTGACAGAGACGTGTAACCATCACGCCAGATGATACGCCAGTATGGCGATGACGAGTACTCGCTTCCAATGTGTGTTCACCGCGATTGCGCCAAACACGGATGCGACCATCATGATGCTGCAAACGAACCTGGATTCATCTGAAAAAATAACGTTTTGCCATTCGTGCACACAGGTTTGTCGTTGAGTACACCATTGCAGGTGCTCCTGTCTGTGATGCAGCGTCAAGGATAACCACAGCCATGGTCTCTGAGCTGATAGTCCATGCTGCTGCAAATGTTGTTGAACTGTTCGTGCAGATGGTTGTTGTCTTGCAAACGTCTCCATCTGTTGACTCAGGGATCGAGACATGTCTGCACAATCCATTACAGCCATGCGGATAAGATGCCTGTCATCTCAACTTCTCCTCCTTACACGAGGCATCCCAACAACATTTCACCAGCCAACGCCGGTCAACTGCTGTTTGTGTATGAGAAATCGGTTGGAAACTTTCCTCATGTCAGCACGTTGTAGGTGTCGCCACCGGCGCCAACCTTGAGTGAATGCTCTGAAAAGCTAATCATTTGCATATCACAGCATCTTCTTCCTGCCGGTTAAATTTCGCATCTGTAGCACATCATCTTTGTGGTGTAGCAATTTTAATTGCCAGTAGTGTAGTTGTATGATGCTGTTTTTTGTGCTGCTATGGATCATTTGTTTTGGTTGCATTATTGTTATATTGTGTGTAGCATACCAATGGCCTCGTTTTCAAACATTGTTCTTGTGTTGGCTGATATCACGATTAACAAGTCGCCAGCATATGCAACAATCCTGTGTGAATGTTGATCTCCCTGGATTAAATTCATAAGTGGTTCAATGTGGTATCCCAGAAGATGGATCCGTAGGTAGAGACTTGTGGAGATGATTTGGTAATCGTTTTGACAACTTTGCGGTTGCCCTGTTGCACACTCTGTTCCTACAAGAGTCTCCGGCAATACTGTACAGGGATCTGGGTACCTGTAGTTCTTGAAATTGTGCAAACATTGCTGGCCATCATAGATTATCAAAGACACTAGCAATGTCTTTACTGAAGGTCAGTCTGTATTTTTTGTGTGCAGTTTGCAATATTTGCTGAAGTCTGTGTGTTCTTAGGTCTACACTTTCGTCTATATTTGAACCTTTTATCCATTATGGATGAGGATCACTGCAACTGTGATGAATAAAGGTTTCTTGAAATTCATGCAACCAGTTGCCTTTTGCAACTTGTTGCAGTCATTTCAAGAAACCTTTTGTCTGTTTTCCACAATTTTTCACAATTTTTATCTCTTACATAGTTTTGAATCTCCTCCCAGCTTGCCCTGCTTAATATGTATTTATTTGGTGATGGTGTAGGATCTGCTTTAGGTTTGTGTCAGTGATTGTTGCACTATGATCACATGTCATTACATCTAAATGTACATCCCAATCTGTTTCTATATTTACATGTATGTGGTTAACTATGCTTATGTCTATATTGTTACTGCCAGCTTTATTTTCTGTATACATAGGTGGTTGTCCTTCTTTACTGATAATGTACAGGTTGTTCACACGTAGGATGTTGTTGACAATCTGACCTCTGTTGTCTGTTCGACCACAATGCCACAAGGTGGATATGGCACTGATGTTGGCTCCTTCCCTCTTGAGCAAAGTGCTATCTTTTCCAATTTCCAACTATAATACCAATGGTGCCTTGGTCTGCCCTTGTCCGCTGTTCGACGTCCAACATATGAGACACAAGCCCTGTTCATACTTTCTTAGAGACACTCTAATTAGGGAAAAAAAGCACCCAATCAACTGCATACAGCCATCACTACCTGTGTTGCTGCCTGCCTCCTGTGTGTAAGGGACCCCTGATCTATTAAGTGGATCTCGACACCTCCCCATTTTATGGCACAAGTCAAGGAATCTGTAACCTACATGGTCACACAGTCATCTGAGCCTCTGATTCAGACACTCCATTTGGCTCTGTACCAATGGTCCCCAATTGCTCCCATCAACAGTGCAGCAGATGGTGAACTAAGAAGCTTGTAAAATGAACACAAGAACAATCTACTCTCCTGGTGCTGCTTGTACAGAGGTCAGCAGCAGACTGAGCTCACACCAGCCGCTGGCTGTTCTAAACAAAATAAATGACAGATTTTTATGGATCAATATGTCGAACACACCATGTTCTATTCTTATGAAAATGAAGAGCTGTCACAACTGTGTCCATAATTTTAACTGACTTTTAGTGTTGGAGAAGATTACTCAGAAAAGCTGACCTCTTGAGCTCTTGTTTAGTTACTTATCAATACTCCTTAACTGTAAACCCATTCTATTAGAGTCTGACTTTCAAATCCACAGGGAAATTGGGGAACTGCGTGTCAACCTGAAGTATCTGCACTAGCAGAATAGAAATGCAGAAAACACAAGTCCGAAAACAATTTATTGGACTCACCAAAACAAAACAATAATACAGTCTCCAAAAGAACAACAGACTCAATCCCAACTGTGAATCATCACAAATATAAAATAACAAATAGTAATAGAAAAGACCAGACTCTTCATGTGGAGAGATCACAATAAAACAGTTCTACAATGTCAAGATGTTCTTCGACTATACCAAGTCCATCTGCAAGAGATCGGCCAGCTACAAGAGCCGTCTGACCGTGGCTGTTGGGGTGGCATCTCTGTATACTTCCAAGCAGTGTGTCGAATTCCTCTTTGCCGGCAGTGCGCCGCACTATAAATCCCATTTGGCGGATTTATCGGCCAGAACTATTTGTGATCACTTGCCTGGCGTATCAAAGTAGTTCCTGTGATAGCTGCGACCTCTGGTGAAGCTGTTCTGCAGGCTTCCCGAACGGGTAGCGGTCCCTGGTGGCCGTTGGTGGAGACCTGGTGTTGTGTTGTGTTGTGGCCATCAATAAATATTTGTGTTAACAACACACATAATATAGGTTTTCCTGATGAGTATAGGCCCTATGATGCAGGCATCCTGTGTTGGTTGGACATGAAGTGCGATGCCGATGCAGTAGGTGCTACGATGTATGAAGTGGGCGGTCACAGCACAACCCAAAGAGAGCCTGCATGTCACAGCAAGATTAATAGAACTGTGGTGTGATGGGTATCCTAAGTATCGTGTTACTAATGAGAGTTTCCCCTCCACAGTCATTCCCTACTTTGTAGCTCTCACCAAGGTGGAAGTTCTTTTTTACTTGTTTTTATAGAGATCTGTATTGTGCTTGTGATTCAGGCATCATCAGTTATGCGCTCACCATTTAGTACATATATGAAGCATATGCAGCTTAAGAAAGTTATGGATGCAGTGAAATATTTGCCCCCTTAAAGTTCCTCCGAGAGATGTTAGCCTGTGCTACAAGTAATAGCTTTTTCATTTGGACCATAAGTTAGTCGATATTCCATTTTTGTGTGGGGTGCATCCAGCAAGAGTTGCGACTGACATCAGAAGTAGCAGCTGAATTTGAACAGTGTTGTGAGGTGATGTACAGTGCCATCAGCACAATACGATGAGCGCAGTAAATGTTTTTTCTTCCATGTTTTCCTGCAAGTACAATGACTGGTCACTTGGACTGGCACATGGGTTGTAGTGTGAAATTCATTAAGCCAGGTGAGGGCACAGGTTTAAGCCAATTTAAGGCTTACTGCATGCCATGCCAGTATGCATACAGTGTGGTGTACACAGTGTAAGAGGTTAGTTAATAGAACAGCATATATGTAACAAGCCCCAGTGACATGCTCTACATGTGAACATTATGCTAGTGTGTATCTGGAATAAGCATGGCTCATGATGAGGCACAAGGACTGAGCAACGTTTTGGTAATGCTACAGTTAGCTGTACTTTGTTGTTCCTGCGGTCTCTCTCTCTCTCTCTCTCTCTCTCTCTCTCTCTCTCTCTCTCCTTCTCTCACGTTTTCTTTTTTTATACTGAGTACAAGCTTCATCATGTCTGGATCGGAAACATGGTCAGTTGCCACTCAGGTAGTGGGCCAGTCTTTGAAGGAACAGATAATGCAGACCTGCATAGACAGTTAAGAGCTGTAAGAGAGGGTTGGACATCATCCAGTTTGGCTGTTCCCACCTTAGATTCAACTACCAAAAGCCTTGTTAATGCTTTTTCAGGCAAGACGAGAGGACATACTAGTGGCTGTAGGTAACCTGTTGACAGCAGCAAAGCTGGGACTTTAAACAAGATGAAGAGCTGCTGAAGGTGATCAAATTGTGCTTGACAGCAGGAGCAAAAACTTATGTTATGTTATGCTCAGTCATCTTATGAACTCAGGAAAGGTCTGGTACAACAATACAGGAGGCAGAAGAGCTGCAGATGCTATTGCAATCAGTTAAATGGGGTTCAGCAGAAGCAAAATGAATCTGTCAAGAATTTTATAGATAGGATACAAACGATTAATGTTAGTGCCTATTGATTGACAGATAGTGACAAAACCAAATAAGCAGTTTACTTGTAGAAAAGCAGATAGTCAGAGGTAGGTGAATAATGGGAGTTTAGTTGATTAAGAAAGTAGTAATATTGTGGAGTTAGGAAATAATATGGGATTAGCAACTCTGATTTCTCATAAGAATTCAGAATCTGATTCGACTGCAGTAGAAAAGGAAGTAAGCGTGTTTTTTACTGAGATTAATGAGTGTGTGAATAGCCACATGGGTCATACTGATATAGATAATATCTACACCAATTGAAGCTGATGCATGTTGTTTGCAGGCAGTGGAGCCTGTGGCAGGTATTTTCCTGGATGGACAGGTACAGGGTAGTGCATGTGAAAATGATATTTGTGTTTTGCAGAGTATAGCAGCAGACGATAATTTTGTGGCAGATACTGGAGGCTACTTATGATATTAATTATGTTTCAAATGTTGTGGTTAAAGAGATGGTATAGACAAATTTAGTCATAAAATGTGAACAACAGATGATTGTTGATCATTATGCAAGAAAAGACCCTTGGCACAATAAGAGGAAAAGTGATTTAAATGCTAGTAATTGGGAAATTGGGAGATTCATGAATTCGATTACGCTAAGCAGGTAACAGAATTATTCTGAATATCATGATGTTTTCCGTGTAATAGTTTCTGGCAATATAAATGTTGAATGATTAAAAGAAAAACAGATGCTACCATATTGAAAAAGAAACTTATTGTACTTTGTACAAGATCATTAAGGATCAATCTGCATGATGAAGTACCACAAGGTACGGGGAAACATACCACTGGAATCTGAAATTAGTACTGAAGTTGCCTTAGTGGATACTGTTAGTACCACATGTGGGTTAGGTATCACGTAGTTTTAGGGAAAACACAAAGCAAACACACGTTGCAAACACAAAGTACCAAGGGATATACCAAAATGGCAAGTGAAGAAACCACTAGATAAATGAGGAGAAAGAGTTTTTGGTTACACGATTCAATGAAGTTATGACTATGAGCGTTGAGAGGAACACAGAAAGACATATTGGTCCAGTGCAAATGCTTCAGCATGTGCAACAATACTGCAGTACTCACCACCACAAAATTGTGGCAATAAGTATTTCCATCTCTGGTGTAATCTTGCTTTTGTCTCTTATCTGTGCAGCATATATATATGTTGAAAGTCAAGAACTTCCTACCCACCTGAATTGTAGACCATGGACTGACTGAATGGGTCACCTAACAAGTAATTAGTGACAAAGTATGCCAGCCATTGGACACTGTAATTAAAGCTGGGTTAGCATAAGAGAAACTTGAATGGAATGTATGTAAATGTAAAAATGTAAGATGTGTTGTCAAGAAACTTTCAGAAATAATATGTCTGCAATCTGGTGGACCAGTTATTCCAAAGAGGCATGTTGTGTCACAGCTTTTCAATTAGGCATTTGTAATCTGTAGCCAAGCAAATGGAAAAGTTGTCACTACATTCTGATGCAAGAAGCTGCTGTGATGGAGTGCACCGGCCAGGCTCTAGAGCAGGGCTAGTTACCACATGTCCAGCCTCGGCACTCCTGCCAGGGCTGGAATATTGTCAACACAGTGAAGTCCAGGGTCCAGGCTGTAGGCTGGACAGCAACATGTCTAAGCCAGATACCATGCCACTTAAAACTGCAGCAGCTGCTGAACAAGCGTTTGGTAGTACAACTGGTTTCACAATCCAACTTGTTCTTATTATTTAACTGGTATCAGCTTGTGCTCATTCTCGCTGTGATACGTTGGGTACATTTGATAAGACACAGGATTTGGATCTTATTTATTTGCTTTCCTTGCCACTTTTGATCTTCTGCCTGTGTTATTTTCATTATGGGTTCATGTATTTGACTACAGCTTAGACGATTTACTGCTTTTATAATACTGTCCATTTCATGGCCCTACATAATAATATGGTTATTTTCCTCTGGGTGGGCATAAGACAACAGAGTGTTATGAGTTTTATCCATTTCTTGGTACAGTTGAAACATTTTTACTATATTATCTATGTTTCTTTTTGGAACTTGAGCATTTACCATGGCCATCTTCTTCATTCTGTCACATATATTTTGACTACCATTCATTTTAAGGACTTATTAATACCACTTGAGTGAGAGTGATGGGAGCATCCAACAACCTCTATGTTTGCTGAGCAAACCTACTGGTAACAAATGTAGCAACACATCTCTGAACTGCTTTGATGTCTCTCTCTAATCAGACCTAGTACCAATCCAAAACACTCAAGCAGTACTCAACAATGGGTCACACAAGTGTTCTGTATGCTGTCTCATTTATGAATGAGGTACATTTTCCTAGAATTCTCCCATTAAACCAAAGCTGACCATTCACCTTCCTACAACCAGCCTTACATGCTCATTTCATTTCATCTCATCTCACTTTGCAACATTAAACCTAGATATTTAATCAAAGTGATTTGGTCAAGCTGCAAACCACTAATACTATACTTTAACATTACAGGATCATTTTCCCCACTCATCTGCATTTACTTACATTTTCCTACATGTAGAGCAAGATGCCATTCATCACACCAAATAGAAATTCTATCCATGTCATCCTGTATCCTTCTACAGTTACTCAGCAACACTTTCCTAGAAACTAGAATGACATTGGCAAACAGTCAATCATTGCTGTTCACTCTATCTATCAGATCATTTAAGTGTATACAGGAGTCACCTTCACTTTTTCCCCGTCACTTGGGACTTTTCGCAATGTGACTGATGTGCGATAAATGCATGATAAGTAAGGGACCAGCGCCAAGGAGTACTTTTTGTAAAACCAAATAGGGATTCCAAGCATGTCTGGTGACTTATTTGTTTTCAACTCTATCAGTTTCTTTTCAATGCCATAGGGATGCCTACTTCTACGTTTGTACAGCAGTCAAGTGCTCTTCGTGTCTGAACAACCCTCCAGTAGTAATGATTTTTTAAATGTGGAATTTAAAACTCGAGCTTTCCTTTTGTTGTCTTCTATTGTCACACCAGACTTCTTGACAAGTAGCTAAATAGAATTTGCTTAGCAATTTTATGTAGAACCAGAATTTTCTAGGATTTTTGGCAAGCTATTTCACTAATGTTTGACGGTGGAAGTAGTTATAATGTTTTGTGAATGAATCTTTCTCTAGATGTGTGAATTTCTATGAATCATTTCTGTGAATCTTTTTTGAACTGAGATGGCAACAATTTCTGTATCCTCAGAATCTTCCTAAATTTTTTAGTAAACCATGATGGTATTTCCATCCTTTATTCACCTACTCAGCACATACTTCTCCAGAGCACAACTTCCAGTCACTTGAAACTTTCCCTAAAATTTCTCTACGTCCATCATACAGAAACTGAATGATGTCCATTCAAGGTGTATGTAGGATACTAATAATTACTTATTGGCTTTTTCCACCATAAAAACTCTTCCGGCCTTCTTGATGGAGTTATTAATTTTAGTTAACCATTATGGCTATGATATCTCGATCGCTAATCCCTGTCGCTAAACTGAGACTTTCAACAAAGTCAGGCCTGTTTGCAACTAGAAAGTCCAAAGCATTTACACTGCATGTGGGTTGTTGAACAAGTTTCTCAAGAAAGTTCTCGCAGAAAATGTCGGAACTACTTCCCAAGACTACCTGTCCGTACCATGTGCAATGAATCCATCGGTGTTCCAGTCTATACTAGGTAGGTTACAGTTGTCTCCAACTAATATTGCATGATTGGGGTAGACTTTATTTGAATGATTCTACAACTGTTAGTATGGAATCAGATGGCTGCTAAAAACATACAATGATTAATTTGTGTTCACCTAGGCCATTAACATATTCCCACATAATTTCTCAGTCAGATTCAATTTCAGTTTGCAAACTGAAAAGAACTCTCCTCCTCCTATGATGTATAAACTGCTTTTGCTCCATATACACTATGTGATCAAAAGTATCAGGACACCACCATGTAATGTGGAATTGACCACTAGATTTCACGAGAGGCAGGCCCTCATGGATAAAAGGAGGTGGTGAGTACTGTATTGTCAGCAGAGAAGCAGTAACAGCAGAACAAATTGGACAGGGGAGATCAGTGAGTACAAACATGGACCTGTCATTGGATATCACCTGAGTAACACATCCGTCAGGAACATTCCAACTCTTATAATGCTGCCGAATTTGATCATTGGTGATGTGAAATGGAAGTGGAAATGCTAAGAACAGCAACTGCTAATAACTTTTCTGATGTCATGACCACACTTTTTAATATTTCCACAATCACCTTACGAGTTTTGTCATTCCGTCATTTTCAAATACTTTAAAATACAACACAAAACTAGTATCAGAAGATATAAAAATAAGCTGCATTTCACCATAGATCAAAGACATAATGTATTGGGTACAATATGTCTTTCTAACTGACGAGTGTTATGTCAATAATGTAAAACTGTTCATTAGATACATTGTATCATATCAAACATTCCCAATGACAATACAAGTGCAAACTGCTACCAAGGGACAATGTGGAAGCCAAGTGGACTTAACCACTAGGTGACACTTGATACCTGGAACACGCTGCATTTGTTTGTTGACAACTGCATTTTCTTCATTACATCATATAAAACAGTTTCATTAGTAAACAATTCATGGAAAGCACTTTACAATGTTTCACAAAAGGTATTTGTTTGCAATACAATGTGTAGCAGATCTTTTGAGTGATTGAAAATGATACATTGGAAAAGGATGCTGAGTGGCACTAGGTTACATTAGGCCAACAGTCTGTAAACAAACATTTTATTATTATTATTATTATTATTATTATTATTATTATATTTTTTTACAACTTACAGCATGTAAATTACTAACACCAGCAAAAGTTCATTTTATAAGAATTTACAAAGTCTATAAATACAGCTGAGACATGTAGCATTCACTTATGAGGAACAAGTGGTGCCCACGCATTGCTGTTTCCACCAATGGGAGCAGATGCATGTATATAGACAATTCAAACAATTTGAGAAGGTGCAATCTTGGAACCCCATACATCAGTTCCATCAGTAGTGTATGGCAACCATCCTAGATTGCCTTATAGACACTCCTTAACCCCAAACATCAGTTTAACTAAAGCACCATTCAGAGTACAATCATGTAAAAATTGGTGCAATATTATTGCTAATGGTACATCGGCAACTGTGCTATCTTACTTAGTTTGCTCCCTTTTATTTATGTTACATGCCCCAGTTTTTCCTCCAGGAATTAAAGAAAACTCTTACAAAAATAGGTATCACTATATAAAAAACCATAAGCTATAATTGTGTGTGTGACAATTGAAAAACAGATAAAAAATTAAAAACTATAGAGTTTATTAGAGGGTGGAAATGGAATAGTTTTAGGAATGGCCCACTTAAAATAACATACATAAAATCTTCTGTGCTTCTGTGACCATAAAAATGTTTTCTGTGAATAAAGAGCATTTTTACAAATCGCATGACACAAATTAAAGAAGGGGGTAAAGGGGTAAACAAGATTAGTCTTGACATTCTGATAATCCTTTAAAACTGTTTGTAATCCTGTAACTACAGATGTTTTATAAAATGACAACTTCAGATAAAATAACGCAAATGCGTTGTGAAACAGCTATGGTAGTGCCATTGTGGAGAGTCTTCAATTTGCGCCATGCAGCATCAAACTCTGAGTAACAGCTTATAAATACTCTTATCAGCCTATGACCAATAAGAGCAAGTTATGTTATATGTATAGTGAATAATTAAACTTTTACTTGTCTTGCGGGGAAGAAAAGCACAGGACTAATCCACACAAAGGTGCGCACAGCTTTGGGGATAGAGTACGGAATGGTATGGCATTTATCACAAAAAGAATACTGTGTAGTGGTGAACTGAACTGTACTGTGTTGCCATCTACCGAGGCCCTAGGATGGTGGTAGAACTATAAGTGCTCGGTATATAGACTGGAAAACCAATTCTTGGTGGAATATATTTGTTCATTTATATTTCTGATGAAAATTTTGTTTTACTCTGAAAACCTCCAGTTCCTTAAGTTGATGAGATAACAGCCCCTTGGTGGCATTCTGCAGAATTTTAAGATTAATTTGAATTTCGCCTGACGTGTGGTAGTTTCATAAAAGATGCCTTTTTATACAGCCTTCAATGCTGTCATACTTATGCTCTCTAAAACATTTTTTGAAGGACCTACCAATGTGTCCTATATAAAATTTCTCACAAGTGTGGCGATTGTGAGAGATTTTATATAGAACTCACACGTTTTTGAGAGCATAAGTATGACAGCATTAGAGGCAGTATAAAAAGGCATCCTTTATGAAACAACCACACATCAGGATTTTCAGAGTAAAACAAAATTTTCATCAGAAATATTAAATGAACAAATAGATTCCACCAAGAATTGGTTTTCCAGTCTATTTACAGAGCACTTACAGTTCTGCCACCATCCTAGGGCCTCGGTAGATGGCAACACAGTACAGTTCAATTCACCACTACACAGTATTCTTTGTGTGATAAATGCCGTACCATTCTATATTTTATCCCAAAAGCTGCGCACCTTTGTGTGGATTACTCCTCTGTGTGTGTGTGTGTGTGTGTGTGTGTGTGTGTGTGTGTGTGTGTGTGTGTGTGTTTTCTTTTACACACACAAGATGAGAAAAAAATTTAATTATTTACTACACTTATAGCATAACTTGCTCTTATTTGTCATAGGCCAGAAAAGTATTCATAAGCTATTACTCAGTGCTTGACGCCGCATGGCACAAATTGAAAACTCTTCACAACAGTGCTGCCATAGCTATTTTACAACACATCTGCATCATTTTATTTAAAGTTATTTTATAAAACATTTGTAGTTACAGGATTACAAACAGTTCTATAGGATTATCAGCATGTCAAGATTAATCTTGTTTACCCCTTTACCCCCTTCTTTAATTTGTGTCATGACATTTTTACAATGCTTGTTATTCACAGAAAACAGTTTATAGGCTGTAACTTGTAAAAATCTGTTGGCCTCGTGTGCCCTAACAGCACTCAGCGTCCTCTTTCAATGTATCATTTTCAACCACTTAAAAGATCTGTTACACACTGTTTTGTAAAGAAATACCTTTTGTGAAACATTGTAAAGTGCTTTCCATGAATTGTTTACTGATGACACTGTTTTATACGATGTAATGATGAAAATGCAGTTGTAAACAAACAAATGCAGCATGTTCCATGTATCAAGTGCCACCTAGTGGTTCGATCCACTTGGCTTCCAAGTTGTCCCTTGGTAGTAGTTTGTTATTGTCTCATGATGGAGAATTTTGATGAGACACAATGTATCTAATGATCAATTTTAGATGATTCGCATAACACTGATAAGCTAAAAATCCATAGTCAACTCATTATACTAAATGTCTAATCAACAGAAAAATGTAACTTATTTTTATATCTTCTGATACCAGTTTTGTGTTGCATTTTATAGCCTTAGAAAATGACGTAATCTCAAAACTCGTAAGGTGATTTTGGAAATAATAAAAAGTATGGTCACAATGTCAGAAAAGATAATTAAAATGCATCCAAATTGCTGCTTCGCCTCATTGCATTTTCATGGGAATTCCAACCACAGCTAAACCAAGAACGGGCACACCTTATATACGATGGACAGGAGCTGTCAAGCATTGTGGAGGGTGGTTGAATGAAATGCCTTGAAATTAGCAGAAAGAAATACATCTGAATTCCAAAGTGCTACCAGCAGACCATGTAGCACAATGACTGTGTCTTGGGCATTAAAAAGAATGGAGTGCAGTGGCTGAGCAGCTCCCCACAGGCCACGTCAATGCTAAGTGATGCTTGAGGTGGTGTAAATAGCAATGGATGACTGGAAATGTGATATGAAGTAACAAATCACGCTGTACCCTGTGGCGGTCTGATGTGTAGTGCTAACAGTGAAGTACAGAGAAGGTGGTGTTATGGTAGCTAGGTGTTTTTCATGGCTAGGGTGTAATTCCATTATTGCACTTCAGAAAAGGACAAATGTGGAAATACGAGGGCGGTTCAGAAAGTAACCTCCGATTGGTCACAGTGCGGGTTGTGGGGGGAGTAGCGACGCCATCTGTGCGTTCACGCACTCAACAGGTCAGTCGGCATCAAGCCGTGGTCGAGTGAACGTCGTACCTGCGCTAGTTTAGTTTTTGTGGCAGTTTGAAATGTGTGCTGCAATAGAAAACCCCGCCAAATGTGAAGTGCGTGCTGTCATAAGGTTTTTTACAGCCAAAGGATATTCTGCAGCAGCTATTCATTGTGAGCTTTGTGCCGTGTACGGACCAAGAGTTATGAGTGAAGGAGTTGTCCGTGAATGGGTACGTTTATTTAAAAGTGGACGAGAAAACGTTCATGATGAAGAGAGGAGTGGTAGACCATCATTGGTGACTGACGAACTCGTTCAGACAGTTGATGCAAAAGTTCGTGAAAATCGACGTTTCTCAATGTCGGAGTTGTCTACTGGTTTTCCACAGATTTCTAAGACTCTCTTGTACGAGATAGTGACAGCAAGATTGGGTTACCGTAAGTTCTGTGCACGATGGGTGCCCAAAATTCTTACCGACCACCACAAAACTCAAAGAATGGCCTCTGCATTAGACTTTCTGTCACGTTATGAGGACAAAGGAGAACCATTGTTAAACAGAATCGTGACCGGTGACGAAACCTGGATTAAGTACGTGAACCCTGAGACAAAAGAACAATCAAAGATGTGGGCACATTCAAATTCGCCTACCAAACCAAGAAAAGCCTCGCAAGATTTTTCTGCCAGAAAACTGATGGCAACGGTGTTTTGGGATGCCAAAGGGGTGTTGTTGGTTGAATTCATGGAACGTGGTACGACCATTAATCAAGACGTGTACTGTGAAACAATAAAAAAGTTACGACCGACTATACAGAACAAACGCCGTGGTATGCTGACTTCCGGTATCGTTTTTTTGCACGATAACGCCCGTCCTCACTCTGCTCGCAGAACAACGACCCTTCTTGAGTCCTTCAAGTGGGACGTTATCAACCATCCACCTTACAGCCCAGACCTGGCGCCAAGTGATTATCACCTCTTCATGCATTTGAAGAAATGGCTCGGGTCACAGCGGTTTGATGACGACGAAGAGCTCAAAGATGCGGTCACAGGCTGGCTCCAGGCACAAGCGGGTGATTTTTATGCAGAAGGAATTTCAAAGCTTGTGAAGAGATACGATAAGTGCCTCAATCGCTATGGAGACTATGTAGAAAAATAGTGCAAAGATGTAGTTGTAAGATGTACATATTAAAATATTTTTATTTAACTTGGTGTATTTTTTTAAATCAACCGGAGGTTACTTTCTGAACGGCCCTCGTACATGAACACAATGTACAGCATTGAGAACTGCGTACAGTAGATGATGACTGACTGTATCAGCATGACATTGCACCCTGTCATAAAGTAGCATATATGAGGTAATGGTTAGTGGGCAATAAACTTCCTGAAATGGACAAGTTGTCCACAGTCCTGACATTAACCCAGTGGAACACCTCCTGGCTGAGGTAGAATGCTGAATTTGCTCCAGACCCCAGCATCCAACATCTGGGCTGCAATTCCTCCTCAGTCATTCAGACACCTCACTGAAAGCATCCCTAGCAGAGTTCAAGCCATTATTAAGGCGAATGGTGATCATACCACATATTAGGGTCCACTAATAGGTGTCCGGGTACTTTTGACCAGACTGTGTATGTTCCATGTCTCACAAAATGATTTGGAGCTTTCTACTACAGATTTCATATGGTTCTCAGTTCTAAGTATAATTTTAGCATTGCAGTTTTTCTTGGAGGGCAGCAAATTCAGGGATTTTGTCACAAATGCTTCCATAATTCACCATTACAATCTTGATATTCAAAGTGTGTTTACTTTGTGTATGATTTGATTTCACACTCTGTGTATACACTGGTGGATGCTCATCAGAGGACCTCAAACTACCACCTAGTCTGAAAAAGAAACCATATGCTCTCCATATTTACTCTGTTATAATTGGAGTCACAATTGGTGGCAGTCAAGTTCAGACTCGTTGTGCATGTCTGACATCACACATTCTCTGACAGCCAGTGAGCATTTGGTAGTGTTCTGCTGTGAATGTCTTAGTTAAAAGTGGTTTATGGAGATATTTGGCAAATTTTGATAGCATATGTTGCAAGTTGTCATTGGTGATGATGGGGTAAGTGACAAACTCTGCATAAGCAAGCAAGAGAGATAATTTACAGAATACACACTTTCTGCAAGTGCAAAGCTCTTCTATGCCCATAACCTGGCTGTTGCTTGGAACTGGCAATATTGCAATACCTGTCCTTGCCTCGAGCTGTTCAGACTTAGCAATTCATGAATTGGATCTGTCAAGGGGAATCCTCCACTCCTCCACACTGCAACTCATATCTATAAATTTTCAGCCAAGACCATCACAGAATCGACAGAGCCTCTGGCTGAGACACTGTTCTTGGTTCCAAATCAAATAATTCCTAACAGTTCTGGGTATGATGATACAAATCATAAGCTCTGCTTGTGCCCCACGAGAAAGACCAGCAACTGTCAGCACTTTCACCAGCTGCCTGTAGGAAGTGAGAATTGCCTCAGAACACAAACAACAGGTGTCACTAGTACCAACATGTGGCACAAATTGCAGATACTTGCACCCTACACTCTCAATAGCTGCATGCCGAGCCTCCTCCACATCTTGATTGGATCCCCCCCCACCAGCAGACATCCTCATTGCATATTGGACTACATTCCATTCATAAAATGCCCAACATTGGTGCTCCCAATAATTAGTAAATCCTGAGACACTGCTGTAGGAGCAGCCACTTGTCCAGTCATAGGGTGAATGGGCAAAGACAGCCAGCCAGTCCCACCATCCCATGCACGAACGAATAGTCACAAATGCAAGCTATGCTGTGACACATCTTGCTTTTACATCTATGTTTATATCTGTAAACCACCTTTAAGTATGTCACAAAGGATACATTGTAAATGACTATCATGTGTCCCTACCTCGTATTCCAGGAAGAATGACTATCAGTAAGATGCTATATATGCTCAAATTTCTCTGATTTTATTGCAGTGGTCATTTAAAGAGATTTATGCATGAGAAATTAATATGTCATCTGATTCGTCTTGGGATACATAATCACAGAATTTTAATAGCAAGCCACAGTGTGATGTACAACACCTCTTTCCTCATGTTTTCCACTGAATTTATTTGAATGCCTCTGTGATACTGTCACACTGACTAAATAAATCCCTGATGGCATGCACAGTTTCTTTTAGTTGTCCTTGTCTTCTGTAGTAAACCAGGATATTAAGTGTCCCAGACAGATGAGTAAAACAAAATACATAGTCAAGCAATGGTATTGAAAGCTATGTCCTATATTTCTGCCTATCATCTCAATTTCCAACAACACTTTAACTCTTTGACTATCACTGAGATGTGTGTGTCCCATGATAGGTTATCAGAGAACAAGTAGGAATTTTCTGTATGTTATTGCTATCTATCAAATTCCGAGTGGTAAATGGAAGCCTGCAAATGGTTTGC
This sequence comes from Schistocerca nitens, assembly GCF_023898315.1. NCBI lineage: Eukaryota > Metazoa > Arthropoda > Insecta > Orthoptera > Acrididae > Schistocerca > Schistocerca nitens. The sequence continues at coordinate 487,520,369 of NC_064616.1, forward strand.
AGAACTTATAATTACAGCTTTCATCTGTAGGTTGTGCAGTATTAGATCCGCTCTGTATTGTCTCACTGCATTAGTTCACACCTGCAGATAATCAACCCAATTAATAGATATGCAAAGCATGCTGATGTCGCACCTTTTTCATATTGTTACTTGTAACTATAACAATAATTAAAGTAAATATACATTAATATCTTTCACTCTGAAAAAATTGGTATTCAAAGGATTAAATTTTTATGGACTCATATTCGTAGTTATTTATGCTTGTGACTATTTCCAGTGATTGATCATCAGTGGTGGATCCATAAAATCAATGACCCCTTCACTTATTTATTTCAGTTTGCAATTTGTTACATTTGTTTATGCTGATGGTTAGCTGCCATGTGCTGCACTAAGTGTAGATCCTCTGCAGATGCTCATGCATTAACTGCAGACAGCCTCTCAGAGCTACTAGTGTTACTCACAATTCATTTACATACATTGTGAAGAGAAAAACTTCCTTGGAATATGCCCAGATCTATTTTCATACCTGACAATATCTTGCCATTAAGAAAGCCATACTGAATATTACTTAACAGAAAGCCTTCAGTTCAGTCACAATGATTATCTGATACTTTGTGCACATTTATTTTGTGCACTAACTGGTGATTGACAGTGCAGAACTGCATTGAACAAGTCAAAGAACAAAGCATCAATCTGGGCACCACAATCTACTGCCTGCAAGACATTATGGATTAAAAGAGAAAGTCAAATTAAATACAACTGAAGCTTGTGGAATCAAAGCTAATTTCTGTGCAAGCAATTCTCCATCATCTGATAAACAAAATAAAGCTTATGTAAGTTTCTCACAGTACCACTGAATAAGTGATATATGTCTGACATATCTTCTTCAAAATGGAAATACCTGTGCTTCTTTTCAGTCACTTGGAACTATTATGTTGCTACAGTTACTGATGCAGCTAGACATGTACATTGTTGCAGTAATGTTAAGTATAGGCGACATGCCTCAATTTAGAGTACAATGGCAAAATCAGCATTAAATTTAGGAGGTGCAGCTACCAGCTTTAGTCTAGACATCTGTAACACTATCGTGGAAAATATGGACAAAAACACAGACAACCCAATAAGATCAGGGAAAGCATGATAGCACATGTAAAAATAGAACAAATCCAGGGTAGTACTTAGAAGTTTCAAAAGAACAAAGAGGCCCTCTTGCTATAAAGAAATTTCACAACTGAAACATTGTTGCACTCTCAAAAACCTTTCATCCCCTATTTCACTCCCTTAAGTGTGGAATTTCAGACAATCCCTTCTTAAACAACACCTACAGTATAAGATCCACACTCTCTCCAAACTCCAAGTTTATATCCTTAGCGGTTTGGTCTGGGCGATTATGAGTCAGTGACTCAATCTGAGCCTATTTCACCCCCTTAGGGGTTGAATTTCAAAAATAAATAAATAAACTTGCCTATTTTTATTTCTAACCAAGAAGCCAAATTCAAATTTTCATAGATTTACCTTAAAAAACGCTTACACAATGAAATATTTCCATAAAAGTTTTTGTTCCCTCTTTCACCACCATAGGGGGTTGAACTTCCAAAAACAGTGAGACATGTATTTCTTTAAATTTCTAACTCAGAAGCCAAATTTAAATTTTCATAGACTTAACGTTAAAAATGCTTTCATAGTAAAATATTTCATAAAAAAATACCATCCACTATTTTGCCCCCTCAGGGGTTCGATTTACAAAAACATAGAACATTTATTTTTAATTTATAACCAAGAAGTCAAATACTATTGTTCATAGATGTAGCTGTAAAAAAAACTTTAGTAGTTCTTTAATAATGATGTATTTTCAAAAAACCTTTCACCCACTATTTCACCCCTATAAGGTTAAATTTTGAAAATGCTGAAACACGTATTTATTTATTTATGACCAAGAAACCAAATACCAATTTTTGTAGGTCTAGCTTCAAAATTTCTGTAATAGTGACATTTTCAAAAAACCCTTCATCCCCTCATTCACCCCCTTAGAGTTGGAGTTTTGAAAAATCCCCTCTTAAATGACGTCTGCAGTGAAAGAGCCACACCTTTTCTAAATTTCAAGTTTCTATCCTTAACGGTTTGGGCTGGGCAAATCTACATCTACATTTATACTCCGCAAGCCACCCAGCAGTGTGTGGCGGAGGGCACTTTACGTGCCACTGTCATTACCTCCCTTTTCTGTTCCAGTCGCGTATGGTTCGCGGGAAGAACGACTGTCTGAAAGCCTCCGTGCGTGCTCGAATCTCTCTAATTTTACATTTGTGATCTCCTCGGGAGGTATAAGCAGGGGGAAGCAATATATTCGATACCTCATCCAGAAACGCACCCTCTCGAAACCTGGCGAGCAAGCTACACCGCGATGCAGAGCGCCTCTCTTGCAGAGTCTGCCACTTGAGTTTGCTAAACATTTCCGTAATGCTATCACAGTTACCAAATAACCCTGTGACGAAATGCGCCACTCTTCTTTGGATCTTCTCTATCTCCTCCGTCAACCCGATCTGATACGGATCACACACTGATGAGCAATACTCAAGTATAGGTCGAACGAGTGTTTCGTAAGCCACCTCCTTTGTTGATGGACTACATTTTCTAAGGACTCTCCCAATGAATCTCAACCTGGTACCCGCCTTATCAACAATTAATTTTATATGATCATTCCACTTCAAATCGTTCCGCACGCATACTCCCAGATATTTTACAGAAGTAACTGCTACCAATGTTTGTTCTGCTATCGTATAATCATACAATAAAGGATCCTTCTTTCTATGTATTCGCAATACATTACATTTGTTTATGTTAAGGGTCAGTTGCCACTCCCTGCACCAAGTGCCTATCTGCTGCAGATCTTCCTGCATTTCGCTACAATTTTCTAATGCTGCAACTTCTCTGTATACTACAGCATCATCCGCGAAAAGCCGCATGGAACATCCCACACTATCTACTAGGTCATTTACATATATTGTGAAAAGCAATGGTCCCATAACACTCCCCTGTGGCACGCCAGAGGTTACCTTAACGTCTGTAGACGTCTCTCCATTGAGAACAACATGCTGTGTTCTGTTTGCTAAAAACTCTTCAATCCAGCCACACAGCTGGTCTGATATTCCGTAGGCTCTTACTTTGTTTATCAGGCGACAGTGCGGAACTGTATCGAACGCCTTCCGAAAGTCAAGGAAAATAGCATCTACCTGGGAGCCTGTATCTAATATTTTCTGGGTCTCATGAACAAATAAAGCGAGTTGGGTCTCACACGATCGCTGTTTCTGGAATCCATGTTGATTCCTACAGAGTAGATTCTGGGTTTCCAAAAACGACATGATTCGCGAGCAATAAACTTGTTCTAATATTCTACAACAGATCGACGTCAGAGATATAGGTCTATAGTTTTGCGCATCTGCTCGACAACCCTTCTTGAAGACTGGGACTACCTGTGCTCTTTTCCAATCATTTGGAACCTTACATTCCTCTAGAGACTTGCAGTACACGACTCTTAGAAGGGGGGCAAGTTCTTTCGCCTACTCTGTGTAGAATCGAATTCGTATCCCATCAGGTCCAGTGGACTTTCCTCTGTTGAGTGATTTCAGTTGCTTTTCTATTCCTTGGACACTTATTTCGATGTCAGCCATTTATTCGTTTGTGCGAGGATTTAGAGAAGGAACTGCAGTGCGGTCTTCCTCTGTGAAACAGCTTTGGAAAAAGGTGTTTAGTATTTTAGCTTTACGCGGGTCATCTTCTGTTTCAATGCCATCATCATCCCGGAGTGTCTTTACAAAGAATAATACTGGCAAGATCTGGAGAAGAGACAGAGATTCAAGTTAGCTGAGGATACTGCTACTGTGTTAAAAAATGAATCATACACCATGTTGACTGGGATTAAATATTGCAACAGTAAAAATGTCTAATTCACCTGGGGCAAGTGGAGTTGAATCCATGAAAATTCCATTATTATATATTGACATCCCATGGCTAAAGTAACCCATTCATTATTGTATGTTTTTAAACCATTTGTTCCTTGATCCTGTTACATGACAAGTAACAGAACAGAAGAGCCTTAATGGAATAGGGAATACGCAAATGTGGAACATTAAATTTTCAGAAAATTATTATTCCATGGCGAGCAGGCAGAATTAATGTCAAAATTACTGTACAAAGATGCAGGAGAACCTCACTATGAACTATTGGAATTACAATTCAACAACTCAGCTAAACAAGGGCAAGGGTATATTAAATTATTCAAACTTCAGCATCAGTAAGTTACGCAGTAATTCTAAAGGACAACAAAATTAAGATAAGCAGCTGACCAGCAGTTTGATGGATGATATGAAAATCAATGACTTAACCCTTAATCGACTGATGTGGTACCGAACGCCCCAGATAGTCTTAAGCAGCACATTCCTCTGCCCCAGCTTAACAGTGATACTGTTCGTGATGAGAGTGAGTCTATGCACTCACCTACCAGCTGCAAAGCTCAGCACTGACTAAAAAGTGCACAGTGGTACTTTCTTATGTGTGTACGTAGGAGTCTGTTTTGGGTCGAATTTAATGTCATTAGTTTGTGAAGTATATTTTTAGCTTTGTTCATGATTAGTCATATGTGTTTGTTGAAGCTATGTCGTTCGTCAATGTGTAATCTCCTATGATTGCCAGGGTCTCTGATGGCATGCTCCTTCCAACTGTTGTCTCCCCCTCAGAGGGGGGTGCCCCCGCCTTAGGTGATTGTTCACACCTCTGGTCACACCTCCCGAACACCTGACAGAGGGATCAGTCAGCAATTTGGGAAGGTAGCAGCTCAGGCAGTCACCCCTCCATGGGCCTGGCCTGTACAAGGGCATACATGTGAACTCTACCTGTCTACATCTACATCTACATCTACATTTATACTCCGCAAGCCACCCAGCAGTGTGTGGCGGAGGGCACTTTACGTGCCACTGTCATTACCTCCCTTTCCTGTTCCAGTCGCGTATGGTTCGCGGGAAGAACGACTGTCTGAAAGCCTCCGTGCGCGCTCTAATCTCTCTAATTTTACATTCGTGATCCCCTCGGGAGGTATAAGTAGGGGGAAGCAATATATTCGATACCTCATCCAGAAACGCACCCTCTCGAAACCTGGCGAGCAAGCTACACCGCGATGCAGAGCACCTCTCTTGCAGAGTCTGCCACTTGAGTTTATTAAACATCTCCGTAACGCTATCACGGTTACCAAATAACCCTGTGATGAAACGCGCCGCTCTTCTTTGGATCTTCTCTATCTCCTCCGTCAACCCGATCTGGTACGGATCCCACACTGATGAGCAATACTCAAGTATAGGTCGAACGAGTGTTTTGTAAGCCACCTCCTTTGTTGATGGACTACATTTTCTAAGCACTCTCCCAATGAATCTCAACCTGGTACCCGCCTTACCAACAATTAATTTTATATGATCATTCCACTTCAAATCGTTCCGCACGCATACTCCCAGATATTTTACAGAAGTAACTGCTACCAGTGTTTGTTCCGCTATCATATAATCATACAGTAAATGATCCTTCTTTCTATGTATTCGCAATACACTACATTTGTCTATGTTAAGGGACAGTTGCCACTCCCTGCACCAAGTGCCTATCCGCTGCAGATCTTCCTGCATTTCGCTACAATTTTCTAATGCTGCAACTTCTCTGTATACTACAGCATCATCCGCGAAAAGCCGCATGGAACTTCCGACACTATCTACTAGGTCATTTATATATATTGTGAAAAGCAATGGTCCCATAACACTCCCCTGTGGCACGCCAGAGATTACTTTAACGTCTGTAGACGTCTCTCCATTGAGAACAACATGCTGTGTTCTGTTTGCTAAAAACTCTTCAATCCAGCCACACAGCTGGTCTGATATTCTGTAGGCTCTTACTTTGTTTATCAGGCGACAGTGCGGAACTGTATCGAACGCCTTCCGGAAGTCAAGAAAAATAGCATCTACCTGGGAGCCTGTATCTAATATTTTCTGGGTCTCATGAACAAATAACGCGAGTTGGGTCTCACACGATCGCTGTTTCCGGAATCCATGTTGATTCCTACATAGCAGATTCTGGGTTTCCAAAAACGACATGATACTCGAGCAAAAAACATGTTCTAAAATTCTACAACAGGTTGACGTCAGAGATATAGGTCTATAGTTTTGCGCATCTGCTTGACGACCCTTCTTGAAGACTGGGACTACCTGTGCTCTTTTCCAATCATTTGGAACCCTCCGTGCCTCTAGAGACTTGCGGTACACGGCTGTTAGAAGGGGGGCTGTCGACCCGGGGCTGGGAATTACACATTACCCAGTCACCTGTTAGGTGTCAGACATGTGGACCAGCCTTCAGGAGTGCACAAGAGGAAGAGGAAAATGAAGAACCTCAAATGCTGAAGCGGAGGAAGGATAGGAGGAGGGAAACAAAGAAAGGAAAATTGAAAGAAAAACACTGGTGGTACTGTTCTGATATTAGCTACTGAAAATGCAGAACACATTACCAAAAACATCCCAGACATGTTCCCAAAGGGAGGGGAGAAATAATAGCAAGAGGATAGACATGCAGCATGGAAGGGAAAAGATGCTGCAAAGGCTGGGGCCCCGTGGAAGCCAACCACATACCCGCCAAAGAGCGGCGAGCCCCCTGCGGTTCCCTAGAGATGTGAGCCCGTGCTACACGCAATAGTTTTTTTCGTATGGGCCATGAATTAGTTGATGTTCCATTTTTGTGTGGGACATATCTGGCAAAAGTTGCAACTGGTGTCAGAAGTAGCCGCTGAATTTGAACAAAGTCACGAGGTGATGTATAATGCCACAGGCACATTAGGACACTTGCAGTAGCTGTTATTTCTTCCATGTCTTCAATCAAGTATAACGACTGGTTGCCTGGACTCATAGATGGGTTTTAATGTCATATTCGTTGGGACAGATGATGAGCATAGGTTTAAGACAATTTGATTTCATTACATCAGGGAAGCTAAAACAGCTTAGGCCTAACCTGCCACTGCCCGCACCGAAACTAAGTTTATTGTATCACTCCCTATCTATCTAGTAAAGCCAACCAGTGCCCTTAAATAGTGCAAGGAGTCCTTCTACCAGTTTTTTGTTGGATACAATTTTTTCAGGTCTAGTTGTCCCGAAGATTTTGTATCTTTTACTCTCCAATGCCATGCATTCAAAGATCAGGTGTGATGCAGTTTCTTCACCCTCATCACAGATCCTACATTTAGGGTCCTCTTCCGTTATACCCATAGTGTGTAGGTGTTTTTTGAAATTCCCATGGCCGGTCATCAGTCCAGTCATGAGTTTGATCTCTTTCCTGTTCAATCCCATTATTACAGAGATTCTTTTAAAACATGGCTTGGGCATCATTAGCTTACTATGTTTTTGTTTATGCACCTTGGTCCAATATCCTCCAAGCCAGTTCCATAGTTCTAATTTAATCATAGCCTTAGTGATTATCAGGACAGGTTCCGGTCCAATAAATGGAGCTGTTGCCCCCACCCTAGTCAATCTGTCAGCTTGTTCATTGCCACAGATCCCTGAGTGGCCAGGGACCCACACTAAGTTTACCCTATTGCTTCCCCCTAGCTCCACCAGAGCCCTGTGGCATTCTGCAAAAATCTTAGATCTTGTTGCAGGAGTAAGACAATTCAGCGTCATGTAAGCGCAGGCCCTGCCAGTATGCATCAAGTGTGGTGTACACAGCTTAACTGGTTAGGTTGTAGTGCAGCGTGTACTGAATAAGCCGTAGTGACGTGCTGTACATGCTGTGGGTATGTACATTATGCTAGAGTGTGTTAGGAATAAGCATGACTTATGATGAGGCACAAGGATTGAGCAGTGTTTTGGTAATGTTACAGTTAACTGTACTTCTGTTGTTCCTGTTTTTGTGTGTGTGTGTGTGTGTGTGTGTGTGTGTGTGTGTGTGTAAAAGCTTCATCATATCTGGGTCAAAAGCATGGTCAGTTACCACTCAGGAAGCAGTTCAGTCTTTGGTGGAACAGGTAGCTCAGCCAAGAGCCGATAATGCAGACCTGCATAGGCAGTTGCACGCTGTAAGAGAGGGCTGGATGTCATCCAGTTTGGCTGTTCCCACCTTAGATCCAACTACCGCAAGCCATCTTAAGCCTTTTTCAGGCAAGACAGGAGGACATACTAGTGTCTATAGATAACATGCCGACAGCAGCAAAACTGGGATTTTGGACAAGATAAAGAGTTGCTGAAGGTGACCAAGTTACACTTGGCAGGAGACACAAAAACTTATGTTCTGTACCATGAGGATCTCCAGAATGCTCAGTCATCTTATGAACTCTGGGAAAATCTAGTACAGCAATATAGGAGGCAGAAGAGCTGAGAATCTGTGAAGAATTTTGTTTGTGGGATACAAAAGATTACTGTAGTACCTATCAACTGACAGATAATGATGAAATCAGAAAGGTCTTCAAGCTGTAGTAGCAAAGGAAGTCAATGTGTGTTGTGCTTAGATTAATGAGTGTGTGAATAGCAACATGGATGATATTGATTTGGTGCTATCTACACCAATTGGAGCTGATGCGTGTTGTATGCAGGCAGTGGAGCCTGTGACAGGTATTTTCGTGGATGGACAGGTAAAGGGTAGTGCATTAGTAAATGATATTTGTGTTGTGCAGAGTGTAGCAGCAGATGATAATTTTGTAGCAGATACTGTGAAAGATGCACTGGAGGCTATTGATTATATTAATTATGTTACAAATGTTGTGGGTAATTTTAACACTAAAAGGCATTTTACTCAAACCAATGTCATATTTAATTACAAACTATGTAGGAAAGTTAATCCAACAGCAATAGAGTGTTTTTTAAACCTTTTCAAGGAACAAGAGTGGCAGGATGTTTATAGTGCCGATAACATAGATGATAAATACAATGCTTTCCTTAACACATTTCTCATGCTCTTTGAGAGTTGCTTTCCACTAGAACATTCTAAACAGGGTACTAGCAGTAATAGGCAGCCCAGGTGGCTGACTAGTGGGATAAGGATATCTTGTAGAACAAAGTGGGAATTATATCAAAAGGTTAGAAGTAGTCACAATCAAGCCACAGTAGCCCATTACAAACAGTATTGTAAGGTGCTTAAAAATGTTATTATGAAGGCAAAGAGTACGTGGTATGCAACTAGAATAGCTAATTCACAAGATAAAATTAAAACCATATGGTCAGCTGTGAAGGAAGTGTCTGGTCAGCAGCACAAGGTCGACAATATAAAGTCAGTTCATAGTAAAAATATTTCTGTTACTGATAAATCAGATATATGTACAATATTTAACAATCATTTTCTGAGCATTGCTGGTGAACTAAATAAAAATTTAGTTTCTGCAGGAAATCATATAACTTTCTTGGCAAATGCCTTTCTGAGACTGATGTCTGAAATAATCCTCTGCGATACAGACAAGAGGGAGATTGACTCAATAATTAAATCACTGAAGACTAAGGACTCTCATGGTTATGGTGGGGTGTCTAGCAGAACATTAAAGTACTGTGCTGTACATGTTAGCCCAGTATTTAGCCATATTTGTAATTTTTCCTTTAGGAATGGTCAGTTTCCTGACCAATTAAAGTACTCAGTAGTAAAGCCGCTTTATAAAAAGGGGGAAAAGGATAATGTAGATAATTTTAGACCTATTTCTATGCCATCATTGTTTGCAAAAGTTATTGAAAAGGCTGTGTACGTAAGGATAATTGATCATTTCATATCCCCCGATTTGCTATCAAATGTACAGTTCGGCTTTAGAAGTCGTTTAACAACTGAAAATGCTATATTCTCTTTCCTCTGTGAGGTACTGAATGGGCTAAACAAAAGGTTTCGAATTCTTGGCATATTTTTTTGATTTAACTAAGGCATTTGACTGTGTTGATCACAAAATATTGCTCCAGAAGTTGGACCATTGCGGAATACGGGGAGTAGCTCGCAATTGGCTCACCTCTTACTTTAGCAACAGGCAGCAAAAGGCCATTATTCACAATGTTGAGAATGGCTGTGATGTGGGGTCTGAGTGGGGTACTGTCAAGTGGGGGGTGCCCCAGGGATCAGTGTTGGGGCCACTCCTGTTCCTTATTTGTATAAATGATATGCCCTCTAGTATTACGGGTAACTCTAAGATATTTCTGTCTGCTGGTGACACTAGCTTGCTAGTAAACGATGATGTGTGCAACATTGGCTCAGTTTCAAATAGTGCAGTACATGACCTAAGTTCATGGCTTATAGGAGATAAACTAACGCTAAATCACAATAAGACTCAGTTCTTACAGTTTCTAATACACAATTCAACAAAACCTGACGTTTTCATTTCACGGAACGGGCATATGATTAGTGAAACTGAAAAGTTATCATTCCAAGGTGTTCAGATAGTTAGTAAGCTGTCATGGAAAGCCCACATTCAGGATCTTGTTCAAAGACTTAATACTGCCATTTTTTATATTCGAACGGTATCAGAAGTGAGTGATTGATTGACATGAAAATTAGTCTACTTTGCTTATTTTTGTTCACTTATGTCATTGGGTATTATATTTTGTGGTAGTTCTTCCCATTCTAAAAGGATACTTTGACTCGGAAATGGGCAGTTCTCGCAATAAGTGGTGCAAGTTCACGAACCTCTTGTCGACCCCTGTTCACGAGTCTGGGTATTTTGACATTTGCCTCTCAATATATATATATTCCTTACTGTCATTTCTTGTTAACAATATTAGCTTATTCCCAAAAATAAGCAGCTTTCACTCGGTTAATACTCGGCAGAAATCAAACCTGCATTTGGATCGGACTTCCTTAACTCTTGTGCAAAATGATGTGCATCCATTTTCAATAAGCTACCACTCAAATTCAAAAACCTTAGCAGTAATACACGTGGTTACAAATTGAAACTGAAGAGTTTCCTGATGGATCACTCCTTCTATTCTGTCGAGGAGTTCCTTGAAAAATTAAGCTGATTCTTATTCTGTTATTGATTGTGTTTACTTAAACTAATGGAGTGACTTTTTGGGTTCATAAACATTTATTTTTATCTGTTATTACTTTTATGTTGTAATTTCATGTACTGACACGTTCCATGACCTCGGAGATTTGCTCCTCAATTGGGTCCTATGGAACTTGATGTGTAAATAAAAAAATAATAAAACATTTAGTCATAAATGGTGAACAACAGATGACTTTTAATAACTATGTAAGCAAAGAACCTTGACAGGCTAAGAGGGAAAGTGATTTGAATGATAGTAATTGGGAGATGCATGAATTTGATTACGTTATGCAGTTAAGATAATTGAGTGTGAGTGTTGTTGTTGTCTTCAGTCCAGAGACTGGTTTGATGCAGCTATCCATGCTACTCCAGCCTGTGCAAACTCCTTCATCTCCCAGTACCTACTGCAACCTACATCCTTCTGAATCTGCTTAGTGTATTCATCTATTAGTCTCCCTCTATGATTTTTACCCTCCACACTGCCCTCCAATACTAAATTGGTGATCCCTTGATGCCTCAGAACATGTCCTACCAACTGATCCCTTCTTCTAGTCAAGTTGTGCCACAAATTTCTCTTCTCCCCAATTCTATTCAATACCTCATCAATAGTTATGTGATCTACCCATCTAATCTTCAGCATTCTTCTGTAGCACCACATTTAGAAAGATTCTATTCTCTTATTGTCCAAACTATTTATCGTCCACATTTCACTTCCATACATGGCTACACTCCATACAAATACTTTCAGAAACGACTTCCTGACACTTAAATCTATACTCGATGTTAACAAATTTCTCTTCTTCAGAAATGCTTTCCTTGCCATTGCCTCTCTACTTCAACCATCATCAGTTATTTTGCTCCTCAAATAGCAAAACTCTTTTACTACTTTATGTGTCTATAATAGAGACAAAGCCCACACCTATCACAGTAGTACAAGTTTATATGCCAACTAGCTCTGCAGATGAGTGTGAGTAATTCTGAATATTGTGATGCTTTCAATGTAATATTTGCTGGTGATAGAGATGCTGAATTATTAAAAGAAAAGCATATTATACTGTGTTGAAAGATAAACTGATAGAACTGTGTACAAGATTATTAGGGATTGATTTGCATCATAAAATACCACAAGGTATAGGAAAACCTAACATTGCAGAAAGGATTCAACCTGAAATTAATATTGAAATTGCCTTAGTGGATACTGGTAGTACCATATGTGGGTTGTGTATTCCTCAGAAAACACAAGGCAAAACTACTCTGCAAAGACATTAAGGTGGAGAACTGCCCCACCCCACCCCCCAACCCAAATTGTAGACCAAGTATCGACTGAATGGGTCACCTTTAACATCTAATTATTAATTAATTGTACCAGCCATTGGGCACTGTAAGTCAAGCTGCGTTAGCATAAGAGAAACTTGAATGGAATGTACATAAATGTAAAAATGTAAGAGGTGTTGTCAAGTAAATTTCAAAAATAATGTCAGTCTGCAATCCAGTGGACCAGTTCTTCCAAAGAGGGGAGGTGTGTTGCATCAATGCCTTTTAATCTAACATCTGTAATCTGTGGCCAATCAAATGGAAAAGTTGTCACTGCAGTTTGATGGAAGAATCTGTTGTAACAGAATGCTCTGCCCTGGCACCAGAGCAGGGCTCATTACCGAATGTCAAGCTTTGGCACTGCTGCCAGGGCTGGGATACTGTCCACACAGGAAAGTATGGGGGCCAGACTGTAGAGTAGATTACCACATATTTGAGCCAGGCACTGCACTGCTTCCTTGGCCTATTTGAGGAAGAATGATACCCTTTCATAAAACAGAAGGGAAGAGCAACCATAAATATGACCTGTTGCAGCTGTGCAGTGTCTTCTTAATCAAAACTGCAGCAACAGCTGAATAATCCTGTATTAGTACAACCAGTTTCACAACCTAAACTTGTACTCAGTATTCAGCTGGTATCCACTTGTGCTTGTTTGTGATATGTCAAAGTGAATATGATAAGACATAGAATTTTTTATCCTATTTATTTGTTTTCCTTACCACTCTTTGTATTTCCATCTGTCTTATTTTCATTTTGGGTTCACATATTTGACTACAGTTCATATGCTTTACTACTTTTATAGTACTGTCCATTTCATGGCCCTTTATTTTCCACTGGGTGGACATGATAAAACAGACTTTTATGAGTTTTAGCAATTTCTTGGTCCAGTTGAAATACTTATACTATATTATCCTCCACGTTGTTTTCTGTAACTTGGGCCATATCTTTTATTCCACCACTCATATTTTGACCACCATTCCTTTTAATGACCTTTTTAAAGCTATTTGACTGAGAGTTTTGAGGGCATCCAATCTCTACATTTCACTGTAAATGATTTGAATGTGAGTATTCTGTTTATTGAGTACCTGACTCTATTGAGAGTTATTGTCATTTCATACATTTAGTATCTAAACATCATTGAAGTTATGTATTGTTTTCACTGGAACTTTTGTCAAAAAAAATTGATTTTTCCTCCAATCTCTGATTTTTATATTCAGATGTACCTGATAATGCGACTTTAGGTTGTGAAACCAGTTCTGTTAATAAAAGATTAGTCAGCAGCTACTGCAGTTTTGTTTAACAAGAATACATTCTTACCCCTGTGGTTGCCCCCTACTGCTACCAGATGTGTCTCTGCTAGCTGCAGGTCTACAATGCACCTAGTCCTGATGCCACCGGGAGCTGAACTGGTGCCTTTCTGCTGAGAGACCATTTGCTGGCTGACTTGTATCAACTACAGGGCACCAATCCAGGGGGCTCCAAAGTTTGCACCTGGGCCTAACTCACTGACAAGCCACTGTCTGCCTTGAGTACACGCACTCTGCTACTGCAGGTTTGCGTCTGCAGGCCACTGTCCCTGAATCCTTTGCTGGGGTCCTTGGCTCACCTCGACATGCTTGTTGCACTGCGTCACACATCCACACCATACTGAGTGACGAACTCCTAACTCGCTTTGGAGTTCACCATAGCTGCATGCTGGCCTCTTGCCTTGGCCTCACATGGCATTACACTCGCGAAGCAGCTGACACAGTAACTTCATCTCTGCTGCCTAGCATGGTTACTCTGTGCGCTGGTCGGCTCCTGAGACCACGTGCTGAGCTAAGCACATATCATTATCTAAAGCCATTGTGACTGTTGTACTGTACACCATGAATAAATGAACTATCATTTTTCATAGCTTTCATGATTTCCTATGGTCATCCATCTGGCTCTACACACCTGTTGTCCCGTCAGCCATCATGCCTAATCATTATGACCTGCAATGGATACTAAATACTCCCACCATTCTCACCCCATTAGACTGAAAATAAAATGTCTTGGAACTTTATGGATGGAGGGTGCAGTTTTTGTTTTTGTACCTTGCTTTCTTCCATAAAGACTTGAAAATCTCTGTTACAAATCAGGTGACTGACAGAGCAATTCGCATACATATGTGGTGATGAACCAAGTATTGCCTGTACATGGGCAGCTTTACCAGACTTTCCTCAAGTGAGTTCCTCTTTGTATGCAGCAGTTGTCTGATCCTACTTCTATCAGCACCACACTGTATTAGGTACAGTGTGATTATAATTAAAGTTAAAAAAAAAAAAAAAAGAAGAAGAAGAAGAAGAAGAACCACTGCTCAGAATGATGTCAAATTTAAATGGAATACTATTAAAGAAGGGGAAATGTTATGAAAACTAACTAACACTCTTTATTCCGTGTTCACTGGATGGACTAATGGTGAACATAATCACACAGTCCAAGAGTAGTCTGGATCCGAGGTAGCATTTGTCATCACATGGTGACCGGCGTAATATGTGTGGCTACTTTCTGTTGCTTGTCTTTTCGCGGCCACTCACAGTGCCACCATCGGTGGAGTGAGCAACAAGCGTGGATCGATTCTGAACATTTGTGATAACTCTAACTCACTGCCTGAGTCAATTATCTAAACGCTACTCCCCAAAAGATGGCACACAGAAGTGGAACCGGTCCCTCTGGTGCTGACTGCATTGATGGGGTGGTGGGGCAGTGGTCAGCATGGGGGCCAGGAGGGTCCCCGATGAGGCCATGTCCAGGACAGGTTTCCTCTTGATATAGACAATTCTAGGACTGCCAGGAGCAGGTTCCGGCCTGCACTGTGCAGCCACTGGAGGTAGGGCCATCTTCATTTGGAACTGGAACAGAGACAGACCGGAGCACCAGTGTGCACTCCATGTCCCCCGTGGCACCAAGAGCCCAGCAGGGTCAAAGTGGAGCTGGTGGCATGAGAGGGTAAGACAGCAAGATGTCCAGGGTGACTGTGGTGATTTCTGGCATAGATGGTTCTGGTGGTGCCGCCAGAGATGACCGCCAGTGGACATCTTGTACATCTAGCAACTGTGAGAGCTGTGGACTGTAGCAGGAACTCAGGATGTACAGCAACTGAATGAATGCACCCACACTGGGGCACCAAGTGCGATCCAGCGATGTGCCTGAGGCAGGTGGGGTCGAGGTCATGGTGCATACAGCAGTGTAAGCAGAGCCCAAACTGCAGCAGGGCTCTTCCCAGTGATGGGAGTAGCCCAATAGGTGGTCAAAAAACAGTGTGAGGGCCTCATCCATGGAAGCAGAGTGCACCATTGCTGACATCATCATCTTGAAAGTCTGTGCCATCTGCTCCATCTCCCTGTTGGATTGTGGGTGGAATGGTGCAGTGAGCAGGTGTGTGATCCCTTGGAGCTTATAAAAATGGATGAACCATGCAGAGGTAGACCAGGGGCCATTGTCGTGACAGTGGCTGATGGGAGATCCCAAGTAGCAGACATGTGAGACAAGACCTGAATGATATTTGTTGATGTGCTAGGGGCTTATAATGAAACTTGCGAGGACAAGTTGACCACAATGAGCCACCTCCACTGCAAAGGGCAAGCAAAGTCTGTGTAAAGACACACCCTGGGGCCAGGGTGAAAAAACATTTGGGGGAAGGGGCTGGCTGCTGGTGGGCACAAGTTGTGCAGGACCAAACCATCAACTGAATATCACTATCAATAGGTGACCAATAGGCATATCGCTGGGCCAGCTGCTTCATATGTAAAACACCCCAGTGACTAGCATGTAGGAGATGAATGGCCTTGTGGTGCAGAGCTGGCGGAGAATAACCCAAGGCAAGTGTTGTACAATCTGGAGAAGCAGAACCCCGTCACAGGAGGAGAATCGGGGCCAGAAGTCATGTCTTCAGGAGATCATGGGTGTCTGTGGGCAACCTCCAAGGCCAGTCATGCTGAATCCACTGGATGTTGTAACAGCCCCACCTGCTTCTGAGCTGTGACTGCTGATGCATTGAGGGGAACTTCTGAAGGGTCAATGCTAAGTCAGCCTAGTTGAAAAATGATGACTTCCAGAGTGTCAAACTCGGGATCTGGGTTATCAGACAGACAAGACAGATCAGCATTTGTGTGGCAACTGGCAGGTTTGTGGGTTGGTTGGTTTAAAAGAGGGAGGGGAAGGGACCAAACTGCGAGGTCATCAGTCCCTTGTTCCCAATACAATAAATACACAAGGAAAATAAGAAAAGAAAGGAGAAGTACAGCACAATAACAGGAGAAAGGAAGACCCAGAAGGACAACCAACACTACCATGGACAAAACAGGAAAATAAAACCACAGAGAGAAGCAAGAAACAGGTGGAAGGGGTAAGAACATGAGAGCAGATGACGGTGGCTGGCCGACCACTCCATGGACATACGCGAAGCCAACGTGAGCATCAGCCCATCGAGCCATCGGTGTAAATCACTTCATGGCCTCGTTATATGTCAAGAATCAAGAGTAAGTGGCAGCAGAGAGCCGCAGGTTAACTGACTCCTTAGGGGCACGTGAAAGGTCCAGGCAGAGCTGCGACTGAGGTGTACACCGTGGAGTTGTACATGAATGGACCTGAAGTATAGGTGGTAAAAGCAAGGAAGGACTCCAGTTCGGAAAGAAGGGATTGGACATGAACTGCAATTGAAAGCCCTGACCAGGGCCACCAATGAGGGAGATGAGCCACCGTGGGTGGGAAAAGGAGATGATGATTCAGATATGCAGGAGAACTACGAAAGTGTGCAACGTAAATGGCCAGCAGTTGTGCACACCTAACCTAAAATGGAGGGACTCCAGCCTCCACCAGGATGTTGGTCACTGGACTCGTCCTAAAAGTTCCTGTTGCTAGTCGAACGCCACAGTGGTGCACTGGGTTGAGTAAATGCAACACTGAGGGCACTGCCGAAGCATAAACCACTCTCCCATAGTCAAGGCAGGATTGAACAAGGGCTCTGTAGATCTGCAGCAGCGTAGAGCGATCTGCACCCCAGTTGGTGTTGCTCAGGCAGCGCAGGACATTGAGGTGCTGCCAGCACTTCTCCTTAAGCTAACGAAGGTGAGGAAGCCAAGTCAATCGGGCATCAAAAACCAGTCCTAAGAATCGATATGTCTCCACTACAGTGAGTAGATCGTCATTAAGGTAAACTTCTGGTTCCAGGTGAATGGTACAATGCTGAGAGAAGTGCATAACACACGACTTTGTGGCCAAAAACTGGAAACCGTGGCTAGAGCCCATGACTGCACGTTTGTGGATGGCTCCCCAGGTGGTGTCATATGCTTTTCGTAAATCAGAAAGGCAACGAGGTGTTGGCATCTGGAAAAGGCTTTTCAGGTGGCAGACTCAAGGGACACAAGATTATCAGTGGTAGAGCCACCCTGACAGAAGCTGCCCTGACATGGAGCCAGTAGGCCACGCGACTCAGACCCGACCCAACCCAACTGCCGACACACCATACATTCCAGCAGCTTACTAAGAATGTTAGTCAGGTTGATGGGCCAATAGCTATCCACATCAAGCGGGTTTCTACCCTGTTTGAGCACCGGAATGTGGTGCTCTCCCGCCATTACAACGGAAAGACGCCATCACACCAGATCCGGTTAAAGATGATGAGGAGATGTTACTTGTAGTCAGATGAGAGATGTTTAATCATCTGACTGTGGATCCAATCTGGCTCAGGCGCTGTGTCGGCGCAATGTGCAAGGAACTGAGGAGCTCCCACTCTGTAAATGGGGTGTTATAGGATTCACTGTGGGCGTGTAGTGAACGAGAGGACTTTCCCTTCCAGCTGCCGTTTTGGAGTGCAAAAGGCTGGGAGGTAATTCTCTGACACAGAGGCTCAAGCACAGTGGTCAGCAAAGCGCTTGGAAATCGTATTTGCGTTGGTAGATTACACGCCATTTATGTTAACACTGGGAACATCTGATGGAGTCTGGTACCCAAAAACACATTTGATCTTTGCCCAGACATGGGAAGGTGATGCATGGCACCCAATAGTCGAGATGTATCTCTCCCAACACTCCTGCTTCCATCTTCTGATAAGTTGGTGAACGTGGGCATGCAGCCATTTAAAGGCTATGAGGTGCTCCAGGGAAGGTTGCCACTAACGCTGCTGTAGAGCTTGCCGACGCTCCTTAATTAATTCAGCGACTTCCGGCGACCACCAAGGGACTGCCTTTCACCGGGGGCACCATAAAGAGCGAGGTATCGTGTTTTCTGCCACAGAAACGATTGTTATAGTCACCTCAACCATCACATAAATGTTACCGTGTGGGGGAGATTCAACGGTGACAGCAGAGGTGAAAGTTTCCCAGTCCGCCTTGCTTAAAGCCCACCTGGGCAGGCATCCGTGAGCCTGACGCTGTGGCAGACAGGAAGATGGGGAAGTGGTCACTACCACACAGGTCATCATGTGCTGTCCAGTGGATAGATGGGAGAAGTCCTGGGCTGCAAATTGATAAATCAGTGGCCGAGTAACTACCATGAGCCACACGGAAATGTGTGGCGGCCCCAGTATTTAAGAGGCAGAGGTCGAACTGAGACAGTGAAGTTTCGACATCTCTGCCTTGGCCAATAAGCACAGTGCCACCCCACAAGGGATTATGGGTGTTAAAAATCTCCCAAAAGTAGGAAAGGTTTAGGGAGTTCATCAATCAGCGCAGCCAATGCATTCAGGGGTACTGCACCATCTGGAGGGAGATGTATGTTGCAGACAGTTATTTCCTGTGTCGTCCTTATCCTGACAGCCACAGCTTCAAAAGGGGTTTGAAGGGGCACAGTTTCACTACAGACTGAGTTTAGGACATAAAAACAAACTCCACCTGACACTCTATTACCATCGCTACGGTTCCTGTAGTATACATTATAGCTGCAGAAGGCAGGGGTCCACATTGCTGTGAACCAGGTTTCCTGGAGGGCAATGCAGAAAGCAGGTGTAAAGCTTAACAGGTGCCATAGCTCATCCAGGCGGTGGAAAAAACTGCCGCAATTCTACTGGAGGATGACGTCATCGTGAGACTGGGAGGGCATGGAACATTCAAGAAGGCAGTTTACACTTCCAGGTCACCTGCTGCCACTGACTTTTTGCTGAGCAGTTTATATCCATTGTGTCTGAGGGTCCGGCGAGATCTAGATCCTCAGCAGACGCCAGAATCTCCACCTCATCCGCAGCCTCAGACCTTGTAGGTAGCGGTGGTGTGTGTGCCACCACAATTCCCTTGATCTTTGGGACCTTGTTTTTGGATTTCTCTCGCTGCTCTTTGGGTTTCCCTGGCTGGGAGGACTTCACTGATTCAGTCTCTGGGACTGAGGATGAGCGTGAAGCCCTACAACCAGCTGCTTTTGGGCCCTGCAGCCACTGGCGGGTGTCATCTTTCCCACTAGCAGAAACCTGGGAAGGGAGTGACCCAAGGGACCCCTTCCTAGCGAGAGAAGCTGAAGAAGACTTGCACTTCTCCGGCTCAGAAATGGGGACTGATATCACTGATGGTTGGGGGGGGGGGGGGGGTGTTGTTCCCAAAGTAGGTGGTGCAGCACTAACAGGGAGGAAAGTGCCCTACACCATCAAAGGGACAGGTGTAGTCTTCTGGTTCTGAGAGGTGACAGGAATGCGAGGAACTGATGGGGCGACAACTGCTCTCGTAGGGGCGGCCTAAGAGGAGGTCATAGCCACAGGATGTGGGCGCTAAAATTTGCTCTTAGTCTCAGTGTAGGTCAATCAGTCCAGGGTCTTATATTCCATGATTTTACTCTTTTTCTGTAAAATCCTGTAGTCTGGTGAGCAAGGTGAATGATGCTCTCCACAGTTGACACAGATGGGAGGTGGAGCAAATGGAATAGTGAGATGTGATGGATACCACAGTCCCGACATGTGATGCTGGAAGTACAGCAGGAAGACACATGGCCGAACTTCCAGCACTTAAAGCACCGCATTGGGGGAGGGATATATGGCTTGATGTCACAGTGGTAGGCCATCCACCTTGACCTTCTCGGGCTATGTGTCACCCTTGAAGGCCAAGATAAAGGCACCGGTAGCAACCTGATTATCCCTCAGACCCCGATGGACACGCCGGACGAAATGAATACCTCGTGATGGTAACACAAACATCCTCCAACTTGTCACAAGTGAGTAATGCTGTTTTTATCAAGACTGACCCAGAGCACCCTTTTGGACAAGCCCTCCACCTCCCCAAACTTGTCCTCTAAATGCTCTACAAAGAAATGAGGCTTCATCAAGACAAAGGAATTCCCATCAGCTCTCATACATACGAGGTACCGGGGTGAATAAGGTTCACTTCCATCCTTTGCTTGGCGTTCCTCCCATGGTGTCGCCAGGGAGGGGAACGATTTAGGATCATACTTCCTTGCATTGTACTGAGACTTGGAACACTTAGAGACACCAGCAAGTGACGGCGTGGTACGCTTCATCGCATGTCATCTGCCCTGATGCCACCCACTCCGTCCAGGGGCCCTCCCCATGGGCGCCACCCGGCTGCAGCAAAGGCCACCTGGCAGGATGGCCATTGCTGGGTGTCCCGATGCCCCAGGATGATGGGCATCTACTCCTTAGCATATGTTGGGAGTTAACGGCACAGGTATCAGCAGAGTGATCCCTGTGTAGTGCGGGGGCTACAACCAACAGGGTACATGGCGGCCTCACTACAGTGGACTGGCTACCATGCTGGATATGAGGTGCAAAGATTTCCATGGTCATCGCTGGCGCAGAAAACTACACTGTATAGTGGGTGGAGGAAAACGCACCCAGGAAGGTGTCCTCACCCAAGAGATGGAAGATGAGCGGGACTGCAATGCCATGATGATAAAGTGAGCTAAAGATCTCAACGCACAATGGACACAATGTAAGGTGCCTTTCCCCAGTTGGCTCGCTCTTCAGGAAATTTTTGAAAAATGGAAGTCAAACCCTACAAG
Source organism: Schistocerca nitens (assembly GCF_023898315.1). Taxonomy (NCBI): domain Eukaryota; kingdom Metazoa; phylum Arthropoda; class Insecta; order Orthoptera; family Acrididae; genus Schistocerca; species Schistocerca nitens. Next base: position 487,541,670 of record NC_064616.1, read on the forward strand.
GGACCATCACATGAAGGCCGAAAGGTGCGAGACTCCTTTTAGTCGCCTCTTACGACAGGCAGGAATACTTCAGGTCTATTCTAACCCGCAGGGGGAGGCAGGTTTGTAGAAGATATCGTAAGTATATGCTCACAGAAATGAGTTCAGCACTGAAGCTTTTGTGTCATTTTATCCAGGAGTCGAGACTGAGAACCAAACAATGTGAGTAAGGGTTTGCAGCCTGTGATCAACTGAAACCTCATGCTTTACAGATAGGTATGGAACTTCTTCACTGCATAGATAATGGCAAATGCCATTTTCTCTATATGCAAATAGTTACACTGGCCCGAGTGAGAGTCTTGGAAATTGAAGCGATTGGGTGTTCGGAGCCGTTGGGGTCCCGGAGGGAGAGCACCGCAATGACTCCATGCTCTGAGGCATCAGAGGAGAGGAGATGGGGCTTTCCCAGCGAGTACAGTATGAGGCACAGTGCAGATCACAGAGACTGCTTTAGTGTGAGAAATGCCACCTCACAACCAAGTGACCACACCACCAAGTGACCACACCAAGCGAGCCCTCTTCGTATGCAGCGCATTGAGTGGGATAAAATGACCGTGATAGCTAATCTTTCCCAGAAAGAAGTGTAGCTCTTTCAGAGTTGTGGCAGGGCATGTTGTTGACAGCCCACATGTGGTCTCTGGTCAGACTGATGCCTTGTTTACAGAAGAAGAAACCACGGTGCTCCACCGTGGGCTGCAAAAACTTATACTTACTGAGATTATATTTCACCCCCATGGCCAATAAGCAAGAAAACAAGGAGTGCAAATTCTAGAGGTGCTCAGCTGTGGCTGTTCCTGTCTCAATGATGTCATCTAAATAACTGCCACATGAGGGATCGCCCTGAATGAGTTTTTCTAAGCAGTACTGAGAAACAGCAAGGGCACTAGCAATTCCAAATGGAAGCTGGTTATACTGGTAAAAGCCAAAGGGCATGTTAAGCACCAGCAGTCTGCACAAATCTGGATGTGATGGCAGCTGTAAATATGCATCTGACAGATCTATCTTCTTGTAATAGTCTCATTTCTGTAGCCTGTAGAACAGGTCCTCTAGTTGTGGAACTGGAAAATAATCTACAATCAGCTAGTCATTCACAGCCTTAAAATCACTGCACAGCCTGAGAGAGCCATACAGTTCCCTGATGACAACAAGGGGAGAAGCCCGCTGACTGGAAGAAACTGGGTTGACCACATCAATGGTGACCAACCTGTCCAGTTCCGTATTCATCGTGTCCGTGAAGCATGGGGGTTAAACCTGGTTTCATGTGAAGATGAGCCTTGACAGATACCACCCAACCCAAACCTGGAGCAAACAGTTCTGAAATGGAGGTCATCAAGTCTTCAATGCCTTGAAATGCAATTTGCAGGGATACCAAACACAAATTCTCAGATATGGAAAATCTAAACTGCTTGAAGGCATCTAACTCAAAAATGTTTTCTGCAGTACTGGAAGAAACCACCAAAAATGAAAGCATGCAGAACACATTTTTAAGTGAGACCTCCATTGAAAACATGCCCAGCACTGGAATTTTATGACCGCCATAGGCCACAAACTTCCTCTAAGTGGGTACAGTGGAGGATAGCCCAGCATCACGTAGTGAGAACTATTGACCAGAGATGAAGATGAGCCACTATCCATCTGGAAAGGTACCATCCGATACATCACATGCAGTGTGAGTAGGAGCTTGGGTTTCCCTGATGTTGGGTTAAGCATGGTGTCAATGGTGGAAATATGAGCTGGGAAAGGTGATGTCAAGCACATGGATGCCACAATACTAAGCCACTGTGCAGGCGCAACACAGCACGCAGAAGCAATGTGGCCATGAACACCACAGGCAAAACAGACAGCTGACTGGTGCAGGCAGCACAAGTGTGAATGCTGATAGAAACACAGAGCACAAGGAAGAGGACACTGCCCCTTGTGCTTGGCCGACAGGGAAGGAGATGCAGCCTCGACTGGGAACACTCTATGTTTCATTGTCCAACTCAGAATGACTGAGGGAACAAGTTATTTACGTGGAATGACGGGGTGTGTCCCAGTTTTCCTGGTACATGCCCACAGCATGTGTACTGCCAGCCCAGCCATCATGGCCGATGTGGCAAAACAAGACTTCCCTCTGATCTGCATCACACATGAGTTCAAAAGCCATAGCAATTTTAAGAATTTCGTCCAAGAAAGGATCTATCCAGTACAAACTGAAGAAGAGAACCCCTAATCATAGACTCAGCATACAATCTTCAAGAAGCACCTGTCAAGAAGGTGAAAGCATCATGATGACTAAGGCCATGAAACTCAGTGAGCTGCTCCTAAATGTCCATGGAGCGCTCTGTTAGATTAGATTAGATTAGTTTACGTTCCATAGATCCGTGCTGAGGAGATCCTTGTGGTGTGGAACATGTCAATTTTTTTTGTTTTTTTTTTTTTTTTTTTTTTAAAGCTGAAATAACAATACTAATAGTATGAATATATACAATACATCATTTGTTTCTATTAAAAAATTCGTCAATGGAGTAGGAGTTGGCCACTAGTAAGTCTTTCAGGCTCCTTTTAAACTTATCTTTATTTGTAACTAAATTTTTTATGTTTACTGGCAAATTATTGAAGATGAGTGTTCCTGAGTAGTGGACCCCTTTTTGAACTAAAGTAAGTGCTTTTAAGTCCTTGTGCAGATCATTTTTGTTCCTGGTATTGTATGTATGAACTGAGCTGTTTGTTGGAAAAAGAGATATATTATTTAGGACAAATTTCATTAATGAGTAAATATACTGAGAGTCAGTAGTTGGTATACCCAGTTCTTTGAAGAGGTTTCTACAGGACGTCCGTGAATTTACTCCACAAATAATACGTATTACACGCTTTTGGACTCTGAAAACTTTTGTTTGACTTGAAGAGTTACCCCAAAATATTATACCCTATGACATTATGGAATGAAAGTAGGCAAAGTATGCAAGCTTTTTCATTTTTATGTTGCCTATGTCTGCTAACACTCGAATTGCAAATACAGATTTGTTAAGGCGTTTCTGCAGTTCTCTGGTGTGCTCTTCCCAACTGAATTTATTATCAAGTTGTAATCCCAGGAATTTAAGACTGTCAACCTCTTCTATCTGCTCTTCTTCGTATTTTATGCATATGCTGGGTGGAAACCTCTTACAGGTTCTAAATTGCATATAGTGAGTCTTTTCGAAGTTTAATGTCAGTGAGTTGGCTTTAAACCATTTATTAATATCCATGAAAATATCATTAGCAGATCTTTCTAGAACTACACTTGACATACTATTTATTGCAATACTTGTGTTATCTGCAAACAAAACGAACTCTGCTTCTGGCAGTGTAACTGATGAGAGATCATTAATGTACACAAGAAAAAGCAATGGCCCTAAGATGGATCCTTGTGGGACACCACATGTAATTTCTTCCCATTCTGATGATGACTGATGACTTAATTCACTAGTCCCTTGCACTGACACCCTTTGTTTCCTGTTAGTGAGGTATGACTTGAACCATTTTGCAGCACTGCCCGTGACACCATAGAATTCTAATTTATTTAAAAGGATGTTGTGGTTCACACAATCAAATGCCTTTGACAAATCACAGAAAATACCTGCTGCTTGTAATTTGTTATTTAATGAATTAAGTACATTTTCACTGTAGGTGTAAATATCCTTCTCGATATCAGAACCCTTCAGAAATCCAAACTGTGTTCTTGATAATATGTTGTTTGTGGTCAGATGGTTGAGAAGCTGCCTGTACATTACTTATTCTAAAATTTTTGAGAATGCTGGCAAAAGTGAAATCGGTCTGTAGTTTGATGGTATCTCTTTATCCCCTTTCTTGAATAGAGGCTTAACATCTGCATATTTTAGCCAGTCAGGAAATGTCCCAGTTATAATTGACTGGTTACACAAGTAACTTAGAATTGTACTAAACTCACAAGAACATGCCTTAATTAACTTTGTTGATATTTCATCGTACCCACTAGAATGCTTTGTTTTTAAATATTTTATTATGGACGTTATTTCTTTTGGTGAAGTGAGTGATATATTCATGTACTTGAAGCTATTTTTGAAGGCTAGTTTCAGATATTCAAGGGCATTATTTACTGATCCTGAAAGTCCCATTCTATCAGGATCAGTAAATAATGCCCTTGAATATCTGAAACTAGCCTTCAAAAATAGCTTCAAGTACATGAATATATCACTCTGTCAACAGGTATAGCCCATTTCCATCTCCAAGATCATGTCAATACATGGAATTGCAGAATACGGGCAATGGAAAACCTGCTTGCACATCAACCCGTGCCACTTCGTTCTGAAAAGTTCTGTGTGGTGCAAGTTGACAGCATTGTTTACCGTAGGGCCATATTTTTTCAAAGAAAAAGTTACCTGCATCAGTGAACATGATGAGAGCCTTTATCACACCAATGTCATTCCAACCCTTCAATAGAGCGGTTGTTAGTGTAGGATCAGATTTAATGCAAGATGGTACTCCCCCGCACGGTGCACAGCCAGTGAAGCAGCTGCCATAGAGGCATTTTGAAAATGCTAGAATTATCTGACGTTATTTCCCTACTGCCTGGCTGTCCAGATACCCTGATTTTAATCCGTGTGACTTCTGGTCATCAGATTATCTGAAAGATGCTCTTTTTAGTGCTCCAATTACAAATGTAGCTGAACTGAAGCCACACATTGTGCAACCCATTCTGAATGTTACTCTGAGACACACTGATCTGTTGTGGGAGATGCTTTCTCGATTTCAACTTGTGGCACAAAATGGTAGATAACATATTGAAAAAGTCACACGACAATTAAAAACAAATTTTACTGTAGCTTTTTATGCAGTTTTTGGCTTCACAACAACAGGGTGTTTGACTGTTTTCTGGAAATCATCTTAAATGGTTAATCATTTCATTGTATGCTCATGACATGGTTATTTCTGTCATGAATACCCAAAATGAATGGTCAATTATGTCATTTTACGCTCATAACGTGCTTATTTTCCTCATAATAACCACAGTGAAATTCAAATAATTGGGAAGTGCACTAAAACATTCCATTTGAGTCACATGATGCTGCTCCTGTCATCGAGTTCAGTGATATCTTGTTTTTTGATTTACATTTTAGAAAATGGGTTACAAATGGCGTATAGTACAACATTTCACAAATACATCTATTAAAAAAATCCCAAAAATTGTATTTGAGTGTTCCAAAGAATGAGGAGATGCATAAAATGTGGTTTGCAACTCACTCATAAAGAACCATATGAGGTAGTGGTCAGTACATGTATTTATTTCTGTGAGTATCAGGTAAGTAAAAATGCCATATAAACACGTTTTCACTTGTAGTGTTATAAGTGGTGTACTAGACTTGTAATGTAATGTTCACTATATCAATTCATTCGGAGGAAGGTTTTTTCCTTTCTTTCTTTCTTTCTTTCTTTCTTTCTTTCTGCTTAATACCACTATCATCTTAAGTTCACTCATTTGTAATATAGTTATGTACACTTGGTAAATTTGAGATGAATCACAAGGATGGCGTTAAGAAAGTCTGTTTCATGTCTGATATAGCTCTTATTCCAAAGAATCTGAGAAAACATTTAACAATTTCTGAGCACATTAATGTCCTGGAGGAACAGAAAAAAGTTGTTGAGGTTAAACACGATGATGCTCTGCAGTTTTACTGTGCAATCTGAAAACAGAGAAAAGAGGTACTTGGAAAACAGAAGTAGTTCTGGCAACAGCCACAGCAATTAACAATCAGTATTATCTTCTGAATGAAAAAGTTTCCACAGTGTTTTATTGTGCAGGCTTTCACAACTTGTCCCGAGAAACCTTTTCAACATGGTCTAAGAAAATAATTCTATGCCAGATACCCTCAGTTTAAAGACAATTCTGTGACTTATCACTATCACAGTACTTCCAGCCCAATCACCATGCAATGCAGTTTCATGTTTATTTCTGGAACACAAAAATTTGGCTTGTTTTTCAAGAATGAAGACCCAATAAAACATCAACTTTCACATTTTCACTATCAGCCATCACAAAATTCCTTTCCTTTGCTACTTAAAAGTTGTAAATGCATTTTCCATCACTAACTAACTAAACTGTTTCCAGAAAAAGTACGGAAAAACACTAGTAACTACACACTCCTGTAACATATGCATAACTTCATCTTACTCCTAGTCTCTGATGTCACCAGAGGTTAAGCCAATAACAAAGCATTGATCATGTGACCAAATCTTGAAATTTAATGAATTTTAACTTTTAATTACAAACAAATAATATGCATTTTATGAGAATATGGGGAAAAATGCAAATTGAATTGTATAATCATTCAGAATAATGACAATCTGAACAATATTTTTAACATAGGAAAATAGCCTATTAAAAACTGATGTCATTGCTACTTTTCATGTGGTTTTTGACCTCAGTACAATAAAAACCCAATTTTTCCAATCCAATGTGATATGACCTAGCCATGGTGGATGGATTTACCTAACTAACAGTGCCACAACTGTTGAATGCCAGACTTGTGGGGTCACGTACATCACACAATATGGTTGGTTTAATGTGCAACTCGCACCATAGCCATTGTATTGCAATTCATCTTTCATCTGTAACCAAACCTATTTACATTATGAGTGCCATCTGTGGGAAAAGTTTTGTTTTGCTTTTGTAATGTTTCTCCCTTGTTTGATAACATTCCATTCAAAATTAATGTCATTCTGAGAAGTGGTTCTTTCTTTTCAGTGTTTAAAGCTGGAATGTTAATTATAATCACCTGATATATAAAATAATCTATTGTCTGAGAGACAATGTGGGTGTCTTAAAAGTGGGCATGACTAGTAAATTTCTCAATCACTCAGTAGTATTCCTACATAATATTATTTATGTCAATTACAGCCTCAGACTTCCATTCAGAACCAAGTTCTTTTAACATTGCTATTGAGGACACTGTGTCGTGTTACAACACCTCAGCCTAAAGCAAGGCTGTTGGGCATGTGTATGGAAATTGTGTGGCCCTGAAATTTCTTCTCTTCTATGAGGCATACAGCCTGTAACACATTTGTAGTTTCATTGAGAGGAATCCTCTTACACAGATTTTTTAACATTTTTCTTTGCCCCACAGTTCCACAAATTTCTTATGTATACAAAGCTGAAATAACTTCTTCCAAGTTTGGACAGTTAAGTGTGCACACAGCCATTTAAGTAGCTGTTCTTCATGTACCCCACTCATAATATTTGGTACAGTGGTAAGTAATCTCTACTGCTGTGCAGTTCAAAATTGGATTGGAAAGTATTGATGTAGATGTAGTAATGCTTGCATCCCTTCAGATTACAAAAAAATAAATTCTGGACAATAAAAGATTTTCTGTTACTTTTACCAACTGATAAATATGGAGAGCTTCTTATTCAGTTGGGTATTAATGCTCACCAGCTGCACATACATATCCATGTAAGTCATAATGATATTATTTGAAGTGACTGTTTATATTAAGTGTAAAACTAAGAAACAGCATACCCAAGCAAGATTAAAACAACTGAAGTGTGGAAGGTGTCCTAGATGTTGCAAACTATTGAATGTCTGACCTCAACAATCATGGACTGGGAGCACAGACAAACCTCAGCTCAGGGATCCTGCATTTTCCAAATGTGTACATAGTGAGGATCACTTGAGCTCCTTGATGTTTTCCCCATTTAGCATAATCAATAGGGCAAGTGAAGCTTAAGAATGTTAGGACTTGGTGAGGAGTAACCTTCCAGCAACAAACACTCCACTAGTTTTTTTATAAGAAAAAAATAAAAACCTTACAAAATAAATTGAATCATCTTTACTGTCAATGAAAACAACTGGGAGATCAAATAAGGTTTCTATAGATAGTTTATGCTTATAAAATCACTACTTGTGGGTCACTAAATACAGCAAATATGCCTTGTATTGTGTAAATGATAATGGGAAAACAGGACTGATTACATACATGCAATCATAATCATATTCCAAGGCCTAGATCTAAATGATTCCTGGGCAGAAATGCTACTTGAACACTGTACTGCATTAGTGGGTTTCAAAACACACAGGCTAGTAGTCCTAACTTTGTACACATTACAGCTTGTCAATGGGTAATGTTTAGGCCTGATGATGTAATTAGAGGTGGTTTAATGGGATGCTGCATAGCTAATTGGAGAGTAATTTTATTCATGTTTAGGGACTTTAAAATATTGAGTATACATCTAACACTATTATATGAAACAGCAGAGATTATATGAACCTGGAATTATTGATGTTTTTAATTGTACTGAGGCCAAAAACCACATTAAAAGTAGCAATGACATCAGAATTCTTTGGCTGAATGTAATCGCCACAGACAAGTTTGTTATAGATCAAACAGTCTTTAATAAATTGCATATTGAAGATTCAAAAACTGTTTTGTCTGGTAATGATAAAATAACTATTTTCATGCTTTTTAGTTTTTCAATGTGTTCTTGGAAAGTACCATGTAACTTGACTACACTTTGTTAGCCTGTGACTATATCTTGCTAGTATACTGTTGGGATTTTATTTGGATATTAGCAAGACCTTTGACTGTGCACATCACCCTTTCATAAATTCTAATGTTTCTATCTCAGTGGCACGCCATTTGTATGACTGGAGTCTTACCTCCGTAACAGAAACAGGGTTCAATTAGAAGACTACATCACAGGAATAAAACAATTATCAAGAGTCAAGAAAAATCAAATATGGCATCTTCCATGGTTCAGCAAATGGTCTGCTTCCATTCTGGCATGCTTTAGTGACCAACCCAGGTCTTTCAAAAGGCCTTCAAAGACAGTATAGTTTGCTGACAAAACATGGATATTGATAAATGGATAAAGCTCAACAATGCAAAGCACAGCCAAGATATTATCTGAATTGGTTTAGGTTTATAATTGGTTCACAGCTATTAGCTTAACTCTTAAGCTCATAAAAACCAAACTTACACAATTCTATGCTATTAATTTCTAGTTTACAGGTGCAGCAATACACTAGATTTATAAATTAATGGAACTATTGAATAAAGAGCAATAATTAGCGCTTCAGTGGCCATATCTTGTATTTATATTTTGTAGCTTTTACACCATACTTAGTATTCGAAATATTCTGCCAGTTTCATTGAGAAGTTTTCGATTGGAAGCTTTTATTGCATTGTACATATATGAGAAGAAAGCATTTCACATAATCTCTTTCTCCATCATTTCCTTTGTTAAAATGGTAATCAGCTGTGTGTTGTTTCTCCTGCTGATTGTTCAGGAGGCACTGTTGTGGTATTATCCTTCAGTACTTTCCTCTACAACCTCTGTTTCACTACATATCATTTTTTGAGGATGATATTCTCAAAAATTTCTTGCAAATACGAAAATAATTGGAACATGCAGCTAACTTGGTTCCTCACCTTCTTCACGTGTCAAACAATCATGTATGGTTAATAAGCTCTTCAATAAGTTTCCTCCATTCTGTCCTCTCCAGTGTGGTTTTTACCAGCCTCTAACTCTAAGACTGCTTTTGTGGATCTCTTCTTTGTCTTCATCCAGTTGAGCCTTCATTGACTACACCAGCATCAACCTTGAGAACATGTCGGGGTCATACTGTTCTCCTACATTTTATTGTTCTTAAAAATAACAGCACCTTGTATAAGATGATCCAAGTCAGCATTTGTTTTAGATCACCACGTACCTCTAACATCATGGTTAGTCTCAGATCTTGCACAGCAGCCTGCTTTCAGATATTCTGACCAGCTGTTCATCAGTACTCATTAATGTTCAGGTTTCATATTAATAGGGAATGACTGACATTATCACTACCTTGTATATTTGCACTTTAATCTGTCTGTTTAATATCCTGGTAGCCAGTAACTTCTTAAATGTGTGGAAGCACCTACAACTGTTAAAGATTTCTGTTTTTATTTCAGTTGGCACTGAATTTGGCCAATATTAAATCCCTGATATTCAGAGTTATGAATGTGTTCAAAATTTAAGCCTGCTGCTGATAATCTATTTAGGTTGTTATTTTCCTTCCTGGTGAGCATCATGTATATGATCACTGCAATAATAGAAAGCACTCAATGTTGTGTGGCTTCTTGCATCTTACTGTTCTCTTTAATGAGCCTCTTCTTCTGCTAATAACTGCAACATCATCAGCATATGAATATATCTGAGTAGACTTCGTATCTATGTTACTAGAAATTTGAAGTTTTCAGATAACGGCTTCCAAAGTCAAAGAATTGTAAGAAGGGTGTCCATTTGTCTCACTCTTTTACTGAGGCTAAACCAAGTACTTAATTCTCCATCAGCTCACACTGCAGCCTTGGAACCAGTCATGGTTGCTTGGAAGAACGAGATTGTTTAACATACATATCTGGTGTACACAGTAATAACATACCATATCCTTCCTGCTGAAATTATCAAATACCTGCTTGAAGTCCACATAAAGGTTAGAAAGCTCAAAATTATATATCTGATCTGTTGTTGATCTACTAGAGAAAGCCACACTGACTAAATTTTATAGATTACTTTTGTCAGTGTAACTCCTAATAATTTTAACAAGGTCCCCTTTTTAATGTATTGACTGAATTGCACCTCAATTTCACTCTTTTTATATTCTATCAGTGCCTGGCACTTTGTAATTTTTTAGTCAGTCCATTACCTCAATTACTTTCACTGAGTTGGGCTCATCAATCTTTGGATCTGCAATATAATAGGATAGCTCCTTTCTTCCAGTAAGATTGCCTTTTAAAATTCATATTCTATTAAAATAATATCTCCTTCTGTCCTGCACTTATTGTTCACCTGTCAACAAATTTCCCTCTTTATCATTTAGACACTGTTGGTTTAGGTCCATATTATTGAGCTCCTTCCTCACTTTTCTTATAAAATTTTGTGCTTTCATTCCTCTGCTAATGTTCACACATTTCCTTTGCCTTTCTTCTCACAGCTTCCCTTTTTTGCCCCCCTAAATACCAATGTTTCCACTACTCTCTTTTCATTGTATATTGTCTTATTAGATCTCATATTTCACTGTAAGAATCTCAATCCAACTTCCTCGATTCAAACAGAATATTCATTATTTACATAAAACAAAAAGAATCACCAGGAGAGGGGGGAAAAAGCGCTGTTCAGTGCAGGTACATTGAAAACACGATATTCATTCTAGAATTCTCAACAGGGACTAAGCTATTATCACACAGAACTGCACAAATATTATTAATGAAGAGAATTAGAAATTATGAATACATATTTGGGTGTGTGCCCAAGCATCAACACTGTGTACGTTACATCGCAGAAACCAAATCTTTCAGCCAACAGCTGCAGGTGTGCCCACCAAGTGATTAAGAAATTAAATTTTTTTTAATCATTCAAAAATTGAGTATATTTATACTGTAGTGATGACTTAATGAATCCATCACATACAGATCAGCATGCTTGTAATTCCATATCTTATATACATCGTAAACAACTTAAGAGTATGGTCAGACCTGTTGCTAGGATAGCATCTTCGACAGTCAGCATGGTTGAACAGTGCTGAGAAATTATATTATCACATGAATGACAATAGAGGGATGCTGGTAGATAAGAGTCAAAACGAACTAGGATAGAAGAGGCAAGTTCATTAAATATCTGTACTCCTGTTGTTCATGCAGCCTGTCCCAAATCTTTAGAGCCAAAATAATATAAATGGTACAAGATAATAAACTGCATTCTTTGAGGTAAGAAATTAATCATCAGAAATGAAAATTTAATTTTTTACTGAAGTAACAACTTAACACCTGCAAGCAACAACTTAAGCTAATAGCAGCTTTTCAGAATGACTTCCCCAGTTACAATGCATGCATTACAACATTATAAACTGACAATAATGAAATGTAGATTGAAAAACATTTGGTCCCTTTGCTTGCACAAATTGCTTGTGATAGTGGTGTAATTGCTGCTCCATCAGTTCTCTCCACAATGTATCCTCTGAAATGTCCATTTCACAGACTAGATGGTGGATGTTCCTAGTCGAATCTTCTCCCATGTGATTCAAAAACATCTCCTTCAGCTTGAGCATCCAGAGCTCTTGTAATTTTCTATTCAGGACAGTAAATTTTATCCTATTATGGTGAGCCCAGTTGCAAAACATTTCTCTGTACATCAATTTGGCTTTCTGGGCACTACATCCTGCATCACAATACATGAAATAAATGCATTTCAGCAGGTTCCTGTAAAGAATAATGCTCCTTTAACAACTAATCATGAACAGTCGATACTGGCAACCTCCACAACTGACACATCCCAAATGATTGTGCATTAATGTTTTATGGCAGTGCAACTAGTGCCAACATAACAGACAGTTGTCCATTGGGATACGTAGTATACAAATATGTTCCTCATGTACACTGCTTATTTAGGACCTTATACCACATGGAATCCTGGATTGTAAGACCTATACTGGTGTAGACAAGGCCAGTGACCATATTATGTTATCCATGAAAAATGCAGACAAAACTGAAATTGATCAAGAGGGCAAGAATAAAACAGATTCATCTTACAGACAAGAATAGTCTCATATAGTGTGGAGAAAGAGTAAGTTCCAAACTCCAGCAAATAATGAAGGAACACAAAACATAGGACAAAATGAAGGAAATAATCAGTTCGTGTCTGCCTGAACTGGTTACTAACATCCCTAAAGTAAGCATCACTCAATTCTGAACACTATTCTATTATTGATCTAGGAAAGGACCACACTGAAGTAACATGCCATACAAGCTGCTCAAGATGAAGAAGCACACAAAGTACTTTGGCACAACTGCAGAAGTTACAAGACACAGAATACCATCTATATTCATGATATAATAGACCAGCATAGGAGCTAAATCAAATGCACGACTTCTTCAAGAAGATAAACAGCATCACACGAGAATTAAAAGCATGCACATGGGTGATAGCAGATGTAAATGGCAATCTTACTGGTGACAAGAAATAAGTAACACTTAGATGGAAACAATACTGCAGAATCCTGTATTGCAAAGTACATAACATCAAGGAAGAGAACATTTGCACATAATTAGACACGAAAGCTGATATTCTACCCTGTGACCTTGAGAACGCCTTCAATCATTTGAAAAACAATGAAGCCCCTGGTACAGATCATGTTTCCAAAGAAATGCTGACTGTGATGGGAGAGGAAAGTACGCATACTTGAGAGACAATCCATGAATTTGAGGCAGATATTTGAAAAATGTCTCAAGATCTGTATACCAACTTTTCTTTGTTTCCTAGATTATAAAAAGATTTTGATTGTGTCATGTGGAACTAGTTATGTGCGCAATGAATTTGGGATTCCAAAACACGTTGTATCATTATGATGATGTCTTTATAACAGTCATTCTGTGACCATAAAGGTGGATGGTGAATACTCTGATTCTTTTGATGTAACAAATGGAGTCGGACAAGGTTGCATACTGTCTCGTCAGCTCTAGACCATCGGGATGGCTGGGTTGGTGCAATTTCAATTGGCAGCAGGAAAATCAACAAACTACACTTTGCAAATGATACAAACCTAATTGCAGGAAGTGAGGAGAAACCTACTGATCTGTTCTCCAGAGTGAAGACTATTAGTTTACTTTCTGGTCTAGAGATAAACATAAAAAGCCCAAACTAATGGATATCAGTCACTGTGATTTAGATTAAATCCAACTTACAGCTTGCTTAAAGGATCTGAAGGTAGTGAATGATTGTGTGTATCTAGGATCACTAATCAATGGCACAGGAAAGTGTGATACATTAATAAAATGATGTATCATCCTTGAAAAAGCCACAATGGTTAAACTCACTAATATCTAGCAGGACCAGGTATCATCCAAAACAACGAAGATGCGCTTGGTGGAATCACTGGTGTTTCTTTTGTTCTTGCACACACGCAAGACATGGACTGTGTAAGCTAGTGGCAAGCACCTAGTTAATGCCTTTGAGATGTGGTGTTGGCAGAAGAGGTTACGCATACTATGGACACAAAGAAGAGCCAGTGCGTTTCACAGTTTTTTATTATTATTTTTTTCCTGAGCATGTGACATTTTAAAGTTAAATCTACCAGTTCTCCTGCTGTTTAATAGTTGTCATGTAATTTTTAATTTACAAATAATTATAGCAACTCTAGGTATAATTTTATTTTTGTATGTAACATAAATTAGTTTACTCCTGTGAAGCATGTGACAGAGGAAAGAGCAGGAAAAAAAAAAACATTTACGGAATTTTAGAAAATCTTCTGAATTTTTTTACAAATTTTATGTATAATATTTTCACTGGTAGCCATATCCTTTCATTATGATTGCATGGTAATGATACTTTATTTCTATATTTGTGCTAGCCATGCACGGGTTTGTTACCTTATGTGACTGTTAAGCATGTGATACTTAGTCCATAAGAAATTTAGTTACAATAGAGCTTAAAAGTGATTGAAATTTAACAAAAGAACACTATAAAGCAAGAGTAAAGACTTATTTATTCCATGAAATTAGTAGATAACCCGATGATGGTACTTACACTGCCCAAAAAGTTGTTGCAGTGAGGTACACAATTACTGGTTCAAATGGCTCCGAGCACTATGGGACTTAACATCTATGGTCATCAGTCCCCTAGAACTTAGAACTACTTAAACCTAACTAACCTAAGGACAGCACACAACACCCAGCCATCACGAGGCAGAGAATACACAATTACTCCACATTTCTACATTCACAAACGTACATTAACTATCAGACAAGACAAATGTATACTTAAGGCTACATTCATAAACAGACATTAAATACCAAAGAAGGTAACAGTATATTCAAACCTAGTACTTAACACAAGTTGTTCTCAGAAATCCTAACAAGCATAACTCAGTTCATCCCTCCTGACAGATGTTGGTTTATAAAACAGGTGCTATGTCAATATCATCATTCGGAACATATTCATGCCTGTCATCTGGCCACACAAAGATGGCACTGTTAGTTTGTCTCCTCAATCTCATCCTCTACATTTGGCATACCTAACAACTATGATAAAAAGGCCTGTATTAGACTCAGAATTGATAGCTGCTAATATCACATATATAAAAAGCCTTAATCACATCACAGATAACGTACAGGGTTATCAGGTCTTTCCTGGCATGATGCTTCATCAACAATTATTTCCTTTTCTTGTTGGTGTCAGTTTGCAGTAGATTTGCTGTTATGCGACTGCATATTTATTGTGTGAAATTGGCAGTGCTTCTTTTAGCTCTGCAGACTACTTTTCCCAATACTCGAGGAGAAATTTAATGAACATTTGTATCTTGTTGCTGCTTTTTAAGTTCTTCTCACCCTCGCTGACTAAGTTCCCTTCCTGCAGGTCTTTTATGTTGCTCTTCCTTACCTCAACAATGTCACACTGCTTTTCTTCTTTTGGCAAACATCTCTGCCTCTCTCTTACTTCTTCACCTTACAATGATTTACTTATTCACCTGCTAACTTCTTTCTCCAAATTTATCCCAGTTATATGAGAGATGGCCACTAGATTTTGTCAATATTTGGAAGAAAGATTAGGCTTGTCTCATGCCTAACAACATGAAACTTACATAATGCTACACCCCAAATCCAGTAATAAACATAATTAGATGAGAACTGTTTGTTCGAGGTCTCAGTCAATGATGAAATCAGAGAACAGAAGTTCTCGATCCAGAAGGCACAGTTTGTTAGGCATACGACTAGAACTGTATGTCCAAACATATTGTTGGCATCCATTTTTAATAATTTGGGCAATGTTTCCAGATATGATTCCTAGATTCTATGTGCAACTATCAATTGTAAATACTTTCCTCTTGCTCCGGGAAGAAAAAAAGGATTAATGCCACATGCCTAACAGAAATTTTGCAGTTTTCATGTTTACTGTTACACCAATCTTGGTACATGAATTTCTTGTGGTTATTTTTGTTATATTTGGAAAATACGTATATTAAACTTTCATTTCACATGTCACTTTAACTAGTTTCTTAAAAATTGAAATATCCATATCTTTTCCAAAATATTGTGAGAGACCACCACTGAAGAACTTAGCATCACAAAAAGTTTATCTTCCCATGTCAGCCAAAGAAACTTCCAGTCTGTTGAACACATTTTGAGAAGAGAAGGGGATAGTTACAAAAGATCCCTCTTGCAAGGTAAAATTGAAGATAAAAGAATACGAGGCAGAGGAGCAAGTAGATGGTTAGGTCAAGCAAAGAATTGGCCTACCATTTCAAAACATATTAAGAAGAGCTGAAGATTACTGTGGATGGAGACATCTAGTTGAAGATTCAGGTACTTAGTCAATGGAGAAATGAGATCATGACACTCAGCAATGAGTAAACTGACCAATGATGATCACCTGAATATTCACTTCAAATTATTAGCTCATTTTGAAATTTTCATTTAAAATCATCTACTCTCCTTGTAATGTTGAACCTAAAGGTTTGGAATGTGCTGTACTCTTTTGAAATGATTTTTAAGAACAGGCTCACTGTCCACAGAATCCAGCCAAATGCAGTCAAGTGTTGAAATATGAAGCATTGGCTGATACCTGCTGTTAACCATTTGAAAAGATAGGACAATGATCCATACCACTTCGGTTTCATCGAGCTACAGCCATCAGAATCCAATATTATCAAATGTGCAGAAAGTTTAATGAAGGTGTATGTATATGAGACAACTACCCACATGTGTACTGCTCACCACTAATCACAGGAGGGAGGTACTACAGTGGCTGTGACAAAAAGTAAAGTGAATTGTCAATCAATGCAGCCTCTTGTGAAAAGGCAAAACCAGAATTCTCAAAAAAAGTGACAACTGGGTACTTTTTTGGCAAGAAACCAGAATCCACTATCTGTCAAACGTCAATGCAAGTAATGCTTTCAGATCACAATGTTCAAATATTTCTGTATTTCCGCATGGAAATTCTATTGTGTTAGTCTCTAGTCATGATATCCTTGAGTCTTATACCAGCGCAGAAGGTAAGACTTACACCTCATACAATTTTACTTGGCCTTTTGTACAAAATGCAGGAGCAACTGATCTAGCAAATCGAGTAAATGTAATAATTTGCATCACAAATTAACATCCAAAAGTCATACGAAATAATCCAAGGGAAGCAGTCATATTGATTACAATGGGCATATACTGAAACACTGAACAATATAATTAAAATTATTAATCTAAAAGACTGATGTTGCTCACCTAATAGATGTAACAATTCAGCAACAGAATATTTATGTGGCAGTGATAAAGGAAATTTGTCAGGGAGATTATGACTGTCGCACCCAAAATCTAACCCATCAAGAATTTATTTTTAAATCACATCATAGCTTGTTACTAATCAAAAGATTTCTGGACAGCTTGGGGATGTCTTACACACTTACTACTAAACATTGTTAATTTGATTCACAAATATTAAATTAATAGATGCCAAAGTTTCCAAACACATTATTCATACCCACATGAGCATTAAATTCTACTAGTCAACATTCAAAGCACTTTATTTATAATATGAAAAATGCAATTACAGCTGGATTTAATGCTGGAAAGACTGAAACAAATATGCAAGGCAGACAACTCATGTTAAGCGTTGTCATGCAGGCCATCAAGTAAATGTCAATGAGAGAGAGAGATAATTACCTGTCAGTATGTAATCTCCGTAACATTTCACACACGTTACATCCGTATTGATGTACAGCGACTCAAAAGTAATGCAGGGTTCGCTCATCTTCTTGAATATTCCAATATTCGTCATAAAATGTAAAGTAAAAATTGTTAACGCCAAAGTAGCGTATCATCTAAATATGTACATAAACTGGTGAACATTTTAATGAGTGAAAACAATCCAACTGCCTAACTATACAAGAAAGAAGAACGGTGTAATGGTAATGAACTGACAGTGTATCATTAAGCACAAAGTGTAGTAGCGCACAGTAGATTTAGCAGCACAGAACTCGCATTTACAAATAATTTTGACAAGGTTAAAAACACGTCTCCATGGACTTTTTTAAATAGAATTTCATGTTTGTAAACAAACGAAACAGGAATGCCACACACGATCAAATTATTTATTGAACACACCAACTGCCGGTATTACTTAAGACTTCGTAGGTGGCGCGTGATAATATCTTTTGTGAAAGTTTGACTATGTGCCAATTTTCATTGTGTTATCACAGTTTTCAATTTATCATTGAATAAAGGCACATTTGTAGTGCGTTGCAAACATGTTCTGCAATGATGTTCGCGGTTAGTTACTGGATTACAAAGTTGGCAACACAAACCAGTGTTCACAGCTTTGTCGGTACCAATGGTCGGTACAGATGAAAGAGGTATATACTGCCCTCCAGGGGGGTGAAACTCATATAGGGATTTCCGGTAACACGACGTTGGTTTGGTCCCAGGCCACTTGGAGCGCTGCAAGTTTAGCAATTTATAGTCTCGTGTTCCTATTGGATGACGTACTCGACGTACGTACAGAGGTGGGCCAAACGGTTATTCTGGAGTAACCGTTATCACAGTTCCAGTTATTCTTTGATAACCGTTATCGTTAACCGTTATTAATAACTGCCAAGTTATTTTTCGCTAGAGAATACCGAATACTCCGACAGTTAAATAACGACATAGTTGGAATCCATCAGTTTAGTTATCAGTATAACTGCGAGTAGTGTGAAATAGCAGGAATGTCGTATGAACCTTAACTTATTAACTCCGGGTACATTTTAGTTGATGTTAGAACGATTATTAGTGTTTCATAGGTTATCGGTCGCTATTAGAAATATTATCTTCGCAGCTGCGACAGAAAGTACGCGGAACTTCGCCAAAGCACTGTTTAAGTAAAATGTTAACAACGTGCGTTTTTAAGTATGAAGTAATATGTAAACTGAGTACTGTAGGTTAAATTCGAAGCTTAATTTCTTGTGCTGCTCACATAATAGAATAAAGTGTACAGCCTTGTAATACAACAAAAAATATACGTAATGTGACAGATTCGTTTACTCCTGTGCTGTAAAAGCTAGTCCTATTGGGGAAAGTGTGAGTACGCTAATCCAAGTTTTATGTCAGATTTGCAAACTGCTCGATTTCTCCAGCGACAGCATGTTTATAACATATGAAGACATGCAGATCGAAAAGGTTGACAATGTTACATTTCTGAGACTACAACTCGATAATAAACTCAGTTGGGAAGGGCATACCACATTTTTTCATTCTATTATTTCATAAGGGAGCATATTCTGTGGTAACATATCAAACGTAGCAAAGTTTTTCGCATGTAAAAGCGTGTAATAAAAATCGTTTGTGGTATCAATTCAAGAACATCATGTAGGAACCTGTTCAAGGAACTTTGTATTCTAACCACTGCTTCCTAGTATATTTATTCCTTAATGAAATTTGTTACAAGTATTTCCAACCAATAGCTTAATACATATCAGTACTAGAAATGGGAACAGCAATCTACATAAAGACCTAAAATTACTTACCTTGGTCCAAAAGGGGTCCAATATTCAGGATCATGCATTTTCAATAAACTGCCAGCAAGTCAGCAACCATTAAAAACTTGGTTTCAGATAAGGCACGGTTTACAGTGTGTTTGAAAGACTATTTGATACAGAAGTGCCTGATTCCACCCGTCATCAATATGCCGGAAATGGCTATTTTAAGTGTCTATGACGTCACTACATACACATGACAACAAACACGAAGATACATATAAATAATACAATAAAATTTCCCACCAAAAATACAATCAAACCAATGGGACAACTGCGGGAAGTTGGGGGTTTTAGGGTGAGGACAAGCTAGTAAAAAAAACACACCATGATCCCAAAACACAAAGTGAAGAACAAAAAGAAAAAAATACAGCATTCTGCTACACCAACAAAAATCTGCAGGAATCGGACACTTCACTTGAACAATATAGGTCAACTATAGGTGACCATACCAATACCCACAACTAAAAGTACGAAAATTGGAATCAGACATTTCCCTTGACCTACATAGATCAACCTCAGATGACGATACTAAAATATCAACACACACAACTATGAAAATGGGAATCGGTCATTTCCGGTGACCTATATAGGTCCACGACAGCTACTGATGCCAAAAAACCAAAACCTACAACTGCGAAAAATAAAACCACAATCCCAAACGTCCACAAATCAATCATCCCTACATAAATTAAATCACATTCAATACTTCATAAATACACAAAACTTCACAGCTAAAAAAAAAAATTAATTACCACCAGCAAATTCCGGCACTGCAACCTAGATCGACAGCCCCCCCCCCCCCCCCCCACACACACACACACAAAAACCAACTCATAAACACCGTGCCGTAATGACATTCACACACCACAACACCTTTACGTCGAAGCAGACGGGTGGATTAGACGCTTCCATTGACCCCTCCTTCTACTCTGTAGATGAATATCATAACAGAGACTGATAGACCAGCTTAGGTAAAAATTCTGCTATATTTCAGTTTTGACAGCACTTGGTTGCAACGGTCAAGATCGGGTATTCTGTGTACGATAAATTTATTAAAAGTACGTAACTGTGTTTTATTCTATCAGTGTACCTATTCTGTAAATATTAGCAGTTACTGTGATATATTCACATATTTTGACAATCTCCTGACAAATAATGAGGATAATAATTATTATATTCCACTGTATTATATTATGCTTTCTGACATGTTATTTGTCATTCGCGATGGCCAGCGGCTATTTCCGTAGCAGTACGAAAATATTTGTTCGCTCCAGTTACTATCCTCTCTGGAAATATCACCTGGAACTACGACCTTTAACTGGAGTCACCGAGTCAGGAACGTCTAGACACACAGTTATTCCGTTACCAGCTTCCAGGTTATCTGTGGTGGTAGCCCGATAACTACCAGAGAACTAGAACTACGAGCCAATAACGATAACTGCCAGAGGAGAATACAGGTCTCTGACAGTTATTTCCATAGTCGCTCGAATTCCTTAGTAACTATCCTTGTACTACCCGTCCAAGCTAAATTAACACGTAAGGCGGTGGCTTAAGGGAACGACCTTACTTGTTAATGCCTGTACTGCAGCTCCTATCAGCCATGGCTCGGACATTAACTTTATTTAATTGTTTATGCTAAAAGTAACGAAGGCCCACGAAATAGTACACAGTTCTTATCAACAGATGGCGCGCAGTCTCACAGTTATTCCCATGGTCTATAGAACGCCTTCCAAATGCGCAGTACTATCTTCGGTCAACAGATGGCGCGAGGCACTGTTGACACTAAACAGTTATTGAAATAACTGCCAGAATCAGAGGAACGGTTATCGCAGTAACCGTTACTTCTCAGTAACCGGTTATTTCTATCAGTTACGTTATTTTTTGCCACCTCTCAGAGGTAGTCTTCCATAATTGTTTTGGTATCGTAGCAACGTGATTTTTCGTTTAAATTGCAGTGTAAGTATGTTGCTATTATTCTGCTTAATTTTTGGATGCATTCGTAATATTTGATGGTGTGATGATTCAATATTTACTTTTTTACTTTTGTTTCATATAGAACACGAGGTTGTATCATCACATTACGTTCTGTGGACTCTTGTATATTTGTTCCTGCAAAGAAATACAATTTCCGTTGCTCAGTTTACTTAATGGTAAGTATATTTCTTATTTCTGTTCATATTTCCTTGTATTTCATAGAGAATCCCATGCTAGCAGCTTTTGACATAGTTGGTATTCAACTTTCCGAAACCTGTAATGGAATATAATTGTGGCTTTGATTCATCTTCCTCTTTGCCACGAAGTACTCTTAGTGACATAATAATTACCATTTATTGTGCCGTTTACTACATACCAAATATTGGACGTGTTACAATTGATTCGTAATGCCTCGAGTGTGTTCTATTTCCCGTTTTCGACAGTAAATATTCTGTACAGTACATAAAACTCTATCCAGGTAAAAAGTGTTTGTTGCTGTTGTATCGACAAAGGGTGTGTTCTCACATAATAAGACATTTGTTTGGAAGTCACACAAAGCAGGTCCTTCAAGCAGTTGGACATTTACACGTATTATTGTGGCAATATCCAATGCAGTAGAAATCTTCTCGCACTTTAATGCTCAACACAATGTAATACAGATTTACAGCTGTAACTGTTACTGATAATGTACAGTTGAATTTGGTATCTACCATGGTATCTAGATGCTGAAATATACTGAAATGACCGCCTGATAGCACTGTTTAACGAAGTAGTGTTGAATATAGAATATAGTGCAACTACGCTCACGCAGTTATATATAGAGTGATGTGCATATCCGTAGTAGAAATTAGAATTTGTTTCGTTTTTTCACTATTTTGTAGCAATTCCACATCAGATTACAAGCCGTGATAACAGTTATTAATACTTCAGTACAGGATAGCTGCATTTAGACATAAGCTAATATGATTTTTGATAGTGAAATTAATTTCACATGGAGTTTTCTTTAACATTAATCAATGTAAACCATACCTGATCTTTTTTCTCGTTCCTAATTTTTTGTTTGAATAACATTTCAGACACATGAGGATGGATCATACAGGAAAAGAAGAATCCAGTTTGAGATTGAAATTGAAATACTCGTAAAAGTTTCCCAGATGCAGGAGTAGTTATTATGTAAAAACAAATTCCAAACACAAGAATAAACATTTCTATAAATTTCCAGCTGCATCAAAAAGTGAGACTTTAAAGAAGTGGAAATCTATCTGTAATATTGATGAAAGTGTCAACTGTAGTTATTATTATGTGTGTGAGGATCATTTTTATGAAGCAGATTTTGTGAACTTTACTAGATACAGGCTAAATCCTGGTGTTATACCAAAGCACATGGAATTGGTGTTGTATCACCCTCCCCCCACCCATCTGTGTTACACTGGTGGTGGTGGCGGTTTCACCACATCAGGTGCAACTATAAGTGTGCACGAGACAGGTCACAATGCAAAATCTACAGTAATACAACGAAGCAGTCCCCCTTTAGAGTGAAGATGATGGTGAGTAAAGCTTTTTATCCTCACCTGTTTATGATGTTGAAAGTAGTCCAGGTGTAATGGGATCTCACGTTTGTAAACGTGATTTAACTCCAAGAAAACACAAAATGTATAAACTGCATAGAATTACAGTTTCCAGAGTGTGTAAATTGAAAAAACAGCTACAAAATGAGAGGAATAAATTGAAAATTCTAAAAGAGTTGTATGATGACAGGAAATTTCAGTTAATTGAAGAAGAGTTGAATGATGTGACGAAAACTTTTTATTAATAGTCAGTTAAGAAATGCCAATATGCAGCCCACAGCAGTACGGTGGTCTATACAAGATAAGGCATTTGCTTTATCTATTTATAAGCGTAGTCCCCGGTTGTACAGATATTTGGCCACATACTTCTCCCTTCCATCTGTCAGGTTGCTCAAGGGAGTGCTTTCCCACATACCATTTGATACAGGACTTAATCCAGCTTTATTAAACTTTTTATCAAGGGAAGTAAGTAATATGCATGAAAATGACAAGTATTGTGCTCTACTTTTTGATGAAATGTCTCTGGATGATGGTATGTACTATGATGCACACAAACAGCTAATCTATGGGTATCAGGACTTGGGTCATTTAGGACGTTCACCTGTAGCTGCTAGTCAAGCATTGGTTTTTATGCTGAAAGGCATTCAGAGAACTTGGAAACAAGTTCTAGCATATTACTTTACCGCAACCACTTTCCACTACACCCATTTGAAATAACTCATTGTTCACATCATAAGTGAACTACAGAATATTGGGTTCAAAGTGGTTTGTACTGTATGTGACCAGAATGCAACAAACCAAAAGTCCCTTAAGCAACTGTGTGAAGCAAATTTGTTGAAGCCCACTATATTTCATTTTGTCGTTAATAATCAACCACTTGTTACCATTTATGATGTACCACATCTGCTCAAAAACACTAGAAATGCTTTGCTAGATAATAAAATTCAATTTGAACCTCACAAAGCAGCAAAGTTTGAGTACATCAGTACAGTGTTCTTTTTGGATAAAAAAAAACTGTTCAAAACTCTACCCAAATTAAAAGCACAACACTTTAACTTTTCTGATTCCCATCTCAAAATGAAGGTAAAAGTTGCTGCTGCACAATTGAGCCATACTGTTGCAGCTGCAATTGAAACATATGTTTCTACTCACACATTACCATCTGAAGCTATACACAGCTGAGTTTGTGGAAAAGGTAGGTAATCTCTTTGATTCACTCAACAGTAATGAGCAATATCCCAGAGATGGAAAACAATTTAGGTGTGCTTCATCAGAAAATTCGCCACATTTAGAAATGTGGTATAGCATGTTGAGGGAAATAGGCAGCTGGCAAATAATAGATTTAAAAACGGGAAGAAATAAGACTAATATGTTTAGCTTCATAAAAGGTTGGCAGATTACATTAAAGTCTATTATTTTCTTGTGGAAGACCTTGAAAGTGGTTGGATTTAAGTACTTAAATTTAAAGGCGTTCAATCAAGATGCTTTAGAAAATTTCTTTTGTTGTATAAGACAACATGGTATTGCTAATACAAACCCAACTTGTTTTCAGTTTGTACAAGCTCTGAAGACTTGTGTTGTCAATCATATGACTTTGCCTTTCAAAGCCATGAGTGTAAGTAACTGTGAAAATGATGATTACACTCCCTTGAGCAGTTTGTGTCACTTTTTGGCAGCTAGTGGTAGGAGTGAACATTTAAGTGAATGTGAGATGAATGACACTGATACACCTGAGCAAATTTATTCTTACTCAGATGGTATCATCGAGTCTGTAGAACATCAACAATCCTTAGCCTATGTAGCAGGCTATGTACTAAAAACCATAGGTGTACCAGATGATTGTGAAACATGTAATACCAGTCTCTAGTCCTCTGTTGTGACTGAAAATCATTTGTTTACTTCATTTAAAGAGAATAGTGAGGAGCATTCTCATTTGAAATATGCAAGTGAAAGAGTCATGATTTTCCTAAGGGCACTCCATGATCAGCGGTATGAGTATCTAAATAGTCATGGTCACACAACAATACTACATGATAATTTAAAAAAAAATTTGTTCTGTCTCATACAACAATTTGTAATAAACATGACATTGAAGAGAGACTTCTGAAGACAAGTATTCCATTTATAATGTACAAGTATGTGAAAGAAAAGAAATTTACAAACAAGAGGAAATTGTGTATGCAACAACTTAAAAAGAAGTTCACATCATGTTAAAAGACTTTGTATTTTGTTTATTATGTGTACAATGAGAGTAAGCTCCCTATACATATACAAATGTTGTGTTAAAAGCAGAGAATTACATGTTCTTGTATCAAAATCATGCTTTTGATTTGTTATGACAAAATCTGGTAATTCAGCAGGAACATAACTTAACACTTTCTAGATGTGATGATTGGATTCTAAAAGTATAATGAACAAAGTGCTGTCAAGGGGAATTTGTATTAATTTTCAGTACTGTACCAAACAAAGTTTTCAAAGAGGAAGTAAATAAATAAAAATGTTAAAAATAAATGTTGTACCAGCGTCTTCTTTCATTATTTAAACATGATGGGTGTTGCCAAAATAACAGCCAAGTTGGGGCAAAAAGAACAAAAATGTTATGTGTTGCAGTTCATTTTCTTTGTATGTCTCATTAGCAAAAACATTTTGGCTACATTCGTGGAGTGTCTACCTGCTCTGCTCCCAATTTGTTTTTCAGTTGATGTAAAGTAGTATTTTGTGTGTTTCATAAATTTATTTGAACTGTGCAGAAGTTCAACTTCAGATGACTGAATATCCATAAATAACAATCAACAGAAAAAATAATAAATCGGATTTTGTAGACTTTACAGTACATCCTTGGTTTGTAGCAAAGATTTTTTTTGTAAATGACCTCTTGGTTATCCATTAGCTGTGTAGTTATTTATTTGTGTAACCTACTATTCCACTTTCGATCATGCGAGTGGACATAATGTGCTTTAGGATATGTGGAAACGTAAAAATCATTTAAATATGCATGCAATGTCCGATGGTTTTTCAGTCCGACATGTCCTAAAGCTCGTTTATTTCCATATGATAATGGTCACACGGCCAAAATCGCAATATTGAGTTTTACAAAAAAAAATTTCACAGTCAAAAGGTGACGATGTAATTCACGAAAATTTTCACAATGTAAACTGCAGCTACGAGTAGTTAATGTTTGTTTTTGATTGATATTTCTTTTATATATTACTTTGCAAGATCTCAAAAACCTTTATTACTGCACTATGCGGCCCACATTCAAAGATTAAATGAAAAATATTGTCATGTAATTCGCGTATTTAGAAATAAACATAAGAGATTTTCGCGCCATATTTTTTCGTATTGAAGTTCACAGCCAGGCCACAAGTAGCGCTGGTGTCGTTCTGTGTTTCCGTATAATAACGTGGTCTTTGCACTTCTAGTATATTGGTGTTCTGTGCTGCCCTCCTAGCAGTAAATGCAACAACACAACACTAGTGTTTGTTTTGGTCTGTCAGTAACGAACTTATCACTCTCTTATGAGGCACATGAGTGCATCTGGAATGTTCGAAGTTCTAGCTTTAAAAATAGTAAACAGAAGAATGACTCTACAAAAAAATTTCTGCGTTCCTTGGCACTAGCAGCAGTAACGTCGATAAAAAAATTAAGTCTCTCACTTCTCAGTATGTGAGCTGCCACTCTACGGAAAGGTAAAAAAAAAAAATAAAACTACGCTTTCTATGAGGCAGAAATGAATGTAGGTAACGAGATAGCGGTCAGTAATAATGTGGATGAGGCAGGGGGATCACAATTGCAGATTTCCCTATTACAATGGAATTGTGAGTGACATTGAGGCCGAGAGTGTTTTCTTTATTGAAAATGATCATTTGGATTAATTTAATATGAAAATAAAAATATATGATCAATTAAATAATATAAAAGAATTACGTTTTCATAATGCTTCAACCAAAGCTTCACAAACTGCAGGCAGTACTTGGGATACGGCTGGCTTTGAAATGTGGAATAGTTATGCAAAGCTATAATAGGCATCTCCTGTTTCCAAAAAACGAAGAGTAACAGCAAGTGATTCGTCACTCCACGCAACGTTTTTCCATTGTTCAGTTGTCCAATGTTTATGCTCCTTACACCAGACGAGGCATCATTTGGTATTTACCGGTGTGATGTGTGGCTTATGAGCAGCCGCTGGACCAAGAAATCCAAGTTTTCTCACCTCCCGCCTAACTGTCATAGTACTAACAGTGGATCCTGATGCAGTTTGGAATTCCTGTGTGATGGTCTGGATAGGTGTCTGCCTATTTCACATTACCACACTCTTCAACTGTCGGCAGTCTCTGTCAGGCAACAGACGAGGTCGGCCTGTACCCTTTTGTGCTGTATGTGTCCGTTCACGTTTCCACTTCACTATCATATCGGCAACTCTGGACCTAGGGATGTTTAGGAGTGGGAAAATCTCGCATACAGACGTATGATACAAGTGACACCCATTCACCTGACCACGTTCGAAGTCCGTGAGTTCCGCGGATCGCCCCATTCTGCTCTCTCAGGATGTCTAATGACTACTGAGGTCGCTGATATGGAGTACCTGGCAGTAGGTAGCAGCACAATGCACTTAATATGAAAAACGTATGTTTTTTGGGGTGTCCGGATAGTTTTTATCACATAGTGTATGAGATATGCGCAAAACTGGACGTTTGAGTTCTAATGTGCATAGACAAGTTTTAACGTGTGGACAGAGCCATAATGAGATGAGCCTGCGCCCTTGGCAAAACTGACACCCCTCCCTGCCTACCAGATTACATGTTTCTTCTGATATGTTGATGACACGTTCGTCATGTGGCCACATGGCCGAAAATAATGGACGACTTCCTGGACCATCTGAACTCGAGACACCGCAACATGAAGTTCATCGTGGGATTAGAGAATGATAGTTAACTCACGTTGCTGGTTTTCCTGGTGAAGAGGAAGTCAGGTGACACATTAGACTACAGTGTGTACAGGAAACTAACACACACTGACTTATGTCTGCTGGCTGATAGCTGCTATTACCCAGCACAGAAGGATGTGTTGCTGAGGACACTTGTACACTGAACCATAACACTCTCCAACTGAGACAGCTTGATAGCAGAGTTATAACATTTACAGGGAGTGTTCACAAACGATGGGTACTCAACCAGGGACAGCTGGAAAGCAGTATAACCCATCAGATGACCTGATTCAACGTGAGATGTGCAAGAAGAAGAGATCTAAAAGCTAGCTTTTTTACCATACGCAGGGCCTGTATCGGCTAAGATCAGCAAAACCCTGAAGAAATACAAATCAAAAATGTGTTCTTCCTGTGAAATAAGATCAGGGTGCTCCTTGGAAAGATGTGGGGTTAAGCACAGCGTGAAATACGGCTTTGGAACTACTACAGAAAGAACAGAAGAAAGTTTCCTTCGCCAGTAATGAATCTCAGATGACAAGAGGAGTAATTAATGTGATCAAACCTCTTATGGAGCATCACATGGCAACAGCCTCCTCAGGAGACAGCCACAGTGGTGATGGACAAGACAGAGAACAACATCAGCCACCTAAAACCTCAAGTACCACACAGCCTGGAAGCAGGCACAGGACAGAACGCCAGACAGCGGCCACCGCCATGATAGATTGCTTCAGTGTGCACGAACATAACAGGCAACTCCTACGGCAGCCTGATGCTGCAGGAAGCGCACCTTGCAGGCGCATAGTGAACTAAGAAGGACAGAAGAATGACACGACCACGAGAGGAAGCCGCAGAAGTCACGACAGCATAAAAAGAGTCTACAGCATTACGGTAGTGCTAGGAACGCGCCTGACGGTCTCGGACCTAATACGAAACTCCATAGGACGGCCGCCACCAGGGAAAACAGCCACAGTGGGCATGGACGGCATAGTAAACACCAGAGACCGCTCAGGCGTAAATATGGCACGTGGTCAGCTTGTCGACCAGACGCACCGAAGTATCCAAAGCGTGAGCAGCTACCATCGGAGCAGCAGGAAGAGAAGAAGAAAGAAGAAGGCATAGAAGAAAAGAAGGGAAGGCGGTGCACAAGAAAACATGACTGCGAGTCAGCCCAAAGCGGCAGTGCAAGAGAGATCTTACCACGCTTGTGCAGTGGAGGAATATAAAAGTAAAAGTGTCATGAAGCTTCACTTGTGAAGCGTCTCGAAAACAGTAAAAAGTCGTGAACCACACCAGTACCACACAGCAGAGCAAACTCTGCCTTCACGGATCGCAAGGATTTTTCCATGCCAGGGCCAGTTGTGTTGTTCCGTAACCCATGCACATGTAGAGTAGGCTGGAGTAGTTTGTGAATGGCTCCACATTTCCATAAGTATTTACACCGTGAGGTGGCAATGAAGCGAAATCACCAGGCTCCCTGGTCTGTCAACACAACACCAACATATACAAATTCAAGTCCAGAACAGAAATTGACGACCCAGAAAATCAAGTCACAGTTGCCAGTCTAGCGAAGCCTACTTGCATACGTGCATAATCACTGATTTTCCAATAGAAATAACAATAGCTAGCCCTCACATTCCACAAATATCTGCAGGGTTATGTTAGGTCAAGGGACTCGAACGCAGCATGGAAGCTAAGTGAAAGTCTATGTCCACTCCTGCGCCATTCAGTGTATGTACAGGAGCAAAGGCCAAGAACAAACAAACGCCAATACAGTTGACAATGACGCAGCTACACCTGCATTGTATAAGGAATAGAACAGGGGTTGAAAGCAACGACATATTACAAGAACTGTGAAACAATAATTTCGACTTCGTCGTGGTGCATCAAAGACAGAGATCGGCGTGAACCAATCATGAAGTTGCGAGTAATCACATATTGTCCAGACATGCTAGACAAATTGCTCCCAGACTAGGCATACATGCACCATCAATGGCACAGAACGAAAGCATCAAATCTCCCATGACCCAAAACAGTTCAGTGCCGCAAATTTGGACACCCAACCGAAAAATGCGCAGAAAGAGAAACAAAATGCGGAAGATTCAACGAAAACCATGGCATTAGAAACTGCAAAGCAGATATAGTGGGCCTAAACTGCAGTGGCAGTCACATAGCATTCTCGACAAAATGCACAGAGAGACCAAAAGAAGCAGGACCCAACGAAATAAGATCCCCAATCAGATCACTGGACAGTCCAGCCTCAATCCCTGAAGAAGAGAAGAAACTAAGAGAGGAAACTGCACTGAAAGTGAATATTGTTCCAAGACAAAAAGCAGAGTGGGAGAAGTCTCCACGAAGCTATTTGGGAAAGCAGTAAAAGTAACACAGACCGGAAATGGGGTGCACATCACAGTCAGCACTCTAGACAGACACAGAAGGGAACACTAGAAACATACCCAACTAGTAAACGCGACACAAAACCCCAAACAAACTGAATATGGCAGAGAAGAGGCGATAGATTACAATTAAACTTCCTGTACTTTAACGCAGATAGACTGAAAACCAAGAAGACAATCCTAAACCACACACTCAAGCACAGGGACATTCATGTGATGGGGGTTACAGAAACATGGACAAAGAGATAGGAAAAATGGAATTCCCCAGATATAAATGCCACATAAAACACAGAGCCGACAACAGAGGAAGACGAGGAGTGACACTCTGTACAGACAAATAAATACTATCCATAGAACAACAGCTACCAAAGCTATTCCAAGACATCAAGACCATAATAAGAAGAAGGGACAGTGACCTGTCTCTATGAACCACCAGGACAACCCCTACCAACATTCATTCACTATCTGCTCACATTCTGGAAACTAATATTAATTACGGATGGAAATGCCAGGCACAATAACTTAGGCGACACAGCTGATAACAACAGCAGGCTATTATTTGGTCTACTGACAACCAAGGCACTTGAAAGAATACCCATCGGCCAGCCAACGTCCATAGGGCAGAATGGCCATTAAAACCCAGACCATGCCCTATATAGCACAAACCAGCAAGAATGTGTACTAACAGCATGAAATAGGATTGTCAATATCAAGTGACTACCTACCAATAACACTCGCAAGCACAGTTGGACCCCCACCACACCCAGGCCAGAAAAAAGAATGATCAGAAACTATAAGACTGGGAAATTTATCAACAAATAATACATGAAGAACTAACTACCTCAGTAACCACCACAGATGACCATGACCTAGAAATAGTCAACATCAAACTAGAGACAGCGCTCCAAAACGAAAGCATTACAAAAAAAAAAGAAATTCAGAATTGGTAACTAACAATACCAGAGGCAGCACTAAGGCTTGTAAGAGAGAAAAAAGGATCTGCAGATAAATTAGAAGGACAAACCACCCCATATTAAAACCAGTCTGGAATAGACTAAATGCACTAATCAAACGAATAGTCCCAAATTACAGACAAAATAAATGGACAGAAGTTTGCAAAGAATTGGACTACAAAGATGGGGGAAAATTCTGCCACAAATTCAAAACCCCAGTGGGACAGAAGAAAATAACAGGGACGTGCTTATAAATTAACAATGAACCTAGCACCGACGCAAAAAAGCACAAGAATTTAAAAACCCTCTAGAAGCAGTGCATTCACACCTCCATGACCCAAGATTCAATTAAATACATCAACAGCAAACAGAAAAAGACATAACCGAAAAATTCAACATGCCGACCATAAACAATGGAGAAGAAGAAACGCCAACAACACCAATGACAGAGGACGAGATAACAGTTGTCACAATGGTGTAAAGGAACTCTGTTCATGGAGAAGACAGAATCCGAAGAATTCGTCTCAGTAAGGTCCCACAATAAGTACTAATGCATAATTTTTAATGATATGTAACTAGTCCATGGAAAATGAAACAACACCCCTATCCCAGAGAAAAGGAAAAATTATAATGTTGGCAAAACTCTACAAGACCAGAGCAAATCCAAGCTCCTACCGGCCAATGACGTTACAAAACGTTATTGGAAAAACACATGAGCACACAATAAGAGATTGGCCATGAAAATTCGTAGAACAGAGACATCTAATCCCCATACATACAATCAAGATTTAGGAAGAACCATTCTACCAACAACCCGCTCTTAAGACTATCCACTGACATTACAAGAGCCTTTAACAGCAACCTGTCCATACTTGCAATACATCTTGACATCGAATGAGCATTGTGTAGGATATGGCACAATGAGCTGCTAATGAAATTAATCAATAATGGACTCCCCACCAATTTGGTAAGCTGGTGCATCCACTAATAAGAAACCCTGAGAAAATAAGAAGAAGACAAGGCCTAATTAGGCTCATCATAGGAATATTCGAAAGTTGCAGCACCCAAACAGCAGTGTACATTTAGAAATCCTTTATAAGACTGTATGAATACGGTGTCCCCACCCTAGGGGGAATGTTTGCAATCATCGCCAAGAAAATGTATGCAACTGAAAGAAGACTAATATGTAGCTTCCTAAGAATGCACAATACAACACCAAGCAACAAAGTATATGCATGGGCTAGAATAGCCCTGCTGCAAACATGCCCAACCAACCTGGGGGCCAGACACAGAAACTGAATACTCAAAATTTGCCTGACATTGTACACATGGTAACAACAAAAACAAACAATACGAGAAAACACAAATTTAAGTCCACACACCCACATAGGACAGTAGCACAGAACATGACAAATGTCTTCCTTTATGTGACACTCACCATGCTTCTCCTCACCGAACATGAAGGAACATGAGCACACCTGGACAGATGGCAACAAGCCCAGTATAAGAAGACAATGGTAGAACAAGAAATAATCAACAACAAAACTTTGTAGTAACGAGTCCCCTACCAAAGTAGTTTGATCTGTAAAATAGATATAAGTACAACAAACATTATAGAAAGCAGTCACTGCACACAGCAGTGTGATCTGTAAGAAACATTTACAATTATAAGCATAAGAACAACAGAAAAAGTTAGTCTTAATTTCAATTCAACATGACATTATTCTTAATTCTAATAAAATATGTGTACATATATTGGAATTTTATGAAATAAAGTACAGCTGAATAAATATGTGTAAAACCCTAAGGCTGAATAAAGCATGAAGAAGCTCGCCAGCAGCCTGCCCCCCACCCCTCATCCCCCAAGGGAGGGAATGAAGAAATTAAAAAAAACGCTTGTTGATCAGTTTCAGGAAGCACCTGATGAAGAAGCCGAGTTATGATGTCAAAATATCATGTTGGGAAGACTCGGAACACCTGCAGTACACCCAATTCTACAAGATGACAGAGTTAGAAAAACTTGTCGTATAGATGTAATATAATATTACGTAAATGAGCTATACAGGTGGGAAATATTGCATGCAATGAGTCAAATGTATCATTGTAGTAAATAAATAACAAATTTCGTAACTTTCTAAAACAGTTGAAAGTAAAACAAAATATATGTCTTATTGTTTATGACACCTAATGTACACTGATTTTAGTATGATGTACAATAAAGAACAGGTCTTATTTGCTCCTCATGAATTATTAATGGTGTATGAATTATGAACTGTAAATGAAAAGAAAAAGAGCTGTAATAGCGTCAAGAACACATTCCTTTACAATAATTGTGTTCTTATTATAATTTTGCTTTCCATTTCTTTGCTTCTAGCGAAGTAAACTCATTGATTACGTCACTGAAGTCTACTTTAGCAGCTGTCTCATATTACATCGACAAGATAGCTAACTTTCACTGTCACCTTCAACTACAGCTGCACTGAAAAGATGCTGCAGCCACTGGAATTGTCATAAATATCCTGAAAGCTATTTTGATGTTTGGATAGCATCTTGTAACCAATACTTTGAAGAATAAATCTTTAACATATCCAAATAGGAAGCTGTGTTGGTGTTCTTCATTAGTTGTGTTTACTGGATTTTGAAAGCCACTATTTCGTTAACTAGCTTAGATGCAAGGGCGGTTGCAGGTTTTCATCTCAGTAGGGGCAAAACATTTTCCTCATACATGTGATTTAGTAATTTTGAGGACATTGTTATCTGCTCATCTTTTTCTTCTATTGCTTTCCACAGAGCACATGCAGAATCTAGTCAGTGTTATATACATAAACGATATAATTGTAGTAAAACCCTGATTTTACGTTTTCCCGCCATTTACGTTATTTTGCGTTGTCCCAATGTAAGCTCTATTTGCTGTTATTGATGGTGTTAATCAGATCAATTCTTAATACTTCGGAGCACATGTCAACTAAATCTTTTGGGTTCTATGAGAAATATAGCTGGCGTTTTTACGGGTGCTTTCAAAATGTTTCCGCAATATTTCGTCACATGTCTGTACCATACATCGCAATAAATCATCAAAAAACAGCTTTTGAATTTGTTTTTCCCTCTTAAAACAAAGTCATGTAATGCTCAAATGATTATGCAAAAATAATTGATTTCAACTTATCCTCTCAGTTTGTACTAATTTAGCGAGAATGTCATCGATAATGTCTTCTATGCTCTTAGTTTTGTTTGTCATAACGTTAACAAAAGTACTTTACACTTCAACTGCATCTTCATGCCATTCGGAATACATATGCATTTTTGCAAATTCGTGAAACTTTTTGAAATTGATGGAATGGTGAGATATGAATGCATCGTTACAACTGCTGTACATTACATGTGGCCCAAAATGCACACACACACAGAGTACACCCATAGTTGCTTTAGAATACACCAACCATGGATAAAAGGACAGCCAATCTAATAGAAATGTTCTTTGTATACTGTCTGCTCATCCCTAACGTTGTGATTATTGTCAAGTCGCCATGGAGCCAATAAAATCTTATTCTTTAGGAAAACGTCAGTCCCCTTTTTTTTTCAAAATAGTTTCTGACATCCATCAAAGCACATGAAGCCAGCAGAGGTACTCGCTAGGTCTACATTTTCTATATAGTTTTATATACAGTTGCTGGGATATTTAATAGAGATATTTGAGTTGACTCATCCTGTTCTTGTGATATTTCTTCGCAGGTACTATGTTTTTCGATTTCCTCACATTCATTTACGGTTTTCATATGTCTATGAGATACAGAAATCTTACGAATATCGGTCGTTTTTTTTTCACTCTAAACACTTTTACACCCCACAATGTGCAAAATTCTAAGTAAACAACATACCTGGACCACTGCTCACTTACAACTCATTGTTGACTATGGAAAAATGGGGAGATAACATCTTTTACTCTTGGCAGCACTCTTATGCCGCAGCGATCATCTGGATTTCATGAAATGAGCCAGCTGGCGCAGCGGTTAATATACTGGACTCGTATTCCAGTGGACAATGATTTAAATTCGCATCTGTCCATTCCGATTTAGGTTTTCCATGATTTCCTAAGTTGCTCCTGGAAAATGTGGGGCTGGTTCATTTGAAAGGGCACGACCAATTTCATCACTCATCCTTGAAACAATCCGAGGTCTTGCTCCCTCTCTAATGACCTCGTTGTCAACAGGATGTAACCCTAAACTTCCTGCCTTCCTGTGGGTTTTGTACAAGTGCGTTATACAGAAGTTCACCCTCAACTGTGGTGCTTCTGAGCTGCAGTGAATATGAAACCAATTAACTGAAGGCTGTTGTACAACAATTGCCCATTGAGCGCCACCGACTGTTAGATCACATAGATTTGCAGTATTTCCAACAACGATGACTTCCTACTTATACTGAGAAGTACCAATCATTGGCCATACAGTTCAAACGAACACCTCTTCAGCGAATGGAAAGAAATATAACACAGTGAGCCTCTTTATACAAATGCCTAACAGTTCTTAATCATTATTTGGACTTTTAAGTAGTAAGTTTTTGAATAGTGTGTTTTGTCATGCATCCATTTTAGTACATGAACAGATATTCGAGATTTCCCTAGCAGAGGTAAATCTCTGCACTCAGCAGGCATATCCTTCTTAATGGGGCTGCATATACATGTAATAGTTTCATCACTCAGTGAGTCGGCAACTTTAGGTTATACTATTATAACTTATTAGTAATACACGGTTTTTGACAACATGTAATCTTTCTTTCGTTATGAGCTACACAGTGTTCACAAGTACTAAAATCCAAAATAGTCAGGCTGTAAAAATGTACCTTGTATTTTGCATTTTCCATCATACAAGTACTGTATTGTATTTAATTTTTCAAGGATGACATAATTTGTAAGATTTTATTTCAGTTTTTACATGTTATGTTTAATGGCCACATAGATTTCTAACCCAACAATTAATTCTTTTAATGT
Organism: Schistocerca nitens; assembly: GCF_023898315.1. Lineage (NCBI taxonomy): Eukaryota > Metazoa > Arthropoda > Insecta > Orthoptera > Acrididae > Schistocerca > Schistocerca nitens. The sequence goes on from NC_064616.1 coordinate 487,578,031, forward strand.
CGACTAGAACGAACACTGGACTCACCCTACTGGACAGCTGTGCATGCTAAAGCGTCACTTCAGGATCGAATCCAGCTGGCAGATTAATGACGAATACCAGTGTGCTGGCCAGCCTGGATGTGCTTTTTAGGTGGTTTCCCACGTCCCATTAAGTGAATAACGGACATGTATCCAAGTCCAGATTCAGTTACACGATTTGCAAGTATTTATAAAACTTCCACATACTTGCATATGAATCATACACATGCAAAGATTCAGAGTACACAAATTCCGTTGGGGGGGGGGGCGGGGGGGGGGGTAATGACGTGGCGAATGAAGGACATTCAGCCACACCTTAAACTAGCCATGGAAAACCAGTTAATAACCACTGACCCTCTGCCAATGTGACACAGAAGAACAAACCATGCAGGTACCTATTTTATGCCAAAACAGTCTAAGATCTGACAATTTGTGTGCTAGTAAACAGTGACCCCTAGTGTATTCAAATAAGTTTTCCCTTGAAAAATTAATCTGATTCCTGTGTTATAATGTTGATTGCATTCATATAAATTTATAGCATGTCGTCTCTTTAGGATTCATAAACATTTTATTTTATCCGTTATTACTGTTCTGTTGTAATTTCAGTTTGCTCCTTAATTTGGTCCTACAGAACTAGACGTGTAAAATAAAAACTAAAAAAATGAAATACATGTTAATAATATTTTTTATTTATTTGCTGATATTACATCATTGATGTAATGATGTGCTTTCTAAATCAAAAACAAAACAGCAATCAATATATGTTCAGAAAGAGTTCCTTTAGATAAACACTATTATTTCTATGATCTGTTACTATTACAGCCCTCCTCCTTCTTCTTCTTCTTTCACTTCCAGTTCTAGCAGGCGCTGTTACCATTCTATTAACTGATCGAAACTTAAATACATCATTCTATTACCCTGCAGGTGAAGGAGATCGTATTCTACATCAACATACATTCTAAGAGAGGTCGTACATGAACTCACCGTACTGCAGCTACTGAAGAAGCTATTCTGGAGGTTATACACCAAGTGGATGCAGCTTTGATGCGGAGGGTCCAGAGCTGTATGATCCAGCGGGTTGCGCAATGTCTGGACGTGCAGGAAGGTCGCTTTGAGAATCTGTTGTTCCAAGGACAACGTATTCTGTTGTGAAGGTCATGCAGTCAATAATATGAACATCATTCTGGTTGCTAATATGCGACATCTGAGCGCTCATATTACATGTAGTACAAATAACAAGTAGATGTTGTGTTATTGTACTGTGTTATCATATTAAGCATCTGGAAACTAATATTCTTTTTGTATTTATTCTGTCCTATGACAGGTCTATTTCTTATTTGTCTAACAACGTATTGGTTATGTTCAGCATTACAAAATGTTGTAAATTTAGGATACATGTGACCTAAGAAACGGTATATATTACACTAATAAATGTGAGAATGAAATTACCAAATAAAATAATGTGCCCCAACCCAGTATGAACCCCCGACCCCCTGCATGCTAACCCAAAACTCTGTCCACTACACCAAATGTACAGCGCAACTAACTGCTGCTGACAGAGGTAGTTACTATACATGTGGTTGAAATGTTGCCAGATTGCCACTCTTTAACGACATTTTTCTATCAGATGTACTCGCCAGACGAAATTTTGTGACAGACATTTTTTTATCTCTGGCATGTGAGGAGTCGCGCAGCAAAGCCCGAGTGTACGAATTTCGCTTCATATATATATATATATATATATATATATATATATATATATATATATATATATATATATATATATATATACTGAATCAGGATCCACTGCAAGTACTATGACAGACTGGAGGTGAGAAAACTTGGGTTTCATGGTCGACCAGCTGCTCACGAGCCACACATCACACTGGTAAATGCCAAATGACGCCTCACTTGTTGTAAGGAGCATAAACATTGGACGATTGAACAGTGGAAAGCGTTGTGTGGAGTGACAAATCACGGTACACAATTTGGCGATCCGATGGCAGGATGTGGTTATGGCGGATGCCCAGTGAACGTCATCTGACAATGTGTGTAATTCCAACAGTAAAATTCGGAGGTTATGGTGTTATGGTGTGGTCGTGTTTTTCATGGATGGGGTTTGCACCCCTTGTTGTGTTGCATGGCACTATCACAGCACAGGCCTACATTGATGTGTTAAGCACGTTCTTAATTCCCACTGTTGAAGAGCAATTCAGGGATGGCAAATGCATCTTTCAACACGATCGAGCACCTGTTAATAATGCACGGCCTGTGGGGGAGTGGTTACATGACAGTAACATCCCTGTAAAGGACTGACCTGAATCCTAGAGAACGTCTCTGGGATGTTTTGGAACGCCGACTTCATGCCAGGCCTCACCGATCAACATCGATAACTCTCCTCAGTGCAGCACTCTGTGAAGAATGGGCTGCCATTCCCCAATAAACCTTCCAGCACCTGATTGAACGTATGCCTGAGAGAGCAGAAGCTGTCATCAAGGCTAAGTGTGGGCAACACCATATTGAATTCCAGAATTACCGATGGATGGCGCCACGAACTTGTAAGTCATTTTCAGCCAGGTGTCCGGGTACTTTTGATCACATGGTGTATGTTCGATGTGAACTGTCAACAATCACCCACGATAAACCAAGTGCCCACTCTGATGGTTACTCATACATCGTAAAGAGAACCAAAGCAGATGGGACTGTGATATGGCACTGTTCGAAACATAGATCAACATGTTGCCAAGGAATACTCAAGACCAAAGATTGTATTGTGCTTAGTTCAAACGAGCATCAACGTTGGGCAACAGATGACACTCGCTTAGGAGTAAAAAAGACTTTGAATCGGACAAAGAAGAGATCATGAGAGGAAGAGACTTCGATTTCTAAAATATATACCAAAGAGTTAGGTGACTTGCGCAATCGATGATTTTGTTACCGAAATAATAGAATAACAAGCAATGAAGAGAATATTATACAGGGACTGGGCCAAATCACACAGCATTCAGAAATAGCCAGAAACACGACAAGAAGTTGATCTTCAAGCAGAGTTACTAACCATGAATGACGGCAGCAGTTTTCTCTTAGGTGATGATAGCTTTGGAAATAGGACAGTTTTTAGCGGAAAGAGAGGCTCTAAAGAGTAAACAAGAGTTTTTTATGGATGGGACCTTCAAACGCTGTAGCAAGCAATTTTCACAAATATACAGGGTGTTACAAAACGGTACAGCCAAACCTTCAGGAAACATTCCTCACACACAAATAAAGAAAAGATGTTTTGTGGACATGTGTCCGGAAACACTTAATTTCCATGTTAGAGCTCATTTCAGTTTCGTCAGTATGTACTGTACTTCCTCGATTCACCGCCAGTTGGCCCAATTGAAGGAAGGTAATGTTGACTTCGGTTCTTGTGTTGACATGCGACTCATTGCTCTACAGTACTAGCATCAAGCACATCAGTACGTAGCATCAACAGGTTAGTGTTCATCACGAACGTGGTTTTGCAGTCAGTGCAATGTTTACAAATGCGGAGTTGGCAGATGTCCATTTGATGTATGGATTAGCACGGGGAAATAGCCGTGGCGCGGTATGTTTGTATGGAGACAGATTTCCAGAACGAACGTGTCCCGACAGGAAGACGTTCAAAGGAATTGATCGGCGTCTTAGGGAGCACGGAACATTCCAGCCCATGACTCGCGACTGGGGAAGACCTAGAACGACGAGGACACCTGCAATGGACGAGGCAATTCTTCGTGCAGTTGACGATAACCCTAATGTCAGCGTCAGAGAAGTTGCTGCTGTACAAGGTAACATTGACAACGTCACAGTATGGAGAGTGCTACGGGAGAACCAGTTGTTTCTGTACCATGTAGAGCGTGTGCAGGCACTATCAGCAGCTGATTGGCCTCCATGGGTACACTTCTGCGAATTGTTCATCCAACAATGTGTCAATCCTCATTTCAGTGCAAATGTTCTCTTTACGGATGAGGCTTCATTCCAACGTGATCAAATTGTAAATTTTCACAATCAACATGTGTGGTCTGACGAGAATCCGCACGCAATTGTGCAATTACGTCATCAGCACAGATTTTCTGTGAACGTTTGGGCAGGCATTGTTGGTCATGTCTTTATTGGGCCCCATGTTCTCCCACCTACGCTCAATGGAGCATGTTATCATGATTTCATATGGGATACTCTACATGTGCTGCTAGAACATGTGCCTTTACAAGTACGACACAACATGTGGTTCATGCACGATGGAGCTCCTGCACATTTCAGTCGAAGTGTTCATACGCTTCTCAACAACAGATTCGGTGACTGATGAATTTGTAGAGGTGACCAATTCCATGGCCTCCATGCTCTCCTGACCTCAACCCTCTCGACTTTCATTTATGGGGGCATTTGAAAGATCTTGTCTACGTAACCCCAGTACCAAATGTAGAGACTCTTCATGCTCGTATTGTGGACGGCTGTGATACAATACGCCATTCTCCAGGGCTGCATCAGGGATTGCATGCGACAGAGGGTGGATGCATGTATCCTCGCTAACGGAGGACATTTTGAACATTTCCTGTAACAAAGTGTTTGAAGTCACGCTGGTACGTTCTTTGCTATGTGTTTCCATTCCATGATTAATGTGATTTGAAGAGAAGTAGTAAAATGAGCTCTAACATGGAAAGTAAGCGTTTCCGGACACATGTCCACATAACATATGTTCTTTCTTTGTGTGTGAGGAATGTTTCCTGAAAGTTTGGCCATACCTTTTTGTAACACTCTGTATACTGCTTATGCAGGCTTCGGAAGTTTGAAGTACGGTGTCTTTTGAATTCTTACCAAACAAAAGAAAAGAAACATATGAAGGGGTCGGAGAGAGATAGTCATAAGCTACATTCATCTAATTTTGAAATACAGGGACTTAAAAGTTTCATGGAAGTATAAAGATGTTGAAGACAAAATAGACACTTCCTTTTTGTTTTCAATTATATTTTAATACACTGCAAACCTTGCATAAAATACACGAACTTCTTTCTGTTATATAATATTAATTTTAGAGTCATTTTAATTATGATGTGGTCGCAAATGGCTTATGACTGTGTCTCCCTAAAAATAATTTAGCACACGAAATACGTTTTTAAGGTTTTGTTTTAAAAATCATATGACAACTAGTAAATTTCAAAATTTTGCACTTTCACATACACACATACATAATATATTGTAACGTTGTTACAATAATTTCGTTCTGTGAGCGGTGCTGATATTCAAGACCATAGAAGTGGGTTAAAAGCTGTGAGCTATGTGAGGAAGTTAACCTTGCATTACTGCGCAACTGTTTCACCAGGTATCTAGTCTACCTTACCAATTTCCCAACCAGACTAACATTAATTATAATCTTTTAGTACTTATCTTGCGATAACTGATGATATACAGGGTGAGTCACCTAACGTTACCGCTGGATGTATTTCGTAAACCACATCAAATACTGAAGAATCGATTCCACAGACCGAACGTGAGGAGAGGGGCTAGTGTAATTGGTTAATACAACCCATAAAAAAATGCACGGAAGTATGTTTTTTAACACAAACCTAGGTTTTTTAATGGAAACCCGTTAGTTTTGTTAGCACATCTGAACATATAGACAAATACGTAATCAGTACCCTTTGTTGCATTGTAAAATGTTAATTACATCCGGAGATATTGTAACCTAAAGTTGACGCTTGAGTACCACTCTTCCGCTGTTCGATCGTGTGTATCGGAGAGCACCGAATTTTGTAGGGATCCGAAGGGAACCATGATGGACCTTAGGTACAGAAGAGACTGGAACAGCACATTACGTCCACATGCTAACACCTTTTTATTGTTCTTTTTCACTGACGCACATGTACATTACCATGAGGGGTGAGGTAAACGTACACACGTGGTTTTCGTTTTCAATTACGAAGTGGAATAGAGTGTGTCCCACTGGAAACGCGTCGAAGTATGTGGTATCAGCATGATGGTGCACCTGCACATTCCGCAATTAACACTAGGCTGACCCTTGACAGGATGTTCGACGGGCGTCTCATAGGACGTGGAGGACGCATAAATTGGCCAGCCCGTTCTCATGATCTTACACCTCTGGACTTCTTTCTGTGGGGTACGTTAAAGGAGAATGTGTACCATCATGTGCCTACAACCCCAGAGGATATGAAACAACGTATTGTGGCAGCCTGCGGCGACATTACACCACATGTACTGCGGCGTGTACGACATTACACCAGAGATTGCAATTGTGTGCAGCAAATGATGGCCACCACAATGAACATCTAGTGGCCTGACATGTCGGGGCACACTCCATTCCACTCCGTAATTGAAAACGGAAACCACGTGTGTACGTGTACCTCACCCTTAATGGTAATGTACATGTGCGTCAGTGAAAAAGACCAATAAAAAGGTGTTAGCATGTGGACATAATGTGCTGTTCCAGTCTCTTCTGTACCTAAGGTCCATCACCGTTCCCTTTGGATCCCTACGTAATTCGGTGCTCTCCGATACACACGATCGAACAGCGGAGGAGTGGTACTCAAGCGTCAACTTTAGGTTACAATATCTCTGGATGTAATTAACATTTTACAATGCAACAAAGGGCACTGATTACGTATTTGTCTATATGTTCAGATGTGCTAACAAAACTAACGGGTTTCCATTTAAAAAAACGTAGGTTTGTGTTAAGAAACATACTTCCGTGCATTTTTTTATGGGTTGTATTAACCAATTACACGAGCCCCTCTCCTCACGTTCGGTCTGTGGAATCGATTCGTCAGTATTTGATGTGGTTTACGAAATATATCCAGCGGTAATGTTAGGTGACTCGCCCTGTATATATAAAAAGACAATTTAAATAAAAGAAACAAATCAGTTTATATTTAGACATTTATTTTAACATTGATCATCGTTCCATTAAAATTTCAGCATATCAAACTTGATTCATAACTAAACTGGTGCCTTATTTAGGATTGTGAAAATGTGAGTTTGTAATCTTACGGAACACATCAAATAGGGAGCCAAGATTGGGAGACTACATACAACACTGCATTCATAAAATAACACACAAAGAACATTGAAACATATCCAAGAGGAAATCAACCACAACCAACCGATTCAATTTTCACCTAAAGAAGTTACGTTTGTAGCGCAATCCTGTCCATCATGAAATTACCACACACTAGTATACTAAATTCATACTAACTCTCTGTGAAATCTTCCCAAAAAGAAGAGCTGAGGGCTACTTTGATGCTTACACCACATGCTTCACGTGATCAACTTGGTTTACACAAAGAGTGTAACTCCACAATAATTTTTGATAATTAAAATAAATTACATCAAAATGCAATTTACAAAAGAAAAACCTCGAACTGGTTACTATCGTCTTCCTATTAACCTGATGGGTCAAACAATTGTATAAGCACGTGGTACTGGTCTCACAAAGTACACCCCACGTGGGTTGAGCATAAAGAAAAGTTGCTATATTGAAAAATATTGTCAAGACGAGATGTTATAATCTCACGCACATTCGCATTTAAGATTGATGATCATAGTTAGAGTTACTGATCAACACATGGTTCCACTTTACTCACAAAGTAGTGACAAAGCAACTACCGGAAGATATTCTGAACTTCACACTCGAATTACACTGCGTTGCAATTTAAGATAACATTAGATACTTTAGAGCTAAACCTGAAATAAAGGTGATTAAATTTTCAATTAGGCTGAACTTAAGAAATTCATTGTCCTATGGACTTAGCCGACATGCGCTTAGCCAGAGATCTTACCACTTCAGACGCTCGCCATGGACAGACTGACTTGGGCTCCTACCGAGAGTGCTTAACAGATACAAACGGAAGTGACCAGAGAGGCAGCTTCCTATAGCAACATGACAAGGGATGGACAGCACCATACTAACAATAGAAACCTCTCTGCTTTTAGAAAGTGTAGCTACCTGTTCCGACATTGGTCCTACTGTTCTCTAGCAGACATTCTTGTCTGCTACCATCAAGCATGCAACTAGAAATACATTTGTTCATTCATCCTCTCACACAGAAGGGAGGGGGGATGACAGTATCTTATCATATACAGTATATAAAAGAAAGCGGGTGTAGGTTCCGTATGAGACTGTGTGACATGAATTACACATAAACTGTGTTTTAAAGTGTAGTAGTGTGAAATATCGTTCTTGTTTATGTGTAAAAGTAACACGTTCCACAGCTCAGTCTCCTCCCAGATAGTCAGAAACACCACAGTAAATTTAGAAGAGGAATTTATGCCGTAAATGACAACATATTTAAGAAATTAACATGAAAGGAATCCAACAGAGACCTTTCAATATAAGCCAGTCTAAAACTTCATTTTACACTGTAAATGTGAAATCAAGGAAGTTGTTCTACGTCATCATCATTTACATTATTTCCAGCACATGGCCGATAAAAGCTTTGATATGCTGCAGGTATGTGTGCCACAAGAGACAGTATATCATCAATGTTTTTCTTATTAACTTTAAGTGGCTTTCTATATCTTATTGGCAGCTGAAATAGATCTGGTTCAGCAGGTCTTCCTTTCCTCTTGCTACGTAGCGGGTGATCAAAAAGTCAGTATAAATTTGAAAACTTAATAAACCACGGAATAATGTAGATAGAGAGGTAAAAATTGACACACATATTTGGAATGACATGGAGTTTTATTAGAACAAAAAAAAAACAAAGTTCACAAAATGTCCGACAGATGGCACTGGACAGCAAAACGTCAGTGACTGCGCATGACAATCGTGTATAAAAGGAGTTGTAACGAGAGAGAGAATCAGATGCACCAGCAGTCACAGCATGTTGGCGTTACCTGAAAAGGCGCTTTTAGTGAAACTGTATTATCAGAATGGGGAATGTGCTAGTTCAGCGTTACGATCCTATCGCCATAGGAAGGGGATTCGAACGGGTAAAGGTCCGTTGACAAATGCAGCTGTGGCGAGAATGATTTTGATGTTCGAAGCCATGGGTTGTTTAGACGATAGACCCCTTAGTGGCCGACCGAGCACAAGGCGTAATGCTGCTGAGACCATTCAGGAAGAAATGGAGACTGTAGTAGGTTCGTCTATGCATGGGGAAGTCAGCGCTCGTGCAGTCGCACGTCGCACCGGCATTCCATACACTACTGTTTGGTTGGCACTGAGGCGTACACTCCGATGCTATCCGTACAAAATCCATCGGCATCATGAACTGTTATCTGGCGATTTAGTGAAGCGGAGGGCATTTGCTGTGTGGGCGTTTCAAAATATGGCGGAAGGTGACGATTGGTTGAGTAACGTGTTGTGGACCGACGAAGCTCATTTCACGCTCCGAGGGTCTGTCAATGCCCACAACTGCAGAATTTGGGCTACTGAAAATCCTAGAACTGTCATGCAAACTCCATTGCAAGACGAGAAAGTCACGGTATGGGTTGGATTTACCACATCTACCGTTATCAGGCCTCGTGACGGGTGAGAAGTACGCCGATATGTAACAGAATCGCATCATCCCCAGCCTGGCTGATAAACACCTGCTGGAACGTACGATGTTTATGCAGGATGGCGCTCCACACCATATTGGTAGACGCGTGAAAGATTTCTTGCGCGCGTCGTTTGGTGATGATCATGTGCTCAGCCGCCACTTTCGTCATGCTTGGCCTCCCAGGTCCCCAGATCTCAGTCCGTTCGATTATTGGCTTTGGGGTTACCTCAAGTCGTAAGTGTATCGTTATCGATCGACATCTCTAGGGATGCCGAAAGACAACATCCGACGCCAATGCCTCACCATAACTACGGACATGCTTTACAGTGCTGTTCACAACATTATTCCTCGACTACAGCTATTGTTGAGGAATGATGGTGGACATATTGAGCATTTCCTGTAAATAACATCATCTTTGCTTTGTCTTACTTTGTTATGCTAATTATTGCTATTCTGATCAGATGAAGCGCCATCTGTCGGACATTTTTTGAACTTTTGTATTTTTCGGTTCTAATAAAACCCCATGTCATCCCAAGCATGTGTATCAATTTGTACCTCTCTATCTACATTATTCCGTGATTTATTCAGTTTTCAAATTTATACTGACTTTTTGATCACCCTGTAGATCTGCTTACGTGAAGGTTTTTGTATCTGAGTAGCAGTACTTCACATTTAGCGTGAAGGGATCTCTACTCTAACTTAAATTGAATCACTTCACTAAAACGAAAGGGATCTCCAGATCTGAATAGAGTGGGTATCGAGCTTAATGAATTCAGGTCGCCCAAACTTCTGAAGTCTTGTCTAAGCATTTTCGTCGCAATGAAATTTTTTGGACTAACAGATTTGACTACATCTGCCCATTGATCTGGCATGTGTGTGTTTCTCGCAAAAATTTCAAAGCGACCAAAATCACGATCGCAAGGAAGTCTAGTATGGCCTACCACGTGCAAATAATACTGCAGAGATTCAAATCTTTTGGTGGAAACGAGAGTCATTTCTAGGACAATAAGAGACCAATTCTTTGCCTGGCCCATACAGTTATCTGTGATTATGTGGAGATTTTTGGCTTGGGTGTTCGTTATCTCCAAGTATTTTAATAAACAGCTCCAGCTTCATCTGAGCCCTATCCTCCATCCTTCTCACTCCACAGAAACATGTATCACTTATTTAACCCACAATCGTGGATACATTAGTTATATGTCCATATTTTTCTCTTGTAGAATGCTTTGCCAAATGTTAGTTTTGGCATGGGAAACGTTTTTTGCATATCCATTGCTATTACGTGGTGCTCTTTCATACACTCCTGGAAATGGAAAAAAGAACACATTGACACCGGTGTGTCAGACCCACCATACTTGCTCCGGACACTGCGAGAGGGCTGTACAAGCAATGATCACACGCACGGCACAGCGGACACACCAGGAACCGCGGTGTTGGCCGTCGAATGGCGCTAGCTGCGCAGCATTTGTGCACCGCCGCCGTCAGTGTCAGCCAGTTTGCCGTGGCATACGGAGCTCCATCGCAGTCTTTAACACTGGTAGCATGCCGCGACAGCGTGGACGTGAACCGTATGTGCAGTTGACGGACTTTGAGCGAGGGCGTATAGTGGGCATGCGGGAGGCCGGGTGGACGTACCGCCGAATTGCTCAACACGTGGGGCGTGAGGTCTCCACAGTACATCGATGTTGTCGCCAGTGGTCGGCGGAAGGTGCACGTGCCCGTCGACCTGGGATCGCACCGCAGCGACGCACGGATGCACGCCAAGACCGTAGGATCCTACGCAGTGCCGTAGGGGACCGCACCGCCACTTCCCAGCAAATTAGGGACACTGTTGCTCCTGGGGTATCGGCGAGGACCATTCGCAACCGTCTCCATGAAGCTGGGCTACGGTCCCGCACACCGTTACGCCGTCTTCCGCTCACGCCCCAACATCGTGCAGCCCGCCTCCAGTGGTGTCGCGACAGGCGTGAATGGAGGGACGAATGGAGACGTGTCGTCTTCAGCGATGAGAGTCGCTTCTGCCTTGGTGCCAATGATGGTCGTATGCGTGTTTGGCGCCGTGCAGGTGAGCGCCACAATCAGGACTGCATACGACCGAGGCACACAGGGCCAACACCCGGCATCATGGTGTGGGGAGCGATCTCCTACACTGGCCGTACACCACTGGTGATCGTCGAGGGGACACTGAATAGTGCACGGTACATCCAAACCGTCATCGAACCCATCGTTCTACCATTCCTAGACCGGCAAGGGAACTTGCTGTTCCAACAGGACAATGCACGTCCGCATGTATCCTGTGCCACCCAACGTGCTCTAGAAGGTGTAAGTCAACTACCCTGGCCAGCAAGATCTCCGGATCTGTCCCCCATTGAGCATGTTTGGGACTGGATGAAGCGTCGTCTCACGCGGTCTGCACGTCCAGCACGAACGCTGGTCCAACTGAGGCGCCAGGTGGAAATGGCATGGCAAGCCGTTCCACAGGACTACATCCAGCATCTCTACGATCGTCTCCATGGGAGAATAGCAGCCTGCATTGCTGCGAAAGGTGGATATACACTGTACTAGTGCCGACATTGTGCGTGCTCTGTTGCCTGTGTCTATGTGCCTGTGATTCTGTCAGTGTGATCATGTGATGTATCTGACCCCAGGAATGTGTCAATAAAGTTTCCCCTTCCTGGGACAATGAATTCACGGTGTTCTTATTTCAATTTCCAGGAGTGTATTCTCTTTAGCCAGAGAAGTTACAGACACGATCATATTTTGACCGCTATCAGCCTTTCTTAGACGCAACTCATGTTGTTTTTTCCTTTGTTTAATTTCTTCTGCACATAATTCTGGGTTCCTCGTTTCTGTTAGAAAGGCATCAGATGTTGAACAGGTGTCGCTTTTCGGCAGTTTGAAGCCTATGTAAAATTCGGACACAAAAATTGCGCTGAATTTGCTTTGTGATTCAGTAGGGGCATCCTTTTCCTTGCAGTATTCAGAGTATTTGTCCCGAAATAAGGATGCAGTTGTGAGATCACATCCAAAATATGCTTTGTAGGAGTTCTGCTGCCTGCTACAGTGACTGTCATATTTTGGTATAGCATTGAGGAAGTCTCTTACACCTTGCACAGCTTCGTTTTGAAATTCATGTGGATGATTGCCATGTTTGCCTGAAACAAAAGAGCACATGTATTAAAGCATTACTTCACGTTATTATTACACTTCAACATTATTTTATTTGGTTAAAATGAATACCTTATAGTAAAATGTAATACACAAACGTCGTCCATCTTCTATTGAAACCGAGAGACCCAACTTCATTTGCTGCTGCAAATTCCTCACTCTTCTTGTGTGTTTCTGTAAGCCATGAACCCTGAGGAAAGCTTGATTGCAAATCATGACTTTCATTCCATTTACTTTCACATTGTATGAAAGTGTCACAGCTTTAGATAAAGTTAGCTTTGTAGTCTTTTTTGGATAACTGTGAAAGAAAGAAATGTGAAGCAGAACAAGGTAAAGTAAATTTGTGGCAATTGGTCCATTTGCGTTTAAAAAAAGTGAAATGAACCTTCGCTTTTTTGGTACCATTTTCATACGACACGTTTCGTAAGTATTCTGGGCATTAAAGTTTCCTATGTCCCAAAACGAGTGGAAAATATTTTCTTCTTCTCCGAGTAGTTTCGTATAGCACTTATTTGAACAACTACAGGGACTTCCCAAAGATGCTCTCTGAACAGTCTTGTTGGTTTTAGAAGACACTTACTACTGGCCTACGTTACATCAACGTTTGGCCTTAATTTTTTTCTACTGATCAATATTACACTTTCTTTTTCTTCAAGAGTTTGGTTTCTGGGGTGATACTTTATTTGCTCTGCTTATTTCAAGCTGTAATATGAATAGCAAAATAGTCACAAAACTTCCGTGAGATATAGTCACAAGCCACACAAATCATTATATGCCACTGAAATGTCATTGATAACAAAAAATATTCTTACAAGTTTGTAGCTATGAAAACTATATTATTACTGCAATCAGTGGTCATTAAAATTAGGTTCTAAAGGTTTCTTATTAACATAAAGGACGACGATCAGCTGTGACAGCAATGATACGAGAAACAGTCACAAGCCACTGAACAATGATTACCAGTAAAAAATATTTTTGCATACTTACCGAAACATCTTCTGAGCTAGTACTGTTGTGTGATGGACACCAAGACTCACCACCATCACTGTCAAAATGATCAGAATCCTCATTTACACTACTGTCACTGCCATATACGCCTAGAATGTGCGAAGCACCTTCAGATGTATGTGAGCGTTCAGCCATTTTGATGTGGCTTTGTGACTATGTATCTTCTGAAAAAGACACCAGGTGGCAGAGTATAGAATTACACTACGTCATCACCTGCAACCTGTTGAAAAAAGACGGAACTTCCTCACTCCAAGATGAGGAGGGCATCGTTAAGAATCTCATAGCATGAGTATCTCAATTTCGACAAAAGTATGTCCTATGACTACATGTCTCCGATACCTTCATATATCTGTCTATTCCGCAATGTTGTGGATAATGTACCAGAATGGAAACCTAATAATGTCACCGTTGATTTCAAATCAGCTGTGATTCTAAAAGTTGTGATCCCGTCAGTTCAAGTGCATGACTGCCATTTGCATATGAAGAAATTTCTCCGGAGGAAAGTGCAAGACTTGGGATTTATTTGCAAATACAGAGAAAACGAAGAAATAAGGCTGCAAATTCGTATGTGTGTTGCTCTGGCGTTCCTTCGACCTGAAGATGTCTGCGATGGCTGGCTCGTGATACATTCACAAGCACCTGATATTTCGACTATTTTGTAGATAGACGGTTGGAAAATGACGAAAACACTATCAGTCTTTGGAACTGCTACAGACGGCGCCTTCGCACCACTAAAGCTGTAGAAGGTTGGCACAACAGAATTAATAATCTTCTCGGAAAACCGAATCCTAAAATTCAAGACGCGATCGAGCGTATGAAGGCAGGTGCAGAGAACTCGGCTTGTGCATTAATGAAGTCAGAACTAAATATAGAAGGCGAACGAAAGAAAACAGCTTATACGAAACGTGATGAAAGACTGGAAAAAATAGTAGAAATGTATGAAGAGGATGGTGACATTAGGGCTTGTTTGAATGCAACCCTTTATGTCCAAAAATTTGAATGAAGCCATATGTTAGTGTTGGACGATATATGTGAAAAGAATGTACAAAATGTAAATACTCATAGTAACTTAAAAATTTAAAAATAAAATATAAAATTTAAAAAATATAAAAAAATAAAAATATAAAAAAACAAAAAAACTGGTTTCAAAGACGCCTAATTGACAATTTGCTCTTGCCATTTAGCCAGTCCAAAGTCTGGATAAAGTGTGATGGGAGTCTGTTTATTACGAAAAATCCATAGACACAACATTATCACTTCCTATAAGAAACGACGTTTCATGTATGGAGTACCATGGCTGACTGTTGGATATTTCTTTTATTTTCTCTCTGACGCAATCACAAAAGTTTCACATATGGCCTGTACCAGCCAATGTCGTCCATCTCCAGAAACAATGTAAAAGATGTATATAAAATTATAAACATACAATTTAAAAATCACATCTATTCTGCCTGTCAAAAGCATACTTTAAAATAAACATAAAATAAAGTGTGACTCATAACTACGGATTGCATATCATGTATATGTAATGTAAAGTACATAACATGCGTTGTCGCATAATGTGCGGAGATGAAGGCGCACTGTGCAAGGGCTGCGCGTATGTAGCGCTAGGTGTGGCGTGAGAAGCCGTGTACAGCTAATTATACCTATATATGTGCCTAACCCTGGACTTTTAGTTAGTGTGAAAATGCGTCTTAGATACATTACATGTACCATATGCTGATCCACGGCTGTGGACCATATTTTACTTTATGTTTATTTTAAATTATTCTTTGCGAAGCAGAAGTGGTTATACATTTAAATTCTGTGTATGTAAACTGGTTTTTCTGTTTTCCATAGTAATATCGGAAGATAAAGTACTAAGTAAAAATCATCCAACAAAAAATTATCACTTCTCATAATAATAAATGTGGCATTACGAATCTTATTCGATCGTCACTAGTCCCCTTCACATGTAAACCACGTAAGGGTAAGTTTACACGAACTGTAAAAATTGACTATTGCTGACAATTTAGGCCGGAAGAGTTGTCTGGCAATATCACGGCCACACGATTTAGAGCCAAATGTACGGCAACGCTGCCGGCCACTGTTACCCGGCAATGTTTGCGGCAAAACATTTCCGGGCCAAATGTGTTTACATGATCCACGCTATGGCCGCGTAATGAAATAAACCAAGATAGTGGGTGTGAGTGGAGATCTCCTACATTTGCATTCTACAACAAAAAACTAATAGGGCATCATGGATGCCTTTGAAGAAAGAAAAAGCTTCCGAAAATTTAGCTTGTTAACTGATACTTGGAACATATGTTTTCCAGAATGCTGAAATCCGATTTCGAATGTGTTGTTTAAAAGTAATTCGTCCGAGAATTGGTAAAACCAATACCACTATTATGTACTATATACGAGTTACAACCGTTCAGTTTTCGGTTAGTGGGGGCTGATACAGAGGTATGATATTCCTCTTTCAAGAGCTGAAAAAAATACGTTTTTAAAAGTTTTCGCCAGAGCTGCTAGTTATTTGTTGTTGGCTGACAAGTTTCGGGCTTTGCCTATTTTCAGATGCCACCTGTTACAGAGAATAAAATTTGTAATGAATCGATGCGTCGAACGTGAATAATAAATGTAGACTGTCAGTAATAGTATGGATCATATGGTAACTACTTACATATTTTGTATGTAGGATATGTTTGGTGTGGACAGTTCTATTTATGTCATAACACTTACACGTATCTCAGGTCTGCGTTAAAATAAGTCACAATTGTAGTTACACAGCGGCTAAAACACCTACTTGGGCATCATCACTTGTTGCAGGTCGTGGTTGACGTTTCACATGTGGCTGAACACTTCCTGTTTCCTTAAATAACGTAACTATCCGGCGAACGGTCCTGACACTTAGATGATGTCGTCCAGGATACCGAGCAGCATACATAGCACGCGCCCGTTGGGCATTTTGATCACAATAGCCATACATCAACACGATATCGACCTTTTCCGCAATTGGTAAACGGTCCATTTTAACACGGGTAGTGTATCACGAAGCAAATACCTTTCGCACTGGCGAAATGTTACGTGATACCACGTACTTATACGTTTGTGACTATTACAGCGCCATGTATCACAAAACGAATATATATACAATTGTGACATCTTCGAACGCAGATCTGAGATACATTCAAGTCTGGTGACATAAATAGAACTGTCCACACCAAACACATCTAAATAAAAAATTCGTAAATAGTTACCATAGAAAACGTATTATTTATGATACCTTTATTATCTACAATCAACACATCCACTGGTAACAGATTTTGTTCTGTGTAAGAAGTGGCTTGTGAAAATGTGCGAAGTCCATAACTAGTCAACCAACACTAAATAATTAATTTGCAACTTTGTTGTAAATGTTTAAAAATGTCTTTTCTTCCACATTTTTGAGCTGCCAGACGCGACGCACTGGAAAATTTTATATCTTTAAAGTTCATTTCTCATCCATATGTTTCCTGGTACAAGGCATTTGCAATGCTTTAGTGGAAGGGCTCAAAGAATTTATTAAAGCAGCAGGCCAGAGTTGACCCGAGTTATAGGGCGTGCAAAGTAATGTATACAACCATCGCAATAAAATAATAACAGTTGGCAAATTGATACCCATTTGAAACGTTCAGGCGTCTTAATAACCGATGTAGAATAAAATTTCAGTTCAGTACTGCAGATCGTCTAAAACGATAGCAGTGAGAACGTCCTTTTTCAGAATTCGCTCTCTGTATATATTACTTCCTGTTTCTTCCGCTCTAGTCCTAGATGTATTTATCACGTTCATGGATTTCTCGTTGGTTGTCTCGTTTGCCCAGTTTTACATACCTGTAGCCGCTTCGGTATTCTTGGAGCAGCGGTTCGTGTAATTCATTACACGAACCTAATCCCAAAGAACGAAATAATGCTGTTTCATGTGATTTGACACAGCAGTACTGTCGGTTGAGGAAGAAGAATCGAGGCTGAGAGTGAAAGGCAAACACATACACACAAGGACTGAGACGGTTATGGCCTGGGCATTGACACATTGCAGCAATGTTGCTGGCAATGCTATTGCGGCTCCACATTGCCGTAAAATAAGGCCTTCGGCTGTCCTGCGTGCAGAGCGGCGATTCTACCTGCCGGGCGGAGATCAGACGGAGAGATTACAGGACCTTTCCTCGACCTTTTCTGGGTACGAGTTTCACTGGGTGCGAATTGCAGGACACCGTACGATGCGTGGCTGTGCATACCCTGTACCACTACCAATCATTT
The DNA here is from genome assembly GCF_023898315.1 of Schistocerca nitens. NCBI lineage: Eukaryota > Metazoa > Arthropoda > Insecta > Orthoptera > Acrididae > Schistocerca > Schistocerca nitens. Next base: position 487,596,018 of record NC_064616.1, read on the forward strand.
CCTTCTCTGTTTCACTCGCAGACAGAGCGAGGGGAGAAGGCTATCTGTAAGCTTCTGTATGAGCCCTAACTTCTCTTATCTTTGTGGTCCTTACGCGAAACATACGTTGGTGGCAGTAGAATCGTTCTGCAGTCAGCTTCAGATGCCGGTTTTCTAAATTGCTGACTAGTCTTATTCGAAAAGAACGTCGTCTTCCCTCCAAGGATTCCCATTTGAGCTTCTGAAGCATCTCCATAACATTCGCGTGTTGTTTGAATCTACCAGTAGCAAATGTAACAGCCTACCTCTGAACTGCTTTGATGTCTTCCTTTAACCCGACCTCGTGCGGACCCCAAACACTTGAGCAGTGCTCAAGGATAGGTCTCCTTTACTGATGAACCACAGTTCCCTAAAATTCTCCCAGCAAACCGAGCCGACCCTTCACCATTCCTACTACAGTCCTTACATGGTCATTCCATTTCATATTGCTTTGCAACGTTGTGCCTAGATATCTAATCAACATCACTGTGTCAGACAGCACACTACCAATACTGTATTTAAACGCTTGGGTGTTTTTCCTAATCATCTGCATTAACTTATATTCCTCTACATTATAGCTAGCTGTCATTTATCACACCAACTAGAAATTTTGTCTAAGTCGTCTTGTATCCCCCTACAGTCACTCAACTACGACACCTTCCCACACCACAAAGCATCATCAGCAAACAGCCGCAGATTGCTGCTCGCCCTATCTTCAAGATCATTTATGTACATAGAAAACAACAGCGATTCTATCGCACTTCCCTGGGGCACTCTTGACGATCTGTTCATTCAGATCCTTTACCAAACTCTAATGTAGACCAATGATAATGTTTCATTGTGCAATGTAAACTTACGTCAATAAGTAAAAACATGACACAAATTCCACTACTTTCCTTATCGTTTTCGGTTCATTCAAATCCTTTACCAAACTCTGATGTAGACCAGTGACAATGTTTCATTGTGCAATACAATTTCATGTCAACAAGTAATTTAATCTCATTAAATTATAGGGTATCAACAGTAGTAGGAAAAGCATAGAGCGCTGCTCACCATAAAGGTGACCCATAGCTTTCAGTCAAAGCCTTCTTCATCAAAGGAAACACACACACGTTGAAATTATAAATAACCTTCTTCAGACCCTTCAAAACTTTGGCCTGTGTCTAGTGCCCACTCTATATTCTTTTTCTGAGTGCAATTATAGGCTCCCTGTGAGATATTACATCCTGTTTTCGGAATTGTTAGACAGCATTGCTGACAGATATTCATTATCTGCATTAGAGGGCAAGGCACACTGCTCTCTCAGCACCAAACATGGGTTGGATACTTGTGTGTATGTGTTCACAGATATTAAAATTTAAAATGTTGTCTGAGCAACTGCATTTCTACGAATGCAAACATATGTTGCAGATGTTACACTAAAGTAAACATTTTCTTTCACATGCCAGTTCTGAGTTTTTGATAACAATCTACGCTTTGGAACCACTGGAAGAAGGCGCTTTCCACAACCCTTCACCCTGCACAAAATTATGTCATTTGTTATTTTCGAGCTATTATTGTGGCTTACCTTCAATTTTGATACCCAGAAGCATTGTTTACGTTTTTAGAGTTTCACTAGGCCATCAAAAACTTTTCCCCCCATTAAACATATTATTATAATTCTGCCTAGTGGCAAGTCCATGTTTTCTGACGGAGAATTTCTGACGCCAATGTTCCCTGTTTTCAACTTCTTCCTGCAGTCTGCTGTATCTCCTTCCATCTTTCACGCCATCAGGTGTTGAATTCTTCTCCTTCCTCGTCTTGTAGTTCCTCTGATCTTCCCTTCAATGACGTCGTGTATGAACCCCTCATGTCTAAATATGTGTGCTATCCAGTTGGCCTTCCTCTGAAGAATTGTATTCGGAATAGTTTCTTCTCTCCTATTTTTCTCAGTGCATCGTAGTTTTTCACCTGATCTGCCCGCTTGATCTTCTCTATTCTTCTCCAGCACTACATCTGAAAACTTTCCAGGTTTTTTTTTTTCTAAATTTTTCTCATGGTCCACGTCTCTGCTCCGTACAGTGCAATTCTTCAGAGTAGCACTCATCAATTTCTTTCTTAATTCCAAGCTCAACTTGGTCCTCTTGTTGCTGAATGCGGCTTTGGGCATAGCGATTATTGTTACAATTTCGTTTGAGCGGTGGGGATCCTTTGTCAGCAAGTTTTCCAATTACTTGAATTGCATCACATTCTCCATCTATCGACTGTGATTGTGGACAGTTATCCTCAAAGGTCTCTCCCGTTTTCATATATGCATCACTTTTGATTTCTTGACGTTGATTTCCGTGGCATATTCCCTTCCAGTCTCCACCAACTGGTTCATCATATGCTGCAGTTGTCTTTGATTTTTGGCGAGCACTACCAGGGTATCTCCATAATTGATGGTGTTGATGAGATATCCACCCATCCTGAAGTTTCCGCATCCTTCCAACTCTTCTCTCGCCAGCCATTTTCCATACAAGTTAGGGGGGGGGGGGGGGGGCTTAGCAATGCACAACATTCCTGTCGGACTGCCCTTCCTGTTTCCACGTTGTTTGTTTCTCCATAGTTCTGTCATACCTGTACTGTTTGTCCCAGGTACAAGTCGAGAACTAGTCTCGGGTCTCTCCAGTTGTTCACATCTCCTTAAGGATGTTCAGCAATTTTGTCCAGTTGACTCTGTCGAAGGCCAGTGTATAAAAAAGCACAAACTTCTTCGTTAACAGCCAAAGTTCCCTCTGACAAAATCCTCACCATACCGATGGCGTCTCTGGTTCGATTTTCTTTCCTAAATCCAAATTGATCCTCTCCCATTACTTCTTCAATTTTGTGCTCCAATAGTCTGTTGCGTATTCTTACAATGATCTTCACAATGTGTGAGGTCAGACTAATTGTTCTGTGATCACTACATTTCTTGGCTTGTTGTTTCTTCTCAAGAGCAACCATTGTAACGTCCATAAAGTCCTTAGGTCCAATCTTCAGTTTCTTGCAGTTTGCTGATGAGTTACGTCAGCTCTTTCAAACCTCAGTTTCCGATTTCTTTCAACAAATAAACCTTCATATCGTCGTCTCCTGTAGCTTTCCTCCTCTTATGTCCTTAATCGCTTTCTCTACTTCCGTTGACAGTATGCTAGGCCCTTTTTTTGTCTTCGTCACTCACCTCCTATGTCTCCATTTGGATGTCTTGTAGACGATGTTTGTTATCGTAGAGTTCCTTTTCGTATTGGTTCAAATGGCTCTGAGCATTATGGGACTTAACATCTATGGTCATCAGTCCCCTAGAACTTAGAACTACTTAAACCTAACTAACGTCTGGTCCCTTTAATCTCACAAACCAACCAACCAACCTAACTAACCTAAGGACATCACACACATCCATGCCCGAGGCAGGATTCGAACCTGCGACCGTAGGGGTCACGCGGTTCCAGACTGAAGCGCCTAGAACCGCACGGCCACAACGGCGGGCCTTATCGGCAGCAATTGAGATATTTATACCAAGTAAATTAACAAGTAACGGAGTTGATCCTCCTTGGTACATAAAATGAGTCAGAACACTCTTGCAGAAAAAAAAGGAAAAAAAAAGAAAGCAAAATTTAAACAGACGCAAAATCTCCAAGATAGCGCGATCATTTACAGAAGTTCGAAATTTAGCGCGGATTTCAATGCGAGATGCTTATAAAAGCTTCCACAACGAAACTTTGTCTCGAAACCTGAGAGAAAATCCAAAGAGATTCTGGTCGTATGTGAAGTATGCTAGTGGCAAGACAAAATCAATGCCGTCTCTGCGCGATAGCAATGGAGATACTATCGAAGACAGTGCTGCCAAAGCAGATTTACTAAACATAACCTTCCGAAACGCCTTCACAAAAGAACACGAAGTAAATATTCCAGAATTCGAATCAAGAACAGCTGCCAAATTGAATAACATAGAAGTAAATACCCTCAGAATAGTGAAGCAACTTAAATCACTTAATGAAAGCAAGTCTTCTGGTCCAGACTGTATACCAATTAGGTTCCTTTAAGAGTATGTTGATGCAATAGCTACATACTTAACAATCATATAAAACACTTCGCTCGACGAATGATCCATGTCCAAAGACTGGAAAGTATGACAAGTCACACCAATATTCAAGCAAGGTAGTAGGATTAATCCCCTAAATTACAGGTCCATACCAGTAATATTGATATGCAGCAGGATTTTGGAATATATATTGTGTTCGAACATTATTAATTACCTCGAAGAAAACGGTCTAATGAGACACAGTCAACACGATTTTAGAAAACATCGTTCTTGTGAAACACAACTAGCTCTTTACTCGCACGAAGTGTTGAGTGCTATTGACAAGGCACTGGTAATTGATGCCGTACTTCTAGATTTCCGGAATGCTTTTGACGATGTACCACACAACGATTTGTAGAGAAATTTCGTGCCATATCGTCTCAGTTATGTGACTGGATTCGTGATTTCCTGCCAGGGAGGTAACACTTCGTAGTAATTGACGAGAAGTCATCGAGTAAAACAGAAGTGATTCCTGGCGTTCCCCAAGGTAGTGTTATTGGCCCTATGCTGTTCCATACCTACATAAATGATTTAGGAGACAAACTGAGCAGCCGTCTCAGGTTGTTTGCAAATGATGCTGTCGTTTATCGTCTAGTAAAGTCATCAGAAGATCAAAACAAATTGCAAAAGATTTATAAAAGTTATGTGTATGGTGCAAATAATGCCAATTGACCCTGAATGATGAAAAGTGCGAGGTCAGCCACATAAGTGCCAAAAGAAACCCGTTAAACTTCCGTTAAACTATAAGTAAGTCAAATCTAAAGGCCGTAAATTCATCTAAATACCTAGGAATTACAATTACGAAGAACTTAAATTGGAAAGAACACATTGAAAATATTGTGGGGAAAGCAAACCAAAGACTGTGTTTTTTGGCAGAACACTTGTCCGTCCTCGTTTGGAGTATGCTGAGCGGTCTGGGATTCCTACCAGAAAGGATTAACGGAATACATCGAGAAAGTTCAAAGAAGAGCAGCATGTTTTGTATTATCACGAAATGCAGGAGAGAGTGTCTCTGATATGATACAGGATTTGGGCTGGAAATCATTCAAGCAAAGGTTTTTTCGTTGCGGTAGAAACTTCTAACGAAATTTCAATTACGAACGTTCTCCTCCGAGTACGAAAACATTTTTTTGATGCCGACATACATAGGAAGAAACGATCATCATAATAAAATAAGGAAAATCAGAGCTCGCCCAGACAGATATAGGTGTTCGTTTTTTCCGTGCGCTTTTCGAGATTGTTATAACAGAGAATTATTGTGAAAGTGGCTCGATGAACTCTTTGCCAGGCACTTAAGTGTGATTTGCCAAGTATCCATGGAGATGTAGATGTAGATAGTGTGGAAACAGTTTGAAATATAATATAATTAAGTGTCAAAAGGTTAAAGCTTGAAAAAAGTACACCAAATGTAAAAAGTAAACACAAATACAACACAAGACGTTTTAAGTTTCATAAAATTAAAAGAAAAAATGTACATAGACCAACATATTAAGAATAAATTTATCTGGTCAAGAATTACTGAATAAACCAACATAACAATTCGCATCGAAGTGAACACACATCAGAAACGTGTACAGCAATATATAGATATTTTTAGTTTATTTCTGACAAATACGTCTTTGGAATACCACTTCGTCATATAGGGCTGAATATCGAATTAACTATGCTATAAATTTTGCTATTAGTCAAATATCGAAATGAAAAACAAAGTAGTCGGGGTAGCGGATTTCGAAAAAAAAAAAAAACTGACTTGTTTGGAAAATCTGGTTGCTCCGTTGTAACGTACATTAAAAGCCATAGAACTCTCATTTAAAGTTTTTTTTAAATATCTGTTATTGTATCAAAGGTTTTCATTCAGAAATTGGTAATCTCAGTTTTTTCACGGGGGTATTTCGGTCTCTTAATGGTCATCTGGGCACGTATAAAAAATATGTGTCTTTTATTTTGCTCTACACTAAAATATATTCTTAGCCGATCAAAAACCAAGTGCATCACTCGGGTAGTTATAGGTGAGTATCAAACTGAGCACGATGCACATTTTGGGGCCATCAAGTGCAAAGTATGTCAAAACTTTCTTATTTTCTGGCTTCGGTTGGTGTCTCCGCTTATCACCTTGCTACAAAACTGCTGTCCACTTTGCGCCCTGAAAGTGTGGCCTGTGTAGATTTAATATCTGCGCTAGACAAGTACTATGATTCTCAAATTAATGTGGCTGCGTCTAGGTATAAACTTCTCCACCTCCGGCTGCAACTAAATCAGACCTACACTACTGGCCATTAAAATTGCTACACCCAGAAGAAATCCAGATGATACATGGGTATTCATTGGACAAATATATTATACTAGAACTGACATGTGATTACATTTTCACTCAATTTGGGTGCATAGATCCTGAGAAATCAGTACCCACAACTACCACCTCTGGCCGTAATAACGGCCTTGATACGCCTGGGCATTGAGTCAAACAGAGCTTGGATGGCGTGTACAGGTACAGCTGCCCATGCAGCTTCAACACGATACCACAGTTCATCAAAAGTAGTGACTGGCGTATTGTGACGAGCCAATTGCTCTGCCACCATTGACCAGACATTTTCAATTGGTGAGAGATCTGGAGAATGTGCTGGCCAGGGCAGCAGTTGAACATTTTCTGTATACAGAAAGGCCCGTACAGGACCTGCAACATGCGGTCGAGCATTATCCTGTTGAAATGTAGGGCTTAGGCCGGCCCGAGGGGCCAAGCGGTTCTAGGCGCTACAGTCCGGAACCGCGCGACCGCTACGGTCGTAGGTTCGAATCCTGCCTCCTGCCTCGGACATGGATGTGTGTGATGTCCTTTCGTTAGTTAGGTTTAAGTAGTTCTAAGTTCTAGGGGACTGATGACCTCAGAAGTTAAGTCCCATAGTTCTCAGAGACATTTGAACCATTTTTGCGAACAAGAGGTGACCGAGACGTGTAACCAATGGCACCCGATACCATCACGCCGGGTGATACGCCAGCATGGCGATGACGAATACACGCTTCCAGTGTGCGTTCACCGCGATGTCGCCAAACACGGATGCGACCATCATGATGCTGTAAACAGAACCTGGATTCATCCGAAAAAATGACGTTTTGCGATGCGTGCACCCAGGTCCGTCGTTGAGTAAACCATCGAAGGCGGTTCTGTCTGTGGTGCAGCGTCAAGGGTAACCGCAGCCATGGTCTCCGAGATGATAGTCCATGCTGCTGCAAACGTCGTCGAACTGTTCGTGCAGATGGTTGTTGTCTTGAAAACGTCCCCATCTGTTGACCCAGGGATCGAGACGTGGCTGCACGATCCGTTACAGCCATGAGGATAAGATGCCTGTCATCTCGACTGCTAGTGATACGAGGCCGTTGGGATCCAGCACGGCGTTCCGTGTTACCCTCCTGAACCCACAGATTCCATATTCTGCTAACAGTCATTGGATCTCGACCAACGCGAGCAGCAATGTCGCGATACGATAAACCGCAATCGTGATAGGCTACAATCCGACCTTTATCAAAGTCGGAAACGTGATGGTACGCATTTCTCCTCCTTACACAAGGCATCACAACAACGTTCCACCAGGCAACGCCGGTCAACTGCTGTTTGTGTATGAGAAATCAGTTGGAAACTTTCCTCATGTCAGCACGTTTTAGGTGTAGCCACCGGCGCCAACCTTATGTGAATACTCTGAAAAGCTAATCATTTGCACATCACAGCATCTTCTTCCTGTCGGTTAAATTTCGCGTCTGTAGCACGTCATCTTCGTGGTGTAGCAATTTTAATGGCCAGTAGTCTATCTCCAACCTACCACCGTGGCACTGAATACCGATTTAAAGATAATACGAACCAGACGAGATATAGAGTATAAGATGATCTCAGTAGCGAGGTTACTTCAAATACTCACAGTTCATTTAATGAATGCACGGCTTACAGCAGAGGATCTCAAGGAAGCCATCCACCATACAGTACAGGGCTATTTATCGCCAGTTTTACTATCGCCAACAAACTTTATATTCGTGTTGAGGCGAATCCGTAATCAGTTACCAGATGGTTCAAATGGCTCTGAGCACTATGGGACTCAACTTCTGAGGTCATTAGTCCCCTAGAACTTAGAACTAGTTAAACCTAACTAACCTAAGGACACCACACACATCCATGCCCGGGGCAGGATTCGAACCTGCGACCGTAGCGGTCTCGCGGTTAGTTACCAGAGACACTATAATTAACCTTCCCTCCACACAAGGAACACTTGGCGCAGTACTACCACCTATCTAAGGTAATAGTGGACACAGATGATGTAAAATTATGAACTCATATTTCCTTCCTAGTGACTGGCAAAACAGATATCTATGAATGTTATCCAGTACACTCCTTCCCAGTGAAATGGGACCAACTTAACAAATTCGTACAATTTTGAACAAGTCGAGTATTCCTAAACTCCAAAACTACAAATGCTACTGTAATAATAACAGCTGCGGAATTAAGTAACTCCATACACGAACGGTTTACCATATGTCCATCATGTGTCACTGAAGTGAACACCGATAATTGTGAATTCCAACTTTTTTTTGTGCAAAAAAAACATCAAATTGCCCGCGCGACATACTAACTGCTTTACCATATTTTTTCGAGCAAGTAGGAGAACAATGGCTTTACGCAGTTAACCATCCGACCGATATCTCTGTACACTGTTTCGACCATGGCGCCACTACTACAATCGAAGATGTTGAACTCTGCGGTAGTGGACTGATAGTTAATGGGGCATTATGTTCTCTCTCTTGCGTGAAATTTCGCTTACCTACAAGAGGTTTGACCACTGTCACCTCATCGTACCCATTAATTTACTGGCCAGAAACGCCTATGCAACCAGGGGCTTCTCAAAATTTGTTTTCCTAAACAACTCCCTTGATTCCTCCATCCTGCAATCATTAGATGTTCTTATAACTGCACAACAAGGCAAGGTTGATACCAATGCTATGATGCAGCATATTGTACAGTTGAAAGAGGAACATAAAACGCGAATTTTGATATTGGGCACAGGTATTTCTGGTATCTTCTTGTTCATAATTATACTTTGTACTGCTTTCCCGTATATCAGTTGAAACCCCAAGACAGACAATATCATATTACTACATCAAATTCCATGGCTACAAAAATCCTGAGCATACACATGCACTGCTAAGATGTATGTAGAGATAATTGTTGCCTGATACTTCATTTTATTCTTACTGATCGTCATTCTACCATATTTCTAACATTACCTTCAGAAGTTTTCTTTATGCTGATGTATTTCAAGCTATTACATAATGAATGTATTTTATAATTTTCCTGACGGACAAAGGTTTCCCCTTTGTTTTTCCGGATGGGGAAGGAACGTAGGGGGTATAATAATTATGTGTTACTTATGGTTGTTCAAAATACGTAAAGACTTATTATAGGTTAAGTAAACATTTTAGAGACTTTGACACATTAAGCCACAATATTTGGAAGGGACAGCACTCAAAGAAGGGGAGCCGGCACGTGTGTCGACATTGATCACATTCATGCGCAACGTGAGAAGTACAGATCAACGGCCGAAGAGTCGGTCGCTGCCATAGAAACATCGCGAAATTGGCGAAACATACCTCAGACAAACGGGCACGTGGTGTCCTTTGAGGGGAGAAAGAAGAGACGAAGAAACGTCGCCTGGACGGAAGAACTGATGGTTGGTCAGCGGATGTTATACCTCGCTGCAACGACTTAGCCACTACGTTGCAGAGGAAGAGGTTGGTGCTGCGCCAATAGGTCAATTCGGAAGATGCTATCCCAGATGTTACCAGAAAGAAGTTCGCATGGTACTTACTCAGGTGACTGGTGAGTACGAAGTCACTGCCGCCTAACCAAATGAGTCACCTGTGAACCTAGAGGTTGATGAACTCCACCGGAAGACGCCGAATCTGAGGGTCGCTGGGTCGATTCCGGGACGGAGCACTCCGCGCCACGGCGTAGCCGCCTGTTAATAATGCGACGAACGAATACACAAGGAGAAGACCGCGCCGCCGCCGTAGAAGGTCACGGGCGCGGTACTGAATGGAAGTATACGCCACGTGGCACTCCGTTGCAACACGCAGTATCAGCAGTCATTGGAATGTGCACACTACGACTCCGCGCCGCACAAGTGCCGCGAGGAACTGAGCGAGTTAAAACACACTACATTGCTCTGTTTGTTTGAAGGGTCTTATGTGTCAATAAATGACAGTTAAACCACCAATGTGTCACTCTCACCTCTCCCACTGAGCCAAGTAAAGAACCCATTCCACCGCCCACAGAATGTCGCTTTCCTACTCGCCATCCCTGGCAAAATAATGACCTATGCTCCTCTGTCACTGAAGCTCATTATCTAGTGTCACTAAACCTCGACATGCTACATGAAAATTTCCATAGGGAATCTGACGCACCCCCGCCTTATGAAGCAATAAATCATACTTCACAGAACGGAGTAAAGCTGCAGTCTTCGTAGGAGGCTGGAAGATTATCTTAACAGGGTGTTTCTTGAGAATACGGCTTATTTGCGAGGAAGGGCACGCACATAAAGTAAAAACGCTCTTGATTTGAAGGCGTTACTTTCTTCTTACAGATCATGCACTAGGATTAACATTGAATGCGCTGCGAATTTGTTGCTTTGTCGCTACCAAAGGCAGTTATAAAATTTTAAAACTGTGAGGTTCGGTACCGCCGAGATTTCATGGACTTTCTAAAGTTCGCAAGATGGATATGGATGAGCGTCTAGATGATTTGTCTAACGGCCAATAACTAGCACTATTGGTTCACTAATGTACCTTTCTGCCAAATATTTGGCTTCATTGTAAAAACCATTGGTAGGAAAATGTAATATCATACTTGTAATTCTATGGATTTTATTCACATATTTAGTAACCTCAGGCTAAATAGTACAGATATGCTGGTTAGTTTTGATGTGGTATCATTATATACCAGGGTACCTTTAACGTATTCTTCATCTCTTATCGGGCAACATTTTGACAAAAAACATCACTGCCTTATTTGAGCATGTACTCCTGTCATCTCATTTTCAGTTTAATTGTTAATTCTACAATCAGATTCATGGAGTTGCTATGGTAAGCCCCTCTGTCCTTTAGTAGCTAATTCGTTTATGGCAGACTTCGAGGACAAGGCACTGGACGTTGCAAGTTTTAAACCAATGGTCTTTTGGCGGTATGTGAACGACACATTTGTAGTTTGGTCTCCCAGGAAGGATAAATTACATATATTTCTTGAGCATCTGAATTCTATCCGCGCTAGTATTAAATTTATTATGGAAATAGAAAAAGATGGGTGCCTCCTTTTTTGGGTGTTTTCGTTCGTCGCAAAAGTTAATGGCATATTAGGATACGCTGTATATCGTAAACTAACGCACACTAATCTATATTTACATGCAAATAGCTGCTATCATCGTTCACAAACCGTAGGGGTCGTGAAGACCTTAGGACACACTGCGTATAATTTAATGATAATACGCAAGAAGAGCTGCCACACCTCAAGAACATTTTTGAAGCGAATGAATAGTCCCAGCAACAAATTCACAGAGCATTCTGTGTGAATCCTAGAATGCGAGTACTTGATTCGGAAGAAGAAAATATGTGATCGTATAGACCTTATAATTAAATTTTCCCCCAGACATTTAAGTCTCACCTGTATCTACGATAATGTTGGAAGCTGGAGATAAGAATTAAGATTTGTGTCACAGCCACGACACAGACCTGGGTCTTCTCGCTTCCTAGGCAGAAATGCTGACCATTGCATCACCGCAGCACTATGGACAGCATTGCTGCACAAAATACCCAAGTCGAATGCCCAGCTGAACACAAACTTCAATTCATATCTCCAGTTTATTTTCCCCTTACATTGTCACTATTACTAGGGAAAATAAGATGGAGGTATGAATTGAAGTTTGTGGAGGGGCGGGCATTCGACTTGAGTATTTTGTGCAGCAATGATGACCGTAGTGCTGCGGCGGTTTCGTGGTCAGCTATTCTGCCAAGTAAGCAGGAAGACGTGGGTTCGAGTCCTAGCCGTAGAACAAATTTTGATTCCTATTGTCAGCTTCCAGCATTATCGTAGATTAAAAAAATTAACACCTTCACATCAAGAGCATTTTTGCCTTATTAGGATGTCATTTCCTCGAACCCGTATTCTGGGGAAATTCCATGTTAAGGTGACCTTCCAGCCTCCTACGAAGCCGGCCGGAGTGGCGAGCGGTTCTAGGCGCTACAGTCTGGAGCCGAGCGACCGCTACGGTCGCAGGTTCGAATTCTGCCTCGGGCATGGATGTGTGTGATGTCCTTAGGTTAGTTAGGTTTAATTAGTTCTAAGTTCTAGGCGACTGATGACCTAAGAAGTTAAGTCGCATAGTGCTCAGAGCCATTTGAACCTCCTACGAAGACTACAGCCTTACTTGGTTATGTGAAGGATGATTTATTGCTTCGTAAGGCGAGTGTGTATCATTCCTTGGGGAAATTGTAATATGTCATATACAGGAGAGACAACACGCACCCTTCACGAGAGATGCGTGGAACAGCGAAGATACACACGCTTACTACAGCCAGAGAAGTCAAATCAAATGTGTGTGAAATTTTATGGGACTTAATTGCTAAGGTCATCAGTCGCTAAGCTTACATACTACTTAACATAAATTATCCTAAGGACAAACACACACACACCCATGCCCGAGGGTGGACTCGAACCTCCGACGGGATCAGCCGCACAGTCCATGACTGCAGTGCCCTAGACCGCTCAGCTAATCCCAGAGAAGTCAGCTTTGGCAGAACATTGTATAAATACGGATCATTCGATGAACTACAGTGATGTGAAGGTCTTAACATCAGACTCTTCCTTTTGGAATTCTATTTTCAAGGAAGCCATAGAAACTAGATCAGCCAATAACTTAATAAATAGAGGTGAAAATGGAAATGAGCGTTTGGCGTTATTGGCCGGGAGACCCCTTACGGGGCATGTCCGGCCGCCTTGGCGCAGGTCTTATTGCATTCGACGCCACATTGGGGGACCTGATCGCGGGACTGGGATAAAATTATGACGAAAACAACACAACACCCAGTCCCTCAGCGGGAGAAAATCCCCGACCCAGCCGGGAATCGAACCCGGGCCTCTTAGGACGGCTGTCCATCATGCTGACCATTTTTTCCCCTTTATTAAAACAATCATATAAGCACATAAGCACAAAAATAAAATAATGAAGTACTGGAACTGTTTCAACACGAATTGTATCTTACAATAGACTGAAGAACACATTTCAATATAGTGCCATTCGTAAGCTTACGAAACAGAACAAAATGACAATAGCATCTTCAGTCCAGACAGAGACATAGAACCAAAACGCAAACATATTAAAGAGATTTACAAAATATATGACTGTCTTAATTAGAATTGCAGTTCTGTCAATTTGATTCACAACCGTCCATAATCTTCACAGAAAGTCATTTGGAGCATACAAACGAATAACAAAGATATGCACAGGCAACATAAATTAAGGAAAACGTCAATGAAGTTAATAACACCATTGAGAAGTCGGTAGCAGTCCTAGGAAGAGGTGTAACCCCTTATTCGTTGTGTATTGTGTTCGATACATAGTCTTGCACGTGATTTGCGTCCTTACCGGCGTCGAGAATTACCCTACGCCTTGTTTTTCAAACATTATGTCTAACATGTTACCAAACATCGTCCTGAAATTTGGGTAACATTTCATCTTCCAACGTGCCGTTCTCATATAAGCCTCGAAACTAATGAGATTATCTTCACTATTGTGAATGATGATATATGTCACAAACTGTCCTAACAGCCACATCACGGTGTTGTTCTTGGTAGCTGGAAAATGTTTCGTGTCCGGCCAGAGCAGGATTTCAGTGCAGTGGCTGGCTGGGCTGCTGCGGGTAATCAGGCCCAGCCTCTGCTGCACCCATTTCCAGTTAATGAGATGGCCGCCACAAGTGAAGCGATGGCGTAAGTTGTCGTCCAGGCCACAGCGGACGCATTTATCACTGTCACTTAAACCGATTCTATGCAACCTTCCATTAGTGGGTATAACATCGTTGACCACTTTATACCATGTGGACGCCACCTCAACAGTGTGGACGTTTAAACTTACGTTGTCCCAAACTGCCTTCCAATGAACATTCGGGTATTTAAGTACAATGGAATTCCGGACTATTGTAGATGTCCATCTTTTTAATAACAGGTGCGTCGTCGGTAAATCCTGCGTGAAATAATGTCCACCAATATAACTTACTTCAAGAAAGAACTGCTTGACATGTCGTAGTTTGTAATGCATTTTACCTACATCAATGGGTGGGTGCATGTCGGTGGGTTGTAAGTTTCGGAAGAGCCAACTGGTTACGCTGAGAGGTTCCTTGTCCAACAAGTCGGTGATTCGTTTAATATATAACGCAGTACACTTTCGGTTAATGTCAAGCATGTTGAGTCCGCAGGCCTGTCTGGAAGACGTCAGCGTGGTGTATTTCACTTTGAACAGATGCCCTTGCCAGATAAATCTATAGGAGAGTTTCATCACATGTTTGGCCTGCATCTTGGGGACTGGAAATATTTGGGCCGTATAGTAGGCTTTACTGAATATATAACTGCTGAGGAGTCGTATGCGTTGGAGAATGTCAACGGACCGCCAATTGTTTTCATAGATGCCACCTTGCATTTTATTGGTGACCTGCTTCCAATTTTTTGCATTCATTTTTAGCGGGCATTTGTCGATAATCATCCCCAGAGTGGTGTGTGTTTCGACACGCTTCGCCCAAGGTACAGTCACTGCGTCGAATCCCCTGATGTTGACAAAGGTGAATTTATCGGTGTAGCACGACAGTATTCGTCTACCGCGGTGTTGAGGGTTGTTACGTCTCCGTCGTTGCGCTTTAACACTCCGACGTCGTCGGCGTAAGCACGAACCACGAAGGACGTCCCGGCGATCGAAAGGCCTGCAAGTTTGTCATGAATAGAGCGTAAGAGCGGCTCGAGCAATAAAACAAATAACATCATGGAGAGAGGGCTCCCCTGCGGCACTCCTCGTTGGACCTCGATGGGTCGGGTAAGCTGTCCATTTACACTGACTCTGGTTGTAATGCCCGTCGCGAAATGTTGCACGACATTAATAACCCGTTGATCAAAACAACAGCGCCGCAGTAGCTGTAGGAGGTACTCGTGGCGGACGCGATCAAATGCCTTGCAAAAGTCGATAAACAGCAATGCGAGATTCACGTTAGTGACTGACGCTATGGCTATTACATCTCTATATTCCGAAAGGGGCGTCATAATAGTGCGACCAGGGAATCATGATTGATGGTTGTGAATCACTTGCTTCATTAATGGAGACAATCTGCTGTTGAGTGCTCTGGCAAAGGTTTTGCAATCAAAATTGAGTAAAGTAATCGGTCGGAAGTTATCTAAGGTTTTTCGGTGGTTGCTTTTTGGTATCAGTACAATTCGACCTTCCTTCATTTCGGCCGGCACAGCACTCCCTCGAATCACTTCATTGAGAACATCTGTAAACGCGTGTCCGATTATGGGCCAGAAACACACATAAAATTCCCGTGGCAAACCATCAGGGCCAGGGGATTTATTCGATGGCGAGCCAGAAATCAGTTCAAGGACTTCGTCTGGAGCAAAATCGTGTACGACCGCCGAGTTCGCCGCAGGAGTGACTACGGTGGTCAGAGCACGCACGATATCGCCGCCGTCATCACCATATGTATCGAATTGCGAGTACAGATCCTTGAAGTACCGGTAAACTGCAGTAATAATATCACTCTGTCGGCTCAAACGGAGTCCATCATCTGTGTCCAGCTCCCCGATAAAAGCTCGCTTGCGATTGGCACGATGTTTTATGAGGTGATATAGCGATGCAAGTTCGTCTTCTTGAAGCGATTTTGCTTTCAAGCTGCGTTCGCTTTATGCCTATAAGCTTCGCCTTTATTTGTTTGATGGTCGTCAGCTGCGTGTTGGTTGGTGACGTAGTCGCATAAAACTCTCGCAGAACTGTCTGGTAAAAATCAATCGTGCGTTTGACATCTTGTGCCCCTTGCCAACTGTAGTTTCTTAAGGATAATCGCATTTTCCGTTTGACCACAGTATTTCACCAGGCTATCTTGCTCGGATATCTGCAGCATTGCTTGAGACAACCCGCCCATGTTGTGGAGATGACATCTTGTAGCACGGCATCGGTGAGAACAGAAACATTTAGGTGGTGGTGGTTAGTGTTTAACGTCCCGTCGACAACGAGGTCATTAGAGACGGAGCGCAAGCTCGGGTTAGGGAAGGATTGGGAAGGAAATCGGCCGTGCCCTTTCAAAGGAACCATCCCGACATTTGCCTGAAACGATTTAGGGAAATCACGGAAAACCTAAATCAGGATGGCCGGAGACGGGATTGAACCGTCGTCCTCCCGAATGCGAGTCCAGTGTGCTAACCACTGCGCCACCTCGCTCGGTTGGAAACATTTAGGCTCCGCGGAATCCTATGCCATTTAGTATGTTGTTTGGCCAGATTTATCGTGACACAGAGGGCGCAGTGGTCGGAGAAATTAGCCGTAATGACATCGGCGTCCAGAACATGTTGGCAAATGTTCTCAGAGATGTACAAACGGTCTAGACGGCTTCATGCGGTGGCGGTCAGGTACGTGTACTTTACCAGGGTAGGAAATTTTAGTTCCCACGCCTCCTTCAGCTGCAGGTGACGCACCAGATCATGTAGTTCCCTACAGTAATTAAAGTTTGTCGATTGATATTTCCTGTGGATCACACAGTTAAAATCACCACTAATTATCGACTGGGTTGGGTTGCGGCGTAACAAGTAGATGATGTCTTGTTTAAAGAAGTTAGCTCTTTCTGATTATAGGGTCGTTCCAGATGGAGCATATATATTCACGAGGGTGACATAAAAAATTTGGCAAGCTATGCCTCTACCGGAGTCCAACATTTCGATATTGTTCACTGGGATTCCGTCTCGTGACAGAATGGCCGTACCTGTACTCCCGTCCGCCGCGGTGTTTACGATTGTTGCAAATCCTGATACATGAAAACTTAAGATAGACACTTCCTGTAACAGAACTATATCAGCTTCGGACTCATAGATAAACTGCCGTAGCATTGCTAATTTTAAATCTGCCCCACCTCTGTTGATGTTCAAATGGCTCTGAGTACCTTGGGACTTAACTTCTGAGGTCATCAGTCCCCTAGAACTTAGAACTACTTAAACCTAACTAGCCTAAGGACATCACACACACTCATGCCCGAGGCAGGATTCGAACCTGCGACCATAGCGACCGCGCGGTTCCAGACTGTTGCGTCTAGAACCGCGCGGCCACACGGCCGGCCTCTGTTGATGTTCAGAGACAAAAACTTATGAGCTTGACTCATGATCATCAGAGACGTGTGGGTGTTGGGAAGCTTTGGAAGCCCAGTCCATCTCACCGTCGGACTTCGAACCTACATCCGCAGGTTTTGTACCAGTTTTGCGCTGACTTTACTTTTTCACTTACTTCCAGCCACGGAGTCACTTGGTTTAACTTTATTTTGCCGTCGCACAGTCGTCCGAAGTGTCATAGAAGACGGCGGAGTCGGCGAGTCATGGCTGCAAGCAGTATGTGAAAGTCCTGTCTTCGGAACGGGTGACGGCAAGTCCGAAGACGCGGCTTCAGCAGGCTCACTGTGTTTGGTTGGAGCCGCACTGGCTGTTTGTATACAGCTTTCCGGTTCCTCGCGTTGTTTGGGAGCAGTTCCGAGGTGGCGGGTGTTTATGTTATGCTCTACACCGCGCGCATCATCCTCTGTGTTTACGATGTGCAGTTGACTGATTGCCGCCTTTTGTGTGTTTACCACCTGTGGCGAGTCGAGAAGCGGCATCGGAACGGATTACTGTAAACACTCGAATGCACTCGTATTGACAGTTTCTGCGTCGGGAGTTTCAATGTGAATGTGGCGGGCCGTAACTGAGCCATCCGACATATGCGTGTCCTGCGTGGAGGCCCGTGACTTCGCGTCATCGGTTTGTTTTTTTACGACCTCGTCACCGGAGCCACTACCGTCACTTGTATGACGTCGTTTGTTTCCTACAGATAATGCAACACCGGCGGCTAAGGGGTGACTGGCCACAGGTTTCTGAGGTTAGGGTGGGAAGGCACCGTTACCGAGATCGTTGTCCTCTGACACAGATGCACTTGGTTGGGAGGCGCCTGATTTTGAGTTAGTACATCAGCCAGTGTTAATCTCTGACGTTGTTGCAGATTGTTTCGAAGTACGACAACGCACCGTGGGCAATCATCTCGTAAATGGCCACTCGTGTTACAGATAAAACAAGTGCCTACTTGTCCATCGTAAATGACATGAGCCTTATAACCACAAACCATTATATAGGATGGGATATTCACTTTAACGGCCACGTCAACTGGGCGAGCCCCACTATAACATTGGAGTTTGTGACGGCTCGACCATTTTTCGTTTCTAATCTGTCGGATGTCACCGTATTTAGCGAGGACATCTTTAAGACAACAATTCTCAACCTCAGGTGGTAAATTGAACACTTGCACTTGTTTATAGTCAATATCAGCGTTAGTTATTGAAACTGTACTCACCGACTGATCACGATGTGGGAACTCTGCTTTCCCACCAGTATTCACCAAAATTTTCTCCAGTTGTATCTGGTCTAAAAACTTCACAAAGAAACAGTATTCCGCCATGGCATAATATGCTGTTTGGACCTGGTCGGACTTGATGCCAATGATATCTACTATCCAGTCACGGATTTTTAGAGAACTCGGTTGCACATTCTTGGAAGATTTCTCAAATGCAAAACACAGGGTATTCTTACGTGGTACACTGGGAGCCATAACTGCACTATAAGAGCGGCCGAGACCGCTGTGAGTGAATTAAGAAGCTTGTATACGACGGTGCTGAAGAAACACTGAGAATATCACAGGTCACAATCCAAGAATTTCTATAAACACGGCTTGCGGCGCTACGACTACGCGGAAGTACTGACACGTCCGGTCGCTGTCGCGTTCAAAAATGGTTCAAATGGCTCTGAGCACTATGGGACTTAACTTCTGAGGTCATCAGTCCCCTAGAACTTAGAACTACTTAAACCTAACTTAACCTAAGGACATCACACACACCCATGCCCGAGGCAGGATTCGAACCTGCGACCGTAGCGGTCGCGCGGTTCCAGGCTGTAGCGCCTAGAACCGCTCGGCCACCATGGCCGGCGTCCCAAGCGGAACTGGCCATTCAGCTATCGGGGCGGACGTAAATAGAGATAATGGTTTTAATTTGGATAAGGCATTGAATCCGGCTCTTGGTGTCGTCGAAGTATTAGCACAACCGAACTTACAACGATAAGCCTATCGAACGTCTGAACACTTTCACCACAGGTGACGTGTATGTAAGTGTGCCTCTTTGCTGTCAACCTGCGTCTGTGACCAATATACGCAGTATATATATATATATATTTATATATATATATATATATATATATATATATATATATATATATATATATATATATATACTCCTGGAAATTGAAATAAGAACACCGTGAATTCATTGTCCCAGGAAGGGGAAACTTTATTGACACATTCCTGGGGTCAGATACATCACATGATCACACTGACAGAACCACAGGCACATAGACACAGGCAACAGAGCATGCACAATGTCGGCACTAGTACAGTGTATATCCACCTTTCGCAGCAATGCAGGCTGCTGTTCTCCCATGGAGACGATCGTAGAGATGCTGGATGTAGTCCTTTGGAACGGCTTGCCATGCCATTTCCACCTGGCGCCTCAGTTGGACCAGCGTTCGTGCTGGACGTGCAGACCGCGTGAGACGACGCTTCATCCAGTCCCAAACATGCTCAATGGGGGACAGATCCGGAGATCTTGCTGGCCAGGGTAGTTGACTTACACCTTCTAGAGCACGTTGGGTGGCACGGGATACATGCGGACGTGCATTGTCCTGTTGGAACAGCAAGTTCCCTTGCCGGTCTAGGAATGGTAGAACGATGGGTTCGATGACGGTTTGGATGTACCGTGCACTATTCAGTGTCCCCTCGACGATCACCAGTGGTGTACGGCCAGTGTAGGAGATCGCTCCCCACACCATGATGCCGGGTGTTGACCCTGTGTGCCTCGGTCGTATGCAGTCCTGATTGTGGCTCTCACCTGCACGGCGCCAAACACGCATACGACCATCATTGGCACCAAGGCAGAAGCGACTCCCATCGCTGAAGACGACACGTCTCCATTCGTCCCTCCATTCACGCCTGTCGCGACACCACTGGAGGCGGGCTGCACGAAGTTGGGGCGTGAGCGGAAGACGGCGTAACGGTGTGCGGGACCGTAGCCCAGCTTCATGGAGACGGTTGCGAATGGTCCTCGCCGATACCCCAGGAGCAACAGTGTCCCTAATTTGCTGGGAAGTGGCGGTGCGGTCCCCTACGGCACTGCGTAGGATCCTACGGTCTTGGCGTGCAGCCGTGCGTCGCTGCGATCCGGTCCCAGGTCGACGGGCACGTGCACCTTCCGCCGACCACTGGCGACAACATCGATGTACTGTGGAGACCTCACGCCCCACGTGTTGAGCAATTCGGCGGTACGTCCATCCGGCCTCCCGCATGCCCACTATACGCCCTCGCTCAAAGTCCGTCAACTGCACATACGGTTCACGTCCACGCTGTCGCGGCATGCTACCAGTGTTAAAGACTGCGATGGAGCTCCGTATGCCACGGTAAACTGGCTGACACTGACGGCGGCGGTGCACAAATGCTGCGCAGCTAGCGCCATTCGACGGCCAACACCGCGGTTCCTGGTGTGTCCGCTGTGCCGTGCGTGTGATCATTGCTTGTACAGCCCTCTCGCAGTGTCCGGAGCAAGTATGGTGGGTCTGACACACCGGTGTCAATGTGTTCTTTTTTCCATTTCCAGGAGTATATATATATATATATATATATATATATATATATATATATATATATATATATATATATATATATATATATATATATATATTTGGCCGGACAATAAGCGACCGAAGTATTCAGTTGAAGAAGTAGTATCTGTGCGGCAGCATCCGACGTTTAATGGATAAATTCTGAGTCAATTAAAAAATGAAATGATCATTTGGCATTGACGGCCGAGTGTCCCCACCTGGGGAAGTTCGGCTGCAAAGTTGAAAGTCTTTTTAGTTGACACCACACTAGGCGATTAGCGTGTCGGTAATGAGTGGGACAACACAACACCCAGTCTCCGAGTAGAGAAAATCTCCCACCCGGCCAGGAATTGAACCCGGGCTCACTGCATGGTAGTCACACGTGCTGACCATTCAGTTAAGGAGGCGGATTCAGTCAGTGCACCATGGTTAACACTGCCAGCGCCCACAGAAACAATCTATTAGTGTTAATTCTTGCCCCGTTCGTTCAAAGCGCATACGTGTCAAGCTTGTCCATCCCGTGACGCTTAACGCTTCCGTTGTGGAAAACATTGACACGTACAGGCAGTTTACTTGAAAAGAAATGAAGTGCCAAATCATTCAGCGCATCCAGTATATGTAGTTTTTCTTTAAAGCCTAGTTGTGACTCTCTAGTAGCCAGGTCGGATTCTCGGGCATCACGGAAAAAATCGCACGCTTCTTTCATTCAATATCACGATACCAAACTTTTTTGTCACATTGCAGATTGGCAAACGGGAAATTCGGTTGCAATTGGACACTGGTGCTATAGTTACTTTGGTCAATAAAAAGACATATGATTTGCGAGGCAAGCCACCATTGCGTCACTCTCAGTCTACGTTGCCTGCTTACAATGGAATACAGCGCATTTCAGCACGAAAAACAGTCCCAGCGTCAAACAGTAGACCACAGCATACCGTGTATTTAACACCATCCAGAAGGCTGGAACGCTAACTTTATATCCCAACACACATTTACAACATAATCGAAGAGTGGTTTAAGATATGTCCACCACAGATTGAGACTCGCCACAGCGATCTATATTGCAAAGTACAATTCACACAGGTTCACCACAACTGAACACTTAAATTTACTTGACAATAACATACACTCCTGGAAATGGAAAAAAGAACACATTGACACCGGTGTGTCAGACCCACCATACTTGCTCCGGACACTGCGAGAGGGCTGTACAAGCAATGATCACACGCACGGCACAGCGGACACACCAGGAACCGCGGTGTTGGCCGTCGAATGGCGCTAGCTGCGCAGCATTTGTGCACCGCCGCCGTCAGTGTCAGCCAGTTTGCCGTGGCATACGGAGCTCCATCGCAGTCTTTAACACTGGTAGCATGCCGCGACAGCGTGGACGTGAACCGTATGTGCAGTTGACGGACTTTGAGCGAGGGCGTATAGTGGGCATGCGGGAGGCCGGGTGGACGTACCGCCGAATTGCTCAACACGTGGGGCGTGAGGTCTCCACAGTACATCGATGTTGTCGCCAGTGGTCGGCGGAAGGTGCACGTGCCCGTCGACCTGGGACCGGACCGCAGCGACGCACGGATGCACGCCAAGACCGTAGGATCCTACGCAGTGCCGTAGGGGACCGCACCGCCACTTCCCAGCAAATTAGGGACACTGTTGCTCCTGGGGTATCGGCGAGGACCATTCGCAACCGTCTCCATGAAGCTGGGCTACGGTCCCGCACACCGTTAGGCCGTCTTCCGCTCACGCCCCAACATCGTGCAGCCCGCCTCCAGTGGTGTCGCGACAGGCGTGAATGGAGGGACGAATGGAGACGTGTCGTCTTCAGCGATGAGAGTCGCTTCTGCCTTGGTGCCAATGATGGTCGTATGCGTGTTTGGCGCCGTGCAGGTGAGCGCCACAATCAGGACTGCATACGACCGAGGCACACAGGGCCAACACCCGGCATCATGGTGTGGGGAGCGATCTCCTACACTGGCCGTACACCACTGGTGATCGTCGAGGGGACACTGAATAGTGCACGGTACATCCAAACCGTCATCGAACCCATCGTTCTACCATTCCTAGACCTGCAAGGGAACTTGCTGTTCCAACAGGACAATGCACGTCCGCATGTATCCCGTGCCACCCAACGTGCTCTAGAAGGTGTAAGTCAACTACCCTGGCCAGCAAGATCTCCGGATCTGTCCCCCATTGAGCATGTTTGGGACTGGATGAAGCGTCGTCTCACGCGGTCTGCACGTCCAGCACGAACGCTGGTCCAACTGAGGCGCCAGGTGGAAATGGCATGGCAAGCCGTTCCACAGGACTACATCCAGCATCTCTACGATCGTCTCCATGGGAGAATAGCAGCCTGCATTGCTGCGAAAGGTGGATATACACAGTACTAGTGCCGACATTGTGCATGCTCTGTTGCCTGTGTCTATGTGCCTGTGATTCTGTCAGTGTGATCATGTGATGTATCTGACCCCAGGAATGTGTCAATAAAGTTTCCCCTTCCTGGGACAATGAATTCACGGTGTTCTTATTTCAATTTCCAGGAGTGTATTTATTCTGTCAGTGTTTCATATGCAGGCGAAGTAGCAAAACGGGTGAACTAGCAGTGACATGAGATATGGTCCACGATGTGATAGCAGAAGAAATACTTAATAAAATCAGCAAGAAACTATCTGATGGTCCCATGATCAAACCATGTATGTTGTAGTTGATTGACGTTAAAATTGGTGCTGTGATGGAACAACTGTCTGTAATACTGCAGTAGTTGTCAGATCTTCGATGTACAAGATTAACTGTAAGTTTGTCTTTCCCACTGTCAGTCCAATCATCTCGCTCTTGAACTTACATTTGAATAGTTCTTCTTCGTATTGTTTTATTAAAATTCTTTTTTCTATCGTCTATCCTTATTTTCTTAGAATTTCAAACATTTATTCACCACTTCATCGGAAATCTACCTTCCTGACAGTTGAGTGTATCACGACTCTTCCCACTGCTGTAGGAATGTAATAGGCAGGTTCTTTATAATGGCCATATGTTGGAAGAAACTCTGAGAAGCTGTACCAGAAAATATAACTCTTAGACCTTTTAGGGTAAAAAATCTTATCTCGTGTAAAATGTGCTGTCTCTTGGACTCAACAGAAGCAGTTGAACTGTGAAGTCTGCCTCTGACATTGCCAATGTATGAACTGTTACGGCTCTCTCTCCAACATCTGAAATGTTAAGTCCTTTAAGGAATTTGTATGAGATAATAAAATACACTGCAAATTGCAAATATATTATTTATTGTATACAACTTTCATACATTGTTAACATACATTTTGTATTTTGTGAACTGTGAAAACTAAATAACCATCGTAAAAATACACTGTCCTTCTGTCCTTTCTACATCAATCCTATTTATCACTCTGTGATACTTTAAAAACAGCTGTTTTTATACACTTTAAATTCAGCATGTATTTCACGCAAACCAATTGGAGCTCTAGTAGACTTAGGAATACCATATGTAAACTCCACTTGTGTGGAATTTCTGCTTATATGAGTAGTACTAGTAGACTTAGGTACAGCACACATACACACATCTATGAACACACACTTAACTCCTCATCCATCTATGAACACTCACTTAGCTCCTCGTCCTCATTGTGCATTTCATGTTCCAATGGATACTTCATAACATCATCAAAAAGTTGTTTAACATACATTTGTCATAGACTGAGTCACTCCCTGCTGATACATATTTGCATTATACAGGCCACACAGATTCATGACACCTGGACGCTCTAAATATGTACATTGTGCTGGTTCTTGAAATGTTAACTTCATCATAAAACCCTCAAAGATGTTGATGATGGATGCATAGTTGCACCGAAGAAATTGATTTGTCAAGCTGATGGTTTGTACTCAGTTGTCATACAATTCGCGATGTATTTCAGCTTGCTGCGTAGTTGACCCCACTCCATATCACTGAACTATACTTTTGTTCCCCACCAGACATTGTGTCAAATCGAAAGAGTTGCACCAGACGAGCGGTCTACCCGACGGGAGGCCCTCATCACACGACATTTTATTTTAATTCTCTATTGCCACTACAACTTCGAAGTCTCTGTCACCAACATTAACATGTTCAGTTCTTTGCAGGTCAGTTGATAAGTAGTCGTGAAGAACAGCACTCTGTAACGACTTAGAAGACACTTGATGAGTGGTGCAGGCATTGGATGCAGTGGAAAATCGGACTCTTGAACAGTTCCATATCCTGCACCAATATATCAGGTGCTGAACCAGGGAGTTTGTCTGCATGCTGACTTGATTTCTGCTTCTGCTGCTGCTTGGATGTACTTGATTTCCACTCAAACGTGCTGCAAGCTGCATCAGGGAGGATGTCTATGTGCTGGCTTGATATCTATTGCTGCTGCTCCCATTCATGAAATGAATCAGGCACTGCATCGTCTATATCAGCGATCTGTTGAACTGAGGGAGAAGTAAAAGAAGACCATGATAAACACACACACACACAAACATGATGAATAATAAACACTGATAGAGAGGAGTGGTTTAATACTTACAATCGAGGGTGCGATTTGTTTCATCTGCCTGGAGGTGGTAGATCTCTGATGACACTTCATGATACGATGATCCGCCTTTCGTTATGGAGTGCAGAGCACAAAGGGTGGGTTTGCTTGATGGCTAGTAGGCCTGTATTGAGGATGAGTGGTGGGTGTAGATGACCACAGCATTATGGGAATTGGGACAACTATTTTGTACTGCATTCATGCCCCAAGGTCAGCCATGTTGGATTCTAAGCCAGGTGCTGAGAGTTTTGTTTTTGTTCTCACTCAATGCCTGGACTCCAACCAGGCTGTGGAAACCAGAAATGTTGTTTGGTAGGTTTTTAAGTGTGGAAAACCATACTGTGCTCAGTATGGTTTTCCATATGTGCAGATTTGCTACAAAAGACGCCAGCTCAGAACATCGGCAAGGCGTGACAGCGAATGAATATCTCCACCTGCTGTGGTAGCCCACTTATACTTTGGCGCCACGGCTCGGCGGTGCCTTTGAAGCCATGAAGCAAAGGAGGGCACAGACGATAACATCAACGCCAGAAGAATGAAGATTATACATAAGAACAATCATCCTTTAATGTCAATTGAGTACATGCAGTACATGTTGTAATCTGTTGCGGGCTACAAGTTATGAGAAATCTGTATCGCCCACAGTTGTAAAAGAAATTGTCAGTGGACACTTTGCAACTGCAATACAGAAACGTTATCTCAAAACTTATTAAATCATTTTAGCAGCTTGAATAGATGAGGGCTATCTTTCAGCATCCGCCTACTACAAAAGGTGATAATGTCACATGTCAAAGGCTAGGGGCACTGCATAGAAGGTCCACTACAGCAAATAGATTCAAGATCTGTAACTGGAAGATACTTGTAAGGTACAAGTTGTCATACGCACCAGCATGATGGCAGATCATGCATGAAGTGGAACACACCATTACGAATAACATCCACCCCTTATACCACAGAGCTCACACTGATATTCCGTGAAACGCACATTCTCTCTGCATCATCTATCTCTGGTGGATGTCATGGCCGGCGGGATATTAATAAACTCAGTGACAGATCCAAAGCTTTGTTTAAATTGAAACCTGTGTCCCTGTTTATCAGGTTTTATGATATCTTTATCTCAATAGACTCCTTTATGATACTGTCCCAGAAACTTGGCCTTTGTACATGATACTGCTCTCATCGTATTTCATTACATTCGACGTAATGCTCAGCGACAGCTGATTTGCATGGTTGGTTTAGTCAGGCTTCTCGCTGATGTTTCTTGCAGTTTTCCTCGACTTTTCTGATAGTCTGCCCCACGTAAGACACGCCACATTCGCATGGGATGCTTTAGATATCCGTCTTTGAGAGACCTAGATCTTCTTTACACAGAATACTTTTTATCTGAGTTGAAGGGAGCAGCATAGGAGTGTGAGACAGAGTGATTCTGTGGGTCAGTGCGAATGAGGTGGGAGTGAGTAAATGATTATCATCTTAGGTGTTTCCTCCTCACTGTGTGACAACAATTTTAGCCATTTTATCCACATCCGTTTCCTTTAACATATATAACGGCGCTGATAACATCGCCATTGAGCGTCTGTAGACTCCAGCCACACACACACACACACACACACACACACACACACACACACACACACACACACGAGAGTGAAATACACTAGATGCCATATTTCTGTAGGAGTCCACTGACCTTTCCGGATTTTTGGCCAGCATAAACTAGATAAGCGGGTTTTGGCTTCTCATCCTCAGTCTCAAACTCAATCTCTTTATGAGACGTTCTTGACTTTGACTATGTCTCCCATTCAGTTTGGTGATAGGAGTACTCATTCCTTTGGAACACTGTACGAATGTGTTACAGTTCATCACTAAGTGTATGAACTCAGTAGACCAGTCTTTAGCACTGAGTTTCTTTGTGATGAAATCAGTATCATTATGCAGACGCCAAGTTTATAGTACAGCATAATTATGGGGTCTCTCGAAATAAAGTTCCCATAAAATGTATTAAACAGGAAAAGAAGTTTCAATTGAAACAAGGTTTGGGGTCCAACGCTCAATTTATTAAGATCTCTCCAGCCATCACATCCGTGTTGAGAGAATGTGCGTTTCATGGAATATCAACGTGAGCTCTGAAAAATATAAGAGCATCAAGCGGACGTTGGGAGTCGAAATCGACTATAAACAGCGGTGCAAGATCAACAACAGTTCACAGTCTGGTTGGAGTCCATGCAGCGAGTTAACATGACTGCAAAACTCGCAGCACCTAAAGAAGACAGCTGGATTGGTCCTTGAAATATTGTGCATAAAATGGAAACAGTAACTCGGATGAACACCTGGAAGCACACTATTAATCAATCATGCAGAGATACCCTGAAAGTTTCCCCATTATTTTTCCATGTCTTACCTTCTCTATTATGGAATTCCACTCTCCCATCACAATTAAATTAGCGTCTCCATTAACTATCTGAATAATTTCTGCTACTCATCGTACATTCTTTCAATCTCTTCATCATCTGTGGAGTTAATTGGCATGTGAACTTGTACTGTTGTGGCAAGTACTGGCTTCATGTCCGTCTTAGCTACAATAATGCATTCGCTATGTTGTTCATATTAGCAGACACACATTCCTTCTTTTTATCCCTTTTTGTCTACTGCTGCATTACTTCTATTTGATTTTGTGTTTATAACCCTATACTGACCTGACGAGAAGTCCAATTCTTTGTGCCATCTCACTTCACTAATTTCTGCTACATCTAATTTCAACTTACATACTTCTCTTTCTAAATACTCTAACCTCTGTACCTGATTAAGGGATCTAACATTTAACACTTTGATCCATAGTATATCAGTCTTGTTTTTTCCTAATGCTCCTGAGTAGTCCCCACCCAGAGATCCAAATGGGGAACTATTTTACCTCTGGAATATTTTACTGAAGAACATGCAATCATTATTAAGCCATACAGTAGGGTGTATGTCCTCGGGAAAAATAATGCCTTTAGTTTCCCCTTGTTTTCAACTATTTGCACTAACATAACAGCAAAGGCATGTTGGCTAAGGCTCTATGGCCAGATCAGTCATCCAGACTGTTGACCCTGCAACTACTGAAGAGGCTGCTGCCCCAAGCCACTACACCATAGCAATGTCCATAGTTCATGGGTGAATAGAATCTATAAATACAAAAAGACATATCATAAAGTATGATAATAATGTATGTTTTACTGACGTTCATCTGTGTGTCTGAATGTATAGTTTCATTTTAGACCACAAATTTCTGGTGAAAATCTGTATTTCCACAACATCATTGGCTGTACGACATTTGGAAACATTCTGTACACTAGCCCCTAAATTTGATAACAAGTTGCAGTTCTCGTTATCACTGCACACTTTCTTCACACGTATAGAAGTGTTTTTTCAGACCAGTCTTCCAAAATGGAGGGAATAAATGCTCACAGAATCCTAAGCTGTTAGCTAGAAACACAAATCGCCCTTATCTCGTTGGTGACTTATTCTGCTTCCTCGTTATAAACATAAATATTCGTTAGTGAAAGGTTTTCTAATGTTACATACAAATTAGATCTCTTAGGATCACAGTTTACTTAAGTATATGAGTTTCAGACAATTTGTGTTTTTTCTCTTATCGAGTATGAGAGTGATACGGATGAGCACATAGGGACTGACTGATGTTGTGGACAGCCACCTCACAGTATTGAATTTTACAGGGGAAATAGTAATTCTGCCACTATAATGGTGAAATTGATTCCCTTATACTGTGTGTCCTATTCTTATACACTCATGTGCGGATAATACAGTAATCTACACAGAGAACCAACCATCTGGTTCATGTGTTCTAACCATATGACTCCTATCAAATAAGAGTGTTTGAATGATGTCATTCAACTTGTCTCTCATGGTCGCTTACTGATGTTCATTGTTGGATGTTCAGTTGTAGTTCTGTCCAATAAGCAGTGACACTCCATGTACAGACAGTGTGGTACTGCAGGACCACCTCCTTCCATTTCACATTATTGTACCCTCTAGTATAACGAGTCATTTTTCCTTTAATTCTTTCTTTATATTTCAACAATATACAATTTGTGAAGTTAATGTTAGTAGTCAGTTCTCAGTTTCTGAAAAAGATAAGAAAAATTTCTGTATGTAATTGTGAGGTTTACAGTTCCAGCCATGTAATGTTTGGCTGTTCTGCACATGTAGACACAGAAGCTGCATGAGAGGCAGTGACTGAGACGGAGCACTGTTGCTGATGTGGAGCCTACCAATGAGTGCTTGTTGTAAGATACTTTTTTATACTCTGCGTCTGTTATACTTAACAACTGAATGTGATAAAGCATAGAATTATAGTATTATCCTGCTTCCAGTTGTTCTCTTTGATTCATTTTTATTTTTTTTATTTTACGCAAAGTCATGGCATTGCATCCCCAAGAAATAAGTTCTGTGACTGTCAGTCAATTTCAATAGCTAAAGTTTTCACAGCTTTTTCTCTGTCGGAAAGTTAAGGTTAAGTAAAGATGTCGTTCAACAATTGATATGCTAACCAGTGAAATGACAAAAATCATGGGATAGGTATATGCTCATATACAGATGGCGGTAGTATAGAGTACGCAAGGTACAAAAGGGCTGTGCGTTGGTGGAGCTGTCATTTGTACTCCGATGACTCATGTGAAAAGGTTTCCGACATGATTATGGCTGCTTGATAGGAATTAACAGACTTCGAATGTGGAATGATAGTTCGAGCTAGACACATGGGACATTCCATTCCGTAAATCACTGGGGAATTCAATATTCCGAGATCCACAGTGCCGTAAGTGTGCCGATAATAACAAATTTCAGGCATTACTTCTCACCATGGGCAATGCAGTGGCTGACGGTCTTCACTTAACGACTAAGAGCAGCGACGTTTGCATAGAGTTGTCAGAGGTAGCAGACAAGCAGCACTGCATGAAATAATCGGAGAACTCAATGTGGGATGTACGACTAAAATATCCATTAGGACAGTGCGGCGAAATCTGGCGTTAATGCGCATGGCAGTAGACAACGAAGCGAATACCTTTGCTTGTAGCACAACATCGCATGCAGCATCTCTCCTGGGCTCATGACCATATCCGTTGAACCCTAGAGGCCTGGAATACAGTAGCCTGTTCAGATGAGTCCCGATTTCAGTTGGTAAGAGCTGATGGTAGGGTTCGAGTGTGGCGCAGACCCCATGAAGCCATGGACCCAGGATGTCAACAAGGTACTGTGCAAACTGGTGGCGACTGCATAATGGTGTGAGGTGGGACTGGGACTGGGACCTCTGGTCCAACTGAACCGATCATTGACTGGAAATGGTTATGTTCGGCTGTTTGGAGACAATTTACAGGGATATGGACTTCATGACACTAAACAACGATAGAATTTCTATGGATGACAATGTGCCATGTCACCAGGCCACAATTGTTCACAACTGGTCTGATGAACATTCTAGACAATTCGAGTGATTTGGTCACCCAGATCGCCCAACATGAACTTCCAGCGGTTTGTTGAGTCCATGTAAAGTCGAGTTGCTGCACTACGCCAGGTAAAAGGAGGTCTGACACGATATTAGGAGGTATTCCGTGATTTTTGTCACATCAGTGTATCTCAGCCAGGCAGAAGCAACAAGAAGCATATGTTTGTAGCTTTAATTGTGATTGGTAAGAATGGAAAAATCGGCTTTGTGCCTGTGAAGCAAAAAATACACTGCTTTGTTTGTCGTGTTTGCCGTTTGCAAGTGATTTAGTGTGACAAAACATGGTTATTGAAGAAAATACTGGAAATGGATATGAAGTCAAAGAAGCATGTTGATAAAGTGATTTCACTGTCATTTTCGGAACTGTAGGTAATAGTGAGAAACCAACTTTTAATCAATGAACATAATATGAAGGTTAAAAATAATCATGAAATTTTGGCCAAAATAGACCGCATTTTTTGTGGAAAATTTGAAACTGCCGTATATGTACATGATGATAAAGTCAACTCAGTAAAACCAGGGGTATTTGCAGGATCAGTAAGTTTTGCATCTAAATTTAGTTCAAATGTGAGAAATCATTTAGATACAAATGCAGACTTCAAGGGTGTTTCTAACACCATTCAGAATGAAGTACTTGTACGACTGCCTACCACCAAACTACCAAGATGAGATAAGGACAAAAATAAGAAAAGCTGAAAAGCTTCCTTTGTAGCTGTCATGACTGATTACACAATATATATTTCAGAACACTCTCAGATAGTCCTTGTTCTATGGTACATATTGAATGTAGAAGTATTTGAATGTTTTGGGAGGTTCTTTATTCTAGAAAATCAAACTGCAGTTGGTATATAAAAATGTATTTTAGAACAACTGGAAATAGTCCTTCAAGGAATTGGACAAAAACTGATAGCTCAGAAGTTTGATGGTGCAAATGTTACAACAGGCGGAAGTTCAACCAAAAATAAAAGCAGTTTCTAGTAACATGCTTTTAATTCAATAATGAGAAATGCAGAAAGTATTATACAAAATGAAAGAATTTTTTCTCTAACATTATGGCTATTCCAAAATTCTTCTCAAGATCAACATAACTTGTGTCCTTTCTCAAGAAACACCTCTACAAGATGGAACTTCAACATACAGACCATAAACAAAGTTCATAAAAATTTGCAACCTATAAAGAAACTGACTTACTGAAATTCAGTCAGCATCAAACGCAGATCAACTCGTTGCAAAAGCAGCACAAATTTTATAATACTTAAAAGACAAAAATTTACAGTTTTACATGGAGTTTTGTCACTGGGTTATGTCAAATGTTGAAGTAATTTACAACCAAAGCCCACTGTGAGAAATTAATGTCTTTGAAGTTAATGAATATACACTCCTGGAAATGGAAAAAAGAACACATTGACACCGGTGTGTCAGACCCACCATACTTGCTCCAGACACTGCGAGAGGGCTGTACAAGCAATGATCACACGCACGGCACAGCGGACACACCAGGAACCGCGGTGTTGGCCGTCGAATGGCGCTAGCTGCGCAGCATTTGTGCACCGCTGCCGTCAGTGTCAGCCAGTTTGCCGTGGCATATGGAGCTCCATCGCAGTCTTTAACACTGGTAGCATGCCGCGACAGCGTGGACGTGAACCGTATGTGCAGTTGACGGACATTGAGCGAGGGCGTATAGTGGGCATGCGGGAGGCCGGGTGGACGTACCGCCGAATTGCTCAACACGTGGGGCGTGAGGTCTCCACAGTACATCGATGTTGTCGCCAGTGGTCGGCGGAAGGTGCACGTGCCCGTCGACCTGGGATCGGACCGCAGCGACGCACGGATGCACGCCAAGACCGTAGGATCCTACGCAGTGCCGTAGGGGACCGCACCGCCACTTCCCAGCAAATTAGGGACACTGTTGCTCCTGGGGTATCGGCGAGGACCATTCGCAACCGTCTCCATGAAGCTGGGCTACGGTCCCGCACACCGTTAGGCCGTCTTCCGCTCACGCCCCAACATCGTGCAGCCCGCCTCCAGTGGTGTCGCGACAGGCGTGAATGGAGGGACGAATGGAGACGTGTCGTCTTCAGCGATGAGAGTCGCTTCTGCCTTGGTGCCAATGATGGTCGTATGCGTGTTTGGCGCCGTGCAGGTGAGCGCCACAATCAGGACTGCATACGACCGAGGCACACAGGGCCAACACCCGGCATCATGGTGTGGGGAGCGATCTCCTACACTGGCCGTACACCACTGGTGATCGTCGAGGGGACACTGAATAGTGCACGGTACATCCAAACCGTCATCGAACCCATCGTTCTACCATTCCTAGACCGGCAAGGGAACTTGCTGTCCCAACAGGACAATGCACGTCCGCATGTATCCCGTGCCACCCAACGTGCTCTAGAAGGTGTAAGTCAACTACCCTGGCCAGCAAGATCTCCGGATCTGTCCCCCATTGAGCATGTTTGGGACTGGATGAAGCGTCGTCTCACGCGGTCTGCACGTCCAGCACGAACGCTGGTCCAACTGAGGCGCCAGGTGGAAATGGCATGGCAAGCCGTTCCACAGGACTACATCCAGCATCTCTACGATCGTCTCCATGGGAGAATAGCAGCCTGCATTGCTGCGAAAGGTGGATATACACTGTACTAGTGCCGACATTGTGCATGCTCTGTTGCCTGTGCCTATGTGCCTGTGGTTCTGTCAGTGTGATCATGTGATGTATCTGACCCCAGGAATGTGTCAATAAAGTTTCCCCTTCCTGGGACAATGAATTCACGGTGTTCTTATTTCAATTTCCAGGAGTGTATAACAAATTTCAAAACTGTGATCTTAAAATAAAGGAACGCAAAATATTGTGAGAATCCTTCAAAAAGACTCATGACAGAAGCTAACAAAGTGTGTTCTTACACTTTCGTTGATATAAGGGACATATTCTCCCACTAAACACTTGCTAGCTGCTAAATTTTTCAACAATAAATGGTTTACTAGTTTTAAGAATGAACATCCTACAGAAGAAGTATTACTGATTTACAAAGAGAGGCTTGAAACTGAGCTAAAATAATCCTATTACATATCTGATATTCATTAATATTACAAATTAATTAATTACCTGAAATTTTTCCTTGAGAATAATCTAGATAATGTTCTTAGTGGAATTATGAAACTGATAAAAATCTTCTTGACAGTTCTCATGACAACATCAGGAGCAGAATGCTTCTTCCAATCACTGAAAGGAATAAAAAATGTTCTAAAAAACACTACGAATTCCTTAGTTACCATCCAGATATTGTTAAGAAAGTTATTGATCTTTTCACATAAATTAAAACAAGAAGAATTGATTTCATTTTTCAATGAAAAGATCAATCTTGAACTTTAACAATTTAGGTTAAAGTAAGTAAAAAATGTTTGATTTTGTTATTTTAGGATTTTATTAATTTTCTGAATACATTTTATTTTTAAACATGTTGGTTCCTTTTGCACAATTTTAATTCAAAGACTAAATTTTCTGTAGGATCAACCCCACTAATTTTAGTTACGAGCTGCCACTCATAACAAGCCAGGTTAAATAGGGTTTAATGTCTCATTGGTGACAATGTCATTAGAGACAGAGCACACGCTCAGACTGGGGAAAGATGGGGCAGGAATTCAGCAGAGTCCATTGTCTTATCACTGTGCCACTTCACTCAATCTAGTTCTGTATGGTCTGGCTACTGATACATTATATGCTTTAAATTACTAGTTCAAGGGAACTACTTATATTGCAAGCTTAAACAGTTACATCATTTGATAAAGACATGATTTCATTGCAGATAGGCTACATGTCATGCGTCTAGCAATACACTGTATAAAATAATAGTATAGTTTTCTTCAATAACTTTCGTTGTATTCAATGACAATGTCATGTCTTATGCTCCGAGAAATAATCGCTCCTTGCCACTAGAAACAGCCTTCTAGCTGATAAGACAGTGACCATCGAAACATATAATGGTTGGGGTAGAAATTTTGTGACTGATGCAAAATTATATCTGTGTATCGTTTCTTGGTGTTGCTCTCCCTAAATTTGGACTTTCGAAACGTAGGCAAGTTATATATGGGATTTGTTAAATGTGCTGTGGCATTACAGGGTAATTTTTTTATTATTCTTATAAAATGTGTATGTTAGTGCATTTTATTTCCAGGCAAAGAATTAAAATAATATACTACACAGCATATAACGGTGTCAAGTGTTTTAAACATTTCAGCGTATATACAGGCACTCTTGGACACCCGCTTTGAAGAAATCATGGGAAGGTGAAATGTTGCTGTCCCAGATGCGTGCCCAAGAGATAAAGGAATAACCAGAATATTCTCTGTGTAAATTTATATTAGATAAAAATTAACTCTCTTTTGTTTCAGTGCCTTATTATATCACACTGACCACTGAAAAAGAATGTGTGCAAGTTCTGTAAATATCGCGTGAAGTCTGTGCTGTGTTTTCACGTGTTTTAATCGGTGTTAAGTATATCTGTGACAGAATAGGGTAACCAGCCTAATATTTACCTCACAGTTCAATTAAACTTCTGCGGAATTTATGATTTAATTACATAAGTTGATTAATTTGTATTTCCGATAACCTTTATTTAGAAACGATTAATTTTCCTTACTCTTGACTGCACGACCATACTCTGCAAAACGATGTGTTAACCAAAGATTTTAGAAGTCTCTTCATAGTGGACAACCCGAAACAGTTTCCTGTGACGATTGTTGGTGGAAGTCTGTGTTTTTGTGTTTGTCCTGACATATTTTGCCACGAACATGGGAAATAAGCTGTGAGTAAAGCCAGACTTATAGCTATGGCTTGACAGTACTGTTAGGAACTGAAATGCTAATACCGATAAAAAAACAGTAGAAATCATGGTGTTAACTATTACTGCCATATTTGTTTTGTGTCCATACTGGTATGCTATGTGTTTGACAAACTTGGCGATGGTAGGGTGGAGGGAGGGGTGCGTTGGTGACAGCGAATGTAAAAACATTTATGTGTAATGGCATACCGTGCGTTATGTGCATAACACAGACAGTATTCTTATTATACATACGAGGAAACTGTTTCAATTCCGCTGTCAAACGTGCGCCATGTTCCTCTCACGTTGTAATTTCTTTTTATGATATAGTAAGATAGAATCTTTCTTAAAACTGAGTTTGTATGTTGTAGTTACATACGTATGAAACACTATTTCTGAAGTACTCTTCTTGTCATACTTGCTTCTTTCACTCCAGGCTAACCTCGTTTTCGTAATATTTCCTTACAACGCGTTACTTGTTTAGCATTATTTCCTCCGTCTAAATTGTTCCGGTCTTTAAAACAATATGAGGCATGTGTTTATTTGTAACACTCAATGTGATTTTTGTTCTGAAACTCTCGTGATTCTGCCACCGTGTATTAGTTCGGTTACAGTATGTAGCGGATTTAAGTGTTTGTCTTTATTCTCTACACACCTTGTTTTACATGAGTAAAATTTCTTACCAACAACAGAGAGTAACGCATATATTACTTAGTAAAGAGCAAGGTTTATGCAAGGGGGTATAATACTTCAGTTGGGACATAAACGTTTGTTACTGATACATGAAGCATTACACTCCAGAAAGTTTCTTCAGACGAGTTTTTTATACCAGAAAGTGCAGAAAAGGTTTAATGCTAGCAAGAGCAGAAATGGTATGCGACATCTCCAATGAAAGCTTGAGGCGAAATCCGCACAATTTTCACGAAGTAGGGCAGTGTACATTAAAAAACCTTTCGTTGCAGTTTAGCTCGTTTTTAAATTTATACGACGAATTATTTTTGGAGAAAAATTTCATGGGGAGATAATATGCTTACGATAAATTGAACGTGTTAATTTGTCTTTATGAAACTGCAGTTGGTAGTGCGTCTTGGACTGTTAGTAGCCATCCGTGACAGCAGCTTGTTTAATGTTTACAAATGGAGGAGGTAGTGGTGTGACTATGGAGTTGATGATGAATGTAAACCGAATGGATTTGTTATTGTCATGGTATGGCTTTAATTAGGTAGCAAGGAAGTGTTCAGAAATGTAGAACGGCACGTAAGATTTCCTTGAGTGTTCGAAGCAGGAAATTATGCGTTGGTGTTACCGGCTGAACAGTTGAATTTCGGTCAGTTTAATTTTTCTTATTTTACGTTTTAACATTTTAACGCTAATACATAGACGTTAAGGTATCTGAATTCGGCATGTATTACCGAATATGGACAGCACATTACACCTTATGATATTACGTCTCACGAGAGCGGAATTTTGTTCTGTTTCATTTGTATTGGAAAACTACATGGGTGCAGTTATGTATAACCACAGTAAGAGCACTAGTGGTTGACCTCTTTTTTCTTGGTTTTTAGAAAATTAAGCACTGAAATTTGCAGTTATAGTTTTTTGTTTAGGAACAAGGAGCTGTTCTTTGTTGTTGTTGAAGAGCTTCAATGTAACATTCATATTGTACTTGTATATGCTGTCTCATTATAATTTACGTTCTGATTTTTAGAAGTCGCCCAGAATCCATTATGAACCTCTCAAAAATTCGCACGAGATCAAATATACTGGACAAGCCACTTAGTCGAGGGAAGGGTGAAGTTAGTCTTAGCTGTTATGCTTTCCTATTCTCAGAAATTGTCCAGTACTGCCATAACAGAGTGCACACCATTCCAGAACTACAGGGCAGGTGAGTATACTGCAATAGATCTAGTTTTCTCTTTTGTTACTACTTTCTCTAAAATATAATTTGATTTGGATATATATAATACAGCGAGACATCCATTCGTGCTAAATTTACACAGAATATAGTAAAATGTGATAGTGATGCTCCTAAGAGTGTAATAAAACAAGTTATCAGTGACACACTGCTGCTGCTCCATGACCTAAAACTGCGACAGCATTTCTGTTATCCAGGTTTTTGTGTTGGTGACACTAGCTATTTTATTATGTAAAATGATTCAGACAATGCTATGATAGCTGGAGTTAAGTGTGTATTTAAGAAATTTTGTCTGGGCTGCATAGCATAAGTTTATTTGCTCAATTATTATGTCATGCAGTGGTATGGCACATGTTAAATACATTTCAAATATATGTACTGTACACATATATGCAACATATCTGAAACAGGACCAGACAAGGCAAGGTTGGGGCAGGAAGTCTGCTATGTTGGGGTGGCAGGACTACTGCTAATCCGCAGTCTTCTAATGCCGTAACATCTCTAGAACCTACAATTAGCTCAATCCCTACACACAAACTACAAACAGTAGCAGCATTGGAACACTAAAACTTTGTTCTGTATGTTTTTGAAAAAGATGTTAAAGCTGCAATCAACAGTAGGCCATACATCTAGTGTTATGGTCTTCATTAGGAAACCTTTTTTTGCCAAGATTGCAAGAATGGATATATAGATTATTAATTTTGACCAGTTAAATGGCCACCTTTACATCACAATTAATATATTTCTGGGCTATTGTGCCTTGACTGAATAGCTTTCACATTTTAAGCCAAAGTTTTGTCCCCATCTGGGGAGGCCAATTTGCAAAGGGGATTGAAACTTCTTTTTGTGTCCGTGTCAAACCCTGGCTCGCCACTGACTGCAGCAAACTTCCATTTGTGTGCTTCCACACAGTGGGGTGACATCACATGGTTTGACTACCCGAGCATAGATGGCTGTTGTCGACTGCAGTCATCCACTATTGGTGTCACAACATGTGGGAGATTGGTACACAACTTCAACACTGGAATCCAGGTGTCATTCAATTTCATGTCGTCCACCTTTCTATTGAAATTCCTGGCATATTTTATAATCTCTGTGGCCTACATTATAGCCTTTCATGGTGTCTATCTGTGGCTGCCATTATTTCAATTCTGTGGAAATAAATGTCTTGATCTCTTAGCTGCAAAGCACGTTCCGTACCAGGTGATCCGTCAATCAGTTTTGCTTTGGCTCTTTTCTTTTTTTCATGTGCACCTCCCCACAACTATGCGGAATCCTATAAATTCATGCTTTTGCCACTGATTGGCAAGCATCCTTGGCCAGTTTCAGGTGATCTTGTATCTTTTCGGTGAGTTTATAGATTACCACGATCTATTTTTCCTATGCACTCAGTAATGTCCTTAATTAAAGGCAGGAAAAATGTCAGTTTCAGTCACTTGTGCATCATTATGATTTCAGTGCAGTTGTCTTGTTGTTGTTGTGGTCTTCAGTCCTAAAACTGGTTTGATGCAGCTCTCCATGCTACTCTATCCTGTGCAAGCTTCTTCATCTCCCAGTACCTACTGCAACCTACATCCTTCTGAATCTGCTTGTTTTATTCATCTCTTGGACTCCCTCTACGATTTTTACCCTCCACGCTGCCCTCCAATACTAAATTTGTGATCCCTTCATACCTCAGAACATGTCCTACCAACCGATCCCTTCTTCTAGTCATGTTGTGCCACAAACTTCTCTTCTCCCCAATCCTATTCAACACCTCCTCATTAGTTATGTGATCTTCCCATCTAATCTTCAGCATTCTTCTGTAGCACCACATTTCGAAAGCTTCTATTCTCTTCTTGTCTAAACTATTTATCGTCCATGTTTCACTTCCATACATGGCTACACTCCATACAAATACTTTCAGAAACGACTCCCTGACACTAAAATCAATACTCGATGTTAACAAATGTCTCTTCTTCAGAAATGCTTTCCTTCCCATTGCCAGTCTACATTTTATATCCTCTCTACTTCGACCATCATCAGTTATTTTGCTCCCCAAATAGCAAATCTCCTTTACTACGTTAAGTGTCTCATTTCCTAATCTAATAGCCTCAACATTACCCAACTTAATTCGACTACATTCCATTATCCTTGTTTTGCTTTTGTTGATGTTCATCTTATATCCTTCTTTCAAGACACTATCCATTCCGCTCAACTGCTCTTCCAAGTCCTTTGCTGTCTCTGACAGAATTACAATGTCCTCGGCGAACCTCAAATTTTTTATTTCTTCTCCATGGGTTTTAATACCTACTCTGAATTTTTCTTTTGTTTCCTTCACTGCTTGCTCAATATACAGATTGAATAACATCGGGGACAGGCTACAACCCTGTCTCACTCCCTTCCCAACCGCTGCTTCCCTTTCATGCCCCTCGACTCTTTATAACTGCCATCTGGTTTCTGTACAAACTGTAAATAGCCTTTCGCTCCCTGTATTTTACCCCTGCCATCTTTAGAATTTGAAAGAGAGTATTCCAGTCAACATTGTCGAAAGCTTTCTCTAAGTCTACAAATGCTAGAAATGTAGGTTTGCCCTTCCTTAATCTAGCTTCTAAGATGAGTCGTAGGGTCAGTATTGCCTCACGTGTTCCAACATTTCTACGGAATCCAAATTGATCTTCCCCGAGGTCGGCTTCCACTAGTTTTTCCATTCTTCTGTAAAGAATTCACGTTAGTATTTTGCAGCTGTGACTTATTAAACTGATAGTTCGGTAATTTTCACATCTGTCAACACCTGCTTTCTTTGGGATTGGAATTATTATATTTTTCTTGAAGTCTGAGGGTATTTCGCCTGTCTCATACATCTTGCTCACCAGATGATAGAGTTTTGTCAGGACTGGCTCTCCCAAGGCCGTCAGTTCTATTGGAATGTTGTCTTAATGCTCTTTTTTCCTCAGTGGACAAATAACCATTCTTGAGCAATGCATTGGTGAAATGTTTTAATTCTGCATCAAGCAGCTGTAGTTTGCAGATGTACCTTGCTCTATCTGCCAACGTTTTTATGATGCCTCGATTTTGTTGTGTGTGTGTGGTTTGAATCCTGATGTGTGTGATGGTCTGTGTGCATAGGTTGTTAGTAATCCGTGTGGATTAAGCTACCATCTTCTTTCTTGAAAACCCGAACAACAAGAAAATTAAATCTTCCACCTGCCTCCTGCTCCATGGTAAACTGAATCTTCAGATTGATCCTGTTGAGGTGCTTATGAAGCTGAGCTAGTTTCATACTGCAATGTCTCCACAAAACAAACTTATCGTCCATGTACTGGATATTCAGTTTCTTGTTGGCTGTTTCCAATGACTGATCCTCATATTTATCCATTAAGAAATTCTCTGTGACTGTGCTTAAGGAGCTCTCCGGAGTGACACGATCCACCTTTTCATAGAATCATTGTTACACTTGAAATATGTGGCTGTGAGGCAATATTTAAAAAAATAGGCAATAACGGGAGCAAAAATCTGATTCAGCTGTTGCAACACCTCATTGAGCGCAACCATAGTAAATAGCAATACCACATCAAAACTAATATGTCCTCTGACTGGACCACTATGCCATTTAATTTAATGATAAAATGTGCCAAATTCTTGATATATGTATGCTATTTGCCCACATACAATCATAATAATATTGTCAAGAATATGGCACTCAAATAGGTTCGTGAAACAGTAGCACTCACAATAGGTCTTAGAGGAACATGTCCATTGTGAGCCATTGGGAACCCATAAAGTCTTGGTTGCAGTGCAGCTGAATTGAACAGACTTTCATGAATGCTCTGTTTGGTAGAGGACTTTATCAAATGTTCAAAGAACTTTGTCAGTGGTGTCTTTACTCAGTTTCATATGTGTTTGCTGATCTAATAATTTGTTAATCTTACAGTGGTAGTTGGTCACATTCAAAACAACCGTTGCATTTCTGTTGTCAACAGAACATATTTTGCAGTCAGGAGATTGCCTCATTCAGTTTGGCAGGACACAAGTACTGGCAGCCACAAACAGATACCATGAAAGGCTGTACAGAGGGGCTGTAGAGAGTGTAAAACACCCTAGGAATTTTAGTAGGAAAGAGGAGGGTGTGCAATAGAATGACATCTGGATTCTGGTGCTGAAGAAGAAATGTACCAGTCTTCCAGCATGGGATGATAGCAGCAGTAGATGATGGCAGTCGACGCTGGCAAGTTAACGCTCAGGTATTCAAAACGTGTGACGTTGTGCCACTGTGCAGAAGCATGTGTAATTGGAATTTTGCTGCAGTCAGTATCAAGCCAGGGTGTGAAGCGGACAGTCAAAGAAGCTATGATGCCCCTTGAAAATGTCCTCAGCTGATGGGGTCAAAACATTGGGTTTAAATGTGGAATCCATTTGACCACGACACAGTAGCCCAGAGCACTTTATTTACTGTGAGATTTCTGTCCATGAAAGTTCACATTTTACATCTTCAGATGACATAATAGAAAGCAGTATCTACAATGATTGCTGAAGCAGGCGGTTTGTCGTGATCGTGTTTGCAATACCAAACTCAGAAATCGTGGTAATGATATGTAGACGTTAGATACATTAGACACCATTTCATTGCACAGTATAACATACACCATAGTGATACAATGAGACAGTATAAGGAGCCTTCTTGTCTGCTGACTGTATCGGATGAAGCTATCCATTTGACAGCCTGTCGGTGTAAATTCTGCTTTCTATTATGTGATCTGCAGATGGCCATTTAACTGGTCGAAAATAGTAATTGATGTATTCATCCTTCCTGTCTTGGCAAATAAAAAGTTTTGTTAAAGAAGACTAAAACGTTGTATTTAAAGAGCACCTCCTACAGCACTAACATTGTCAGGTAATTACAACAGTACTTCATTCATAATATAGCACAAATCTCCTTGCATGTGATTCTTGTCATCCAGTTGATGCATTTGCAAATGCATCTGGATCAGAGATAACAAGAAACCATCAGCAGAAACATCTACGAATCAACTGAAGTTTGGTACGACCCATTTGCTGTGAGTTGTGATAGAACTGTGTTATGTTGTTTGGGCAAAACCGAAGATCGCTTTTGACCTGTGACGTCATCAGTATATCAGACACGCCTTTTACAATTGTATAGAATATGATGAACATGATCTCACTCATTACACCCGAAAACAAACTTAAACAATGCACTAAATATTTAACTCCAGTGATAGAATGAAATTAACCATAGGTAATAAGGGGTTTTGAACAGGAACAAACAAAATAAAAAACAATAACACCATCATTAAAAAAAATATGAACTCAATCAAAGCTTACAAAATTCTCAACATTCACCACAAACAGAAAGTGCAAAAACAAAAACTGCTGGTATTGTAAATTTTGCTTGACCTGTGTAGTTCAAATGAATTCCTCAATAGCACACACAACACGAAAACGTGGTACCGCAAAGGTCACTTGACCTATATAGCTTATACAAATACTTGATACCAAGAACTCCACACAAAAGAAGCTTAAAAATAATAATAATAATTCGCATTCAGTCCAAATAACTGTATAACCTTCATCATAAACAACATATCTCCGCCCATTGTAACAAGCAATGTCCTACTCGAAAAATTTCTTGTCAAATCCATGTCTCACAAATAAACAGAAAAATCAGATTAAATCTCCAACCATAAGAAACAGAATTGCAAACATAAGCCCATCAGCTACAATATCCAAAATCAAAGTAACTTACTAGCAAACCAGCACAATCCCTTCCAGTAGCAACCTGACACTCAACTCACATCGTCAAATAGCTAACAAACGTACCCAACAAACAACTCTGAAACATAAACATCCAACACAAGAAAGCCACCAAATATTAAAACACATTATCTACATACACAACCCACTCAAAAACACTCACCATGACATTGCACAACACAGTTACGTCATGGGTCGGGTCAAAACAGACAGGTTGAATACAAACTTTTGGTTGACCTGTTGCGTAACATCGTAATGGCACGTCATATTTGAAATGGATTGTGTTCGCAGAGGGACTGTTTGAGTATGTGGTGGTGTGCTCTAGTGTGGGCTGTTAGTTTGTGAATTGTTTGTGTCTACTGTTAGTGATTCATTGGACTATTTGAAAGCTGTTTGTTAGAATAATTTTGGAAGAGTTTTGGTGGTTTGTTAGTGAGTTATTTTGGTGTTGGCAGTTATGGGCAATAAATTTGTTTTTTGTTTTGGAATTATTAGTGTGGTATGTTGTTTATGGTTGGAGATTTGATTTTGTGTTTCATTTATTGCTGGTTGTGGGTGTGACAATGAATTCATGAGTAGGTCAGTGCAAGATGCAATAGTGGACATAATGCTGACCACAATTAAATCCCTACAGTTATTCGATTTAATAGCTGACTATGTGAAGTGTTAAGTTTGTGGAGAAGGTATGACATTGACCGTAGTTGTGGTATTTGGGCCAGGGACCAGTATGTGTCATTGTCATCAGGACAACCTCTGAAGTTCTATCTGTAGGTGTTCCTGGTTTGAGAAATCTAAGCTG
Organism: Schistocerca nitens; assembly: GCF_023898315.1. NCBI lineage: Eukaryota > Metazoa > Arthropoda > Insecta > Orthoptera > Acrididae > Schistocerca > Schistocerca nitens. The sequence goes on from NC_064616.1 coordinate 487,640,472, forward strand.
GCCATTCAGAAGATTGTGTTGATGACACGCAATTTTTGTTATAGCTATATTTCCGATATCTTTGGTTGGCAAGCAGGTTTTAATGGAGGACGTTGTTCCACCAGAATGTGTTTTAAATTATCTTACTTTCACTACTGGTTTTAGGTGCTGCCAAGCCTCAAGTGCATCGTGCAAAAGCTATTGTAACAGATGTGGATACATAATACTCGTTTTGTCAAAAATCATGGGCCATGCATAATGTGGTCGTCAGTGGTCATAATCTAAAATTTAAGGTGTATGACAAGATAGTACTTATGAGAATAATAGCATTACTACGTTACTAGAATGCTGCATCTGGTCAGAAGCACGAAGAAAACAAACCTTGTAATTATGCTTATCCATTACGGATATTTTAGAACCGTGACTGTATATTAATGTAAATAAATTATACACAACAGCAACCAGTCACTTTTTTCATTAATAATGCTTTATTACATTAACCGGTTTTCGAACCCTTTCAGGTTCATCTTCAGATGATTTCGGGAGAATCCGGGAAGCTACATTATTATTGGTAGTAGCATAATGCTGGGTGCTGGTTTGCGACAGTATAGGCGGCTTTTTTCGTATCTGTCTGCATCCATTTTGAAGTCCAGAACACTTTCACACAAACTATATTAGTTCACACTTTAACAGTTTAAACTGTTAAAGTGTGAACTAATATAGTTTGTGTGAAAGTGTTCTGGACTTCAAAATGGATGCAGACAGATACGAAAAAAGCCGCCTATACTGTCGCAAACCAGCACCCAGCATTATGCTACTACCAATAATAATGTAGCTTCCCGGATTCTCCCGAAATCATCTGAAGATGAACCTGAAAGGGTTCGAAAACCGGTTAATGTAATAAAGCATTATTAATGAAAAAAGTGACTGGTTGCTGTTGTGTATAATTTATTTACAAACCTTGTAATGTTTGCTACAAAATTCACTATATACACTTATTCAGCCTGGTGAAACAATATCCTTCAAATTTATTAAGGCCTTAGACCCCCATCTAGAAGAAACTGATCACTGTTTTTCTGTTTTTACTATAGTAGGCACTATGTATTGTGTGTGTGTGTGTGCGTGCGTGCGTGCGTGCGTGCGTGCACTTGGGCAGGGAGGGGGAGGGGGGGAGCGCTTAATTGCATGTTTATTGTATATTGAAATTGGTGTCAATGCAATTTCTTATGAATTTTTTGGTTGTATTGTTCGTTGGTAATGGTTTGATTGTAATATGTACATATCATGGTGTTCGTTTTTCCTACATTGATGAAATTAGCGTTTCAATATGGGTGAGCTCAATTTAGTGTTACTGTGGACTTCGTTCAAGCTACATAGATCAAGCAAATTCCTGGTACAGGATTTTGCAGTTTCGTGGGGTTTCGTGGTATTGTGGATTTTGAGCTATACACATCATGTGAAATTTCTTTTCCCAGTTTTTGTTCAGGTTGTTTTTTATTGTGGTTTCATCGGTTGCTGAAGACTTTGGTTGTTTAATTTCCATATTAGCATTTGTTTGATTTCTGTGTTAGTATTTGTTTGGCTAGTTTCGAGTTTTTTTGCGATTACATGTTTTTTGTGTTACTTTTATCTGTTCGTGTGTGTAATGAGTGACATCATTTCGCCATATTCTATAAGTTCGAAATAGGGGTGACTGACATCTAGATGATGATGACATGGGTCAAAGCCAGTGGATGACACACACACACACACACACACACACACACACACACACACACACACACACACACACACACGAGAGAGAGAGAGAGAGAGAGAGAGAGAGAGAGAGAGAGAGAGAGAGCTTATGAGCAATTAGAATTCTTTTGTGTTCACATATTCATATAAATTGCAGTAACAGTTCTCAAGAAGAAATGTTTTTAACCCTGCTCTAAAATCCTTTTGCTCCTCCAACCTCTTGAGAAACTGTTTCTTCTAAAATAGATAAAAGTAGCATAGTTGTGCAGCCTTGCCACGTGCACAGCATTGTTGTTTTACTGCTTGAGCATGTTAAATTAGTTGAAATTGTATTGAGTGATGTTATGTTCAAAACTGGTGATACCATGACCAATTTGAGAGTTGTCTTATGAGAAATGAATACATTTAATAGTTTTGATGAAATGTAGAGCTTTCTCCTATGAACACATACCAGGTTGTTGGGTTGTCCGCAGCTCGGGATCTACTGGCTAGTGTTGCTACCTCTGGATCACGGGGTCCCAAGTTTGATTCACGGCCAGGTCGGGGATTTTATCCACCCGGGGACTGGGTGTTTGTGTTGTCCTCATCATTCGGCAAGTGGCCAGATTGGAACTGTAAAGATTGGGAACTTGTACGATTGCTGATGATGACCTCAATGTAGAATGCCCCACAAACCAACAACTTCACAGGCTGTTGGGTTGTGAAATAGACAAGGAGGGCTTAATGCTCAAAAAGTTGATAAAGTTCTGTGAATTGTTACGTTGAACTATTACCAAATAGCACATCAGTAGTTTACATTGGTACCTGGACATGAGAATACACTCTTGTTAAATATTTTGACAATGTGATCAGAATGAATTTTTTTGTCAAGAGCTGATTATAAGTAATTGACAAGAGACTGTGATAATTACAAATTGAAACCAACCTTTTTTACTATAAAACAACCTCAAGATGGTTAGTACATTTGGAAAAAAAGATCTAAGAAACTTTCGGCATCTCCTTGGGGTGCAGATTGTGCTACTCTCCTTGTGTCTACCAGACTCTGGTCCAGTCCTGCTTGGGCTCACAATGTTAATGACTCAGCAGCACATTTGGCTTTAAAATTATTAGACCGAATCCATTATCATGGAGCTTGCCATACAACTAGTGCCTGCTGGACTAGTTCCATAGACAGTCTCCTTGAAGAAGTGGGGATCTTCCCTCTTCAGTTCCCATGGTACCAACTCTTGCTCATATATGCAATTTCCATTTGCTAATTTTCTGCTCAATCAATGTATCCTATTCTGTTTGCATACAAGGGGCACTGACCCCTGACACCTGCCCTCATGTGGGGTTACCAGTTGGAAAGTGCCTCCTAGCCCTCGTTCGGGACATCTGCTTGTCCTCCTCAGAATGTGCTTCCTGCGTTTCCTCACTCCCCCACCCTCCCCACCTGCATACCCCCCCCCCCCCCCCCCCCTGTTTCGTTTTCTAAAGTGCTGGGAATTTCTACTCCGGTATATAAAACCATAAACATTCAAAGGATTGATGAGTTTTACTGTGCCGAGGAAGAGTATACTTTCACTTAGCATGGAGAAAGTGCTTATTGAAAATGGATGCAGCAGAATAGTGCACACCTTTCTGCGGAAGAGTGAAGGAAGTGCAGTCCAAACGCAGATTGGCATTCTGTGTAGTATTAATTGAATGAAAGCTGTTGATTCTTCAGAATAAGCTCATATTGTTAACAGCAAATGACATTAAAGAGAAAATATATTGAGAGGTCAATGTCAGAATTCTCATACATGTGAACCGAGATTGACAAGTAGTTCATGAACATAAGCCATGTTTTGCTCAAAGTGCTGATTTCTGAGCCGAAAACACCCTTTGAAATAAATGGTTGTTGATATGTCTGCGTAAGCAGAAGAAACTAACAATCAAAGTCTGAAAACAATTTATTGGACTGTTCAATTAACCAAAACAAATTCTCCAAGTATGAAACAGGTGAAATACCCTCAGACTTCAAGAAGAATATAATAATTCCAATCCCAAAGAAAGCAGGTGTTGACAGATGTGAAAATTACCGAACTATCAGTTTAATAAGTCACAGCTGCAAAATACTAACGCGAATTCTTTACAGAAGAATGGAAAAACTAGTGGAAGCCGACCTCGGGGAAGATCAATTTGGATTCCGTAGAAATGTTGGAACACGTGAGGCAATACTGACCCTACGACTCATCTTAGAAGCTAGATTAAGGAAGGGCAAACCTACATTTCTAGCATTTGTAGACTTAGAGAAAGCTTTCGACAATGTTGACTGGAATATAGAAGCTAGATTAAGGAAGGGCAAACCTACATTTCTAGCATTTGTAGACTTAGAGAAAGCTTTCGACAATGTTGACTGGAATACTCTCTTTCAAATTCTAAAGATGGCAGGGGTAAAATACAGGGAGCGAAAGGCTATTTACAGTTTGTACAGAAACCAGATGGCAGTTATAAAGAGTCGAGGGGCATGAAAGGGAAGCAGCGGTTGGGAAGGGAGTGAGACAGGGTTGTAGCCTGTCCCCGATGTTATTCAATCTGTATATTGAGCAAGCAGTGAAGGAAACAAAAGAAAAATTCAGAGTAGGTATTAAAACCCATGGAGAAGAAATAAAAAATTTGAGGTTCGCCGAGGACATTGTAATTCTGTCAGAGACAGCAAAGGACTTGGAAGAGCAGTTGAGCGGAATGGATAGTGTCTTGAAAGAAGGATATAAGATGAACATCAACAAAAGCAAAACAAGGATAATGGAATGTAGTCGAATTAAATCAGGCGATGCTGAGGGTATTAGATTAGGAAGTGAGACACTTAACGTAGTAAAGGAGATTTGCTATTTGGGGAGCAAAATAACTGATGATGGTCGAAGTAGAGAGGATATAAAATGTAGACTGGCAATGGCAAGGAAAGCGTTTCTGAAGAAGAGACATTTGTTAACATCGAGTATAGATTTAAGTGTCAGGAAGTCATTTCTGAAAGTATTTGTATGGAGTGTAGCCATGTATGGAAGTGAAACATGGACGATAAATAGTTTGGACAAAAAGAAAATAGAAGCTTTTGAAATGTGGTGCTACAGAAGAATGCTGAAGATTAGATGGGTAGATCACATAACTAATGAGGAGGTGTTGAATAGGATTGGGGAGAAGAGAAGTTTGTGGCACAACATGACTAGAAGAAGGGATCGGTTGGTAGGACATGTTCTGAGGCATGAAGGGATCACAAAATTAGTATTGGAGGGCAGCGTGGAGGGTAAAAATCGTAGAGGGAGACCAAGAGATGAATACACTAAGCAGATTCAGAAGGATGTAGGTTGCGGTAGGTACTGGGAGATGAAGAGGCTTGTACAGGATAGAGTAGCATGGAGAGCTGCATCAAACCAGTCTCAGGACTGAAGACCACAACAACAACAACACCAACACAAAACAGTGATCCGTCTTCGAATCACAACTACATAGAAGAATAGTATAGAAAACAACTGAAATAATTTCTTACTAGTCTCCGCCAGAGACTTCTCCGATATACCAAGCCTAATCCAGAGATCAGCGAGAAGATCCAAGCTGGGCTGCCGGGGCGGCAGCTATCTGCGTCTGCAGGCGGTCGGTGAACTGCCAATGTGCGGCCAAGCGCCGGCCTTTATAGCGCTTCGGCGGATGAGTACCTCGGAACTATTTTCCATCACATGGTTTGACGTCTGAAAATAGTTCCGGGATCTGCACCGACCTCTTCCTTATGTTTATGTGGGCCGGTAGTGGCCCCTGGTGGCTGCTGGTGTCTTTGCTGTGTTGTTGTTGTTGTTGTTGTTGTTGTTGCTGCTGCTGTTGTGGCTGTTAATCAATGTTGCCTGTCGGTTGCGTAGTGCTTCAGTGTGCCTGCGAAGCGGGGAACCTGCGGCTGCAGGCTGTCAGTTTGGTTGCTGATACTCAAGGTGCCGTGATGTCTGGTGGAGAAGGCCACAGCAGTTGTAGCTCTGTCATACGTTCCATTAAGAAGTAATTTTTTTTATTATTATTATTCCTTGGTGACTAGTTTTGGATACCTATGTTCATTTTCAAACCATTCTTCAAAGAAAAAATTACAATTGACACGTCAATTATATACATATGAGGCATACATATTTGCAGTACAATTATATTACACTAATATACAGGTAAGGTGTACAAATCTGTCATAAACATTTAGTTTTATGAATTGACTTACTCGCTACATACCATATTGTAAGTGTTACAGTAAAAGCATAAGCCTATAGCGACTGCTGACAGTAGCACACATCAGAGATAAAATATTTGCTTACTAAACAAAACATTATTTTTTCTTTCATTAACTGAATGTAGACTTGAAAACCCTACAATACTAAAAAAAATTTCCAAAGACCAGTCATTTGGCCTCTAGTGGGTTGAATTATACCAAAGTGCTATGCGTTACATCATGACATGACTACACTTGCAGAAGACAGTAGAGTTTCATGAACTAAACTCAGTAGTTATACTGCTATGCATTACACATAATTTAGTCGAGTTCCTAAAAGCTATACGTCTTTACTACAACTCAAAACCAAAAAGTATGGCAACCACCACTCTAAAAATAAATTAACTTTCCAATTTACAAGAAGACAGCTACCTAAGCAGATAATCTCAACAGTAATACATTAGTTTATATTCAGTCCTCTAATGGAGAAGTGCCTTTCGTATCAATAGGCCATAGCACCGCTTTGATCATTACTGCAGGGACAATTTTTGTACATGGGCTTTTGTCTGTGTTGTTACACGTAAGATATGGTATGTAACTAATAAGGCAACCCATAAAACTAAACGATCATGACAAATTCATATACCTTACATGTATATTAGTGTAATACATTTTACTGCAAATTTGAATGCCTCGTTTGTATAAAGTTGTCAGCCAACTGTCATTTTCTTTCTAGGATGGCTTGAAAATAAGTGTCCAAAACTAGTCACTATCAAGAAATCCTTCCTAATGCAACGTATGATGAAGATGCAGCCATGTATTTAAATTATAAAACAAGCTGCAGACCTATTTTTCACCTGCAGCCTACTGTAAGTTTGGAAAAATACCCTTTGTGAATGGAAAGAGTTACCCTAGAATATTATGCCATCTGTCATAAGCAAATGAAAATAAGCAAAGTAAACTAATTTCGTGTTGGAACCACACTTATTGCAGATACTGTTCGAATAGTAAATATAGCAGTATTCAGTTTTTGAACAAGATCCCGAACATGGGCTTTCCATGACATGAAACTTCCTGGCAGATTAAAACTGTGTGCCCGACCGAGACTCGAACTCGGGACCTTTGCCTCCGCTGCAGAGTGAAAATCTCATTCTGGTTTCCATGACAGTTTGCTATCTATCTGAACATCTAGAAATTTGAATTGTTCAGATTTATGAATCATATGCCCATTCTGTGTAATCAGAATCCCAGTTTTAGTGGGATTCTCTTTCAGAAATTGTAAAAATTGAGTCTGCTTTAACATTAATTTTTCTACAAGCCACGAATTTGTCTTGAACTCCAGTATTTGACACACTACCAAGCTAGTGTCATCAGTTAACAGAAATATTTTAGAATCACCTGTTGTCATATTAGAAGAGATGTCATTTATACACTGATAAGCCAAAACATTACAACCACTGTCCACCACGACATTGGCTGCCACTGATGGTGTTGCGTTCCTATGACATGGTAACAGAAGTATGTAAGCAGAGCAGGCATGAATGGAGGATCACCGTAGCAAAGATAGGGGTGCTAATGAGGAAATCCATTGAGATAAGTGACTATGACAAAGAGCAGATTGTTATTATGCAGAGCCTGTGAACGATGATTATCTCGAAGATGGTAAAGCTTGTCAAATGTTTACACACTACTGTCGAGACTATCTATGGAAAGTGGTAGGAACTACTGCGAAGTGCTAAATGGTTGGATGTCCACAACTCTTCACAGCACGTTGGGTTCAGAGGATTGTCTCCTCTATAAAGTTGGATAGATGATGATCTGTGGCATCTCTGCAAAAAGAGCACAATGCTGGTGCATACACAAGTGTTTCGGAGCACACTGTTCATCATACATTGTTGAATATGGAGCTTTGCAGGAGACCACTAAGTGTTCACACGTTGGCTCAATGATATCGTTACTTATAATTGCAGTGGGCACGGGACTGTCGGGATGAGACCGTCAATCAGTGGAAGTGTGTCAGCTCTTTGGGTGAATGACATTTTTGCTACGCTAGGTTGATGGTTGTTATCCAAACACAAAAATGGAAAGAAGTGACCATAGCTGCACTCAGATGAAATCAGTGCTGTGTGATCCATAGCTACAGTCATAGATCCTTATCAGTGAGAAGGCAGGTGTCATGACTGTGTATGTATGTGTGTATGTTCAACTTTTCCTCCAAAAGTACTGTGTTGATGTCAGTCAAACTTTATACACAAACTACTTATTGTCAGGAAAGAAGTTGGGTAAGAACTGCCTACCTCTCAAAAGGGGAGGATGGGAGTAAAGAAATAGTATAGCTCATGATGCGTAAATAGCGATACTACATTCATCCAGAATTGCACATAATTTCAAACTTTTAAGAGACTTTTCTCGTCAACACACCCACATAGTGATGAAAGGAAAATAGTTCATCACGTACTGAATTTTTGCTATTCATGCAATATTACTGCTGCATTAGGCATGACATTTTATTACTAATTCACTACTAACTCTACTTGCAACACATTTTTTAGACAGTATTCACATAAACTTCTGAATGTACTTGCAAAAACTTGCATTGCACGACAAATAGTTCAGGAGATATGATGTGATAAACATTGAGCTGCATGAAAACAAAACTGCAGGGTGAAATTCACTAGAGATACATGTGACATATGTATGGAATATGTTAAATATACATATGAGATGTGATGTAGGTGAAATACAGGGGGTGGAGGGGGGAGCAGATGTGCGGAGAGGGGCTGGAGCAGATGTGTGGAGAGGGGGCAGAGGAGGAGCAGATTGGTGAGGAGTGCACAGAGGAGGAGCAGATTGGCGAGGAGTGGACAGAGGAGGAGCAGATTGGCGAGGAGTGGACAGAGGAGGAGCAGATTGGTGAGGAGTGGACAGAGGAGGAGCAGATTGGTGAGGAGTGGACAGAGGAGGAGCAGATTGGTGAGGTGTGGACAGAGGAGGAGGAGATTGGTGAGGAGTGGACAGAGGAGGAGGAGATTGGTGAGGAGTGGACAGAGGAGGAGCAGATTGGTGAGGAGTGGACAGAGGAGGAGCAGATTGGTGAGGAGTGGACAGAGGAGGAATAGATAGGTGGAGAGAGGCAGAGGAGATGGAATAATTGAAGATTGGAGTAAATACATACATGGGCAATGCTGGGTATTCAGCTAGTTGGTACATACATGTTACCAACCCCTCTATCTTTTCCTCATGCTACATTTTCCCTTGTTTTGACCCATTTACCATTTCTTCAACTTTTAATGACCCCCATTGTTTCTTTGCTGACCTGACACTCCCTTAAGATTCATTTTTGGACTATTCTTCGTATCTTATCCTTTGCAGCATAATAATCCTCCAATATCTGGTTTGACTCCCTCCATTTTCCATATTCTGACAGTATTCAACATTTGAGAAGCATAAGATGATACACAATGTCTGTGTAGATACTCACAAGCCGAAGTTTGCAAACATAGCAGCTAATCTGATGTGGGGTATCATCTGGTACCCTGTCATAGATTCCTAACAACATCAGGATTACACTCATGATGCCCAAGCAGTCAACTCCTCATGTATATCTTGGAGTACTTGCCTAGCCTTTTGGAGCACTGGGATTGCAGGCAGTGACAACGAAGACAGATGTCCCTTGATGTAGCAAGGTTGTGCCTGTGGGGAGAACTATTGACCAGAGTAAGCAGCATCAAAGCATTAGTGTAGCAAACGAAACAAATTAAATTTGCACCAGTTTATGGCAGAAGTGAGTCAGCCAACTTAATGAATAGGTATAGAAAATTATGTCTATAAACAAACAATCCTATGGCATTTCATTCCCTTGGCACACCATGACATGATTTAAAACTAAGAAAGAGTTTTACATAATTCATTCAGTGTCTGACTTCAAAACAGAACCGATACACTCCTTTACTGCAACAAAACTGCAGTTTTTATTGGAGCATCAGTAATTATAACAACATGAAGGTTAATGCCGAAACACACAATCCACACATATGTGCCATTGCAAATATTCTCCTGTGGAAGTCTTGCATTGCGAGTCACTTGCGACCCTGCAGACCGCAGGGGGGGAGGGGGGGGGGAGTGTACAGCTGCTCACTTCATGGTCTTTACAATGTCTTCCTGCTGAAAATTTGAGTCAGTGTGTCTTCAGGATAATGACCAGTGTGTGATGTCTAGTCGAGTACAATCCACTAGCAGTAGTTCACCTGTGCATCTCACCAAAAGTACTTTGTCTCAAATTGTCAGCCTATCTCCCTTCCCCAATATATTTTACAAAAATCACAAATTGAGCCATTTGCAGCAATAACATTTATCTTTTACTAGCCGTATTTTGTGTATTTGTTTGTGTGTTTCAGACTTACTGAAATGGGAAAGCATGTTGGTATTAGACTCGTAGACCTTTTCTTTGTCCGTGAAAGAGACTGCAGACGTGAAGTCAAAGTATTAACTATTATTTTATTGATGAAGTCAACATTTTGGTTGGTGAGTATAATGATAAATTAAAAATGTGTAGTAGTGCAGAATTTAAGATTTAAAAGTAGTGAAAATTTGATGGCATTAAAAATTGATTTTTTATATTGTTTTCAGTTAGCAGTATGTGTCGGTTATGAATTATAAATGTAATGAATTATAAATGGTATCATTTATACATTTTTCATTTAAATCCAACAACATAAAGTCAACCTGCTTTGTAACAGAATTAATTTTCACAGGTGCCTTATTTAACCTGTGGATCCTGAAGTAACCCTTTGATATATCTCAGAATATTTGTAACAGAATAAAACTTTTTGATTTATATGACTGAAATTGCTGTCACTACCATCATCCAAATGTGTCATAACATTTAACTGCCTTTGGTTTAAGTTGTAGCCATAGTGTGCAGATTTTTTTTTTTTTTTTATATAATTCATAAAGTTCAGAGAAAGATTATATTATCAAGAACAGTGCTAAACTCAGTGTTAAGTAATTTGAGAATTGTTAGGATGATTTCATTAAGACCAGAGTAAGGGAACATGAGCAATAAAGTTAGGCAAGAGGTACTTTCATTGATGAAAAGCTCTCAGGTTTCCAGCTGAGTGGTAATGTTGGGATACTGCAACAGTTCGATGTGTATTGTGCTCAACATCTGGCAGAGTGTTGAGATATTGCAAGTGTCCTTATATGTATACTAGTGGAGTGGCCACCCTGACCACCTGGTTTCTCTGTCAAAATTGTTGTATGTTGATAAACTGTCTAGAGGCATATTGAAAACTACTACACATAGTTTACAACAATGTAGGAAAAGACGGATTGCTACTTACCATAAAGAAGACATGTCAAGTTGCAGACAGGCACAATTAAGACACTTACATAAAGCTTTCAGCCAGAGCCTTTATCAGTAAAAAGAGTCTCACACACAATTCACACATACAGGCAAGCATGCCTCACAAACACACAAATGCCAACTTCAACATTTCAGACCGAATTGATTTTTACACGTAGTTTACAAGTGTTTCTCATGAGAGAGCTATTCTCTTCTGTCACACTTCAGTAAGGGTCGTTCCTTGTCTGTTCATTGCCTCATGATACCCATGGTATCAGATTTTGGCATAACATAGCATATTTGTTCTATTGATAGATTTAAGTAAGAATCCAAAACATTTTTGCTGTATCCCAGATGGTTGGATTTTACAGCCAGGTAAAGTTTATGGAATTTTGCACCTTGTAGCTGTCAGGTGGAGGAATTTATATCTTCCTTATCTGCTGACAAATACTGATAAATTTTTGTGTATGCCTCAATATGCAAAGAATTCAGAGGTATTTGAATTAAAACATCATGAAATTTCACATGCTGAGGAAAAAATCCTTAATTGCAGTTTTCAGTTTTTCAAAACCGTATACAAGGAACGACATTGAGAGCAATAACATCAAAATGGAAAAGGATAATTGAATAATAAAAAAAAAATTACTCCACCAAATGAGAAAATAATATTAAGGGAGGTAGGACATCAAACAGGCCGACTTGGAGCATTAGAGGCACCACATGACATTTTATTTTCTACTGTCTATACTTTTACAAATAAATTCATAAAACTTTGTCAGCATGACCAGGAAGGATTCAGGATTCACACTCATTGCAGTGGAAGTGCCAAAACTTAACAAAATAATTTTTTTTAGATATGAAATTTCATCATTTTTTCACTTACTGTTGGCTGCATTTGTTGCTATAGGTACATTTTTCTTCACAAGTAAGAGAGATTCTTTGATGAATTTTGCACAGCATACAAACAATACTTACAGATGTATGAAACTCTAGAATTTTCCAAATCTATTAAAAACTGTGGTAAAAATTGAGATAATTAACTACAAAATTTGATTTTTTTCTAAACATAAAGTTTAAAACGTAACAGCTCATTCATTTTTTCATAAATTAAATAGATTCTAGAGTTTCAGACACCTGTAAGTATGGTTTGTATGCTGTGCAAAATTCATCGAACAGTCTTTCTTACTTATGAAGAAAAGTGTACCTGTACCAACAAATGCAGCCAATAGTAAGTGAAAAAATGATGAAATTTCACATGTAAAAAAATTATTTTGTTATGCTTTTGAACTTCTGCTGCTACGAGTGTGAATCCTGAATCCTTCCTGGTCATGCTGACAAAGTTATATGAATTTACTTGTAAAAGTATAGACAGTGGAAATTAAAATGTCTTGTGGTGCCTCTCCTGCTCCAAGTCGGCCCGTTTGACGTCCTACCCCCCTTAATGAGTTTTCACTCCTTCATTGTTTATTACTTTATAGATGAAAATAATTAACAAAATTTTCATCCCTGCTTACAGTGTGTTGAGTTTACACTTGTTTAACAACGTTAATTTTGCGTTAAAAACTTTAAAAGTAATCGGTATTGAGTAATTCATAAGAGATTAAATACTTTGCTTGAGGGAACATGATTTTAAACAAAAATCTAATCTTGATAACACATATCTAGGATTATATTTGATGTATTTTTACAAAAATTACTATTGAAATAATTCTAAATTCTAGGTCACTTGCTCTTGATGTACTTGAGTATTTTTGAAACTTGAATATTAACATACATCTTGAATGAATCCGTAAGTTCTCCCAGTCATTGTGTTCAGAGGATCCACAATTGAAATGTCAAGAGAGACAGGTATCACACATGGCTCTTCTCTCTTGGACCAGAAATATGACTCTGACGGTCCATGAGGATGTAGAAATTTTATAGATACATCTTCCTCTTTGGCATTTACATCACTAACCATACCAAAATACCATAACTTCTTGTAAAAACGAGCTATAAAACATCCAGAATATAAATCATCTGGATTCACAAATAAAGTTTATTCATCTCGAGTTTTGGTAAGTTCTTGTTCCTGAAGAGTTTGAATGTTTTTCATGTGATTCTGCGAAGTCAGAGTTGAATCAACCATTCTTTTAAAGATTAAGTTTAAAGATAGTATTTGTAATATTAGCTTTGCAAAATTTGAATAGTCATTTTTTATTATTTGCCTGTGCAGATGTCACTGTAGACTTTCTTGTTAGCTAAGTGTTTTGCAGTAACACCCATTCTCCATGCCCCGTCCGGGGGTAGATTTGCAGTCTCATGTCAAATTCCTTTTCGCTCAGCTGTGGAATGACTCTGGGTGGGACAATCCTTGTGTCTAATGAACTTTGTGTGATTAAAGGGACTCCAGCCATGTGGCATTCTTCCTCCTGCCTCTATTAGTGGGAATCAGTCATCCTGTGCCATCTTGGTATCTGCCATACCAAGTTGACCCATGGTCTTATGGTCTTTTATTCTACTTTGTAGTTGTGCTGGCCCCCTCCCTCCTCAATCCCCTCAAGGTGATCCATATTTTGCTGGACTGCCCCTGCAGTTTGACCCTAAATGCGCCCTCGTAATTCCCTTGCCTTGGTTTTCTTCGCGAATGTGCTTTGTTCTCCCAGATCTAAGTTCCTGAATTTCCTTTCGGAATTGAAGTCCCTTGGTAAGCATTGTTACTGGTTTAGGAGGCCTTTAGCCTTGCATCCAAGATGGCCAGGTCCCCCCCTCCACACTTCCCCTTATTATTGTGCCTTCTTCTTCAAACATTGTCCCCGTAGTTGTGATCGCGGTATGGTGTGGAGTCGAGATGGGTTGGCAGTGGTGCCAAAGCCCCATTGTGTGTATTGACTCGGGGGCACCTGCTGCTTTCACCCCTCTGCACCTCCACCCACCTTTCCTGTTCTTTACTCTTCTTGTCAGCCTGGAGGTCCAGTTCTAGATAATCAACCTTTCATCAACTGGGAGCTACTTCAAGTTTTTGACTCTCATGAAAAGATCCCAGGCCATATTTCGATTTATAATGAGACAATCCAACATCTAAATGAAATTCAGACTCTATCTACTCATGGTCTTTAAATGTATTTGGGTAGACCTGATTTTCCCTTGGCATTGGAAATATCCTATCATCTTCCCAATATTGAACCCAGCCAAAATCTCAATGTCCATTTATGGCTACCAACTGATCGGCCTCACCAGTGTGCTCTGCAAATTCTGAGAAAGGGTGGTAGGCCAATGATTGTGCTGAATTCTTGAATCATGGTGCCATTTGTCCCCATTTCAGCATGGTTTCCTGGAGGGGTGATTTTCAACCTGTCCTTTGGTTAGGTTGGAATTTTTCTAAACAGTAACTTATATTGCAGTTTTTTTTCTTACCTACAAAAGGCATATGACACTGCTTGAAGCCATGCCATGTTACACAGCTTCTGTGAGCAGATCTTTCTAGTTTCCATACCACTTTATAGTAGTCAATTTCCATCCATCCAATTGTTTCGGGCTGTTGTTCCACTCTCCATGGGTCCAAGAAAGTGGCATACCTCAGCACTCAGTGCCTTATTGCCATAGAGCAAGCCCTTGAGATCTGTCAGACCAGGTTTTTTTTTTACACTGTATGTTGACATTTGCATTTATTACAGCTTCCTATTGTAGCCTTAACTCAATCAGCTCCAAGGAGCCATCTGAAGGGCCTCCACTTGGACCCTGTTACATGGCTTCCAGTTTTCTCCCACAAAAAGATGAGTCATGTGTTTCTGTAGTCATATTGTGGTTCATCCTAACCTAGAACCCTACTTGGGTACCAGACACTTGGGCATTGTTGTGCAGTACTGAGTTTTGGGGTCTCCACTTTGATAAAAAGCTGACAAGTATGAGAACTAAAGACTAGCTGCATGTGAAATCTTAATGCTGTCTACTTCCTTGCCTGTACCTTGTGGGGTGTATTATCAGGCCCTTGTTGCTTCCCAAGGAGACTGTGATTGCCAGGTTTACAGCTCAGCTGCACGTACTTGCCATGGGAGCATTGTGGGCTCGTCCTATAGATAGTTGGGATCTTACTGCTTCAGTTTTGACGATACCAACACTTGCTCACTTAATCACTGTGTGATTATTTCCAGTCATGTGACTTGATAGATGCATTTTTTTGTACATTTGATTTGGATTAATTGTGCTAATATACAGCATATTTATATGAATTATGTTCAGACTGACTTATGACAGTTATTTGTGATCCATTAATGTATACTGTGTAAGTACTGTAGTTTTTATAAATCTTTTTTATTTTCCCCCTATTCTCTACATTGCCTGCAAATACTTCATTTTATAATCATCTCTTTTGTACCGTACAGTTATCTTCTATGAAACTGGCTGAGAATAAATATGTCATTATACAGCTGATTGCACAAATATGCTTTTTTCAAAATATTTGACAGCAGTTGACTTTGCTGCTTCAGTGACACCAGCTTGGTGCAAACCGCACTATCCTTCTGCAGCTTTCCAAAGCCCTGATCCTGTCCGAACTTGATTATGGAAGTCTGGCATATGGTTCAGCACCACCCTCAGCATTGTGGCCAGTGGAACCAATACAACACTGTGGAGTGTGGCTTGCAACAGGAGTCTTTTGAACTAGCCCTCTGAATAGCCTACTTGTGGAGGCCTTGATCCCTCCACTGTGGATCGGGCACTAACAACAGCTACTCAGTTGCGCTATACATGTCCACAGCTCCCCTAAGTATCCAAACTATCATGTCCTTTTTCTTAGTAGAGAGGTCCACCTCCCACAACAGATGCCCAGAACTGGAATTACAATTGCAGTTTGACTGCAGTGTCTCTGCTCTGACCTAAGACTTCTTCTGCTGTCTCTTGTCAGGAAGCAATTGTGTACACCCCCATGGCATGTACCCTGACTTCAGATCTTTCTTGATTTATTCTTTGGACCAAAAGATTCAGTTAATCCCATGGTGTTTCATCACCTGTTTTTGGCTGCCCTTGACACATTTCCAGGTTCGAATGGACAAACATTTTGCACACACACACACACACACACACACACACACATGCATGGTGCAGTGAACTATGCTCTTTGCTGAATGGATGCAGTGTCTTCACTGCTGAACATCAAACGAGCTCTTGGCCATGCTCGTTCTTGGACTGACAAGATGCTTATAATCTGCAGCAACTCCCTGAGCAGCCTTAACCCTATAGACCAGTGCTACCTTCATCACTCATTAGTCACAATTGTCCAGGATCTTCTTTCTGACCTCCATCAAGCTAGACGGATGGACAGTCATCTTTTTTTGGACCTCTGGACATGTTGAGATACTGAACGAGGTAGTGCAGTGGTTGGCACCCTGGACTCGCATTCGGGAGGACGACGGTTCAAACCCGCATCCAGCCATCCCGATTTAGGTTTTCTGCAATTTTCCTAAATCGTTTCAGGCAAATGCTGAGATGGATCTTTTGAAAGGGCATGGCCGACTTCCATCCCCATCGTTCCCTAATCCAATGGGACTAATGACTTCGATGCCTGGTCCCCTCCCCCAAATCAGCCAACCAGCAAACTAACCAACATGTTGAGATCTCAGGGAATGAACATGCTGACATTTTGGCAAAGTTGGCTACTAGGGTGCTGATTTTGGAAATGGGGTTTCCAGAACTGGACCTTTGGTCGATTCTATGCCATCGATTGTTGGATGTCTGGAACTTGGAATGGTTCACCCTGGACTCCCCAAATAAACTGAGGGACATAGCCTAATTCTCAGAGGTGAGGACCCACCTTACTGCTGGTGTGGTGCTCACCTGATGGTGGCCCACATCCTGCTAGACTGTCCAAAATTGGCTGCTTTGTGGTGATAGTCCTGGCATGCTACCTTTGGTGCCAAAGTGGCTCATGTGGTTTTATGTTCCTCCTGCAAAGGTGCTTTCTACTAGTCTTTGTTAGGTGGGGCTCTTTGGCTTCATTGACCGCATGGGGAATTGGAGGAGCACCCCTTGCCTGCTCTGGTGCAGGGGTCCCATGGTGTGACCCTTGCTCAGTGGTCTGCCTATCCCCTACCCTTCCCACCTTTCTATTCTCCTTGTTCTTTTATGTTGGGTGTTTTTAATGGTTTATCTTTCCTATACTTTTATCATCTTGTCTATGTTTCTCATTTCTTTGGGGTATTGTACAGTAAGGTGGTGCTGGTGGGATGCAGGGGGTGCATCTCCCACCGCATACCATGCTCCAGAGACTTCCAACTGCATTATGGGCAAAGTGGCTCACCCACCTTACGCCGTCTCACTCCCCTTGTACTTCTCCTCGATTTTATCTCTGTCTTATTGTGTCATGCTGACAATCAGACTACCAAGGATTTGCCTTTTGTATCCTTCTTCTAGGGTTATTCGTGGTTCGATACATATAGAGGAGGAAGGAACTGATGACCTCACAATTCGGTCCCTTTAATGTCAACAACCAACCAGTCTTGCAGCATATGGGCTCTGGGGAGGGGATCAGCTTTCTGGTCTGCAGACCAGCCGGACCCATATACTTTCGTCTCTCATACAGTTAGTTCTCATCTCTGGCATGAATATTCCTTTCAATGCCTCGATTTTACCACTCCTAGATGCTATTACAGTACCTCTGGCTGTTGGACTATCCCATGAACCAGGGACTAATGACCTTACTGTGTTGTTCCTGCCCACCCATGCAGCATATTATTATTATTATTATTATTATTATTAGCTGTGATTGGGCCCTATCAGGTCACACAATGCTATTGTGTTTCAATCCTGTAAGTTTTGAAGCAGCCCATGGTTTTTCTCTGTGGAGTCTTTTTCTTTCTTCAGTCCACTTAATCCCTTGTCTGGTGGCAGCTTCATTCTCTTGCAGTACTTTCCACTTGCTAATTTTTTGTCTGTATAGGTTTCTGGTGGAAATGTTTGATGGACTAACACAAGCCTTTTCTAAATCTTCTGTGATGTGGATCTGGGTTATGGTTTCGAACTGTTCTATGTATGTCACAGTTCTTTGGGGGCGTCATGTTGGGAGTGTGTGGAGATGCCTATAAAATTTCAGTCTTCTTTTTTTTGATGTCTGCTGTGAGTTCATCAGTTTTATAGTTGTTTTTTTTTCTGATTGCAGTCTGTACCCATCATCTGTTCTTATGGGGCCAAGTATCTTTCTTAGAATTATGCATTCTTATTTTGGGATATCTTCCATATAACATTTTCTGAGGAGTGTAAATGTTCCACTAGAATAAGACTTCAGGCTTGATAACTGTTTTATTATAGTGCCTGATTTACAATTTTTGTCATAAATAATGTAGATTTTTTGCAGGCTCCCCATTTTTTGTACATGTAATAAAATAATAATAATAATAATAATACTTTGTGTTAGTCATAGAAAGTGTGTCTTGTGTGCTAACATCTCTGTTTTTATTTGCTTGGACATTAGTGGCCAAAATTATTTAGATTTGTACAATGTCTTGATAGTATTGGACAGTTCCTTCATTTTTGGCCCTTTAGACCAGAAATCGATGCTTGAAATTTGCTTTCTAATAGGGTACTTGATTTTTATTGTACCTCAACTAGTACTGGTAAATTATGAATATTATCAGTTGTCCAGGATTCTCAGCATTCTTGAAAGGACACTATTACTATACTCGTGGCTACCATTGTCTGTGATAGCCCATGCTCACCATGCAACCATCTGTTTGTTTGTACAGAACAGATTGTTTCCGTGTACATGTGTTACTGCTACTTAACCTTTCTCAGGGACAGCTCTTGCACATATTTGACATTGACTGCTAGCTTACCGTTGGTTACATGTCCATTCTGCTGCAGTTGACGTGGTGTCGTGTCATACATCACTTGCTATGACTTGTTATACACTGTACTGCAATTTGACAATTTTATGAAGGGAATATCTCATAGTAGTTCTGGCTCTGTGTTATGTTAGACAACTGTTACAGAGATAATGCCACAAATTGGTGTCTGGAAAGTATCCTCTTGATTTCTGTGTTCGCCCGCATCTCGTGGTCGTGCGGTAGCGTTCCCGCTTCCCACGCCCGGGTTCCCGGGTTCGATTCCCGGCGGGGTCAGGGATTTTCTCTGCCTTGTGATGGCTGGGTGTTGTGTGCTGTCCTTAGGTTAGTTAGGTTTAAGTAGTTCTAAGTTCTAGGGAACTTATGACCACAGCAGTTGAGTCCCATAGTGCTCAGAGCCATTTGAACCATTTCTGTGTTCAGCAAGAACTGATTAAATTTGAGTTGGTACATTCTGCTATTCTGGTTCCTGGCTAGCTACATTAAGCCATTCTGTCACAGCATGAGCATTCAACAAAATATGTCTTTTAGTCTGAAATTGACATTTTGCCAGGAAACCGAATACATAGATATTTTATATTAAACACCTTGTCAAATGTATGAAGGAGGTGTGTGTGTGTGTGTGTGTGTGTGTGTGTGTGTGTGTCTAAGGGAAAAGGGGGGGGGGTCCCAAACACAACATTTGTATATTTTATATTTGTGTGTAGTTCAAGACTAAGATTTTTTTTAATCATCCATGACAGAAGCTGTACTTGTGCAGCACTAAAGTTTGAGGCTAATAAATGCAAGGAACATGTTCAGTATTCTGGTTGTGGAGGATCATGCACTAATTAATGAATTAATAGTTACATGATCTAACATAGTAAATCAGACAAAAACTGTGTTACTGATGTAATGAATGAAAGTTCTTTTCAAGTTATTTATGTGCACTTGTAGAATTTTTTAAATAATAGAAACAGCTTGCAGTGTTAAAGGCATACCTTTTATACCTCATGGCAAATCAGAATTTACACTGAAATATGTTGGTAAAGTTCTATTAATGTATGTGTTGTTCTCAGTTGTGTCAAATATTTTATGCAACTGCTAATTAAGAGACAGAACACTATTCTACATCTACATCTATTACTTACAAAACTGTGTGCTAATATCTTAGAGCCACTTAAATATCTAGTAAACAAAATAGAAGCATCATTTTGAAGTTTCAGTATTTTACGTGGGTTGTGAACTACTTATAGTTCAGTAATGTTTAATTTTTAGTGGTGGAAGTTATTCTCTGTACTAAAGCTGAATTTTTAATATAAAATGGGTGTGTAGAAGTGTCTATAACATCTACTTTCCAGCAATATGATAATTTATTCAATGGCCAGAACACTAGCCGGCCGAAGTGGCCGTGCGGTTCTAGGCGCTGCAGTCTGGAACCGTGAGACCGCTACGGTCGCAGGTTCGAATCCTGCCTCGGGCATGGATGTGTGTGATGTCCTTAGGTTAGTTAGGTTTAACTAGTTCTAAGTTCTAGGGGACTAATGACCTCAGAAGTTGAGTCCCATAATGCTCAGAGCCATTTTAACCAGAACACTAATAATTACCACTTTGGTGCCCAACTCTTCATCTTTCATAATTACTGATTATTTATAACAAGAGCTATGCACTTTACATAGAGGCTACAGGTACTGCCTTTTGCAGGTGATGCTCTCCTAGTTGTCACATGAGCACACCTGATCAACTTTTTATGTGGCCATAAAATTTAGGTTGTTCAGTCAAAAGTGAACTTGCCACCAAAGGCCTGTATGTACATTCAGATTCTGTTGGACTTGACTTGTCACAAATCGTCATTACAGAGTATACTTGACCACATGGAAAAAAAACTTTTAATTGCATAATGTATGCCACATATTTATCTTCAGATAATCTTATATACCTATACACATTTTTAGGAAAGTGATAGGTCCCCTAGTGCATCAGAAAGTATTCTGAATACCTGTTTGTTGTAGAACTGTTTCAGTGACTACTGAAAGAATTGTGATTATGTTAATATTTACAGTATTTTGCTGTTGTACTGAATCTCATGCTCTCTCTCTCTTTTCTTTTCTTTTTTTTCTAGTCTCTGTTTGGAAGGGAAGCAGATAAAGTGGAGCATGCTACCGATGATGATACAGTGTACTTCATAACTGAGAAAGAACCACTTGTAAATAAGTTTATATCCATTCCAAAAGACAAAGGAAGTTTGAATTGTGCAGTTTTTATTGCTGGCATCATGGAAGGTTTTCTTACTGGATGTGGATTTGTAAGTAATTTACCTGTTCTCTCATATGACACATTAATATTACTGACATTTAAAAACTTAACACCTTAACATAGAGACAGCGCCAGTGGTCAAAATATTAAGGTTCTCTGTTGACATATTTCAAACAATTATTGGATCAGACGTAATATCATACATTATGTGAAGGTATCACATTCTGTATAACTTGCTAGACTATAGTTGCTCTGAAAATCTTGTCTATATGATGTAGGCGCAGTAATTACTCCCTAACACCCAAAGACAAAATAGTTACAGCACTATAATTCAGTGTGTGATTATCACAAATCACCAACTCTGCTTTCCACCATCATGTCACTAACTGTGACATTATTGATGAACTTCTTGGGAACAATTTGCTGCTACTCGAGAAGAACAGTCTTCAGCTGCTCAGTAGTCCTAGAAGGTGTTGGCCGAACTACAGTGCATATTGCAAGCAAATACTATACTTATTGTTTAAGGCTAAAGACCTTGGAGCGCATCAGTTATAATATTAGAGTGAGACCTTTGTTGACAGTTAAGTCTCGTCAGACTAATCCAGATCTAGGTTTTCTACATCACTTAATGCGAATTCTCAGATTGCTGTTTTGAAGAGGACATGGCTCATTTCCTTCCCTCTTCTTCTCCAATCTGAGCTTGTGCTCTATCTGTAATGAGTTCACTGTTGATCAGCTTTTAAACCCTGATCTTCTTTGATACCCTCATCTTGTGACAGTTTGTCCACCAACTGCGATAGAAAGCTATCATCCTAAGAAATAAAAGATTTGGCAGCGGCACCAGCATGACACAGTAAAGGGTCAGAGGATCTCGTCCATGCGCCCTAGAGCTGTTGGAGCTATTGTGGATGATGTTGAGGTTAATATATCCTTCAATGTTCATTGTTGCTTGCATCACCATTCTGCCGCACTGATACAGATGTCTTTGGTGCTCAAATTTGGTATTTCTCATTCTACTTGCTCTTTCCAGGTATTTGTGTGTCAATCAGTCTCCGCAGCCCAGAAAAAAACAGGGATGCGTTGGTTGTTTTTTAGCTGCAGTGTTCCTCTGCCCAGTGTCTCCAGCTTCTATAGTTTGATGTCTTCATTGACCTACAACACTGGGCCTACATGAAAATTGATTTCCTTCTCAAAGATGGCTGAGCAGTTTGGTTTTATAATCTACATTCTCTTGCCTTCTCTTAGGTTTCTGGCAGTTGCTGCATGTGTCACCTGTATTGAAAGACTGTGTGAACAGGAAGAAATGACTTTCTCTGACTGTAATTGCGTCTGGGATTTTGGACAGAGCTGCACTAACCTCTTGATACCTCTGCTATATGAAAGTGAGTCGAAAGTGGTGATATTAACTTCAGGTCACTTCATTGGCATGAGATGATATATGCTGTGAATGGACAGCTTTTATCCTGCAGATCACTTTACATGTGGTAAATTCCTGGCATCAATGTCCTCGAGATATTACACCACATCTATTATTATAGAAGTGAACACTGGTGTCACATACATGGTGTACCTGGAACTGCATTAACCCAGCTGCCTCTTATATTAAATCATTGAGCTAGATGGCACAGTGGTTAGCGCACTGGACTCACATTCTGGAGGATAATGTTGAAACCTGCATCCAGCCATCCAGATTTAGATTCTCTGCGATTTCCCTCCCCATCCCTGACACAATCCGAGCTTCTGACACACACACTCATATTCTTCACAGAATGTATTGAGATATCTTGACTAATCCCTATTATGTGTTATTGTTTGTACTTTAGCTGGTAAATCTTCATGTTATGAAGAAGTACTTTTAATTGCATAGTGTTGTAAAAGAGTTTGCTTAGCTGATGTGGTAGTTGTTCACAGCAGCAGAACATTTGAACAACCCATGTGTCATGGTGAAATGAAGGTGGCAATGTGTAGCAACTCTATCATCAGATAGCTATTTATTGCAGGGCTACCTGATAGTGTTGGGCTCCTGAAATCTCCCATTCTGTGCTGGATGTAACTTCTACCCGTCTACAACTGTTGTTACTTCCCAAATCATTTGAACTGAAATTGTCTTTTTTATAGTTGCCATGGGGTTCATTTACTTTAATAGTGACAGCCAGAAATTGAAACTGTGTCCATCTCTGACTCTCTTCACTTACCGATCAGTGTGAGTTAGTCAGTTGGTACTCGTGAAGAATGCAGACCATTGTTTTTCACCTTAGTGGTTGTTCAACTCTGTAAGGCATATTCACTGTCTAGTTTTGTCAACTTTCTGTGGTATTATCTGACGACTTGCCTTTGAAGAAAATATATGATCACATAAGAACCCTATTCATGTAAAGTAGTATCCATCTGACACATTGTTAAATCATCAGTAACATTCTCCAGCTTTATCAGTGATAAACATGTAGCTCGTGATAAACATGTAGCTCTTTGGTGTCGAGTAAAGTTACTCGTTAAGCAAACGTGCTGTGCTGTGCTATACTATACTATACTATACTATACTACTGGACTTGCATTCGGGAGTATGACAGTTCAAACCAATGTCCGGCCATTCTGATTTAGGTTTTCTGTGATTTCCCTGAATAGCTTCAGGCAAATGCTGGGATGGTTCCTTTGAAACGGCACAGCCGACTTCCTTCGCCATCCTTCCCTAATCTGATGGGACTTGATGACCTCACTGTTCGGTCCCCTTCCCCAAATTAACCAACCAATTAATTACACCGTTGGGGCTATGTCAGATACTTTTGAAGAACTAAGTTGTTGCCTTGGCCTGTTCACCAGTCATAAGAATGTTATGGCTAGCTGATGATAACCCATTGGAACCTTGCTTCCTCTTTCTCATTTTTATTTCCTTTATAATCATCTACATCTACATACATAATCCGCAATCCACCATACGGTGTGTGGCGGAGGGTACCTCGTACCACAACTAGCATCTTCTCTCCCTGTTCCACTCTCAAACAGAGCGAGGGAAAAATCACTGCCTATATGCCTCTGTACGATAATGGTTAGTATTTGTTTTGTATTCTTTATATTAGCCCCCATTCTTATCTTTTTAATTTTCATTTCAATAATCTTTTCCTCCATTTGTGTGTTATCTTTGTTGTTCTGGGTCTGCCACAACATTTTACATCACGATAATATCCCTATGTGCCCTACCCAACCTTCTACCTTTAGCCTCATCCAGTGCTACCTTGCCAGTCAACCATCTACCCTTGCTCTTTCCATCTGCTATAATACACAGTGTTTTAATGTGTGTATCTGCCTCAGGCCATTCAGTTGTGGAGAGAAGTTAGTTTGATTTGTAATTTAGTATCCTAGTATTTTACTGTCCAATTGTTTTGTCTTTTTAAACAGTTGGAACTGGTAATGGTACTATTTGAGTGACCTGAGGCTGAATATGTAATAAAACATTTTCCACACTGTTGTGTTTCCGCAAGGCAACATGGCTTGTCTGTGTGATACAAAACAGCTCCCTTGCTCTTTGCTAAAACCGTCTCACATCATATTCCTACTGATCAGAATCATAATTTCCTTCCATTCACAAAGACACTCATCTTTTCATGTCTGATCATGTCATAACCTACACCAGTCTAGTCCTATTAAGACTAAACTACCCATGCACGGACATCCATGAATTATTCTTTCTCTATTGTATATAATCTTTCTCTGAACTCTTATTCCTATAACCCATATACTAGATAAGAAGTTTTGCCTTCCACCTACTAATCTAACACTTGCAGCACTTATAAAAATTGTCCAAACTAGATATGCAATATTGCTCACATTGGTATACCATTCACCACCATGATCATAACACAGCCCCATAAGTTTTCAACGTGAACTAAAATAAAAAAATGTCATCTGCACAGAGTTGTTATCTCCACTTGCCTCATATTTAATGCCATGCCCATATTTTCATGCTATAGTTGTCTTCGTCTTGTCCCTATTGTGGAAACTACTTCTTTTTTCACCCATCCAACGGATGAGAATCAGCCCAAAGCTAATACTAAACTATATCTTACTCAGTTTGAACATCCTCCGTTTCTTCCCAATGAATTGGCTCCCTGTAATGAGAAAAACTTTACAATATCAGAAAGAACAATAATTTTCTATGTAAAACCAGATGTGGATGTTATCATGCTCTTTGCACTTGGAGGTTCCAACAGTCTCGTTACATGTTGTGGTGATTAACTGAGGGAAGTACCCTCTGTGATGCAATCTGTGTCCCTGTTTACCAACAACTTCGGTTCATTGCTCGCAGTCTGCCCTCCTATACCAAACAAATCAACTATTTCCCCATTTACTGTTTGTTGTTCTTATACATTGTTAATTAACACCCTGCTTGTCATAGTCAATGCCAGCTCCCTCAACACAATCATCCTTGATTCCCATCACAGAAAACTACGTCTCCCTATGCCCATCTGATCCCTACCACTACATTTCTGGTTATCATTGTGGCATCTCCTTCCATCACCTCCACTTGTAGCAGCAGGACAGGGGCTGCACAGACCGAAAACCAGCGATCAGTGAAGAACATGCCAACCAACATACCACCATATCCCCCCCCCCCAAACATTGTCACTGATCACTTCCTCAGAGGTAGAGCTTAGACGGTCATGCTTTCCGGATGCCACACATGCTGAACCGTCACTCGGCCTGTCTCTCCTTCTGCTTCAATGAGGCAACACCTCCCAGCCTTGCTCTTGGCAATTTGTCTGCACAACACCGTATGGCTCGCATTGTTGTCTACCGCATGGAGGTATGCATGAACAGCAGGGTTCTTACCATGCGTCCGGTGTCAGTGATTTGCCACGGCTTGTTTAACAAGAGGAGTGCTACTGTGTTTTCCGCACTGCTTTCCTGAGCTGCATTCCCTCGAGGTGCATCTACTGACTGCCGGTGTACAAAGTGTGGTGTAAGTAGTGCAGTTAAGCGTAGTGTGCAACAAGAGTACCAAGCAACTTTATTACCATTCCATGTTCGACTGTTTTGGCACCCCCTGCTGCCAAGGGTGCCACTGTAGCAGGTGTTCGGTTTTCCTGCACCGGAAGATGATGCTGAACAAAGGTTGTAAACCATTCATGGTCCATCCTATCCAGAGACTCCACTACGAGTGAGGACTCCCCCCTTGATTAAGAGGTAGTAACTTGTCATATTTTACTGTAGTTGTTAGCTTTCAGGAATTATTTCTCTGAACCAGCTCACGCAGCTCTTCTAGCATGCCTTGTTATTTATTGTTATCTTTTTAATCAGCAGCATTATTGTTATCTTTCTTAATTGCCGCACCACTAGAGGCATGTATCCCTTAGGAGCATAAAAGGGAACAGGATAAAGCTGTTAATCAGACAACGATTGACAACTGTATTAGGATGTTTTTATAGACAACCAGCATCCGCAACAAATGTCGCAAAACGTTTCAGGAAAAGTCTTGAATACATAGGAAGTAAATATCCAAATTATCCATTAGTTATAGGTGGAGACTTTAATCTAGCATCCATTGACTGGGAAAATTACACGTTTATCACAGGGGGAGAAGCAAAGGTTCGTGTGAAGTTATTCTAGGAGCACTCTCAACATACAACCTTGAGCAATTGGTTAGAAAACCAACTCGAGATGGGAACATATTAGATATCTTGGCAACAAACAGACCTGATCTTTTTGAGGAAGTTAATGTACAAGAAGGTATTAGCAACCACAATGTCATTGTGGCTTCTGTGTCAGTGTAAGTTGTAAAAAAACCAAAGAAACCGTGTAGAGTTTTCTTGTTTGGGAAAGCAAATAAAAGTGTCATTAATGAATATCTTCATAGTCAGCTCCAAGCATTCACTGTGGGACACAACGATAATGAGCATCTTTGGTCGGAATTTAAAGGTATTGTCCACCATGTGCTAGAGAAGTATGTGCCTGGCAAAAGTACAGGGGACCTTGGTACAACAAACATATTAGGAAGTTGAAACTTCCTGGCAGATTAAAACTGTCTGCCGGACCGAGACTTGAACTCGGGACCTTTGCCATTCGTGGGCAAGTGCTCTACCAACTGAGCTACCCAAGAACGACTCACGCCCCATCCTCACAGCTTTACTTCTGCCAGTACCTCGTCTCCTACCTTCCAAACTTTACAGAAGCTCTCCTGCGCCCCTTGCAGAACTAGCACTCCTGAAAGAAAGGATATTGCGGAGACATGGCTTAGCCACAGCCTGGGGAATGTTTCCAGAATGAGAATTTCACTCTGCTGTAGAGTGAAAATCTCATTCTGGATTCATATTAGGAAGTTGCTGAGAAAGCAGAGAATTTTGCACAGTCATTTTAAACGTGGTCATTGCCCCGCTGACAAACAGAAATTATGCGAAATGAAAGCAGCCGTCAGAAGGACAATGAGATATTCTTTTAACGAATTTGAAAGCAGTATTTTATCTGCAGAGTCTAAAAATAACCCCAAAAAATTTTGGTCATACGTAAAATCTATGAACGCTACAAATAATTCAATACCTTCTCTTGCTGACAGTATGGGTAATGTAACTGATGATGATAAACAGAAGGCCGAAATTCTAAACCTCGGCTTCAAAAATTTGTTTACGGTAGAGGACTGCAGCACTATTCCCCCTTTCAATTATTGAACAAATGAAAGGATGGCTGACATAGTGCTGAGTGTATCTGAGATTGTAAAACAGTTAAGATCCCTAGGCGCCAGGAAGGCATCTGGCCCAGACAGTATCCCCGTAAGATTTTATGTTGACTATGCTACAAATATAGCACAATTCTTATCCATCACCTATCAGAGATCATTGGAACAGCGGAAAGTTCCACGGGACTGGAAGGAGGCCCAGGTCATAGCAAGCTATAAAAAGGGTAGAAAATCGGATGCACATAATAACCGGCCAATTTCACTGACATCGATTTGTTGTAGAATCATGGAACATATTTGTGTTCAGACATACTGACCTTTCTAGACTCTGAGAAACTCATCTGCGGAAACCAGCACGGTTTTAGGAAACAGCTGTCATGAGAGACACAGCTGGCCCTCTTTGTGTGTGATATACAACAGGCTCTAGATATCGGCTCCCAGGTTGATGCCATATTTCTCGACTTTCAAAAGGCGTTTGACTCAGTTCCGCACTGTCGCTTGCTACAGAAAGTGTGCACTTATGGTCTATCCGATGACATATGCGGTTGGATACAAAGTTTTCTAACAGACAGGAAGCAGTATGTCGTCCTGAATGGGGTGACTTCAACAGAAACAAGCGTAACTTCAGGTATGCCCCAGGGCAATGTAATAGGTCCTCTGCTTTTTACAATTTACATAAACGATCTGGTTGATGGTATTGACAGCAGCCTGAGACTGTTTGCTGATGATGCTGTAGTCTACAGGAAAGTGGTATCACACGAAAGTTGTGAACAAATCAATGATGATTTGCAGAAAATAAATGCATGGTGTAATGACTGGCAGTTATCTCTCAATATTAGTAAGTGTAACCTACTGCGTATGACAAGGCGAAAATCCCCATTAATGTAAGAGTTCAAAATAAATGTCCAGTCTTTGGAAGTGGTAACGTCCATCAAGTATCTGGGTGTGACTATTCGAAATGATCTCAAATGGAATGATCAGATTACACAAGTAACCGGTAATGCGAACTCTAGATTGCGGTTCATTGGTAGAATCCTGAAGCGATGCGGTCCTTCAGCAAAGGAAATAGCTTACAATATGTTAGTCTGTCCAGTCTTGGAGTATTGTTCGTCTGTGTGGGACCCTTACCAGTTGGGTCTGATTCAAGAGATTGAGAAGGTCCAAAGAAGAGCGGCAAGATTCGTGACTGGTACATTTAGCCATTGCGAGAGCGTTTCAAATCTCATAGAAAGTTTGAAGTGGGACACTCTTGCAGATAGACGGCGCGCTGAACAGAAGGGGCTGCTCACTAAATTCCAAAATCCGATCTTCACCGAGGATGTAGAGCATATATTATTACCACCAACTTTCAAATCACGCAATGATCACCATTCAAAGATAAGGGAAATAAGAGCTCATACTGAGCCATTCAGACAATCGTTTTTCCCTCACATGATCCGCGAGTGGAACAAAGGGGGGAAATATGACATCGGCACGAATTGTGTCCTCCGCCACACATCACTTGGTGGCTAGCGGAGTATATATGTAGATGCAGATGTAGATGTAGATGCATGCAATCCTTCCGTACGCATCACCACTCCTTTCCTTTCCGCCCCCGGTAGCTGAGTGGTCAGCGCGACAGACTGTCAATCCTAAGGGCCCGGGTTCGATTCCCGGCTGGGTCGGAGATTTTCTCTGCTCAGGGGCTGGGTGTTGTGTTGTCCTAATCATCATCATTTCATCCCCATTGATGCGCAAGTCGCCAAAGTGGCGTCAAATCAAAAGACTTGCACCAGGTGAGCGGTCTACTTGACGGGGAGGCCCTCGTCACATGAAATTTCATTTCATTTTTCACTCCTTTCCTGCACCCCTCCGCACATACCTTCCCTCTGCACACCACCGCTCCCCTCCCTGTGCTCATTCGTGTACACCATCCCTCTGCGCGCACAACCACACCTCTCCGTGCCCCATTCACAGCTGACAGCTATGTGCCCGGACAAGCCTCAGTTTTACTGTGTGGTGTACTGAACACTTCTTTCTGCAACAACACATGGTGGGGACTGTATTGCTTGGAACACATTATGCGTGTCTTGCTTACCTGCTTCTCAGCAATATTTCTTGCCAGCACCACTCTGCATA
The DNA here is from genome assembly GCF_023898315.1 of Schistocerca nitens. Lineage (NCBI taxonomy): Eukaryota > Metazoa > Arthropoda > Insecta > Orthoptera > Acrididae > Schistocerca > Schistocerca nitens. The sequence goes on from NC_064616.1 coordinate 487,670,570, forward strand.
CCGCAACATGCTTCCCACACTGTTAAGTCATAATATCACTGCCACACATTCCCACTTGTATGGTGGTCACACCTGATCGGCTCTCAAGCGAGCAGTCCCCCCATTACCCCTCCTGCCCCAGCCCCTACGAGCACTTCGGAGGTGTTGGAACTTCACATGTAGCTGTCAGCACTACAGAACTTCCTGACTCAGCTGACCAGTGGGGCAGCGCGCCCAGCGCATGGCAACTCCGCAGACCCTATCCCCAGTTGTGTGGCTGCTCACTTGCCTCCCTTCAATCTGCAAGACCCACGCCTGTGGTTTTCTTCCATTGATGCAGTTTTCGTAGATTGCTCTATTATGAGTGTCGCAATGAAATTCAGGATGTTTGTCGGTCACCTCAACCTGACCACTGCTACCCAAGTCTGGGATGTTGGGATGTTATTCCCCCCCCCCCCCTCCTCCACCACACACACACCTGGCAACCACACTTAACTAAAAGAACTCTTCATATCCAGCTTCATGCCTTTGGAACTGCAACGAGCACGTATTTTGTTATCCAAAGCAGTGTGATGATGGGTCCATCCCTGTTGCTGGATCGCTTATGAGCATTTGATGAACAACACATCCTCCGCGAAGGCCAACTCCTAAACTGCTGGCTTGTGCACCTTCCCTCCTCATACATGTTGCCCTGGCCTTGCATGCCTATTTATTGTTAGGCAACGCAGTGGTCTTGGCCAATAAACAGCTGAAGATGCTGAATTACTTTCTCACTGTGGCTACTACAAGGAACACCGGCTACAGCCCTGTGGCTCCAGCTGGCTACACCCACTGCTAGCGATTCTCCACCCATCATATAGGCCCCCACCCTATCCAGTTTCTGATCTGCCTGAGCTCTGAGATGGCAGCACTTACACCAGCATTGCCCGCCTACACTACCCGCACCTGCCGCCAGGTGCTGACCGCCCCCTACCCGCGCAATGCCGGCCCAGACTAAAACAGCCGACCTTGCTGGCATGGTTCTAACGGCCTCCCTGATAATCACTGCGAACTAGGCACAGCTTGTGGATACCAACAGAGGTTTGGCGAGAACATGAGAAACTGCAAACCTCTGTCCTCCTGGTCCCCAAACCTGGGCAGCCACCAGCAGTAGACATGCCATGTTGCTGTACCACTTTAGTGCCTATTCATACAGGATTTGAATGATGCTAGTCCACCTGTTAAATACCTTGTCGACACCAGCTCTGACATGTCCATATTTCTGCGCGAACTACTCCTAAATCCCCTCCGCCACTTCCCTCCTCATCACTACCATCAATAACTCAGCCGTCCCTATTTCTGGTATGCATACACATTCACTGGATCTGGGCTTCCATCATTCCATCACAAACTCCTGTGGACCTTCACAGACGCAGATGTTACCGACCCCATTGTGGGCAGTGACTTCTTTGATCACACAGCCTACTGGCCTACATATCCAAGCATCATTTACTCAATGCCACGTCTGGTAAGACGCTCCACAGAATTCACCCTCCTTATCCAACCACCCAGCACCCCACAGAATGTTCAGCATTACACTATGCATTACATTGCCACTACCCCCCCCCCCCCACCCCCCCACCCCCCCCACCCCCCACCCCCCTCAGTTTTTTTTTGCCATGCCTGCCCCATTCTCCCTCACAAGCTCAAAATTGCACAAAAGGAATTTGAAGAGCTGCTCGCCGCCAGCGTACTTTGCCCTTCCAAAAGCCCCTGGGCTTAAGCTCTTGACCGTACCTCCAAGAAGATGGTTCCTGGTGCCCTTGCAGCAACTACTGTAAACTCAACGTCCAGACCATCCCTGACCGCTATCCTGTCCCACTCCTCCTCACCTACGACGATGTCATCTCGGGAGTTATTGTCTTCAGTAAGAGAGATTGCGCCAAAGTCTACACACAGATCCCAGATGCCGCAGAGGACTTTGAGAAAACAGCCATTATTACAACTTTTGGCCTGTTCAAGAGTGCATTTATGACATTCAGCCTCTGCAATGCCACACAAAACCTGGCAGTGATTTTTTGAAAACACCCTCGAGGATGCACTTGGGTGTTTTGCCTACCTAGATGATATACTCATTTACTCCAGGGACCCTACTGAACACCACCAACACCTGCATGAAATTTTTTTTCTTCCTACAGAAAGCTAGAGTGATCCTCAACATGACAAAATGCGTTTTTGGAGCGAGTGAGATCGAATTCCTCAGACGCTTACTCTCTACCACTGGCTCCCCCCCCCCCCCCCCCCCCCCCCCCCCCCGAGACAGTACATGCGATAGCAGACATTTCATGCCCTACTACCTTCAAAGGCCTGTGGCATTTCATCAACATGGTCAACTTTCTCCATCAGCATCTTAAGGACGCTGCTGCCACCCAAGACCCATTACTACTGCACTCTGTGGTGATAAAAAAGGTAACAAACTGGTCCTTTGTTATCAGGTCATGATTGAGAGCTTCGGGGGGGGGGGGGAAACCTTGTCAGCCCGGCCCTTTTGGGCCACCCCCACCGTAGTGCACCCCTTGCAATAGTGGTGGACACAAGCCAGTCAGCTGTCAGGCTTTTCCTACAACAATACGTAGACATCGTCTGAAAACCGCTTGCCTTCTTTTCGTCCAAGCTCTCTGATGCATGCCGCCGCTGGTGCACATTCGACGCAAGCTGCTAGCAGTCTAGGAAGCCGTCCGCTGTTTTCCATTTTCATTCAAGGGGTGCATCCTACAATCTTCACAGACCACTGCCTCTTCACCTCTGGTTTTTGCAGGAAGGACACGTACTAGATCTCGCCTTGACAGTTTAGGCTACAGGAGTATATCGCACAGTTCACTGCCGATGTCTGGCATGTTGTCAGCATCGATAACATTGTAGCAGATTGCCTTAGCTGCTCCTGCACCACCACTGAACCCTCAGACTACAATGCCCTGACAGCTGCTCAAGAGGTGGACCCAGACCTAGCCATTACCCTTCAGAATGCTGACTCTGCCCTCAGCCTCCAGTTAAAATCTCTAACCAGCTTCGACCATAAGATCAGGTGTAATGTCCTTGTGGATCCTTCACAACCTGACAGTTCAGATGATCATCCCCACCTCCCAAAAACTGACATTTGACCGCATCCACAGCCTCACACATCTAGGCATCTGCACTTCTGCTGCCCTCATGAAAAAAAGCTTCATCTGGTCAGGCATCCAATGCGACTGCGGCTGCTGGACCCAGTCGAGCGTTCTGTTCCACCGTGCCGAGGTCGGATGACACGTTAATTCCCCTGTGGCCAAGTTTCTCCCCACACAACACCGGTTCACGTATGTTCACCTCAACATTGTCGACCTTCTACCCTCCTCCAGTGGGTATCAATATCTGCTGACAATTATTGACAGATTCACTCACTGGCCGGATGCTACCCCTACCACCACATTCCAGCATACAACCCCAAGCGCCTGGGACCCTGATGCCACCATCATACTACAGTTTACAGTGCCTCCAGATGGCCATGCCCGAAAACCACAGCATAAGCATGAGCACAGCAGTGACAACCCATACATGCCCCCAAGCAGGCATCCAGTCAGTCCCCACCCCCTCCCCCCTCCTCTCCCAGAGGGCTCGCCACTCTTTGACAGGTTCGTGCTTGGCTACCAAGGGCCCCCAGCCTTTCCAGCATCTTTTCCTTTCCATGATGCATGCCTATCCTCTTGTTATTCTTTCTCCCCTCCTTTTGGGAACATGTCTGGGATGTTTTTGAGAATGTGTTCTGCATTTTCAGTAGCCGATATCAGAACAGTCTGTCCACTGTTTTTTGTTTCTTTTTTCTTTCTTCTTTCGCCTTCTCCTTTCCTTCCTCTGCTTCTGCGTTTGAGGTTCCTTTTTTTCTCCTTCCTCCCTGGGCACTCCTGAAGGCCAACCCATGTGCCTGACACCTAACAGATGCTTGGGTAACATGTAATTCCCAGCCTCAGGTCAACAGGTAGGATTCACACATAACATCTGGTACAGGCCAGGCCCAGGGAGGGGTGATTGCCTGAGCTACTACCTTCCCAAATTGCTGTCAGGTCCCTCTGTCAGGTGTTTGGGAGGTGTGGACACTCACTCACTCACTCAAGGCTGGTGCGTCCACTGGCAATTATGGGGGATTTTCTCACAATAAGCCAATCATCTTCTTCACTGCAACATCCACTAATGTTAATGGAATGAGGCTAACAATTCAGACCCTTCCAACTGACCATGGTTCCTAGTGGTTTCGTGTACTGAAGGCGCTCAGTCCTTTGCTATGGTAAATCTGTTCATTATTCTGAGAGGTGTTGATGCAATTACTGGCCCTGTTAAATCCTGCTCTTGTTCACACAACAGCACTTTGCTTTTGGAGACTACTACTGCTCCTCAAGCACAACATCTTCTTGCAGATTTGCTGCGCTGCAGGTGTCCTGTTCCTGTTGAGGCCCATCGAATGCTGATTCTTCCCATGGTGTTATTTACATGAGGCTGCTCTATGGTCTGCCCAGGGCAGAAATCCATATGTACCTCTCTGATCAGTATGTCATTGCTGTCCATCGGGTGATGAAAAAGATAGAATCATCCTTAGTACCCACACACACTTTTTCTCACTTTTGATAGAGTGGTGCTTCCATCCAAGTTCAAAGCAGGCTATGAAGTTATCACAGGCCAACTGTACATTCCAAGTCTGATGAGCTGCAACCAGTATGATCGTTGCAACTACACTAGAACACTACAATGTCCTGTCGACACTCGCCCAAATGTGTAACCTATGGTAGGGCGATTACCTCCTCCTCCCCACTGTATTGCAATGGCGAACATGCCACCTACTACCGAGATTGTTCTGTGTATCTTGCTGAGTGGACGGTTCAGGAGATCCGGGTGAAGGAAAAAGTGCCTTACCCGGTCGCTTGCAAGTTGCTGACTAGTTGGAAACCATCTGTTCTACCATCTGGCACTTACAGTGCTGTTCTTGATACATCTCACTCCACGCAGTACATGGCCACGCTGACATGCAACCTCAGAGTCAGCACTGTGGTTGTAAAATCACCCACTGTCATGGTAGCATCCCTATCTTCTCCTCCGTTGTGCAACAAGCCACCAAAATTTGCTTCACGGGACGAAGTCACCTGCTACACAACAAGCAGGCTGGAAAGGACTGTAGGAATACTCTCGCAAAGACTTCTTATGTCCCTCCGGCCACCAAACATCTGAGTCTTCCTCTGCCAACCAGAAAGGCTCCCAGAAATGAAACACAGGTAAACAGCTGGACATCCTCTTTGACTACTTTCGTCTGGCCGACCTCTGTGTTGTCAGTGCACACTGCCAACCAGTTTTCTACCCTGGACTCCCTAGACCGACAGAAGGAGAATACCAGTGCCTCTATAGGTCTCGTGGAGCAGGATCCTCCAGTCTCTGTGCTCTGTAGCAGTGAGTCATCGAAGGCTGGCACTCGGCAGCCGCCATGGTGACACCCCTTCATTTTTCCCCTCCTCCCCTTTCCTCGCCATGACTCTCCTCCGATGGAATGTTCACGGCCATCGGTCCAACAAATAGGACTTAAAGGCTGCCCTTGGTATTGCAGCATCTGCTTGTTCTCTGCCTCCAGGAAACAAAATTGCATCCTCACAGCTGCTTTGAGATCTCAGTGTCACCGTGGCAGACTTCTTCCAGCTTATGGGGCAACTCCCTCAGTCCATTCTGCTGCTTGGTGACATTAATCTTTTGCAGCTACACTGCCGAAATCCACACTGTGCAGTGGTTAGTAAATTGCAAGACTCAAGCCACCATACCAATTGGACATGAATCATATGTTCCATCACCTTGCAAACACAGCTGGTGAAAGAAATGGGGCAGTAACTAAAACAAAAGTGTTTGCCCTTATCAGGCTTACGTATGGATATGACAGTGACTTCACACCAGCATCTGGGAAATGTGTCCTCTGCCAGATGCAATTGTACGTATGAAGGAGAAAGTGGTTGCCTGCAAGAGAAAGGTTCTGCAACATCTGAATGTTGACACTGTCCGGTACTGGGGTGGAGGATTGGGATGAAGTGAGAGCATGATCTAGCTCCCTCATAGTAAAGGCGGCATTGTAGCACTCATGATTCTGAGAAAAGGATGCTATTGCACCTTGGGCTACTATGAGGGAGTTGCCCCATAAGCTGGAAGAAGTCTGCCACGGTGACACTGAGATCTCAAAGCAGCTGTGAGGATGCAATTTTGTTTCCTGGAGGCAGAGAACAAGCAGATGCTGCAATACCAAGAGCAGCCTTTAAGTCCTATTTGTTGGACCGATGGCCGTGAACATTCCATCGGAGGAGAGTCATGGCGAGGAAAGGGGAGGAGGGGAAAAATGAAGGGGTGTCACCATGGCGGCTGCCGAGTGCCAGCCTTCGATGACTCACTGCTACAGAGCACAGAGACTGGAGGATCCTGCTCCACGAGACCTATAGAGGCACTGGTATTCTCCTTCTGTCGGTCTAGGGAGTCCAGGGTAGAAAACTGGTTGGCAGTGTGCACTGACAACACAGAGGTCGGCCAGACGAAAGTAGTCAAAGAGGATGTCCAGTTGTTTACCTGTGTTTCATTTCTGGGAGCCTTTCTGATTGGCAGAGGAAGACTCAGATGTTTGGTGGCCGGAGGGACATAAGAAGTCTTTGCGAGAGTATTCCTACAGTCCTTTCCAGCCTGCTTGTTGTGTAGCAGGTGACTTCGTCCCGTGAAGCAAATTTGGTGGCTTGTTGCACAACGGAGGAGAAGATAGGGATGCTACCATGACAGTGGGTGATTTTACAACCACAGTGCTGACTCTGAGGTTGCATGTCAGCGTGGCCATGTACTGCGTGGAGTGAGATGTATCAAGAACAGCACTGTAAGTGCCAGATGGTAGAACAGATGGTTTCCAACTAGTCAGCAACTTGCAAGCGACCGGGTAAGGCACTTTTTCCTTCACCCGGATCTCCTGAACCGTCCACTCAGCAAGATACACAGAACAATCTCGGTAGTAGGTGGCATGTTCGCCATTGCAATACAGTGGGGAGGAGGAGGTAATCGCCCTACCATAGGTTACACATTTGGGCGAGTGTCGACAGGACATTGTAGTGTTCTAGTGTAGTTGCAACGATCATACTGGTTGCAGCTCATCAGACTTGGAATGTACAGTTGGCCTGTGATAACTTCATAGCCTGCTTTGAACTTGGATGGAAGCACCACTCTATCAAAAGTGAGAAAAAGTGTGTGTGGGTATTAAGGATGATTCTATCTTTTTCATCACCCGATGGACAGCAATGACATACTGATCAGAGAGGTACATATGGATTTCTGCCCTGGGCAGACCATAGAGCAGCCTCATGTAAATAACACCATGGGAAGAATCAGCATTCGATGGGCCTCAACAGGAACAGGACACCTGCAGCGCAGCAAATCTGCAAGAAGATGTTGTGCTTGAGGAGCAGTAGTAGTCTCCAAAAGCAAAGTGCTGTTGTGTGAACAAGAGCAGGATTTAACAGGGCCAGTAATTGCATCAACACCTCTCAGAATAATGAACGGATTTACCAGTTGGGCATGAATCATATGTTCCATCACTTTGCAAACACAGCTGGTGAAAGAAATGGGGCAGTAACTAGAACAAAAGTGTTTGTCCTTATCAGGCTTACGTATGGGTATGACAGTGACTTCACACCAGTATCTGGGAAATGTGTCCTCTGCCAAATGCAATTGTACGTATGAAGGAGAAAGTGGTTGCCTGCAAGAGAAAGGTTCTGCAACATCTGAATGTTGACACTGTCCGGTACTGGGGTGGAGGATTGGGATGAAGTGAGAGCATGATCTAGCTCCCTCATAGTAAAGGCGCCATTGTAGCACTCATGATTCTGAGAAAAGGATGCTATTGCACCTTGGGCCACTATTTTGTAGAGATTTTGAACTCCACTACCACCCTGTCTTCCTCTATTGGAAACGACTGGAGGAGGTTCGGGCAATAGCATCCTTTTCTCAGAATCATGAGTGCTACAATGCCGCCTTTACTTTGAGGGAGCTAGATCATGCTCTCACTTCATCCTAATCCTCCACCCCAGTACTGGACAGTGTCAACATTCAGACGTTGCAGAACGTTTCTCTTGCAGGCAACCTCTTTCTCCTTCATACGTACAATTGCATCTGGCAGAGGACACATTTCCCAGATACTGGTGTGAAGTCACTGTCATACCCATACGTAAGCCTGATAAGGGCAAACACTTTTGTTCTAGTTATTGCCCCATTTCTTTCACCCGCTGTGTTTGCAAGGTGATGGAACATATGATTCATGCCCAACTGGTATGGTGGCTCGAGTCGTGCAATTTACTAACCACTGCACAGTGTGGATTTCGAGTGTGCCATTCTGCAGTTGACCATCTCGACACTTAGTCAACCCATTCCACTAGTGTTTTTCTGCAGAAATAACTGACTGTAGCCGTCTTTTTTCGATTTGGAGAAAGCCTAAGACACCAGCTGGAGGAATGGTATCCTCCATATTCTCTACACGTGGGGCTTTTGTGGCCGCATGCCCCGTTTACTTCAGGAATTTTAAAAAAATGTAGGTTTCAGGGTACGTGTGGATTCTGCCTTGTCGAAACTTTTATCCAGGAAAACCGTGTGCTTGAGGGTTCTGTCCTGAGCGTCATCCTCTTTGCTATTGCCATTAACTGTATAATGGCCCGTCTCCCACTGGGCATCTCTGTCTCTTTTTCGTTGACAATTTTGCGATCTATTGCAGTTCTGTACAGAATTCTCTCCTTGAGTGGCATCTGCGGCAATGTCTCGATCGTCCTTTACTCATGGCATATCGACAATGGCTTTCACTTTTCCACTGAGAAAACTGTTGGTATGAATTTCTGATTGTGCAATTGGTTTCTTCCACAGTCTTTAAATCTTGGCTTGTTGATCTTCATTGAAACTACGAATTTCCTGGGGAACTCAAAGCTGTCACTTGCTCACTCTTGATGGAGACACTGATGTTTATGTGGGTTCCTGGTCAGATTGGTCCATTGGGAAATGGGGCCACTGATGCTTCTGGTAAGGCTGCGGTCCTCATACATCGGCCTTCTAGTTCTTCCATTGCCTATAGTGATCTCTGTGTTGCTGTCTGTCAGCAGATGGTGTCACTTTGGCATCACCACTGGTCTACCCTTCATGGGAACAAACTCTGGGTTATTAAGCCTCTCCCTGTGGCTTGGCCGACCTCCTCTCAGTGCTCTCACCATGAGGAGATCACTTTAGGTAGGTTGCATATATTGGGTATTGTTTTTTTAGCCATCGCAATTTAAGTGATGCACCCCCACCACTTTGTGCTCATTGCCCTCAAACTTTGATGGTTTGCCATTTCTTGATGTAATGCTCTCTTTTTAACCACTTACATTCTCATTTATGTTTGCTATCTGAGTTATCAGCCGTTTTAGTGAACGATGTCCACTGCATTTTACTTTTTATTCATTGTAGCAATATGGTGAAGGACATTTAATCTTTAGTTCAGGACCTCCAATACTCTATGGCATATTTTATGGGCCTTTCTCCAAGTCCAGGTTTTTAGCTGACTTTCCTTCTGTTGATTGGATGTAACGTGTAGCCATGCTTAACGACTCTTTTGTCTTCATGTTCTATGTCTCTGACACAGGCGTGTATGACCCAAGTTGTTTTTGCACCCTAAAAACAACAAGCAACCAATCCTCAGTCAGCTCCAAACACCCCTCTGCACGGGTGGCACTGGCGTTTTCCTCTCGAAAGGGGGAACTGTGTGGCAACTCCTTCCAACCCCTCCACATATAGCAGCAGACGATGGGATGCGAAGACCAAAAACCAGCTATCAGTGAAGCACCTGCCAGCCAAGTACCACCGCATCCCTCCAAGAGCCTCGCTGGTCACTACCGTTGGAGGTAGATCTTGAACTGCAACTTATTCTGGACATCGTGCTTGCTAAACTATTGCTAGGCCAGTCTCTCTGTCCACTTTGTTAAGGCAACTCCTCTTGGCCGTGCTCTCGGCTGCTCACCTGGGCAATGTCACGTGGCTCACATCGTCTGCCACACTTCGCTGGTGTGTGCGTGAACAGTAGGATTCTTACCCCACATCCAGTATCAGTGTTTTGTCATGGTTCATTTAACAAGAGAAGTGCTACAACATTTTCCACACAGTCTTCCTGAGCCACATTCCCTCGAGGTGCTTCTATTGACGGCGGGTGTAGTAAGCCTGATGCCAGATGTCTGGTTTGTCCCCATGATATCAGCACTTGGAATATGGTGTGCAGTGAAGTGCAATGTGTGCCAGGAGTACCAGGTGTCCATTTTGGCACCCCTTGCTGCCAAGCGCCACCACTGAAGCAGGTTTTTCTGTGCCACCAAATGACGCTGAACACAGGTTGTAAGCCTTTCGTGATCTGCCCTGTCCAGAGACTCCATCACGAGCAGAGTCCCCCAGGATTAAGAGATAGTAACTCTTAAAATTTTTCTGTGGTTGTTAGCTTTTAGGAATTATACCTCTGAACCAGATCGCGTGGCTCTTCTAGCACACCCCATTATTGATTGTTATGTTCCTTAATTAGCGGATCGCTGTAGGCATGTATGTAGGAGAATAGAAGGGAACTAAAATTGTTCCTTTATCATGCTTAAGTACTTCCTCTTTGAATGTAGTACCTAAATATATATGGCACTGCTGTAGACACTACCATGGCAATGTGTTACGCCAACTTGTTTGTAAGCTATCCGGAGGGATGCATACTAGCCATTCAGAATTTTAACTTTTCACATTGCCTAAGTTCCTTGGTAACAAGTTCCTAATCTGAACACAGGGCAGGAAAATCTGCTTTATTTTCTCAAGAATCCAGATTCCTCTGCTGCCACTTGTCCCTCATTTGGCCCTCCCTGGGTCGTAGTAGTCTGTGTGAAAATTGATCTCTCTTTCACTGATCGTGTCAGAATAGCTTCTGTGCACATTAAACTCACCAATCACCAACAATATCTCCTCTATGATCAATACCAAACATTCCAAACCAAAAGGTTTGGTAGCCAGGCCACCAGTGGATGCCACACATGCAGTGAGATTAAATCTCTCCGTATGCTGAATGTTTTGTGAGACCTTCGTAGATAAACTATCCTCCACCTCTTTTCCAGAAATGTATCTACATGTACATACATACTCCACAAGCCACCTATCTTCTTGTTCCTTACACAAGATGTACATTGGTGGCAGTAGAATCATTGTGCAGGCAGCCTGAAATGTTGGTTCTCTAAATTTTCTCCAAAGTACTTCTTGAAAAGAATGTTGCCCTTCTTCCAGTGATTTCCCTTTGAGTTCCTGAAACATCTCTTAGTACTTATCTCAATTTGAACATACTGGTAAGAAGTCTAGCAGCTCGCCTCTGAATTGCTTCTCTTGCTTTAATTCAACCTGGTGCGGATCACAGACAATCAAACAGCACTCAACAGTGAATAGCACTAGTGTCCTGTATGCGGTCTCCTTTACAGATGAACCACTCTTTCTAAAATACTCCCAATAAACTGACATCGACCATTTGCTTTTCCTAGTGTAGTTTTTATGTGCTCATTCAATTTCATATTTTGTTGCAATGTTACGTGTAGATATTTATTAAAACATCACAGTGTCAAACAGCACACTGCTAATAATGTATTCGAAATTTATGCGTTTGTTGTTCTTACCAATCTTCAGTAACTTAAATTTTTCTACATTTAGAGATAGCTGCCATTTGTCACACCAACTAGAAATTTTGTCTTAAAGTCATTTTGTCTCATCCTATAGTGACTCAGTGATGACAACTTCTCATATGCCACAGCATCATCAGCAAACAGCCGCAGACTGCTGCTTACGCTGTCCACCAGATCATTTATGTATAGAAAATAACAGCGCTCCTATCACACTTCCCTGGGTGTCTCCTGTACCTTTTCCCTGGATTCATTGCAGCAAGGCTAATCAGAGCACAGATGTTTGGAGCAAAGAGGATTGGTGGGAAAGATTGAAACTACAGGCTATGAGTGAAAGTGAAATTTATGCAGTCCTATAAACCACTCAGAAATGTGGGTATTTTTATTGGAACACTTTTATTTAAATTGAGCGTTTCTGTTGTCTTCGAATATAACAGGAGATAACTGAAAACATATGTACTGGAGTATAAAAAAAAAAAATTCCTTTGCAGCCAGCAAAGGTGACTACGCACTGGCACAATGGCACAACGTACATGATTCAGTTTGAAGAGTCCGTCATTGCCAGGGACAAGCAGCTAGAAGAGAATTAATTTTCCTTGGGTAAGTAATTTTCCTTTTATTTATTCAGTTGTGTTCATATTTTTCCATTAACAACTAGTTTCTTCCTTTCACTTGCCTCCAATTTATGTCAAGTAATTTACAAAACAATTTATAGCTAATAGTTGTGATAGTCTTTTATGTTGTCCACAGTCCATAGTGGAGCGTACATCCCTGTATATGGATTTCATGTTATGTCTTTTATATTACTGGCTGCCATATTCCAGTGCTAGCAAGGGAAAGCATGTTACTGTCTTCAAATTTAATTCCATAGTGTTAGTGCTCAGTTCAGAAAGAGAGTAATCGTTGATACAAATTTCATTTGAAAAAGAATTCAGTTTTAGTGTCTTCCTCAGCTATGTGTACAAATATGTCAAATACGTAATATCTCATGGAATGTGTGTTGGTCTCACAAGTAAATCTTCTCTCCTTTGAGAACAGTTTGGCGGAAACCCATATATTTTCAGAAGGTTTATGTCACAAGTAGAACAATTGTGAAATCTTAGTGGCAGAGGGGCAACCATTTAGAACTTATAGGACCCACGAAGTCTCAATAAAGTGTTGGAAACATGACACAAAAAGTTGTTAAAATGCTTGTTACACATATTTATGTGAACTAATAATAGGGTAAGAAGTTGGAGATCTCAACATAAAGTATGAAACAACTCTTTGGTATTTTGAAAATGTGGCTTGTTATTGACTTTAAACAAAATCTATTAAAAGAGACTATCAATGTGCAATTCATAAAGTAAACAATGAGACGAGCAGAAAGACAGTTCACAATACACATTTTACAAAAGTGGTAGCCTCACACTTTGCACACCCATCTTTTGTCAATGAATTGAAGCAGTAATCCATTGGCGCAATCCACATTCCAGGTTCATCAAAGTATCCACCCTTCTGAAAAGCATACTTAATAAAGTTCTTGAAATGAGGAGCACTGAATTGATTACGGAAAAGAACTGCAGGGCTAGAAAACTATCGTAATGCCAAGTATGGCCTGTCTCTGGATAATGATTGTGTCAATATTATGAAAAGGATAGTTGCTACTCACAATGTAGCAAAGATGCTGAGTCGCTGAAAGACACAACGAAAAGACTGTCGGAATGTTAGCTTTCGGCCAACAACCCTCTAGTCTATTTCTCTCCTCACCCCTACCACTCCCTGCACTCCTACCTTCTACATCCTTTGTGAAGCCCATAAACCCAACCACCCAGGATGCTCCATTGTGGCTGGTTAGTGTGCCCCCCTGACAGAATCTTTACTGTTGTAGACCAACACCTTCAACATATTTTCCTCCACCAGCCTCCACTGTTCCTGTTTGTGTACCACACAGTGCATTGCTGATCACTATTGATGTCACCTTCCTTTACACTAACACCCCTAATGCCCACAGCCATACCACTGTTGAACACTACCTTTCCCAATGCCTGACAGATTCCAAACCAACCACCTCCTTGCTAGTCACCATCACCAACTACATCCTCGCCCACAAATACTTCTCCTTTGAAGGCATTACCTACGAACAAATCTGGAGTATGGCTATGGGCACCCTCATGGTACCATCCTATGCCAACTTATTCATGGGCCATCTAGAGGAACCCTTCCTAAACACACACAATACCAAACCCCTCACCTGGTTCAGATTCATTGACATCTTCGTGATCTGGATTGAGGTTGAGGACAGCCTATCCACATTCTTCCAGAACCTTAATACCTTCTCCCCAATTGCTTCGCCTGGTCCTACTCAACGAATCAAGCCACCTTTCGCGATGTTGACCTCCACCTCAAATATGGTTATATCAGTACCTCTGTCCATATCAAACATACCAACCACTGGCAATACCTCCACTTCGACAACTGCCATCTATTCCATACGAAGAAGTCCCTTACATACAGCCTAGCCATCCGTGGCTTTCATATCTGTATTGACTAGCAGTCCCTCTCAAAATATATCAAGGGTCTCACTGAGGCCTTTACAGATCGTAATTACCCTCCCAACCTTGTACAAAAACATATCTCCGGTGCCTTATCTTTCCAGTCTCCCAACACCTCCCAAAGCCCCAGCGTCTGGCTGCAGAGGAGCATTCCCCTCATGACTCACTACCACCCTGGACTGGAGCAATTGAATTACATTCTCTGCCAGGGTGTTGACTACCTTTTGTTGTGCCCTGAAATGAGAAATGTCCTACCCACTATCCTTCCCACCCCTTACACAGTGGTATTTTGCCGCCCACTGAACCTATGCAATATCCTCGTCCATCACTACACAACCCCTGCTCCCATCCCCTTGCCTCAAGTCTCATATCCCTGTAATAGACCTAGAGGCAAGATCTATCCCATACATCATACCACCACCACCACCACCACCACCACCACCTATTCCAGTCTGGTCACAAACATCACCTATCCCAGCACAGGCAGGGCTACCTGTGAAACGAGTCATGTGATCTAGGAACTGAACTGCAACCACTGTGCCGCATTCTATGTTGACAGGACAACCACAGGCTGTCTACCCATATGAATGGTCACTGATAGACTGTGGCCAAGAAACAACTGGACCACACTCTTGCTGAGCACACCACCTAACACAACGTTCTTCATTTCAGTAACTGCTTCACAGACTGTGCCATGTGGACCCTTCCCACAAACACCAGTTTTCTGAATTGCACAGGTGGAAACTCTCCCTTCTATATATCCTGTGTTCCCATAATCCTCCTGGCCACAACCTTCATCAATCATTGTCCTTACCCATCTAACCCCTTCCCTGTTCCCATTCTAGCACTGCACATCCCTCTATTCCATCAGCGCACTCAAATCTGTTTACTCCTCTCCTGTTCCGCCAGCCCCCTTCTCTCCCATGCTCTCTGACTAACCTTTGACTGCACCTAGCTGCCCTGCTGTGCACCTCATCCGTGTATGCTCCCAGCAGCACATTACCATTCCCCACCCCTACCCTGCTATCCCTCCCGCACCATGCCCCAACCTCCTCCTCACCCCACCCAGTTGCCTCTCCCATAATGTGCTGCTAGTATCTGTGTGGCTCCATCTGCTGGAGACTGTGTGTGTGTGTGTGTGTGTGTGTGTGTGTGTGTGTGTGTGTGTGCGTGCAGTATTTTTGTTGTATCTTTCTGTGACTCAGAATCTCTGCTGTAAGATTAGTAGCAACTGTCCTTTCCATTATATTGTTACATTCCATCCTAGATTTTCCATTGTTTGATAATAATTGTGTCCATTATGTAACGAACAAAATATTTGTCATGTCTGATGAAAAATGAATATACAGAGCCAGGATCTTTCCTGTACATCCTTCAGGTACCAGTTCTTTGTGTAGGACTTTTATCAGGTACTTCAGAAGCAGACAATGCATGGTCTTTGATAGAACACCATGAATCCACTAAAAGCAGAATTTTCTTCCTGTCATCAGGCATACTCAGCCAAAATACATCACAATAGAACCATTTGAGGTCTGCTTTCGACACGTTTGCTGTTTTTCCGACGCATGATCTTATATTCAGAGGATTTACTGGATTTTGACTGTGGAAATTTTCCACAAGGCTCGGATACAAGCACATACGTTAGCCACAATATTTCGCCTTCCATTGAAATCACAAGCATAATCATTAAACTCTGCTGTGTTGCAGAGACTGATCCAGCAATAGTGTGAACATCTGTTGTGTCTCTGGTTCACAGTGTTCAATGGCCATGTAACTCTTTTCAGATCTGCTGTGATCAGCATTGAAGATTTATCGTCGAAAACTTTTCTGTAACAATGAGGTTGTGAAATTTTGCAACAAAATCATCACACACCTGTGAGAAATTTGCCTCCTTATCCTGACAATTCTACACACTGTGTAGGTTATTGATCTGTCAACAACGTAATTCCACTTCTTGAAGCGATATACCCAGAAATCAGAAGCTTTAAACTAAATTGTATTTTGTAGCTCCATTGCTATCCTAAGTTTCATGGCCCACAGTCACAATGTCAGGTTGTGAATAATTGCTCCTTCTGTTCCCTTCTCTTTCAATTTCTGCAAGACAGTCCGATTGATTTTTTGAATCGATGGAGTATTCATGTTTTTCTCCAAGTTGTACAGAATGTTCTTGGTCTCAATTATCTTGAACTGCTTTATCACTGACGCATGCAACAGATGTATCGCCAGAGGTTTGCCTGTTGTAGGATTTGTGGTCCAGTGCACAGAAACGTGCTGCTTTTAAGCAGTTCAGTACTCTTCTGTCGTATCTGCTGGACCATCAGTGCTTCCACCTTTTGTGCGAAAGCACAAACTCAGATGCCGTTGAACTCAAAGTAGAGGTTGGTGACTGTTGTCATGAGCATTGCTGTTCCTTATCGACACCATCTCTGAAGTCTATTTCTTCATCCCATTCTTCCTCATCGCCTCCAGCAAATCCTAACATCCAGATATGTTCCACAATCTCCATATCATTTTCCAGGAGAGTAGTTACGTGTTTTATGATATCTGATTTCGGGATGTACGGAGACCAATTGCTTGCTCCAAATCGAGAGACCAAGGTAGCCACTGTGACTTTCGGATCCATCTGCAATGTAAGAAGTACATTAGTACTTCACAACAACATATGGGAACATACGGGAAGTAGATGTCAAGACAGTAATATGTCCACCTACACACGGTTTACTGATACTTTGTGGGTCCTATAGCTTCCAAATGCCTGTTCCTCTGCCCCTAAGATTTTAATTTTTCTGCTTGTGACATAAGCTCCCAGAAAATATATGGGTTTCCAGCAAGCTGTTATCAAAGTAGAGAAGGCTTACTTGTCAGTGCAGAAACTATAGAATCTATGAATACGATGATACACTTATGAACTGGGGTGATATGAAATAATTTTTTCATGAACGTATGGTGCACACAGTGTCAATATAGTATTTCAGGTGATCCAAAGATTTCTATACTTCCTCTTTTCACTGTGTGTATGACAGCGATTCATTTGAAACATATATGATAAGGAAATCAAACAAATCCTAGGTGGAATAACAACAGTGGATAGATGTTACCACATAGAAGAGGTGCATGTGCGCCGCCTCCCCCCTCACCCCGACCTCTGACACCACAGAGAGAGAGAGAGAGAGAGAGAGAGAGAGAGAGAGAGAGAGAGAGGGTACTGTGAAGTTCTTTTTCTTATTTGTTACCTTTTATTTATCTGCATGAAAGGATAACTGCAATTCAGCACACCAAGTGGTAATATTGTATAAGTACTTCTCCATTTTTCAATACTGCTACTTTCTTATAGACAACAACCTTATCAGAGACCCTCCGATAAATCTTTCATGTAATGCAGGCAGCTTCACATGTGGCTTGACTTTTTGCAGAGTGTATCACTAACCAAATGTGTGTGGGCCATTGTTACTTGACAGTAGTTTCAGCACTGATGTTCAACAGAGAACATTATTCTAGAATAAATGTGGTATCGCTGTTTTAATAATTATCATGATTCCCGTTGTAGCTTATCACGACTTCACGAAGTAGATTGTGTGCCATTTAGGTAGTGGTAATATTTTGTAACTGTAATTGTGATGACCGTGTTTTGCCACTTACTTATTTTGATATTGAAATTGTTAATGTATGTCTCTGTTTTGCAGGATCCTGAAGTTAACTGGAAGTTTGTTTTGAAAAGAATTAAATCAAAAAGTCTTCTGTGATTACATTTGTCTTGTTGCAATGAATAAAGGATTCAAATAATACATTTAATGATTAAGATTTCTGTTCTCAAGTAGCAGCAGACAGGACATGTGGGAGACTAGAAACGTTTATTATTTATCAAGACTGAGAATATCTGTGATGTTAAAATGAAAATGTATTTTGTATCTGAATAAAATAAGTAGTGGAAGAAATGTTTGTAATTGTCTATTTTTAATACTGGCTGTAAAATCTAGGTTAGTTCTGCCCACCATTACACATAATAATTCTGTGTTGGAAGTTTGCAGTAAATTTAAGGTTTGCTAGTTTCAGTTGCAGTCCAGAAATAGTGCTATTGTGATTATTTCATTGCTACATTGTTTCCCAAATTTGTATGTTATTGAGAACACCCAAATAGGTGTAAGCTGAAATACATTTAACTATTGAGATATGGTACACCATGTGTGTATAAGCGAAACCTCATAGGCATATTTTTTGACTTGGAGAAGGCATATGGTGCTACTATTAAGTCAGCTCCATGACCTGGATTCTTTGTTTTATTGCTATCACAAAGTTATTATAATTGAGTTATAAGTGATTAACATTTTAGGTGCAGGGTGAGATTTACCTTCTCAGATCATTTTATAGAGAAAAAAAGATGCCTCTTAGGGAAGTATTTAAATTATTACCCTTTTCATTCTTTCGTTTACAGTAAGTTATCCACCACAAAGTATTCTGTGAAATGGTCCTGAGATTCTTACTTGACTCCACATTTGAAAGATCTTAAAGCTGATTAAATGAAAGCCTTGACATATTAAAATGCCTTAGAGGCAGACAGAACTAGCATACTGCAATTCAATTGAAGGTTCAGTCTTTCTAACATTGATTATAGTTGGACAAAAATATGGAAACACCACGGAAATGCATGCTTGAATATGTGCTGTTGCATTTGACCAGGAACGACACCTGTGTAAAATCCTCAAGACAATGCAAGTGTCAGTCATAGTCAGAACAGTATTCTTTGTGGTTGAGAGTGCATTGAGCTAAGTGAATGGGGGAAAGTATTTGACACTCGTGTGGTAGATGCTTCTTTAACCAAGGTAGCCAAAGTGTCTGGTGTTTCAAGAGGCACCATATAGAAGATTTATACTGCATACAGGGAAAGCAGGCAAACATATCCGCTAAGTAAAAACACAGATGAGACCGTGTGTTGACTGATGGTGATGGATAGTTGTTGAAGAAGATTCTGATGAAAAATAAGGGGACGACAACTGCAGAAGTCACTGCAGAATTGAGTGTAACTCTTGAAACTCCTGTCAGCACCAAAACAAGATGTAGGAGCTCCATAACACCTGGACTGTGGAGCGGTGGAAGAAAGTCATTTGGTCAGAGGAGTCATGCTGCACATAGTTTCCAACTTTTGGCCGAGTTTACATCTCAAGAGTGAAACATGGCAGGGGTTTGGCTATCTGGCAGCCATATCGTGGTTTTCCACCGGTACTCTTCAATGACACATTACTGTCAAGCAATATGCGACCAATTTGGCTGATCGGGTGCACTCCATGGTACAGTGTTTATTCCCCAATAGTGATGCTGTGTTGCAAGACGACAGGACCCCTGTTTACACTGCTCTCATCATCCAGGACTGGTTTTGTGAGCAAGAGGATGAAGTGTTGCATCTCCCCTGGACAACAGTCACATGTCTCAAGTATTATTGAGCCTTTGTAGTCTACTTTGAAGAAAAGGTTGCATGATCGCTATACACTTTCATTATTATTTCATGAATTTGCCACTATTTTGCAGGAAAGATGTTATAAGAATCTCTTGAAAACCTGCAGGACCTGTGTTTATCTGTTCTGAGATGACTGGAAGCTGTTTTGAGTGCCAGCAGATTTCCTAAACTGTATTAGGCATGGTGATGTGTTTTTGGTGTTTCCAAAATTTGTCAATTCCCTGTATATACATCAGCTTGATTGTATCTGAAGATGTTAGATGTATTCCAACATAAGGGCATTACATTGCCTGCTGGGGCTTACAGAAAAAATGCCACACTCAGCCCCTGACTGAATTGAGGGAGCCTCCTGTTATACAGCCTGTGGCAACTTCTCATGGTGTAGCATGGCTGCAAATATCTGTCCTTTGAACGTATAGTTGTACACCCATATGTTGCCTATCACTGTATGTACCACTTACAAGCACAACACTCAAATGTGATGAGGTCCTGTTTTTATTTGAGCGGAGCGACTGTTGATCGACTTAAGTTGTAGGAGGCACAAGTGTTCTGTCTTACGCTTGGAGTAGGCTTCCTCCCTAAATACTGGAGTGAACCAGGATATTCCTAGTTTAATGGGGCAAATTAAGTCACATACTCAAAAAAACTATGTACCGTCAAACAGGGTGATTTTGGACACCGGGGCGAATTCGGGCAGTATTGCTTATTTTGCTCTTTGCCACTACATAGAAACAAAGAGTTACTTATTTTAATGTCCATGCGCCAGTTATTTTAAGCGTAAGATTGCATTTATCACTTTCCACAACTTTTATTTTGCGTCAATTGTTTCCTAGGTGAATAATTGACGAACAGTCTCTGTTAAAAATCTAAGCATTATCATAAAGTTGAAACTTTCTATTGTTGCGCCATAATTGTTGATGCGCTCAGTAGCTAACAGCATTGAGACAATTTCTGTTCAAGTATGTCGAGTTTCTTGTGCAAGGTTATAAAATAACTACAGTTTTTGTAAAACTGTGTACTGTGTGGGGTGGTTTTGGACAATGCCAAAAACGTATAAGAGCAGGAGAGATACTACAGTACGGTGTAATTATGACCCGTAACTTTTAGATAAAGCTGTCCATGATATTCAGAGTGGTAAATTATTGTACAGAAAAGCCTGAGATTTGTATGGTATACCTAAATCAACCCTGCAAAACAAAGTGCAGAACGCACATCCGAAAAAAAAAAAAGGGAGGACAGCCAGTGCTAAATAAAGAAGAAGAAGAAGAAGAAGAAATGTTAAAGCAAGGTATCTTGAGGGCTGCACATTGGGGATTTCCCTTCACTAAATTGGATATTAGATATTTAGTTAAAGGCTACCTTGATAAATCTGGCCGAAAAGAGAAAAAATCAAATAAAAAGCACGTAGAATTTTAAAAAAGGCATTAACTGTCCGAATTTGCCCTCTATATGCTGTAACTTCGGACAGAGACTTAAAAAACGTGTCCGAAATCATCCCAATCCATGGGGTGACTCTGGACACTTTATTTAACTGCCTCAGATAAATATACCTACACATACACGTTCTGGTTCTGGGATATTTTATTCGTTACACATATCCCTTACCACTTTCATAACAATCCATTTAATCTAACAATATATACGAAAGTTACAATCAAAATAACGACAAAACCGTCCGAAATTACCTGTTTGACAGTATACACTTTTTTGTCTCATATGCATTGTTGTTACATTCATCCAGTTGTGGTGAAACTTTGACTTGTTGTTGTGCGTGCCCACTAAGGTTTCTGAATTAGCACATCCATTTTATGATGGATAATGCTCAAGTCATTTCAGCAAATATGTGTGTTTCATATAGTTTGCGATTGTTTGTGTGTTTTTGGTGTTTGAGCGCAAATGCATGACGTAATGGAATTGAATAAAATACAGGTATCAACATTTCAGTTTGTATGTGACATAGCAAGTGGTAATGAATGTGAAATTGCAAGTGCCAGTTAACATTAAATAACACGAGCATCATTCAATAATTAAAGAGACAAATTGGGGAAAAAACTGTTAGTAGAGCAAGTTTGGTACTTTTATGGCTTTAAGTTGGTATCACTGAAATGAGCCCTGATCAGCTGATGTATCAACATTGTTTTGTTTATAACCTCAAACGTACATTTCAAGATGGTAATTCTGCTTGAAACGTCAGCATTAGTTGAACAACGTTCTGTTGTTCATTTTTTTACTTGCTGAAGGTGAAAAACCAGTGAACATCCACTCTAGAATGTCTAAAGTTTATGGTGAAGGTTGTATGAATCGTGCAAATTTTTACAAGTGGGTAGAGCAGTTCAAAAATGGTCACAACTCAGTGACTGACAAACACCGTTCTGGCTGACCAGTTGCAATTTCAATGCTCTCACTTGAAAGTCGAATTGATGGCATTATTCATGCCGACCGCCATGTGACTGTGAAAATGATAGTTGATAAGGTTCAGGTTAGTACTGGTACAGCTCATAACATTATCTGTAACATGCTGAAGTACTGCAAAAAGTGCAAGATGGGTCCCAAAGGAGTTGACACGGCTACACGAGGAAGCAAGGTTGAGAGTGTGCATGGAGCTAAAGGAACATTATGAAAGAGGTGAGCACTTCCTCAACAAAATTTTAACTTGTGATGAGACTTGGGTTCACTTTATGTGCCAGAATCAAAAAGACAAAGCATGGAGTGGAAGCACACCAAGTCACCTGCGAAGAAAAAAATCAAAACCCAAGCATCAGCTGGAAAAGTCATGTTTACTGTGTTTTGGGCTGCTGAAGGTCCAGTTTTTTGTGATTATCTTGAAGAGCAGCATACAATGAACAGCCAATACTACTTGGATTTGCTTTTAAACAAAGTGAAGCCTGCCATGAGAGAGAGGGAGAGAGAGAGAGAGAGACATGGATCTCAGAGGAGTCGTGATTCTACAGCAAGACAATGCATGTCCTCATATTGTTCAACTAACCCATTAAACCATTCACAAAATGGGCTGGAAAGTACTGCCTCATCCCCTTTACAGTCCTGATTTAACACCTAGTGATTTCCATTTGCTTGGTGCACTGAAGGAGGCATTACGTGGTAAGATGTTCCAGGACAATGAGGACGTGAAAAAGTTTGTGGAAAATTGGTTAAAACATCAAGATAGAGAGTTATTTGCAGCTGGAATACAAAAAGCTTGTAGCTCGTTGGAACAAATGCATAAATTTTCGAGGGGATTATGTTGAAAAGTAGAAAAAGTGGTGTTTTGTAAAAATAAATGCTTTTTTCTCCAGACCAGTTTACCTCTTTAATTGTTGAATGACCCTCATAGATATCATAAGTATTTTATTTTTTCTCCAAGTACATTTGTAATAGTTGCCACAAAGAATTACTTTTGCTGTCAAATAAATTATTCCACCAAAATGAGAAGTGAATATGTGGTACACATCTCAAGTATCAAAGAAAAAGGCATCATGAGCTTCAGAAACACCCGAGCAACAGCAAGCAAGACTGGAAACAGTTCAAATATGCACTCCTCGGTCCAGACCAATGCAATTCATGTTTCCAAATGATGATCAGTGCAACAAATATTCTGTGGCGGGATCACTACCGCCACTGCCAGACACAGATTACAAATTTCTTCAAATTTATTTCATGGCGAAAATTGATGAACAAATCAGTCAATGTTATTAATTCAACATGGACAGTAAATGAGAAATTGTCACTGCATTATAAACACAGTGAACTGCACTTGAACAAGTGATAGCTTATTACTAGAGAGTAGTAGTTAAGAGCAGACAAAACACCTGTCAACAAACATGAAAGACAGTACAGTGCACCGACAATTGATGAAGTGGTGATAATTATAGTTGGTGAAACATTTAACTCATGTGATATAACTCTTCATTACAGAAATGATGTTCAAAGAGTCTCAAAAACTCATCACTGACATGACATATTGCAGTATCCAATTTTATTTTGACAAGGAGAAGGTTGACATCATTTCAGCATTTCAGAGGTGAAACGAATAGAGAAGTCAGTATCATGGAAAATGCATGTCTCAAATCGTCAGTTTTATAGTGAAATGTACAGAAATTGACTTTGATGCATCTGCTAAACGTTTCACAGTAGAATTGTTGGTCATTGAGAATGGGGAAAATGGCAATTGATGAATCCACACAGTTTATCACATTGTCAAAGAATTTCTGTAAAATCAGGGCAACCACAGACAAATTGATTCACAAAGATTTCCCAAAAATTGCACAGAATTAATGTAATCTTCAGTGGTTTAGTGAAAGTGCTATATTAGCAGCCAAAAACAACAATATCAGTGCCTTCAATTCAGTATGCCAAACGAAATGCTAGGCAAAGTGACAGTGTGTCAGTCTGTTACTGTAATGAATTGAGACAAAGTTGTGTTAGCCAACTGAATTGTTAGATTAACTTGACTTGATGTGTTGCTGCTGCATGATTTAACATTGAAAATTGCCTATTATGTGGAACATAAATCCACCATGACTTTGCAACAATACTAGGATTCCAGAAAATAATATGATGAACAGTATCAGTGAAGCTACAATTGTAAATGGAAAATTATAAGAGATTATGTACTGTTGCCATGCATGTCAATGATTCAGACATATATACTATTAAAATTCAAATGTTTGCTGTTTCCAATGTCTCACATTTGCAGTCAGCCAACAAAGCACAGGGACAATGGCTAAAAGTGTGTGAACTAAAATTGACCAATCCACCCTTCTTGCAGACACCTGTTGTGGCCTGCTCTGCACGAAAACCTTGTGATTTGTGTATGCACCAGATGGAGGAACAAAAAACACTTAAAACAAGATAATTTAAATACAAACACTTTCTTACAATGATATTGCAATGTATGCTGGGTACTCACTAGAATTTAAAATAAAGTATTATTAGATTTCAGTGAAGAACAAATATTTTAAAGTTTTATGCACATATGGGTCTAAGAAGGCAGGTAACCTAGGCTGTGCATTTGTTTGCATTGCCTTGTCTTCAGTATTTGTCTCCCAAATAAGTACACTACCTCTGACATTGAACATCGTGCAATTCTGGAGGGACAAACTACTTCACCTCTGATTCCCTAGTGTTATGCATTCCATCCAGCACCTGCAGTCGACAGACAAATATTGTCCAAAAATGGGGACCATCATTTATTATTTGCAGCTGCATGGGAAGGTAATGGCTTTCTGCTGGGTATCAGACCGTCAGAATCCTGGGGTATGTGGTAACTAATGAAATGCTGAAGGAGAGGTTGCACCTGATAAGTTATCCAAAATAATGATTGTGGTGGAAATATTCATGACTGTCCTCTATTTACAGACGTCCACAGACCCAGAATGATCAAAAGTTTAAACTGAGACACTGACAACATAATTAAAAAGAATTTTGACAGAAGGCTTTTTTTTTTAGACTGGCACCTGATTGATACTGTGTCTGTATGAAACTTGCCTAAATCTTACAGACTGCCTTTCTGCAGAGAATTATGTAATCTATAGTGTGTATGGGAATGTATGGACCAGTCTGGAAGCACACATTCACTGTACTAGTCAAGTGCGTAAAATGCTTTCGACACCTTAACTCAAAGTGTAGAGACTGGGCCTGTTGTTCAGAAAATGCAGGCAGATGGACTTGTTGAGATATGTACTTCCCTTGTCATAACTACACCTGCTGAGGCTTCACACATGCTTCTCCATTTGAGAAAAAATCGAGACATTTCGTGCACAGTATTTTCTTGGCAGAAAACCTGAATCCTGGTGTGGCTGGCACTGTGCTCTATGGACTTGGTCATCAATTGGGTTAATGACTTACCTCATGCCTCTGCTTGTGCAACAAGCTTCAGGCTTGTTCTTGAACCTGGGTGTGGGATCCTGACCCTGCCATCTTATACCTCATTGTTACCAAACTCTGAATGCATAAGCTGTAGCAGTGTTATTGCAAGCCAGCCAGCTGCCACCTGCTTTGGAGCCTTGAGGACCAGATTAAATAAAGACTAAAAGAGCACCAAAGTCACTGCTGGGAGGACAAACTTATATCAGCCAAAACTGAAGTTAGTGGATGAGAGACAGTGAAAAGTCACAACCCCCCCAGGGGACTCGCCGCTCTTTGGTTGGTTCATGCTTGGCTACCATGGGTCCTCAGCCTTTGCAGCATCTTTTCCCATCCATGCTGCATGTCTATCCTCTTGCTGTTCTTTTTCCTCTTCCTTGGGCAGCCTGTCTGGGCTGTTTCTGGAAATGTATCCTGCATTTTTGGTAGTCAGTGTCAGAATACTCTCCACTGTTCCTTTCTTATTTCTTCGTTCACCTTCTCCTATCCTTCCTCCGCTTCAACATTTAGGGTTCCTCTTTCTCTTCCTCCCTGTGTGCTCCTGAAGGCCGACTCGTGCATCTGATGTGTAACAGGTGACTGGGTAATGCGTAATTCCCAGCCCTGGGTCAACAGGTAGGGTTCGCACGTACCCCCTGATACAAGCCGGGCCCAGGGAGGTGTGATTCTATGAGCTGCTACCTTCCCCAATTGTCAGGTATTTGGGAGGTGTGACCTGAGGTGTGAACTATCACCTAGGGCTGGTGTGCCCTCTTCTGAAGATGGCCCCAGTTGGATCATGCCATTGGAGATGATGGCAATCATGGGGGATTTTCTTGCAATGAGCCAATCATCTTCACAGTCAACGGCTACAAAACATAAACAGAATGAGGCTAATAATTCGGAAGACCCTTCCAGCTGCACCATGGTTACTTGTGGTTTGATGTACTGAAGAAGGTCAGTCCTTCGCTACAGTAACTCTGTTTATTGTTCAGAAAGGTGTTGATGCGGTTGCTGGCCCTGTGAAATCCTGCTCCCATTTACGCAATGGCACTTTGCTTTTGGAGACTACTTCTGATTCTCAAGCACAACAATTGCTTGCAGCTTTGCTCTTCCATGGCTACGCTGTTTGTGTCGAGGCCCATCGAATGCCGAATTCTTCCTATGGTGATATTTACACTAGGCTGCTCAATGGTGTGTCTGAGGCAGAAATCCAAACATACCTCTATCATTAAGGTGTCATTGCCGTCCACCGGGTGATGAAAAAAGTAGATGCGCTGTTAGTGCCCACATGCACACACTTTCTATTTTTTGATAGAGTGGTTGTTCTGTCAAAAATCAAAGCAGGTTATGAAGTTATCACAGTCAGACCATGTATTCCAAAGCTGATGCGCTGCTACCTGTGTCGTCATTACAACCACACTCTCGAGAGTCCTGTTGACACCCACCCAACATGAAACCTGTGGTAGGGATGCTTATGAGAGCAACTGTCTGCCGCCTCCTCCTTGCTGCTGCATCAACTGCAATGGCGACCATGCCACCCACAGGCTCCTCCCTCGATTGTCCCATGTATCTCAATGAGCGGGCTGTCCAGGAGATCCAGGTGAAGGAAAAAGTGCCTCACCTGGTCCTCGCAAGTTGTTGGCTAGTCGGAAACTCTGCAGTCTACCATCTGGCACCTACAGTACTGTTCTAGCTACACCTCGCTTCATGAAGGACATGGCCACACAAACATGAGACCTCAAATTTAGTACCGCAGTTGCGAAATCGACCAGCATCGTGGTAGCGTCCCAGTCTCCTCCTCCAGCTGTGTAACATGCTAACAAACTCTCGCCTCATGGGTCGTAGTCACCAGCTACACAACTGGCAGACCAGAAAGGACAGGAGGACTACTCTGATGAAGACTTCCTATGTCCCTCCAGCCAACCAGCACCTGAGTCTTCCTCTGCTAACCGAAAAGGCTTGAAGACATCAAATAAAGGCAAATGGTCTTCTCCTTCGCTGACTCAAAGATCCTCTTTGATGGTGTCGCTACGCGATATACTTGCCAGGCTCCCCCCCCCCCCCCCCCCCCCCCCGCCCCCCCCTGCGCCGCCCGAGGTCGACATTCCGTCTCATGGGGGAAGTCATGTTGCTCATACGGGATGACGTTCATAGTCAACCCATCTCCCTGACTACGCCCCTTCAAGCAGTTGGAGTTCGCCTCTTTCTTCCTTACTTGACCTTTTCCCTTTGTGCCATTTACATCCCTCTGTCATATGATGTCACCAGGGCAGACTTCCTCCAGCTTACTGGGCAGCTACCTCACTCCTTTCTGCTGCTTGGAGACTTTAATGCACACCATCCCCTTCAGGATCTCCCAGAACCTGTCTGAGAGGTGCACTCTTGGCTGACCTTAATCAACTTCACTTCTTCTGCCTTAACACAGGAGCACACACATTCTTTTCAGACTCTACACACACCTATTCCCATTTGGACCTCTCCTTCTGCACTGCCCAACTTGCCCATCATCTCGAGTGGTCCGTTCTCTCTGACACACATTCGAGTGACTATTTCCTGTGTGCTCTCCATTTGATAACTCCTACCCCACCTCCATGCACACCCAAATGGGAGCTTAGTAAGGCCAAGTGGAGGCTTTACTCTCTTCCCTGGCAACCTTCGATGAACAACATTTCCACAGTTGTGATTACCAGGTGGTTCATCACGTTGTTTGGGATAGCAAAAAAGCTAGTTGGATTTCATTCGCTAGTTCTTTTAACAGTTCCACTTCGTCTTCCGTTGTGTGAGCCAACCTCTGATGACTCTGTGGGACGAAGATACATTCCCCAATTTGTGGTCTGAGAATAGCAGACAATGTCATAGTGGACTCTGTTGCTATCTCCAACACCTTGGGCTGCCATTTTGCGGAGATTTTGAGCTCCTCCCACTATTGCCCTGCCTCCTTGCATCGGAAACAGTCAGAGGAGATTCGGGTGATACTCTTCTCTTCTCTGAATTGCATGCAATAATTGAGTGCCTAGGTCATCACAAATCCCCGAACCCTGACCACATTCACACCCCTCATTCAGCCAACAAGCATTTATTACATCCGCAGTGAACACCTTTCAATCCCTCATAGCTCACAGACATTATGTTGCTGACCTTTTCCATCTGCCACAACCCTCAAAACTCGCTCCTAACATCCCATGCAAACCTCAACCAAAACACAAAACTGTGTTGTCAACTTATCTACTGCAAACCTTCATCCCATAAATGTTTGTCATATTCAAAGGCCCCATCTTCAGCTGTTAATGCTCCCCCTCCCCCCCCCATCCCCCCACCCCTACCCACCGGGTCTGGGAAAAAAACCCTACTCCCTCTTGGTGTGGAAAATTGCCAAAGTTATCACGCTTCCCAAGGGGAGTTGGAATGCCCTATCTCGTGATGTTAAATTTGCTATCTTTCTGTACTTTTTTCTCTATAACTGTTATACCTAGAACATTGGAATTTGACAGCTGATTTCAGCATGTATTATTAGCTCACTGAAGTAGAATCAATATTTCTTTCTTGGTGATATGATATTTATGAAATTTTTACCCTTAAACCATTTTTAATTGGGGAAAATTTCATATATGTGTTCCTGATTCAGAAAATAAGTCAGTTATTCTCATGAGTATATTCAGTGGCACCTTTTAACAAGTTTATAGCATTTCTTAAAATTTTAATGTCATTGGTTTAATGATTTTTGAGATAAAGGTACATGTAACACTGAAAATATCAAATGCTAGAGAATTTATTATAAAAATTCACTAGTATCTCTTATTTTGTCAAAAGTGTCCAACAGAGTAATCAGAGTCATCTTATGGTTCTTCTTTTTCACCTAGAAGATTTCTTCTTCTTGCTGTCCTTGCTTTCTTTGCATTAAATTCAGCTGCACACTGAGCCTTGTGTACACGCAATTTATCCAGAAGCTGAAGCCCTTTGACAGTTTTTATAACAAGAACAATGTCAAGCCTTTCTATGACCTTTAATCTAGTCAGATGACCATTATGAAGTGAAATAAAGTGAGCACTGACTCCCCTTTTCAGTTTTTATCCCAACAAATACATAATTAGGCACTAGAGTTCATATGCTGTTGTTGAATGACACTTTTCGTTTCCAGGTAACAATGATTAAGGTGCAAACGAAACACTAGACTTGAAATGCAAACTTGCAGATCAAAAGCAACTGTAAACACTGCTGGTTGGTATGATAATGATACCTACTGAAAGATAAAAGTTTCTACAACTGAAGAGAGAAATCTCCGCCTTTCTATATTTAATATTTTCAGAAATGAATACAAACGCATCACAAGTGGGGTAACTTTACTGAGCACACATACAATTTTGAAAAATGAAGTAAAAATATTTCCAATTAGAATTTAACAAATTTTGTGCCATTTTGAGTAGAAAATTCAAACTTATTTTATAGGCTTAAAAATGGAAATGTGATTTTTATTATTTTGTGGCATCCCAACTCGTAACAAAAACGTAGCCCTCCTGGAAAATTATCTCCCTTCTAATAGACCTCCACAATATTCATCAGCTAGTAATCCTTACCACCCTCTGAAAATTTCTCACAGACAATAACTCCCTGATGTCCAAGTATTTTGTGCTCTGCAACAAGCACTTGACAATCTAACAATTCTTATGCTTGGCTTGAGTATACCTTGTAAGACAAGGGCAAGGAAAGAAACTACAGCAGCAATGTTTAGAGACATGTCTAGCATGGTGGCTTCATCCTCACATTAGATCAGTTTGGGTGTCCTGGGCAAACAATCTGTGTTATTGATTCCTTCCTTTCAAAGTGGCACTGTTCTGTAGTAAATAATATTTGCTCCAGCCAAGTAAAACTGAGGCAGGAGTAACGAAAAGTTTGGTGTTGGGTTCTGCCCAGTACATTCTTTAAATGAATGACATATCTAAAAAGAATGGCAGTGAAAGAGTACATTAGACTGGCAACACTGCAGTCTGAGAAATGTCAGAACCTTTTTTTATTCACAGATAACTACATAAGAACTTTTTAAATGCCACTATTATTTTTCACTCGTTTCTACATAAATATTTTACAAGACTTCTATCCATGTTATTAGCTCAAGACCAACTGTTAAGAGGAGGCAATGAGAATTTTAGAAGAGAAAGACAAGAAAACAGTAAGCTGTTGAGAAAACAAAACAAAAATCTGTGTAGAGCAGAGACCATATTCAACTACTCAATATGGCATTGTAACTAGCAACTGACAGAAAACTGTAAAAACTTGGCAAGATTTAAATAACTGTTTGTTAGTGCCAAACATGAATGAGCCATACAGATAGTTGATAATGTAAGACAAAGGCATGGGAAGTAATGCTAGATGAGGTGTAAAAGGCCATTTGAGGTATAAAGAATGGAAGGAAACTTGGAAGTGATAGTGATCTGAAGGAGATGATTACAGCTGGAGGTAAAGTGATACAAAGAAAATTTGAAAAATTACTTACAGAGTTTTTGTGAAAGAAGATTATTCTTCAAAAATGTGACATTGCCCTTTTTGTGAAGGAAAATTATTACAGTAGATATAACAAAATTCTCTAAACCTATTGACTTTTTATCCATCATGTCCCTAAAACTATCACTGTCTTCACTAAAACTGTCATGAAGTGTGGCAAGTGAGAATGACACACACACACACACACACACACACACACACACACACACACACACAGAGAGAGAGAGAGAGAGAGAGAGAGAGAGAGAGAGAGAGAGATTTAATGAAGCAAATGAGCAAACTGGCCTTAGAAGAGGCTACAACACAGTGGGCCAATTGCGATTTAAGAAAATTGAAGAACAGAATAGTGAGTATGGATTACTATTTTGTCAGGGATTCATAAATTTTGAAAAAACTTCGACTCAGCTTCAACAAAATCTGTACAGATGACTCTTCAAAAACAAGGCTTTGATTCAAATTATGTTTGTGTATTAAAGAAAATATACATCAGTGGTGCAGTTCCCATTAGACTTCATCATAATAGTGAGAAATTAAAGATTAAGAGCAGTCATGAAAGGAGCTCACATATCACCAATACTTTTCTCAACCATCTTAGAAGTAGTTTTCAGATTATTAAAGTGGGAAGACAAATACAAAGACAGAACTGGTGTTAATGCAACATATCCGAATCAGCATTTGGAGGTGTGTGTGTGTGTGTGTGTGTGTGTGTGTGTGTGTGTAGATAAGCTTCAACAACAAATGAAAATGCTTAACAGAGCAAGCTTGAAACTACACCTTTAAACCAATTATAACTTTAAACTCCTTTACCAACGATGTATCAAAGGGGAAATGTTACAAATTGACACTGAAGTTATAGAACCAGTTGATATCTTAGTAACTGGATTGATAGTAGAACAAATAAGCAGATTAAAAATGGCCTGAAGAGCATTAAATAAACTAAATAATTTAATTGTGTGTAGGCTTCCATGGCCAGAGTCAGCTGACAGAAAAGTTCCATGAGTATCACACTATGTTATAATGTAAAAAAACTGTACTGGAGAAACCATCATTTTGGCCATGGTTACAGTAGCCGCCTCCTGGGTCTACCGATCAGAGCTAGCTTACCGTTTACTGTGCCTTGACAGTGACTTGCAACACTGAGGGCTTTCGAATGAGAAAATAATTCTCAACTTGAAGGTTAATTGGTGAGCATTGGAGATATGTGTTTTGGGAATTATTAGGAGAGGAGGTGGGGGGGGGGGGGTGGAACTGTCAAGGAACAGACTGGTGGAACACACAGTTATAACACACGCGAAAATGAAATCAAGCTGGGTGTGATAAATGATAGGTAAACAAAGGCACTTCTTTTTTGGATTGCAAAGATACGAAAAGATGGAGATAATGATCCAATGGAACAAAATACATATTGCTGCGATCAATGGCTGTTACAAAATAGTCATTAGAGGACAACTACCCAAGCTCAGTTGGTAGAGCACTTGCCCGCGAAAGGCAAAGGTCCCGAGTTCGAGTCTCGGTCCGGCACACAGTTTTAATCTGGCAGGAAGTTTCAATTAGGTCATGTGTTAAAACAGTGACAGTGTCTGCTCCATACATACCTGATTATTCTTCAAGAACTGTGAACTTCGTGGTTACATTTTTACTGCTCGTAGATGTTCAACAGTAAACTATTGTAGCAGTATGTGGAGTTTCGCCTGTTAACTATTAATGAGGCTTATCAAAGGTTACATAATAGTGCACTGGCAATATAACTGTGTAATATTGGGGGTTGTGCAAAGTGAAAATTAATGTACTGTGAAATGCAACTTTGCACCTTTTTGCTACATGATTTACAGTAGTGTGTGTCGGAATCCACAACCAATTTTTCAGCCAGTGTAGCAAAGCAGTACATCGACACCGAGGACAACAAATGAAATAAAGGCAGGTGGAACCGCCACAAGCTACACAAGAAGGTTCAAAGAAAAAAGAGAAAGAAAATACAAACCAATTCCAGCTGACAAGTGAAACCTCTATTAACACATATTGTAAATACAAACCATGCTTATGTTGTAACAAACGTTTCATTAATTTCCCCGTTCACCGTATAGGATTTTTATACTATATAATAAAAAGCATATTGCTCGAAAACTATGGGTGATACAAAAAAAAACTAAGGCTAGATTTGGATTCAACTCAGCTAGCAAAGTAAATAAGTTTAAAAAAAAAAGTTTTAGTTGGCCTGTGTAATTTTATAACTGACATGAGTGATGTCGCTAAAGTAAAATTTGTGAAGAGACAGTAAGAAGGGGGAGCTCAAACATGGGCTAATGTGCATTCTGAGTAATTAACTGATAAAAGACCTTTGAATCTACATTTTTAAGTAACTGCTGGGGCAAGTGTAGCAACTCAGACCGTAAAATGATTTCTTAAACAGGCTAGGTTATACAAGTGAATTTTATGTCAGGGAATGAAATAAACTGAACTATTCAGACAGACCACTGGGGATGCTTTCATCAACGTCTATCTTAAAAAGAAGACGTTAAGAGTCATTGCATTGTGAAATTATTCACGTTCCTTCTGAATACGTGGAGTTGTTCCAGAATTTTGTTGAAAAGATGAATAGGGTGAAATTACTGATATGGATGTTCTGCTGTTGGTAGCTGCTTTTCTTGATGACTCTTCCTGTAACAATTTGGTTGAGTGACTAGGTTATGAAATGATGGACACAATACTGTAGTGGTTAACTTCAAGTCTTTACATATATTAATAGGAGAAATACTATGATGATCAGCTTTTCTCTATGGATTTATATATTTCACATATCACAGGTCAGTATCTACACTTCACATCTCGACAGTGGCAAAATATTTAT
This sequence comes from Schistocerca nitens, assembly GCF_023898315.1. Classification (NCBI taxonomy): domain Eukaryota; kingdom Metazoa; phylum Arthropoda; class Insecta; order Orthoptera; family Acrididae; genus Schistocerca; species Schistocerca nitens. The sequence continues at coordinate 487,704,437 of NC_064616.1, forward strand.
TGAACATTTTCTTCATAAATTTTGGTAAAATACACACAATAAATGTTCGCAAAATAAGTCATATGACACGTGAAAATTGATGACCAACTGAAGACTGAATCACAACATAATTGAGCATTTTGGCTGATAACGGCAGAGAAATGTTGTTAAGTGGGCTACTTAATGCAGAATCACTGATTATCAACATTACAATGGCTACATATTGTTAACTTCCTGGAGACTAACTAAAGACTGAGTTTAATAGTGACACAGAAATGGACACGAAATATGGACTCCTCATAGCATTATCCCCCCTCACCTACTCATAAAAGTGCATAGAAATAAAAATCTAACTCTATTGTTGTTATGTTTTTAATATTAATGTAAAAGAGAGCACAATTAGTGGACATGAAATCATAATGAGCAAAGGAGTTTGGTTTGCATAACAGGAAAATTACAAAAATTATTAGAACTATGTTGAGAAAACACTTTCGACTTCCACGGGGATTCTCATGGCCAGCCAAAATTGGCCAAAAGTGAAATGTTCTAAATTGAATAGCTGGCAAACTTATAAGTTCTCCTAGTTAATGTTGGCATTTCTAGAATTAGAAAAATTTGGGCTATAAAATTATCGTATTGAATTTTGGAAATAGCCGTTACCAGTACTTAAGAATCAAATGTTTTGGAACACAGAAACTTTGATTATGAATCATTTCTGAAATAATTCATTCCTGGAAAAAGTAAGATGTTTTTGAAGAAGAGCAAATGAGGAATTTCTAAGGACATAAATTTTGCAAGAAACACCTATTTGTTCGTTAAGGATTCCAACTCCACAGTTGGAGTTTTATTTCCATGTAAGTTAATCACAATATTAATATTAATGGTTGAGAAACTATATTGTGTGTAATTTATTTTGATGAAATGAGCCCTGGATATGAAGTTAATTATTTTCTACAATTGTGTTGTATGTTTTTTTCTACAAAACGTGATTAATTAAACAAATAAAAAAAACACCATCAGGAATGATGCAAGAAAAGTACGTATTTCCACTTGGCTCTTTTACAATAAGGCTCTATGTTATAGGCCAAAATTGCCAGAGTATAGTGGAAATAACAGAAGCTACGACAGAAGTAGTAGTAGTAGTAGTAGTAGCAGTAACAGTAACAGTAGATAATAATAATAATAATAATAATAATAATAATATTTCCCAAGGCAGTCAGAGGCTGCATACTGATGGACAAAATACAAAACACAGAAATATCACAAGAGCTACAGATTTTCGATGCAAAATTAAAAAATATAAAGTCAGCTGGTGTAAGGATTTAGAAAGAATGCATCAAGATCATCTGCCTAGAATCACCAGGAACTACAAGCCCACTGGACAGCAAAGTGTCAGATGCCTAAGGACAAGATGGTTTCTGGAATAGGCTGTTCAATCTATTCCATGAAGTGGTGGTGGTGAATTTTGGTAGCGGGTGGAGAGATGATAGAAATGGACACAGTAGTCAGGACAGGGACTGGAGGAATAGTCTGCAAGGAGAGTACAGGAATTATGAAGGGGGAAGGGAAAATTTTCAGCTGAAAAGAGAGGATGATGGGGAAAGGCCAAAGTAAGAAGGCCCAGAAGGTGCAAACTTTCAGGCCAAGAACTCGAGAAACTAACTGGTTCCTCACTTGAAGCTTGCAGGAAGACTAACGACTATTCAGGGAACAGGATAAGACAGGGTCATAATAATAGGCAGTCTAATTGGGATGCTATTATAGGAAATGACAAGATGTGGGAGGGGGATAATGAAGATAGTGTGGGTTTGGCATTTTGCCAGAATTTGAAGCAAGTGTCAGTGTGGAACTGAGGGTAATATTGATAGCAATGAAGTTATTTGTGAGGAATTAATTTTTGCGGATGCAAAGGTGAATAACAGAGTAAAGAGGGAAGTAATGTTGATGAGTTTAGTTCTTCAAATAGTGATGTGTATAAATGTGTTCAAAGGAGATCCTGTGCTATTGTTGTGAATAGTGCTGATGCAGTGCATTATGATGTAAATGCTAATAAAGATGTGTCTGTCTGAATGGGTGTACATGGTAATGAATGTTGATGGGATATGTAATGATTTATTTAAGGGATATGAAGACATCGAGGATGCAAGTTTTTGTAACAAAGTGTGTGTTATAGAAATGGGGAAATCAAGTAAGAGACTGAAGTAGATTTGTTGGAGGAAACAGAGTTGAAGAGAACACATAATGTAAAATTTCAGCCTATTATAACTGTGGAAGTGGGGGCAGTGAAAAATATTGCACTTATAATTTGATTCTTGCATGTTACCTGTATCAGAAGCTTTCTGGCAACAAATAAGAAGCAGGCAGTTGGTGAAGCTACTTGTCGTGTGTAAAAATAGAAACAGCCAAGAAAGTAGGCAAAAAGTCAGTTAAGAAAGAAATCTTGTTAAAATTTAAAATTGATGTAAACTGTTTCGCTATTAACTATTTTGTGGTACATGATTTGGCTATGAACATTATTTTGGTGACAGATTTCTTATGTAAGTAGGGATGTAACACTATTTTAAAACACAGGATTTTTAGAATTTGATGCTGGGGATCCAGGAAAAAATAAGATTCAAAAGGGAATTAACAATGGGTGAAATAATAGCATACTTACAGAGAAAGAGTGAAGAGGTATAAATTGTCTTGTCTCAGGTTCCATTGAGTTTTCTGTTAGGGTGGTTGTGTAATATGATCAGCATTGTTGCAAATGAGAGAAATATCGGAATTACGTCTGAATGAGGGTGAAGCTGGAGAATAACTTGAATAATTCAGTGTGCCTTAAGAATATTTGTGTATCTGTACCACGAGTGTAATCGTTTTTGGGAAAGGGGAGGGGGGAGTTTTATTAGTGAATGTGAAGGCTAGTGTAGCATGAGAAGTTACAGATGTAGTTTGAGTATGGTGGATGCAGGTGAGAAATGTAGTGATACCTTAATAATAACTTTATCTTTAGTTAACAGAGGCCTTGTGTTGAATTATTTGCATCTATCCCAATATGAGATTTTATGTATTGCGAGTTTCTTATCACAGAGCTATGATTAGCTCAGGATCCATGTTTAGAGTATCTTTGTGTTGTTATTTCTTGGGGGTTGACTAAGTAATTAATTAATTTATTTGCTTTGATATTTTTGTATGCAGCATTGTAAGTATACGTGGGATGTAAGGTAATAATTCAAATTTAGCAAGTTGATACATATATTTTTTTGGGATGCCGTGGATCTGATTAGCTAATTTAGATTTAAAATTGCAATTATCTTGTTGATGGTATTTATGTTTCTATGAATTTTGTCTTGTTGCCTTGATGAATCTCTCTGGAGAACAAACTACAGTGGACACATGGTGAACCAAGAGAGGGATGAAATAGCCTGATCACTAGGTAATCATGGGGTCAACAGAATAAACAATTACTCATTGGGGTCATTTGTTTGAATATTTGAGAGAATATGGCTTGGCTGGTGAGAAGCTGCACAGAACAGTGCTGGCTGTTATAACGTCTTAAGCCATGTATCAGATACAACAATACCAAATTAGGTCATGTAATGAATACTACAATCCTGTTCGGCATTATTGGATTACTAAAATATTGCTTGTCATGTATCGGGTACTACTATAGAAGTCTGCAAGCTCAGATGTCTGCAAATAATATCTTTAGATGAAGAAATACACTTCAAAATACTATTTTAGACATTTATACTTCTATAACTTTTGAATGTTCAGTCTGTATTCTCACAGATTAATAAAGGTTTGTAATGAACAGTAATTACAACTCAGTTGGCAATGTCTACATACTAAAGATAATATATTAAGAAGCAAATTAATTGTGACTAGTTGTTGATTTACTTTGATAGTGACCACAGCTTGTGTAAAAATCTGAAAAGTCAGTCAAACTATTAAGTATTACATATTGATATGTAATCTGACAAAACACTTAGCTTCAAATTTAACATATTTAAAAAACTATCAACTTTCAATAATTTATAGCTAACTGTAAAGATTAGAGGACAGAGTACATGCAATGAACTTTAAATCATGTTGGAACTGTTAAGTTGGGATAAAATACAAATATTAAGTGGATAAATTGCTTCTCAGATCAAATTTATAAAACACACTTAATTCTTGCAAGTTATGATATTAATATTATGTGTAGATTTTTGTAAGACTGAAACAATATAGAATCAAAAAAATTGAGATGTACATGCACAGACAAACAAATGATTACAAATTGAGCAAGTCTGTAATGCATTGGTCCACTTCTGGCCATTATGCAAGCAGTTATCTGGCTTGACATTGATTGACAGAGTTGTTGGATGGCCTCCTGTGTGATATCAACCAAATTCTGTCAAACTGGTGCATTAGATCATTATAATCCTGATATGGTTGGACACCCAGCCCATAATGCTCCAACTTTTCTCAATTGAGAGAAACCTGTCAACCTTGCTGGCCAAGGTAGGGTTTGGCAAGCACAAAAAGAAGCAGTAGAAACACTCGCCATATGCAGACGGGCATTATCTTGCTGAAAAGTAAGCCCAGAATGGCTTGCCATGAAGCGCAACAACATGGGGTGCAAAATATCAACAACATACTGCTGTGCCATGGATGTCAACAAAGGGGTTGTGTCTATGGAAAGAAATGGAACCCTAGGCCATCACTCCTGGTTATCAGGCTGTATGGCAGGCAACAGTTAGTTTGGTATCCCACCGCTGTCCTGAGTGTCTCCAGACATGTCTTCTGCCTGGAATCTTATTGACTGGAGTAGAATTGTCTTCAAATGATGGTCTGGGATGCTGTTTCTTTTCATAGCAAGATCACTTTCGTTGCTGTCAGCAGCACCCTTACAGTACAGTGGTACATCAACAATATGCTATGCTCCATTTTGTAACCCTTCATGGCAAGCCATCCAGGGCTTACATTTCAGCAAGATAATTCCCATCTGCACACATAAGAGTTTCTACTGCATGTCTTCATGCTTGCCAAACCCTACCTTGGCCAGAAAATTCACTGAATCTCTCCCAGCTGAGAACATTTGGAGCATTATTGGCAGGGCCGTCCAGCATTTTGAGGATCTAATATTCCAAATGGACATAATTTGGCACATTATCCTTTATCAGTCAATGCCAAGCTGAATAACTGTTTGCGTAAAGGGCAGAGGTGGACCAACATGTTATTGACTTGCTCAATCTGTGAAGCTCTTTTTCTTGAATAAATCTTCATTTTTTCTGAAATTGTAATCATTTGTTTGTCTGTTCATGTACATCACGTCTACTGATTTCCATCCCATTTTGATAATTCCTTCATGGTGCATCTTTTTTTTGTCTTAGAGTGTATAAAACCTGAAATCTTTTGTTCAGACTCATGACAACATTAAAGTATAATTTTGTCTGTGAATGTCAACAATAAACACCATGGTCAAGTTACTTGAACTATTGAGAACAGGAAAGCTACATTATATTTTTGCAGAATATGATCATTATGAAGGAGTGAAAATATTACATAAACTTACTGCCATCTGTTTAATATGTAACATAACTCTGAATAAATATGAGTGACCTGCATAAAGAGGTTAAAATATAAAATTTGTTCTGACTTTGAACCAAATGTGAAATGTTTTTCACAGAAACCAGGAAAACAGAGTCTCTGATTTGATGTGTTAAATGGCGGATGTATTCTTATAAAGTCTACATATCATGTTAACTGACTCTTCCATCGGTTCTTGATAGAACTAGCGATTTTCATTTATTAAGTCTATATATGTTTAAGTGTTGAGCAATATTAGCACTTTTGTTACAACTGTAATGTTTCCAAGTTATATTTGTAGGAAAAAGCCTCAATAAATTATGAAAAGTAATGAAACTGATGGTTGTTTTTTTATTTATGTCAATTAAAACCATTATGCATGTTCCTGCAAAGCTGAGACTGTGAGCCTGAAGATATTAATTATGCAGTTGTATTTACCTGAGAACATCAAGAACTAAGTTATGTTTTCATGTTTGCTGATTTTCGTGAACAGGAATGGAGTTCCTATTGCTGAATTCACTGCAGTTGTGACACAGCACATAATTCCAGCTAAGAACTCGAGCAGGTGGTCACATCCGGTGCCATCACTAGGATTCATTTTTGTAGAGAATAATGGATTTTACTGTTTTATGCAGAATAATTTGGGAAGATATGAGTTAACCAGAACCATGATGGATATTTTCAGTGGTGTTGACAAAAACTGAGAGGAGAGTGACACATCCTGAAGACCGAATTGTTGATTACAGGCATTTATGTGTGATAAAAATAATTACACTGGAAAAACCATTTAATTTTCAATATTGTTTTGTGTTTTGTGAAAGGGCGGGGAACATTAACTGCAACTATATACATTTTATTATTATTTATTTGTTTGTTTATTTTTGTGATGGCATGGAGCCACAGTCATACAATACGAGGTGCATTCAAGTTCTAAGGCCTCCGATTTTTTTTCTAATTAACTACTCACCCGAAATCGATGAAACTGGCGTTACTTCTCGATGTAATCGCCCTGCAGATGTACACATTTTTCACAACGCTGACGCCATGATTCCATGGCAGTGGCGAAAGCTTCTTTAGGAGTCTGTTTTGACCACTGGAAAATCACTGAGGCAATAGCAGCACGGCTGGTGAATGTGCGGCCACGGAGAGTGTCTTTCATTGTTGGAAAAAGCCAAAAGTCACTAGGAGCCAGGTCAGGTGAGTAGGGAGCATGAGGAATCACTTCAAAGTTGTTATCACGAAGAAACTGTTGCGTAACGTTAGCTCGATGTGCGGGTGCGTTGTCTTGGTGAAACAGCACACGCGCAGCCCTTCCCGGACGTTTTTGTTGCAGTGCAGGAAGGAATTTGTTCTTCAAAACATTTTCGTAGGATTCACCTGTTACCGTAGTGCCCTTTGGAACGCAATGGGTAAGGATTACGCCCTCGCTGTCCCAGAACATGGACACCATCATTTTTTCAGCACTGGCAGTTACCCAAAATTTTTTTGGTGGTGGTGAATCTGTGTGCTTCCATTGAGCTGACTGGCGCTTTGTTTCTGGATTGAAAAATGGCATCCACATCTCATCCATTGTCACAACCGACGAAAAGAAAGTCCCATTCATGCTGTCGTTGCGCGTCAACATTGCTTGGCAACATGCCACACGGGCAGCCATGTGGTCGTCCGTCAGCATTCGTGGCACCCACCTGGATGACACTTCTCGCATTTTTAGGTCGTCATGCAGGATTGTGTGCACAGAACCCACAGAAATGCCAACTCTGGAGGCGATCTGTTCAACAGTCATTCGGCGATCCCCCAAAACAATTCTCTACACTTTCTCGATCATGTCGTCAGACCGGCTTGTGCGAGCCCAAGGTTGTTTCGGTTTGTTGTCACACGATGTTCTGCCTTCATTAAACTGTCGCACCCACGAACGCACTTTCGACACATCCATAACTCCATCACCACACGTCTCCTTCAACTGTCGATGAATTTCAATTGGTTTCACACCACGCAAATTCAGAAAACGAATGATTGCACGCTGTTCAAGTAAGGAAAACATCGCCATTTTAAGTATTTAAAACAGTTCTCATTCTCGCCGCTGGCGGTAAAATTCCATCTGCCGTACAGTGCTGCCATCTCTGGGACGTATTGACAATGAACGCGGCCTCATTTTAAAACAATGCGCATCTTTCTATCTCTTTCCAGTCCAGAGAAAAAAAATCGGAGGCCTTAGAACTTGAATGCACCTCGTACTTTGTAGAAGAGTAAACCGCTATTTGACTATGTATTATTATATTTATCTTGTGTACTGCCACCCAGTGGATTTCATACAGCATTGCAAAGATAACTTACTTCCTGAAATGGGCAATTAGGTAACAATTAAGTTTGTTAAAAGATTTGTTAAGGGGGAGGCATTGTCTTGGGCCAACCAGTTGTTGATGATGAGTTGTTGATGAGTTTGGAAAGGGGTCAGAGCAGGCTAGGATAAAGAGTGAGTTACTGAATGGGTCATGCTACAGAGAGAAGAGGGCAGGCATAAAATAACTTTGCAATGCTCATTTGAAAAGGCTACTTCAGCCTGTACATGAGTTAACATAGACTGGTGTGCTGAAGAGGAAATTAGCTGAAAGAATATTGTGGAGTTTAGTATATGGACCAGATGATTCCACTGAGAGATTTTTGCAATATATGGACAAATAGAATAGGCCACTTGATAGTACAGGTAGACAAAATCTTGACTTTGAGAGACAGAATTTGGGGAATGGTAACTGTAATATTTTTTTTAAAAAAAAAAGAGAAAAAAGAAAAGGAGAAGGGAAGAAATTATTTGGGTTTAAAGACCCAATGACCATAACTATTAAAATAAGGACCGCCCCATTGGCAGTCCACAGTGTGACAGTATATGATGGATTTAATGTAGGAATCACTTGTCACAATAAATGCTTAAATTACTGTCCGGACTGGAATGAAGCGCCTCAGATAAATAAAATTGTCTTTGATGATTGGTTTGGAAGAATAATTTCTAAAGTCAAAAAAGTAAAGAAACTAAAGTTGAGGAATTTTGTTTGAAGAAAGGGGATTACAAATGCTGATCAGTCAGGAATAGGGGATGAACCAGAGGAAAAAATGTATGAGAAATTTGGAACAAATAACATATTTGAAGGAGTTGGAGAAATAGAAGTGCATGAGCAGAAGGATGAGCACATGATAGCCAATAGACTAAGTGATGTTTTTCTGAAGGATGACAACTTAAATAAGGGTGTGGAGAAGCTGATGAACTGAAATGGAGATGATGAAAAGTAGGTTATTATGTTGGTTTAAATGTTGAAGTTTTGTTAGGGAATGGAAAAGAGTGAAGTCACAGATATAGTAAAGTTGTTAGATGCTATGGGTGTTATGAAGGAGCTGTCGTTTATCTGAAGTCTTATCATGTTACAAATGCCAAAGTCTGCTCATGGATCAGGAGATTCTGTAGCTACTGAGCAAAATTCACAATATCTGGGAACTGATGAGATTTTTGTTGTGGTCTTCAGTCCAGAGACTAGTTTGATGCACCTCTCCATGCTACTCTATCCTGTGCAAGCTTCTTCAGCTCTGAGTAACTACTGCAACCTATATCCTTCTGAATCTGCTTTGTGTAATCATCCCTTGGTCTCCCTCTATGATTTTTACCCTCCACGCTTTCCTCCAGCACTAAATTAGTGATCCCTTGATGCCTCACTCCATGTCCTACAAACCAACCCCTTCTTCTAGTCAAGTTGTGCCACAAATTCCTTTTCTCCCTAATCTTATTCAGTACCTCCTTATTAGTTATGTGGTCTACCCATCTAATCTTCAGCATTCTTCTGTAGCACCACATTTCAAAAGCTTCTATTCTCTTCTTGTCCAAACTATTTATCGTTCATGTTTAACTTCCATCAATGGCTCACTCCATACAAGTACTTTCAGAAAAGACTTCCTGACACTTAAATCTATACTTGATGTTAACAGTTTTCTTCAGAGAAACTTTCCTTGCCATTGCCAGTCTACATTTTATATCCTCTCTACTTCAGCCATCATCAGTGAATTTGCTCCCCAAATAGCAAAACTCATCTACTACTTTAAGTGTTTCATTTCCTAATTTAGTTCCCTCAGCATCATCTAATTTAATTCGACTACATTCCATTATCCTCGTTTTGCTTTTGTTGATGTTCATCTTATATCCTCCTTTCAAGATACTGTCCATTCCGTTCAACTGCTCTTCCAGGCCCGTTACTGTCTCTGCCAGAATTACAATGTCATTGGCAAACCTCAAAGTTTTTATTTCTTCTCCATGGATTTTAATTCCTACTCCAAATTTTTCTGCTGTTTCCTTTACTACTTGCTCAACAATATACAGACTGAATAAAATTGGGGATAGGCTGCAACCCTGTCTCACTCCCTTCACAACCACTGCTTCCTTTTCATGCCCCTTGACTCTTATAATTGCTGTCTGATATCTGTACAAATTGTAAATAACCTTTCACTCCTTGTATTTGATCCATGCCAATTTCAGAATTTGAAAGAGAGTAGTCCAGGCAGTGTTGTCAAAAGCTTTCTCTAAGTCTACAAATGCTAGAAACATGGGATTGACTTTCTTTAATCTACACTATGTGATCAGAAGTATCTGGACACCTGGCTGAACATGACTTACAAGTTCGTGGCACCCTCCATCAGTAATGCTGGAATTCAATATGGTGGTGGCCCGCCCTTAACCTTGATGACAGCTTCCACTCTCATAGGCATATGTTTAATCAGTTGCTGGAAGGTTTCTTGGGGAATGGCAGCCCATTCTTCTCAGAGTGCTGCACTGAGGAGAGGTATCGATGTCGGTCAGTGAGGCCTGGCATGAAGTCGGCATTCCAAAACATCCCAAAGGTGTTCCATAAGATTCAGGTCAGAACTCTGTGCAGACCAGTCCACTACAGGGATGTTATTGTCATGTAACCACTCCATCACAGGCTGTGCATTATGAACAGGTGCTCGGTCATGTTGAAAGATGCAGTCGCCATTCCCAAATTGCTCTTCAACAGTAGGAAGCAAGAAGGTGCTTAAAACATCAATGTAGGCCCATTCTGTGATAGTGCCATGCAAAACAATAAAGGGTACAAAGTACAAGCCTCCTCCATGAAAAACACAACCACACCGTAACACCACCACCTCCGAATTTTACTGTTGGCACTACACACGCTGGCAGATGATGTTCACAGGACATTCACCATACCCACACCCTGCCATCGGATCACCACATTGTGTACCATGATTCGTCACTCCACACAACATTTTTTCACTGCTCAATCATCCTGTGTTTATGCACCTTACACCAAGCGAGGTGTCATTTGGGATTTACCTATGTGATGTGTGGCTTATGAGCAGCTGCTCGACCATGAAATCTGAGTTTTCTCACCTCCTGCCTAACTGTCATAGTACTTGCAGTAGATCCTGATGCAGTTTGGAATTTGTGTGTCATGGTTTAGATAGATGACTGTCTATTACACATTATGACCCTCTTCAACGGTTGGCAGTCTGTCAGTCAACAGATGAGGTCAGCCTGTATGCTTTTGTGCTGTACGTGTCCCTTCCCATTTCCTTTTCACTATAACATTGGAAATAGTGGACCTAGGGATGTTTAGGAGTGTGAAAATCTTGCGTAAAGATGTATGAAACAAGTGACACCCCCACGTTCGAAATCCATGAGTTCTGTGGTGCGCCCCATTCTGCTCTCTCACGGTGTCTAATGACTTCTGAGGTTGCTGATATGGAGAACCTGGCAGTAGGTGGCAGCAAAATGCACCTAATATGAAAAACATATGTTTTTGGGTGTGTCCAGATACTTAAGATCACATAGTTGTCTTCCAAGATAAGTCATAGGGTCAGTATTGCCTTGCATGTTCCAACTGATGTTACAATGATGAAAATGAAAGGTTTTCTTATAAGATTTGGAAGAGTTTGGGAAAAGTGTCTTGTAATAATTTCTTTTGGGGAACATTGTGATATTTAAACAACTATATCCAAAGCAGTGGAAAAAGCGTCAGTGTATATTCTGTCATTGCTTTAAGAGAAGGCTAGGCAAACTTGATAAATATTCAGTGAAAGTAGAAACTCTGGAAATAGTAGTGATGAGACAAAGGATCACAATTTTGATATTAGCATTAAGTTAATACGGCAACGGCCTTGCCGCAGTGGATACACTGGTTCCCGTGAGATCACCGAAGTTAAGCACTGTTGGGCGTGGCCGGCACTTGGATGGGTGACCATCCAGCCGCCATGCGCTGTTGCCATTTGCCAATTGAGGAGCTACTCGACTGAATAGTCGAGGCTCCTGTCAAAGAAAACCATCATAACGACCAGGAGAGCAGTGTGCTGACCACATGCCCCTCCTACCCACATCCTCAGTGAGGATGACACGGCGGTCGGATGGTCCCGATGGGCCACCTGTGGCCTGATGACGGAGTGCTTTATATTAAGTTAATAGAAAAAATAACTAATGTTGATGAGAGTAAAGAATTTATGGACACAGCGTGACTTGTTGGAAGCAAATATTGTAGATATATCACATAAAGTAGTGGCAACTCTGCATACAAAAGCTTGAAATACATTCCTGGAAATGGAAAAAAGAACACATTGACACCGGTGTGTCAGACCCACCATACTTGCTCCGGACACTGCGAGAGGGCTGTACAAGCAATGATCACACGCACGGCACAGCGGACACACCAGGAACCGCGGTGTTGGCCGTCAAATGGCGCTAGCTGCGCAGCATTTGTGCACCGCCGCCGTCAGTGTCAGCCAGTTTGCCGTGGCATACGGAGCTCCATCGCAGTCTTTAACACTGGTAGCATGCCGCGACAGCGTGGACGTGAACCGTATGTGCAGTTGACGGACTTTGAGCGAGGGCGTATAGTGGGCATGCGGGAGGCCGGGTGGACGTACCGCCGAATTGCTCAACACGTGGGGCGTGAGGTCTCCACAGTACATCGATGTTGTC